>NC_140591.1:537059481-537735659 GCF_964204655.1 Triturus cristatus | reverse complement strand
AAGTGTAATGGAGGGCAGGATGTTAATTGTCGCCTGAGTGCATCCCCGACCTTTGGGCAACTTGGAGCATGATATTTAACGGCAGCCTACACCGTGGGGAGTGCACCATCGCAATCACAGCGAGCACGGACGCCGTGAGGCCACAACACCGAGGATTGTTACTCTCCTTGCCTTGGAGTCCATTGGAGGACAAATAAAGTTTTAGAGATGGCTGCAAAAAGAAAAATAGATTTCACCGCAGGCAATATGCCTATGACTCTTTTGAAAGTGCCTATCAGGAGGCAAGAGACAGATCACGAGCCTATCAGGAGGCAAGAGACAGATCACGACTAAGGGTGGGCGTAGTTCGCGAAGTAGCACTTCGCGAAGCTACGCAAAGTGAAGTTCGCACTACGCGAGCTACGCGTAGCACTTCGCGAACTGCGAAGTAACATGTTCGCACTGTGCAAGATGTTGTTTTCAATGATTGCACAGTGCGGACAAGCAACCGGCACTGTGCAATCATTGAAAATGGCATCTTGCACAGTGCGAGCTGTAGTTTTCTGCTGCTCGAGTAGATTTTTCCTCGAGCTGCAGCTTTCTCAACGCGAACCGGTAGTTTCTCATCGCGAGCGGTCGCGAGCATACGCGACCCCTCGCAATGAGAAACCTGACCTTCTCGCGTTGGGAATCTCGCCGGGAGGTTTATTTTCCATGCTCGCGATCGCGAACAAGGAAAAAGTCTCGCCAGGATGTCATTTTGCTTGCTCGCGGTCGCCAACTTGACGTTGAGGACCGCGTGCAAGCAAAAAATGACCGCAGCACTACGCAACACTACGCTACGCGTGTTCGCACTGTGCTACGTGCAGTTCGCGTAGTGCGAAGTAGCGCAAACTTCGCAAACTACGCGAGCGTAGCGTAGTGCTTCGCCCAAGCCTAATCACGACAGCCTATCAGAAGGCTTGATTTAAATAAAGGCGTGATGTACAGTAGCAAACTTTGTGCCGAAAGCCTGTGAAGAAGGAACACATTTCCGAAACGTGTCGGCAAGGCAGTCCAAGTGTAATGGAGGGCAGGAGGTTAATTGTCGCCTGAGTGCATCCCCGACCTTTGGGCAACTTGGAGCATGATATTTAACGGCAGCCTACGCCGTGGGGAGTGCACCATCGCAATCACAGCGAGCACGGACACGGTGAGGCCACAACACCGAGGATTGTTACTCTCCTTGCCTTGGAGTCCATTGGAGGACAAATAAAGTTTTAGAGATGGCTGCAAAAAGGAAAATACATTTCCCAGTAGGCAATATGCCTATGACTCTTTTGAAAGTGCCTATCAGGAGGCAAGAGACAGATCACGAGCCTATCAGGAGGCAAGAGACAGATCACGACAGCCTATCAGAAGGCTTGATTTAAATAAAGGCGTGATGTACAGCAGCAAACTTTGTGCCGAAAGCCTATGAAGAAGGAACACATTTCCGAAACGCGTCGGCAAGGCAGTCCAAGTGTAATGGAGGGCAGGATGTTAATTGTCGCCTGAGTGCATCCCCGACCTTTGAGCAACTTGGAGCATGATATTTAACGGCAGCCTACGCCGTGGGGAGTGCACCATCGCAATCACAGCGAGCACGGACGCCGTGAGGCCACAACAGCGAGGATTGTTACTCTCCTTGCCTTGGAGTCCATTGGAGGACAAATAAAGTTTTAGAGATGGCTGCAAAAAGGAAAATACATTTCCCAGCAGGCAATATGCCTAAGACTCTTTTGAAAGTGCCTATCAGGAGGCAAGAGACAGATCACGAGCCTATCAGGAGGCAAGAGACAGATCACGACAGCCTATCAGAAGGCTTGATTTAAATAAAGGCGTGATGTACAGCAGCAAACTTTGTGCCGAAAGCCTATGAAGAAGGAACACATTTCCGAAACGCGTCGGCAAGGCAGTCCAAGTGTAATGGAGGGCAGGATGTTAATTGTCGCCTGAGTGCATCCCCGACCTTTGGGCAACTTGGAGCATGATATATATATACATATATATATTTGTAATTTGTTCCCAAGGGGAGTCAACAGAGGCAGTGGGTGTACCAGGCCCGCAGGAGCAAATGAGTAAGTAAGTGCTGCCTGTGGGTTTTTGCCTTCAAGATTGCTCAGTGTGTTGAGAGCCCTTTGCAGAAATATATTGAACCCTTTAACTCACAGCCGCAAACAGGCTTTCTGGGGTAGGAAAGGCATTTACCACACAGGTGATGAAAATATCTCTTATTCTGGCTGTTCAGCATTCAAAAGAGGCATGACGTAAGGAATCAGCATTTAACACACCGAATTCCAGGCGGTTTGACTTTTCTCCCTGGGCCTTTCCCGTATGAGTTTCGACAGCTTTGATCCTGTGAAATCTATCTCGGGAAACCAGCCACGGTGACTCTATTCGTAATTGTGACCTCAGTGTAGACAGGTGTCTGCACAATGGCTCAGACGTTAGCCCTGCGCTTGTAGCCATGGCCTTGAGTGGAGGTGAGGTGGTTGTATGTAGCTGCCCTCCCCTCACCCATCCAGAACGCTCTTTTTATTTGGGGTCAAAGTTCACCCTAATGAAGTCCAAGTGTACTTTGGCGGGACTGTCCGTCCCCACACACTGCCTGTGAAAATATGTTCGCTTATCTGTAGCGCTCGCCAACTTGTGCTGCAACAGAGCGCTGTACATTGCAAGGATGAGGTCTAAGCGCTATGCCCGACAGGAGAGGAAGGTTCAAGATGGTTTACGAGAGGACGGCATGGACCCTTGACTACCTAAAGCTGCCAGTTCGAAGGCCACTGATTAATTTAAAAGCTATTTATAACATAGAATCCTTCAGGGGACTGTGCGGAAAATATATGTATTCTATTAACACTCAAAACTAGGGCACAAATGATACCTCTCAGGAGGCTCAGCTTTTAATTGTGTGCCAAGCGCAAACTCCTGTGTCGGTTGAATATGTCCTGGCTCAAGGGCACCTGGTATTCCCACGTGTGCAAATTGCCTTGCTTCGATGCCATGCATCCCCATGGGTGTACAGTTCCCTGTGCTGTGTGCCAACAAAATGTAAAGTGACCGTAGGTGGGTACAGGCAGAGTGCAAGTAGCGTATTGGTAAATCCTGGCCTCGGAGCCTGGTCCTAACTATTATTCAGAAAGAATCGGGTGCAGATTGTGAATCCATTCATTTGTGATAAAGCCCGCACGTGCACTACAATGTGCAACACTTGAGACATAATATATTATTGTTTCTAGAAAGTGAGGATTGCGCACAATTAGGGCGATATTTCGTCTAATGCAGGGTGCGAACAAATGGCATTTCGTCCAGTTTACTCCCACGAGAGGGGAGGGCCTTAGAGGATGGCATTGGAAACAGAATCAGCACCATAGCTCTAGTTAAGAACTTGGACCTGAGAAAAGTACAGTGAAAAGACAACACAGGGCAGGAGTGCGGGAGTGCGGGGCAGTGGACTTTAAATAAACCTCAGCTTGTGAAAGATAGCATGGCGGGCTTAACTCCCGCTGCTGTGATCTTGAACAACCTGAAGTTATTGTGGTGGGCTATGCCTCTCCTGCTGTGATCTTGTACAACCTGCAAGCTATCCTGGTGGGCTAAGCTGCCTCTGCTGTGATCTTGTACAACCTGCAAGCTATCCTGGTGGGCTAAGCTCCTGTTGCTGTGATCTTGTACAACCTGCAAGTTATCGGTTAGGCTCACAGTAGACCCTGGAGTTGCGGCCTTACGATTCTGGTATAGTATTAGTGATTTGTTTTGAGAAATTGTAATCAAGAATAACTAGTATTTATAGCGCTGATGTAGCGCTTAAAAGTTTGAAAATTGTAGGGGTGCGTTATATTCACTGTTAGTCGGCACCCGCATATAACCAAATGTGTACTCAGGTATTTGTGTGCAATGTATTACGAATTGTATAACCTATATCGATTTTAATAGAAGTGCCAGCTATGTACAAGCACATTGTAAATGTATTAGAGAAATGTATAGAGTTTAGCTTACGTGAAATGTGATGTGGTGTTAGAAATGTGTAACCTAGACTTCGTGTCTGTAGACTGTTTAGTTTGACCACACATGAAAGAAAGACGTAAATGTCAATACTGTGATTTAAACATGCTTGTGTAACCGAAGTAGTGGCCAGAATTCGCATATATCGTTGAGGCGAAAGGCCTGGTATTTTCTTATGTTGGCCAAGGGCAATAGGCCAAAAGGGATTTATCTCAGTAGAGGTTTTTAGGCTGTAGTAAATTGCAACTTAAAAGATGTGAAGAATGTCTGCCTTGCATGATCTCACCCCAGGTGCAAGGACAGTTGCTCGTTAGTAGAGAAGCTCTTTGTTCACAATTTGACTTATGTAGTAAAAGCCAGACATGGGAGTGTATTGGAATGTGCCAATCGTAACTCCTAGTGCGGATGGCGTCTGGGACTCAAGGTCAAGCGATGGACGATGGAACTGGACAGCGCTCTGTGGAAAATTTCTGAAAGTCGACCCCGCAGAAGATGAGGCGCAAAGGGCGTGTTCTGGGACTTGGGGTTCTGTATTAGGGACAGCGCCCCGAGGGTGGAGGCAGATCAGAGCAGCCCAGAGCAGAGGACGGCTAGGCGAAGGGATAGAGGGGGCAACTTAGACCAAGCTCTCTAAGTGAAGACTTCTTAGGAAGTTTCACTCTGACACCTTTATTCGATGAGGGTCTCAAGGGATTGCTAAGTAGGGATGTCACCTAGTGCAGAGTAGGGACAGAGATGGTATGGTTCAGTGTCCCTAGTATCGACATTTGCTTGGTAGTGTTCTACCTCATGCTTTTAGAGATTGTGCTTTTAGTTATTTTTAGCCGTATGCGGATTCTTCGTAGAGTAGCATTTGTGTTAGTGCCTATGTACTTGTTGTGCCTCGTATTGAGGACTTTGTATCTTCAAATCTTTATGCTGATAATAAAAACCCGAGAGCCAAGAGATTAAGTCTCGAGTCCTTGATTATGGCAAATTGTGGACAGTAATTTTGATAATTGTGCTTTCCCCTCCACGCTATTGGGCAAGTAAAAAGTTCCATCTGACCAGAGTGGGTTCCAGTAGATAATTGCGAGATACTAAAATGGGCCGGAGCAGTTGGTAGCAAACGAGGATGGTTTCTTTCTGATAGCGAGGGAAGATTAGATAAGGATAAGTGACCCTTGAGGCCCAAGAGACGATAAGTGATGCTGAATCATCAGATGGCGAGCAGCAGACGGCAGCAGATGAGCATCGACGGCGAGTAGCAGCGCGGCAGAAAGCAGCAGTTCCAGGAGTGAGTATGAACATGATGAGATGTTGTAGATTGCGGTGTTGATTTGTTGTGTGATGTCTTGCGGAGTTGTTGTGTATGTCGTGTGATTGTGAGATCAGGCTGTGAGCGCGCGCAGCCCGGGAAGTGTGGTGTAGAAGACACCTGAGATAGATTTTGTTGACCACCCAAAGGAGATCGTGAGGTACCATCGATCACCTGGACCGAGATAGGGGGAGCGAATGCGTGTGTGTATGGCAACTTAACGCTGGTCGTGGGTTGTGGTGTGCAGATCGGAGTGTTAGTAACCTATCAGAGGCGATCTGTCTGGCCGGACGGGGGCAGACGGGCGCCAATCGAGGTCAACAAGGTCGAGAGACTGTGGACGAACAGTCAGAGGCTGTGGACGGACAGCCAGAGAAATAACTTAATTGGTTATTTCAGTGTATGAATGGGACGTGAGTAAGCGTGAAACGAGTTTTGGAGAAGGGAACTGCTGCGAACGAAGGAAGGTGACGTCAGAGAGTGTCGCGCTGTGATAGGCCGGTTGGTGTGAGTCGCGCTGTTATTGGAGGATTAGAGAACAAGAAGTAAATAGAGCGCGAGATCGATTTTGCTCATCATGAAGTGTCTTAGGGCTTTGCGAGAGTTGTGCAGAGGCGATAAGCATGTGGTTGTTCGTGGGGGAGAAGAAGCCCCTCCCGAGGATACCCCGGCACATTACATGGCACAGAATGTGGGGTTACATACTATAGTTTGGATCGAGAATTGGCACAAGGTTACACAAGGTGAAGGGGAATTAGCTTTCCCGAGGTACGGCTCATTTAGACTAGCGGTGCTGTACCAACTGAAGACGGTGATGGGGTCCTTAAAACCCTTGCCAAGACCAGCACAGTTTGAAGCATTACATGCGTGGATTCGAGCAGCGCATGATAAGGAAAAGGGAAGAAGTCAGGAGAGGATGAGGAAGTCGATTAGGGCATTTCAGGATGCCAAGTGGGACGCAGCGGAGAAAAGATGGAGAGTGCAGACAATTGAGGAAGCGAAACTGTATCCCGCTATAATGGAGGAGACGGGGATAAGGCATGGGAAAGCACAGGATGAGGAGAGTGACTCTGATGATGGGGTATTGCAAAGGTTGCTAGACAAGAGACCACCCCCTTATAATCCAGACGAAGTGGATGATAGGTGGGGTGGGAGGGGGGAAACTAGAAGGGTAACAATCCAGCCTGAGACCCGAGTGGAAGGGTTGGTTTCGTTTGACGCAGCGAGTTCGCAGGGTCAGTCGGAGACCAGCGGGAGGATCGAGAGAGAGATGAGGTTACCGGATGCTTTGAGGGTACCGGTCACCATTGGACCGATTGTGTCCGGAATCAGAGGCGAGAGAGAGGTCTGAACGAGAGACAGAAAGAACTAGGAGAGAAAGCGGGGAAAGTGAGTTGGAAGGGGCAACGGCCCGACCTCCAAGCCCTGTACAATGGAGTACACCCTTAGCAGCGGTGTCAGACACATCTAGGGGCGAAGAGGATGAGAGACCGGCAAGGCCGAGGACTCTGATGGAGTCGAGATCAGATTTAAGGTCGTGGGTACCGCCAAAGAAGCAAATGAGCTGGAATATGGGCCAAGCGGGGACAACTCCAGTTGGCTTTCAGAGCTATTCTGCTCCCATAGAAACACCAGAAGAGAGGAGAGAGAAGGAACCAGAATGCGAATATGATGAGGGACGCGGAGCAAGTTGTCAGGTGCTGAAAGGAGCCTTGAAGGCAGGGATGATAGACGTAGTAAGGCTTAAGGCAGAGGCAGATGAAATTATATATGGAAGTCTACCTCTTGAGAGGATAGTATCTTACAATCCAGACGACCTGTTTTTCGTGGCGAAAGATGTGACGCGAAAAGCACGAATGGCACACGAGAAATTGAGGGAATTGGCGAAGGAATATGGTGTGGATTTGTCCAAGACTAGGGCGTTGCAAGGAAGTCACAGGATGCATTATACTGAGCGGGAGTTAGAGGAGAAGAGGGTTGTTGGACTGAGGTCACATACTAGAGAACTGGTCCTAGCCATGCGGCCATGGTTGACGCTTGATAAATGGGAAGAGAAATGGTCAAGGAAAAAGACCTCAAAGGGAGCGGAAGGAGGAACTCCGGCAGAGGGGTTGCTATTAGCGAAGACCTTTCCCCTTAGGGAAGTGGCGAATGGAGGATATGTGCATGTACCATGGAGCAGGGGGGATTTGGCATCATTTACGAATGATTTTCCCCGGCTCAGGGAGAAGCCTGCAGAGTGGTACAAGCAAGTCGAGCGTTTTGTTAAGATTTCGAAGGTGTTGTGGATAGACCTGAACACCTTATTCGATATTGTGGTTCCGGGAGATCTGTGGAACGCATGTAAAATTGCTGTTGATTGGCCGGACTATGAGCCTGATAGGAACCTGATTACAAATGGTCCGTCGCCCGTGGTAATGAGGCTGTACGATAAAGTAATTACCTGGTTGAAATCGAAGGTTTCACCCCAAGACATTGATTGGGTGAAGATAGACAGGACAGTGCAGGAGCCAAAGGAGACAGTACATGAATTTTATGAGAGACTTCTGAAAGCTTTTAAGCAGTACAGTGGTCTAGATGAGCTGGAAACGAAGGACATGGGACAGTTTGTGTCTAAGTTTGTGCTGGGTTTGAAGCCCGAGGTCAGTCTCATGATACAGCAGCATTTGATCTGTTGGCAGAATAAGCCCGTAGATGAGATCTTGCGGTACGCCAGGTACTGCACGGATGAGATTTAGTCAAAGCACAAGAAGATGAAGGATAACTTATTGCTCATTCAGATGCAAGCGGCTCAGGGACCGCCGAATGGGGGTCCAGTGGTGCGGAGACAGGGAAATTATCAGACAGGGAATCAGAATGTGCAGGGTCAGGGAAGGCCGAGGCCCGTCGACCCTAGAACAGGTATAGATGTAGCGATCTTGAAAAAGACGACTGCTTGTCACCAGTGTCACCAGGTGGGACACTGGAGGCGCGAGTGTCCCTTGAACCCCTATAATCAGCCGCAGATGGAGGGAGGAATGGGTCAGGTCCCTGGGGCGGAGCAGGTACAGACGGTGACTGTACCGAGAATGATGCAAGGGGGGACCGGCGTCTCGCAGGTGCAGGTTCCCCAGCCACCCAGGATGCAGAACATACAGCAGGGAGCTCGGACCTATTTGCAGATGCCCATGTTCGAAGTGGGAGAGGAGAGGGATGCAGACTTGCTGGCTCAGTTAAGTTTAGGTCAGGATGATGATTGCATACTTAGGGCCATACTAGAGGTAGATCAGAGAGGACCCTTTGTAGAAGCAGAACTCGATGGACGCCCTACTACCTTTTTGGTAGATACGGGGGCTACCAGGTCAACCATAAGATCAGCAGTAGTTCCGGGGGTAGCCCTTTCTGGAGAAAGCATACAAGTGGTTGGAGTGGCGAATAAGAGACTAGTTAGCCCCTTGACAGAACCGATTCCAGTCAGGATAGGAAACTTTAGGGATCGACATCAGTTCGTGGTGTGCGATTCTAGTCCTGTTTGTTTGTTGGGAAGAGATTTATTGTGTAAGCTCAATTGCACAATTTACTGTACCCCGAAGGGAGTAGAGGTACAGACCAGAGATGACGACGCGACCTTTAAGGTTGCAAATCAGCGGGTGTGTGTGGAAATGTACCCGGCTCTGACAGTGGAGGAGCTTCCACAGGATTTGAGGGAATCTGTATCGACCGATGTGTGGGATCTAAGCGGAGAGGAGATCGGCTTAGTCAGGGGAGTGGAACCAGTGAAGATACAGGTTAAGCCAAACGCGGAATTCCCGAGAACACCTCAGTATAAACTGTCGCCTGAAACGATTGCTGGGATTAAACCTGTGATTGAGTCTATGATTAGGCAGGGAATATTGGTGGAGATCATGGGTAGTCCATGTAATTCACCCATTATGGGACTGCAGAAACCAAGTGGGAAGTTCAGGATAGTGCAAGACCTGCGGAAAATAAACGATATAGTTGTTCCATGTTGTCCAGTGGTACCGAATCCATCTGTGATACTGTTCCAGATCCCATGCGAAGCTGGATGGTTCACAGTGATTGACTTGTGTCAGGCATTCTTTTCGATTCCCCTACATGAAGAGAGTAGATTTCTTTTTGCATTTAGGCTAGAGAATCGTATATTAACATGGTGTCGTATCTCACAGGGGTATACGGAGAGCCCGTCAATTTTTAATCAGCTCCTAAAGAAGAACCTTGAAGGTCTTGTGTTGCCGAAAAACTCTGTTTTGGTGCAATACATTGACGACCTGCTTGTCGCGTCAGACACAGAAGACGCTTGCAGGATCGATACCATTGCGTTGTTGAATTTCCTGGGAGAGAATGGTCACAAGGTGTCTCCAAACAAGCTGCAATACTGTTTACCTGAGGTACAGTATTTGGGGCACAGAATTGAAAAGGGTAAAAGGAAAGTGTCTCCAGATCGCATTGATGCGATTCTGAGAATGCCAGTTCCCTCGACGCAGAGGGAAGTTAGAATGTTTTTGGGAATGGTGGGCTATTGCCGCCAGTGGATCCCAAACTTTTCCTTTGAAGCGAAGCCTTTACAGCGGCTGACGCGAAAGGATGTAAGTGATCCGGTACCATGGGACGACGACTGTTTGAAATCATTTCTGAGGCTGAGAGAAGCCTTATGTAGCGCTCCTGCGTTGGGAATGCCGGATTATAACAAGGCATTTGCATTGTTCTGCTGCGAAAGAGAAGGTTGCGCATTAGCAGTGTTAACCCAGAATCATGGAGGTGTCCGTAGACCAGTTGCCTATTTCTCAGCTACGCTAGATCCGGTAGCTTCTGCGTTGCCCGGATGTCTCAGATCCGTTGCGGCAACAGGTGTCAGCATCGAGAGATGTGAGAGCATTGTGATGGGGCATCCTCTTACTGTACATGTGCCACATTCTGTTGAACTGTTGATGACTAGGACTAAAACACAGCACCTCACGAATAATAGGCTGACTCGTTATGAGCAAGTTATCCTTGCAGCCGATAATGTGACATTGAAGAGGTGTGCTGTTTTAAATCCTGCTACATTGTTACCTGTTCCAAATATAGATGATAATGAAGATTGTGAGGACCATGATTGTCTCGATGTGACTGAACTATGCACCAAACCGAGACCTGACATTGTCGATGAACCGCTCCCAGTGTCAGATGAGATTTTCTTTGTGGACGGTTCATGTTTAAGAGACAGTGTCGGTCGATTGAGAGCAGCGTTTGCTGTATGCACCATCACGGGTGTGGTTGAAGCCGCTTGTTTAGAAGGAGTACACTCCGCGCAGGTGGCTGAGCTCATTGCCTTGACTCGTGCCTGTTTGTCAGCTGAGAAGATCCGTGTAACTATTTACACGGACAGCCAGTATGGGTTTGGTGTGGTTCATGACTTCGGACAGCTATGGTCTCAGAGAGGGTTTATGACGTCTTCAGGTTCTCCCATAAGGAATGGTGACCATGTACGGAAACTGTTAAAAGCATTGCAAGGTCCTGATGAAATTGCTGTTGTTAAATGTGCCGCACACACGAAGGGAAGTGATTTTGTTTCGTTGGGAAACAACTACGCTGATGAAGTAGCTCGATTTTGCGCAGAACAGGGATGCAACTTCACTGAGACCCACATTGAGGAAACTGGGGAGGAGGTGGTGTACGGTCAGATGTTAGCAATGGCTGACTCATGGGAGGAACTGAAACAGCTTCAGGAAGGGGTCTCGGATCAGGAACGGGACAGCTGGATACGAGCTGGATGTGAGAAGGGAGATGTGGATATATGGGTTTCGAATGATGGACGAGCAGTGTTGCCGGAAAGTTTGTTGAATCCCATGGCGAGGTTGATACATGGTGCTGTACATCTTGGTAGGGATGCCATGATGAGAGTGTTTCGTCAGACTTGGTACAACCCGAAGTTTCGTGCAGTGGCTGAAACTGTGTGCCAGAGATGTGTCACTTGTCAACAGATGAATGTAGGGAAAAGAACGGCTGTGACGTTGAGCCACATAGGGAGGTCAGGGGGACCTTTCAATAGGATGCAGCTGGATTTTGTCGAAATGCCGAAGTGTAATGGGTTGAGGTACATATTAGTGATAGTATGTGTCTTTTCCAGGTGGGTGGAGGCATACCCTACACGCAGGTGTGACACACTCACAGTAGCGAAACTATTATTGCGAGAACTCATTCCAAGGTACGGGTTCCCGACGTCCTTTGAATCGGACAGAGGAACTCATTTCCACAGCGAAGTTATGAAGTTGCTTTGTGCTGCTTTGAATATAGATCAGAAGTTACACTGTAGCTATAGACCAGAAGCTTCAGGGATAGTAGAGCAGGTGAATGGAACTCTGAAGGCTCGGATGGCGAAAGTATGTTCGTCTACGTCTCTGAAATGGCCTGACGCATTACCTTTGGTCCTTATGAGCCTTCGAAGTGTGCCTGATAGAAGGACTGGGTTGTCACCCCATGAAATCCTCATGGGAAGAGCGATGCGTTTGCCTGCAATACCTGCTACTGCTCTGATAAATATCACTGATGATATGATCCTGGACTATTGTAAAGGCCTTGCTGACGTGGTCCGTTCTGTGTCTCAGCAGGTGCAGACAGCAACGGTTCCAGCTGCGAGTGACAGGTGCCACGACTTGGACCCAGGCGATTGGGTCCTAGTCCGAAAGCACGTGAGGAAGAGTTGTTTGGATGCTAGGTGGCGTGGCCCTTTTCAAGTAATCCTTGTCACGAACACAGCCGTCAAGTGTGGAGGTTTACCGAACTGGGTGCATGCTTCTCATACCCGTAGAGTTCCAGCACCCTTGGAAGACACAGCCCCTCTCGAGAACCAAGATCCCAGTGAGCCGACAGAGCCTCCTGAGTGGGCCAGTCAAGCTGTAAGGGTTGCTGAAGTGGCTGATGGTGCACTGAATCGAGTTGGGGAAGCACGTGAAAGAAGTACTGACCCAGAAACCGGCGAAGGAGCAAGAGGTGCAGTGGGTAGTACAGAATCAAGTTCTGCTGAAGAAGAGGAAGTCAGTGCACAGGGTATCGGAGAGAAGACCGGAGGTGCCACCGAAGCAGAAAGGGTTTGGCCCGCAAGACAGAACCGGGTAAACCTGAGGTTGGCTCCAGACACAGACCTTGCACCAGTTTCGGAGGAACCAGAAGAAGAATCAGGAGACGAGGAGAATCCTCAAGGTGGTGTGAGGAGGTCCAAGAGAACTCGAGTGCCAAGTCGGAAGTACGCTTCACCAGAGTGGGCATACCAAGTGACTGATGCCAGGGTTACCGAGCACGGAAAGATTGAGGTCGATGACATTGGTCAACAGTGTCCCGCTCCAGAGGGTGGAAGTGTTGCTGAAAGTTCCGGGATTGGAGATCGAAGGAATTTTGACGATTCATATCCCAAGTCCGCCATTCCTGAGTGTCATTCGAGGTATGATCTTGGACAATTTAGAGTTCCCGACGTTCACAGCATTGCCAGATCCACAAGAACTGATCATCCTTAAGCTCGAAATATTGCAGGGAGTCCTGGAACTGTTGGGGCCAGCGCTTATGTTAGATTGATTTGAGAAGGTTGCAAGCAGAGAAGAAGATAACCTAGATCCGAGCGGAAGAAGAACAAAATTAGGGATTTTTCCGTTATAGAACGAAGAAAAGTTAGGGAGGTTTGCTTAAGTTCACGAAAGAGACATTAATGAGAAGAAGACATACCCTTTCAGAGACTGTATTGGACACTGAGTACATTCCGAAGATGGCAGATCCTGCAAACCCACATCGTAGGGCTAAACTGATAATAGGCACATTGATAGGAGTTGTGGTAGTCACCATATTTGCGGTAGTGATAAGTTCATACATGGTGGCTCACAGGCAAGAGGGGAAGGTTCAGGGAGCACCCACACCTATTACCCCAGGGCAGAGTGGTGTCAGTATTAGAGAACAGGAAATATCGAAGTTGAGGGATGATCGCAGACTCCACATGGATTTGTCGAAGGGTGATTTCAAGCTTAACGCGTATGCAAGGTTGCTGTATGAGTATGTTGATGCGATGGATGTGAAGGATTGCTATGTGTGTATGCAGTTGCCTGCTTCAGTGGATGAAGGTATCAAGTATCATCATCTCCCATTGACATATGGGATTTCTTGTAGTTTATTGCTAAGTTTATTTTATGACAGGAGACAGTTCGAGTATTTCTTTTCAAATTTTGATACGGTACTTCTTGAGGTTCCAGCAATCAAGCATTTGAACAAATATGATCCAAATAAGAAAGAGGACAGACTCCTGAAGTATTTTAGACCAACTATGAAATTGGATACGGCGCATGCTCACAGGAATAACCTGACATGTGCGGTATCTGAAATAGAGAAGAAATTCATAGATCAAGTAGAGGACAGATACAGACAGTTGACCCAGACACGACACACCGGAGATAGTCCAGTAGATTGGACAGACGAGGAGAGGGCTCACAGATCCAAGGGGAGTTCTGGACCAATAGCGTTAGATGAGGTACAGAGAGGGAATTTGTGTATTGGACGGCCTCAATCCGATACGGATAAGGTCTACGTAGGACATAGCACTTGTTCTCAGACCTTCACCGTGGAGGCTTCTGCTAAGAATTTTATGGTAGGGCCAGTAGAGGTAATTCCGACAGTATATTATGTATGTGGAAAGAATGCTTATGTCAGGCTACCTGCAAATTGGTATGGCATATGCTATTTGGCTATCATATTCCCGAAGATTTATCACACAGAGGATTTGGAGTTGTTAGAGACGAGGCGAAAGTCTAGGAAACGTAGGGCTACAAACGCCGGTGCAGTGATTGGGGACATATACGGAGCAATGATACCTAGCATGGGTGTGGTGTTGAATGACGTGAAGATCAGGAGGTTGGCGACTGTAGTTGATGAGTTGTCTATGAACACGGCGAGATCTTTGTTGTTGGTGGCTGGAGAGATGTTGTCGATACGGAATATGGTTATGCAGAATTGCCTTGCTTTAGACGTATTATTAGCCAAAGAAGGCGGAGTCTGCAAATTATTGAAAGTTCAGGAATGCTGCACATATATTCCAGACAACACGAAGGAGATAGGGAAGTACATAGACAACATCACGATTATTCACAAGGAGATTATGGATTTGACGGAGGAGAATGTGTGGGAGAAGATTGGATTAGGATTTGGAAGAGTGGGAACTTGGTTTGCGAATCTGGGAAGAGGATTTCTGGGATCAGTGTTGAAGCCAATTATCATTGCTGTGGTTTGCGTGATTTGTTTGTGGGGATGCGTGAAGGCATGGAAGTGGTATCAAGGAGGCAAAGTTGAAAGAGCTCTTAAGGCAAACGAGAAAAGGATGGCGAAGCTCCAGGAGCAGCAATATGAGAGTCTTAAGAGACTGGAGGGAGTTCGACATGGAAATGTTATGACTAGCGCGGCTTAAATCAGTCCTAAAGAAGGGAAATGTAATGGTGTGATGACGGATGTCATCAAAGGGGGGAACTGATGTAGCGCTTAAAAGTTTGAAAATTGTAGGGGTGCGTTATATTCACTGTTAGTCGGCACCCGCATATAACCAAATGTGTACTCAGGTATTTGTGTGCAATGTATTACGAATTGTATAACCTATATCGATTTTAATAGAAGTGCCAGCTATGTACAAGCACATTGTAAATGTATTAGAGAAATGTATAGAGTTTAGCTTACGTGAAATGTGATGTGGTGTTAGAAATGTGTAACCTAGACTTCGTGTCTGTAGACTGTTTAGTTTGACCACACATGAAAGAAAGACGTAAATGTCAATACTGTGATTTAAACATGCTTGTGTAACCGAAGTAGTGGCCAGAATTCGCATATATCGTTGAGGCGAAAGGCCTGGTATTTTCTTATGTTGGCCAAGGGCAATAGGCCAAAAGGGATTTATCTCAGTAGAGGTTTTTAGGCTGTAGTAAATTGCAACTTAAAAGATGTGAAGAATGTCTGCCTTGCATGATCTCACCCCAGGTGCAAGGACAGTTGCTCGTTAGTAGAGAAGCTCTTTGTTCACAATTTGACTTATGTAGTAAAAGCCAGACATGGGAGTGTATTGGAATGTGCCAATCGTAACTCCTAGTGCGGATGGCGTCTGGGACTCAAGGCCAAGCGATGGACGATGGAACTGGACAGCGCTCTGTGGAAAATTTCTGAAAGTCGACCCCGCAGAAGAGGAGGCGCAAAGGGCGTGTTCTGGGACTTGGGGTTCTGTATTAGGGACAGCGCCCCGAGGGTGGAGGCAGATCAGAGCAGCCCAGAGCAGAGGACGGCTAGGCAAAGGGATAGAGGGGGCAACTTAGACCAAGCTCTCTAAGTGAAGACTTCTTAGGAAGTTTCACTCTGACACCTTTATTCGATGAGGGTCTCAAGGGATTGCTAAGTAGGGATGTCACCTAGTGCAGAGTAGGGACAGAGATGGTATGGTTCAGTGTCCCTAGTATTGACATTTGCTTGGTAGTGTTCTACCTCATGCTTTTAGAGATTGTGCTTGTAGTTATTTTTAGCCGTATGCGGATTCTTCGTAGAGTAGCATTTGTGTTAGTGCCTATGTACTTGTTGTGCCTCGTATTGAGGACTTTGTATCTTCAAATCTTTATGCTGATAATAAAAACCCGAGAGCCAAGAGATTAAGTCTCGAGTCCTTGATTATGGCAAATTGTGGACAGTAATTTTGATAATTGTGCTTTCCCCTCCACGCTATTGGGCAAGTAAAAAGTTCCATCTGACCAGAGTGGGTTCCAGTAGATAATTGCGAGATACTAAAATGGGCCGGAGCAGCGCCATGAACTTGCAAGCACAGGTGAAAAGTGGGCCGCGTGTCTATACTGATGGCTTCACAGAACTCTGAAACTGAGCCTGTCTGTTAGAAATGAAAATGTTCCTGGCCTCGGAACCGACTTGCGGTTACCAAGAATGTTTACGGAGGTATTGTGTGTGCGTGAGTATGTGCGTTTGAATGTGTGGGTGGGTGTGTGGAGGGGGGCTCACAACTAGCCGTATTCTGGACCGAAATAGTTATCCTCATATGCTCTAGGTAAGCCCATGGAACAAAGCACACTGAAAATACATAACAAAGTGTTGGTATGCGCTATAAGCTCCCAGGCCCTTCAGGAGTTATTAGAACAATAGCTCAAGGGCAGTGTGCGCGCCTATTGTAGCAATTTGTAACCTGAATGGTGCAAAGCAGACTCTCTATAGCACTCGATAAAAAATGTAAACACGTGTAGTCAAGTTCTTTTGATGAATTTATTATTAAGTATAATTGAATAAACTCAACTTTTCATCATTTTGGCTTTCATATTTCAATGGGTTGAATCCATATTTCAAAAAGAATGAACTTAGATTTAGAATAATATACAATTGAACATAAGTTCCACTTGTGGTACAGTGGCCCAATGCATTTCGGGCCGTAGCCCTTCCTCAGGGGCCGTGTATCTAAGAAAGTCAAAAGTGTTTATATCAGTCAAGGCATCGTGTATGGATAGTTCAAATTGAGTGCGTTTGTTTACAATTCATTTTGCAAAGCAGACTCTGCCTTTCATCCTTCTCAGGTCAATGGAATGAGAACACTTGAGGTTAGTAATTGTTACTTCTGTTTCGGGGGCGCTGAGATACCCAGGATATTATTGCTGTAGAAAAATGACATTTATTTTTGTTTAAAGACAGGAGCTGGCACGCATCTCGTAATCCCCCCCCCCCAAAAAAAAATAAACACTGGAGCCTTAGATGCTGAGCTGTTAGTGCAGGAGGTAGGAGGCGGGCAGAGGGAGGGCTATCTTCTGAGGTCACACGTCAGTATCAAGGAAAGCGCTGTGATACCATGCAGTGCCAGTCCGTCTCTTCACACCGCCAGCCCCACCACCACCCTCGTCTCCCCTGGCACCTTTGCTTATCCTTACAGACACTCCTGCTCTTCCCCATTTGAAATGGAAGGGAACCGGGGCTGCAACGTCTTCTAGCTGACTAGACAGCTCTGCAGGTTCATGCTCCTGCTGATGAGATCTGTATACAGTGGAATTAACAAAGTGGCAAAAAGTTGTCCAGGTGCTCGAATTGGGGCAGTTTTAAACCTATAAAGATACGCTACTTGGATGTGTTTGCAAAGTAAGGGAGAATGTCTGCAAGTGTGCTTGCGTCAGGCAATGTGTGCGATAATAGCAAACAAATGAACAGCAAACCCCGCCCACCAAGCCATAAAACGGGACCATAAACAGCACAAAACGGCCCATATACAATCTGACGCTGCCACCACATTCTTTAGGTTGGGATTTTTTTAGACCCGTGTGCCTAGTGCTAAAAACAAAACGGACGACAAAGAGGTATCGGGTAGAAACAGCCAAAGTTGGCTGTGTGACACTTGTCAGCTAGTGCCACCTGCCGGTGAACTTGTCCATGGGCACCACCAGGGAAATCTGCCCTCTAATCGTTTCCCTCCCTCGAGGCGCTGCGATCCAATGGCAAATGAGTCTACTGTGCACAGCCAAAGATAGGGCCACGAGAAACACAAATGGCTCATGCGCAAAAAGCGTTCATGATGTGCTGCGTCAGAAACCACCTCGAACACAACCTGCAGTACAAAGTTTGTGTGAGCATGACGTGGTGGTGTTTGGGGTGGCGGTGGGGGGTTTGAATGGATCACAGGGAAGAAACCCAATCAGGGCTCTTTTTGATGAAAATGAGAGTGCGCAAGAATACCCAACAGTGCTTGTGCCACACATACAAGCAAACCCCACAAGGGCCACAAAGGGTTAAAAAAAACGGGTTACCGACGCTTTCCTGTCATCCAAGCTGCCTCATTCATAACGAGGAGCAAGTAAGCGCACTCATGGCCAAATGACGCCCCTGCGATCCAGATGTACCCAGTAATGAGGCTTCTGTCTAGGCGCTCAAGTACGTGCCTTGCGCTGCACCTCAGAACGGGCTCTTTTGCACCCTCGATTGCACTTGACCATTAGTGCAAAATATAATTATCAGGTGATTCTTTGATCGGTGCAAATGTTTGCTCTTGTCGCCCTGTGCAGAATTTCCCTCTCACATGATAATAGTCTGACCAACAGATATATGCATGGAAAGCTTTCTGAGAACCAGCCATATCTGCATGCACACGCTGGACTCCTTTTGCAACATGTGTGCTCCTAGGCAGATCACTCAGTCGCATGGCTCTGTCCCCAGTCTGCCTAGACCGATCGCTCTAAGACTTGGGATAACACCCTCTGGGTTGGAAATGTGGGGTCATTAACCTTCCAGTGGTAACTCTGTACCCTCTTCCCCGTAGGCACATTGACACGCTTACAAAAAGCTGTGCGCTCCATCAAATGGTGACACTAACCTTACGCCATTAATTTATCCTGAACCTGGTGAGAGGATGAATGGGTAAGTGAACAGTAAGGCAGTGAACCATATGGAACCCCCTTAAATTCCTCTAGAAGCAATACCGATCGTCAACAAAGTGCCTGGGGGCCTTCACGCTTAAGCGCTATATAAGCAATGTTCTACTATGCATCTGAGGGGAGGGGCACAGCTGGGCTAATGCAGAAGACATTCGGAGACTGCGCTGACATTTTCATATTACACCCTTTCCACTGCATTCGCGCCAGGAGACCGAGGCCAAGAAAGAAATATATATATATATATATATATATATATATATATATATATATATATATATATATATATATATATATATATATATATATATTACCTACCGGCAGTCGCCAGTATGTAGTTGTAGTTAGGACCTATTTTCCATAGGAAATCCGCAACATTCTATTCCCAATAAGTCTGGCGCCAGTTGACGAATATTCGCAAAATTTTCCAATCTTTTGGCTAGCTCCGGTCCGCTCCTATCCTGAAAGTTTCGTGGTGATACGTCAAGCGGGGGGTGAGAAAAAAGGGGGGTCCCAAAACGCTTTTTCCCCATGCAATTTCCCATAGGACCTGTTGACGCAGCTACAGCCCGCAATGCTGAACGGAATTACACCAAATTTGGCAGAAAGGTAGACCTTGGTTCAGAGTTGTGCCGTTTGCTTAAATGGTGTAAATCCGTTCAGTAGTTCCTGAGAAAATCAAAAGTAAAATCACATATATATCTGGGCGGAGCCTAACCACACATTTCATCGTAAGACCTGATTGGCTGTCTTGATATATACAGTGGACAACCCAATATACCCTTGAGGGCTTGGGAAAATGATATGTACTGGTAAGGTGTGCCTTCAAGGGATTTTTTGAAAGACTGAGTTATATAACTTGACTATAGGGTAAAGATATACCTATAGAAGCGATTTATCTTAAGTTGTATATATCTTGAAGTTGTATATTATGCATTAGTCATATATATATACACATCCTTTCAACCAAATTAAAACAGTTGAATAATCAGAAAAGACAAAAGGTGTGTGAGAGAAAATTACTTTATATCAATAAATGGTAATCAGGGTACCTAAAATTTGGACAGTTATACAAGATTTGGAAGGAAATGATACATTCAATGATTCCTCCACTCAACAATAAATCAAACACTTTTTCTTGATGATGCTTAGAAGTTATATAGAAAACAGTGTGATAGTCGACGTTTCGGTCTTCACCTCTCAGTTCATAAGACCATCTTCAGGACTGATAATTTAAAAGTTGACCCCTGGAAGTTTGGTTGTTATCCAAGTTTTTCCGAAATCTCTAATATCCACTTTCAAAGACCAGTGCGAAGTTGGTAGTCTTGATGTAGTAAATCTCGTTTTAGCGGGTGAAAGAGACACGTGTCATTTAGTTTGACTTAAGAGGATCCTCTATCATCCAGTTCAACTGAACAGCATACTAGTTCTTTCAGGCTTCTTTAGAAGGAAGTTGTGACAAATAAATTGATATCGTAACTGAAATACTCGAACGTAGGCAAACCGGTGAGTAACCTCGGGGCGTTCGGGTCTTCCCTCAGAGAATACTGGCAATGATTTGGCGGTCTCGCCTGTTGACTGTCAGCACTTCATCCAAGAAGTGTTGGCAGCCATCTTTGGACCAATATATATGATAGCACCTCATTAAAAAGCATTGCAGTTAATAGAAGGTTTTAAGACTTTAGTTACATTATAAATCATTTGTTGATGGTTCCATACTCATTTTAGGAATTGTGGTATGTTCTAAGGTGATTTTACCATGTGAAAAAGTCTTCTGCTGGGATATCATGAATCATGTTTGAGAGAAAACTATTTTCACATGCTTTTCCCACAGAGGTTTGGAAGGTGATCTATAAACTAAACTGAGAGCATATTTTCTGTAAATTCACATTATCTTTCTTAGTCATGTGAGAATGAAGTCTGACATTCTCAGTAAAACATGTACATCCAACAAGGGCTGAGACTGTCAGTTGATTCCTTTGTGTTCTACTGCAGCTTCCCAGAGTGTTCCAAAGAACAACTAGAGCGCTAACACTCCTACTTATGATAAACGTATGGCACACCTGAAGTCATCTTGATTGGAATAAAGTGGTAACTCTTAAAACATTTAATTTAAATAGGAACAAAATGAGGGGGTTCATTTTGCCATATAATGTATGATTAGTGCTGCAGAAAGAAAAATTAGGGCACATTTTGAGAGACTTCTCAAATCCTCTTCTATTTCATTAAAGAATTCTGACATGCAGACTGAAACATGCACTTTCAATACCAGCAGCAGACTTCCCTGGTGAGCAGTAGCTTTACTACAGTGATCTAATGAGCAACTAGAGTGCTAACATTCTGAATTTATGGCAAATGTGTGACACATCTGAATGCCTTCTTCATTGAATCAAAGTAAAAAACTGACAGTATGCCTACTGAGGAGACTGAAGTAACTGAGGAAATTAGGAAACTTCATAACAAGTCTCCCAAGATGGCCACCAGAGACAAAAGAGCCCAAACGTAGCACAAATATCACGAGATGAAGCCCGAGTATAGCCCAATGACAGAAATCCCAGAGTGTTCTAAAGAACAACTAGAGCGCTAACAGTCTCACTTATGAAAAAAGTATGGCACACCTGAAGCCATCTTGATTGGAATAAAGTGGTAACACTTAAAACATTTAATTTGCAAAGAAACAAAATGAGGGGTTCATTTTGCCATAGAAATTATGATTAGTGCTGCAGAAAGAAAAATTAGTGCACATTTTGACTTCTCAAATCCTTTTCTATTTCATTAAAAGTTCTGACATGCAGACTGAAACATGCACTTTGAATACCAGCAGCAGACTTCCCTGGTGAGCAGTAGCTTTACTACAGTGATCTAATGAGGAACTAGAGTGATACCATTCAGAATTTATGGAAAATGTATGACACATCTGAATGCCTTCTTGATGGAACCAAAGTAAACAAGCATTGAAAATGCAATAGGTCTCACCCTTGTTTAAGTTAAAGCAATTCTGTTTGTAATTAGGTGGCTTTTTAGCTTTGCTTTTATTAGTGTTTTTCAAACTTTCATGTACATAACATGCACGTATGTATATGTATGCATGCATTTATATTTGCATTTATATAGATATGCAGATTATATATGTTTATATATGTATGTATATATATATATATTCACATACATATATATAACTGCATATGCATATATGTGCATATGTGTGCGTGTAGAGAGAGGAAGAGAGGTAGAGGTGTAGAGGTAGAAACGTAGAGGTAGAGAGGTAGAGGTAGAGAGGTAGAGAGTAGTAAAGAGAGAGGTAGAGAGTGAGTAGGAGAGAGTAGTAGAGTGAGTAGTAGAGAGTAGTAGAGAGTGAGAAGTAGAGAGTGAGTAGTAGAGAGTAGTACAGAGTGAGTAGTAGAGAGTGATTAGTAGAGAGTAGTGGAGTAGTAGAGAGTGAGTAGTAGAGAGTAGTAGAGAGTGAGTAGTAGAGTGAGTAGTAGGGAGTAGTAGAGAGTGAGCAGTAGAGTGAGTAGTAGAGTGAGTAGTAGAGAGCAAGTAGTAGAGAGTGTGTAGTCGAGAGGGAGTAGTAGAGAGTGAGTAGTAGAGAGTGAGAAGTAGAGAGAATAGTAGAGAATAGTAGAGTAGTAGAGAGTGAGTAGTAGAGAGTAGTAGAGAGTGAGTAGCAGAGAGAGTAGTAGAGAGTAGTAGAGTAGTAGAGAGTGAGTAGTAGAGTGAGTAGTAGAGAGCGATTAGTAGAGAGTGAGTAGTGGAGAGTGAGTAGTAGAGTAGTAGAGAGTGAGTAGTAGAGAGTGAGTAGTAGAGAGAGAGTAGTAGAGTGAGTAGAAGAGAGTGAGTAGTAGAGATAGAGTAGTAGAGAGTGAGTAGCAGAGTAGTAGAGAGTGAGTGGTAGAGAGTAGTAGAGAGTAGTAGAGTGAGTAGTAGAGAGTAGTAGAGAGTGAGTAGTAGAGAGAGTAGTAGAGAGTGAGTAGTTGAGAGTGAGTAGTAGAGAGTGAGTAGTGGAGAGTAGTAGCGAGTAGTAGAGTAGTAGAGTAGTAGAGAGTGAGTAGTAGAGAGTAGTAGAGTGAGTAGTAGAAAGGGAGTAGTAGAGAGAGAGTAGTAGAGAGTAGTAGAGTGTGAGTAGTAGAGTAGTAGAGACTGAGTGGTAGAGAGTAGTAGAGAGCAGTAGAGTGAGTAGTAGAGAGTAGTAGAGAGTGAGTAGTAGAGAGTGAGTGGTAGAGAGTAGTAGTAGAGAGTAGTAGAGAGTAGTAGAGAGAGAGTAGTAGAGAGTGAGTAGTAGAAAGTAGTAGCGAGTGAGTAGTAGAGAGTGAGTCGTTTAATTTAAAAGGAATACAATGAGGAGGTTCATTTTGCTATAGAAATTATGATTAGTGCGGAAAAAAGAAAATTAGGGCACATTTTGTGTGACTTCTCAAATCCTCTTCTATTTCATTAAAAAATTCTGACATGCAGACTGAAACATGCACTTTCAATACCAGCAGCAGACTTCCCTGGTGAGCAGTAGCTTTACTACAGTGATCTAATAAGCAACTAGAGTGCTAACATTCCGAATTTATGGCAAATGTGTGACACATCTGAATTCCTTCTTGACGGAATGAAAGTAAAAAACCTGAAAGTATTTCCTACTGAGGAGACTGTTGTAAATGAGGACATTAGGAAACTTCAAAACAAATAAGTCTCCCAAGATGGCCACCAGAGACAAAAGAGCCCAGATGTAGCACAAATATCACCAAGATGTAGCCCAAATATAGCCCAATGACAGAATGTCCCAGAGTGTTTTAAAGAATAACTAGAGCGCTAACAGTCTTACTTATGACAAAAGTATGGCACACCTGAAGGCATCTTGATTGGAATAAAGTGGTAACACTTAAAACATTTAATTTGCAAAGGAACAAAATGAGGGCATTCATTTTGCCTTAGAAATTATGATTAGTGCTGCAGAAAGAAAGATTAGGGCACATTTTGACTTCTCAAATCCTCTTCCATTTCATTAAAGAATTCTGACATGCAGACTGAAACATGCACTTTGAATACCAGCAGCAGACTTCCCTGGTGAGCAGTAGCTTTACTACAGTGATCTAATGAATAACTAGAGTGCTACCATTCAGAATTTATGGAAAATGTATGACACATCTGAATGCCTTCTTGATGGAACCAAAGTAAACAAGCATTGAAAATGCAATAGGTCTCACCCTCGTTTAAGGTAAAGCAATTCTGTTTGTAATTAGGTGGCTTTTTAGCTTTGCTTTTATTAGTGTTTTTCAAACTTTCATGTACATAACATGCACGTATGTATATGTATGCATGCATTTATATTTGCATTTATATAGATATGCAGATTATATATGTTTATATATGTATGTATATATATATATATATACACATACATATATATAACTGCATATGCATATATGTGCATATGTGTGCGTGTAGAGAGAGGTAGAGAGGTAGAGGTGTAGAGGTAGAAACGTAGAGGTAGAGAGGTAGAGGTAGAGAGGTAGAGAGTAGTAAAGAGAGAGGTAGAGAGGTAGAGAGTAGAGGATGAGTAATAGAGAGTAGAGAGTAGAGAGAGAGTAGTAGAGAGTAGTAGAGAGAGTAGCAGAGAGTGAGTAGGAGAGAGTAGTAGAGTGAGTAGTAGAGAGTAGTAGAGAGTGAGAAGTAGAGAGTAGTAGAGAGTAGTAAAGAGTGAGTAGTAGAGTGAGTAGTAGAGAGTAGTAGAGAGTGAGTAGTAGAGAGTAGTAGAGAGTGAGTATTAGAGAGTGAGTAGTAGAGAGTAGTAGAGAGTGAGTAGTGGAGAGTGAGTAGTAGAGAGTAGTAGAGAGTGAGTAGTAGAGAGTAGTAGAGAGTTGTAGAGAGAGAGTAGTAGAGAGTGAGTAGTAGAGAGTAGTAGAGAGTGAGTAGTAGAGAGTGAGTAGTAGAGAGAGAGTAGTAGAGAGTGAGTAGTAGAGAGTAGTAGAGAGTGAGTAGTAGAGAGTGAGTAGTAGAGAGTAGTACAGAGTGAGTAGTAGAGAGTGATTAGTAGAGAGTAGTGGAGTAGTAGAGAGTGAGTAGTAGAGAGTAGTAGAGAGTGAGTAGTAGAGTGAGTAGTAGGGAGTAGTAGAGAGTGAGCAGTAGAGTGAGTAGTAGAGTGAGTAGTAGAGAGCAAGTAGTAGAGAGTGTGTAGTCGAGAGGGAGTAGTAGAGAGTGAGTAGTAGAGAGTGAGAAGTAGAGAGAGTAGTAGAGAATAGTAGAGTAGTAGAGAGTGAGTAGTAGAGAGTAGTAGAGAGTGAGTAGCAGAGAGAGTAGTAGAGAGTAGTAGAGTAGTAGAGAGTGAGTAGTAGAGTGAGTAGTAGAGAGCGATTAGTAGAGAGTGAGTAGTGGAGAGTGAGTAGTAGAGTAGTAGAGAGTGAGTAGTAGAGAGTGAGTAGTAGAGAGAGAGTAGTAGAGTGAGTAGTAGAGAGTGAGTAGTAGAGATAGAGTAGTAGAGAGTGAGTAGCAGAGTAGTAGAGAGTGAGTGGTAGAGAGTAGTAGAGAGTAGTAGAGTGAGTAGTAGAGAGTAGTAGAGAGTGAGTAGTAGAGAGAGTAGTAGAGAGTGAGTAGTTGAGAGTGAGTAGTAGAGAGTGAGTAGTGGAGAGTAGTAGCGCGTAGTAGAGTAGTAGAGTAGTAGAGAGTGAGTAGTAGAGAGTAGTAGAGTGAGTAGTAGAGAGGGAGTAGTAGAGAGAGAGTAGTAGAGAGTAGTAGAGAGTGAGTAGTAGAGTAGTAGAGAGTGAGTGGTAGAGAGTAGTAGAGAGCAGTAGAGTGAGTAGTAGAGAGTAGTAGAGAGTGAGTAGTAGAGAGTGAGTGGTAGAGAGTAGTAGTAGAGAGTAGTAGAGAGTAGTAGAGAGAGAGTAGTAGAGAGTGAGTAGTAGAAAGTAGTAGCGAGTGAGTAGTAGAGAGTGAGTCGTTTAATTTAAAAGGAATACAATGAGGAGGTTCATTTTGCTATAGAAATTATGATTAGTGCGGAAAAAAGAAAATTAGGGCACATTTTGTGTGACTTCTCAAATCCTCTTCTATTTCATTAAAAAATTCTGACATGCAGACTGAAACATGCACTTTCAATACCAGCAGCAGACTTCCCTGGTGAGCAGTAGCTTTACTACAGTGATCTAATAAGCAACTAGAGTGCTAACATTCCGAATTTATGGCAAATGTGTGACACATCTGAATGCCTTCTTGACGGAATGAAAGTAAAAAACCTGAAAGTATTTCCTACTGAGGAGACTGTTGTAAATGAGGACATTAGGAAACTTCAAAACAAATAAGTCTCCCAAGATGGCCACCAGAGACAAAAGAGCCCAGATGTAGCACAAATATCACCAAGATGTAGCCCAAATATAGCCCAATGACAGAATGTCCCAGAGTGTTTTAAAGAATAACTAGAGCACTAACAGTCTTACTTATGACAAAAGTATGGCACACCTGAAGGCATCTTGATTGGAATAAAGTGGTAACACTTAAAACATTTAATTTGCAAAGGAACAAAATGAGGGCATTCATTTTGCCTTAGAAATTATGATTAGTGCTGCAGAAAGAAAGATTAGGGCACATTTTGACTTCTCAAATCCTCTTCCATTTCATTAAAAAATTCTGACATGCAGACTGAAACATGCACTTTGAATACCAGCAGCAGACTTCCCTGGTGAGCAGTAGCTTTACTACAGTGATCTAATGAATAACTAGAGTGCTACCATTCAGAATTTATGGAAAATGTATGACACATCTGAATGCCTTCTTGATGGAACCAAAGTAAACAAGCATTGAAAATGCAATAGGTCTCACCCTCGTTTAAGGTAAAGCAATTCTGTTTGTAATTAGGTGGCTTTTTAGCTTTGCTTTTATTAGTGTTTTTCAAACTTTCATGTACATAACATGCACGTATGTATATGTATGCATGCATTTATATTTGCATTTATATAGATATGCAGATTATATATGTATATATATGTATGTAGATATATATATATATACACCTACATATATATAACTGCATATGCATATATGTGCATATGTGTGCGTGTAGAGAGAGGTAGAGAGAGGTAGAGAGGTAGAGGTGTAGAGGTAGAAACGTAGAGGTAGAGAGGTAGAGGTAGAGAGGTAGAGAGTAGTAAAGAGAGAGGTAGAGAGGTAGAGAGTAGAGGATGAGTAATAGAGAGTAGAGAGTAGAGAGAGAGTAGTAGAGAGTAGTAGAGAGAGTAGCAGAGAGTGAGTAGGAGAGAGTAGTAGAGTGAGTAGTAGAGAGTAGTAGAGTGAGAAGTAGAGAGTAGAGGAGAGTAGTAAAGAGTGAGTAGTAGAGTGAGTAGTAGAGAGTAGTAGAGAGTGAGTAGTAGAGAGTAGTAGAGAGTGAGTATTAGAGAGTGAGTAGTAGAGAGTAGTAGAGAGTGAGTAGTGGAGAGTGAGTAGTAGAGAGTAGTAGAGAGTGAGTAGTAGAGAGTAGTAGAGAGTAGTAGAGCGAGAGTAGTAGAGAGTGAGTAGTAGAGAATGAGTAGTAGAGTGAGTAGTAGAGAGTAGTAGAGAGAGAGAGTAGTAGAGAGTGAGTAGTAGAGAGTAGTAGAGAGTGAGTAGTAGAGAGTGAGTAGTAGAGAGAGAGTAGTAGAGAGTGAGTAGTAGAGAGTAGTAGAGAGTGAGTAGTAGAGAGTAGTACAGAGTGAGTAGTAGAGAGTGATTAGTAGAGAGTAGTGGAGTAGTAGAGAGTGAGTAGTAGAGAGTAGTAGAGAGTGAGTAGTAGAGTGAGTAGTAGGGAGTAGTAGAGAGTGAGCAGTAGAGTGAGTAGTAGAGTGAGTAGTAGAGAGCAAGTAGTAGAGAGTGTGTAGTCGAGAGGGAGTAGTAGAGAGTGAGTAGTAGAGAGTGAGAAGTAGAGAGAGTAGTAGAGAATAGTAGAGTAGTAGAGAGTGAGTAGTAGAGAGTAGTAGAGAGTGAGTAGCAGAGAGAGTAGTAGAGAGTAGTAGAGTAGTAGAGAGTGAGTAGTAGAGTGAGTAGTAGAGAGCGATTAGTAGAGAGTGAGTAGTGGAGAGTGAGTAGTAGAGTAGTAGAGAGTGAGTAGTAGAGAGTGAGTAGTAGAGAGAGAGTAGTAGAGTGAGTAGTAGAGAGTGAGTAGTAGAGATAGAGTAGTAGAGAGTGAGTAGCAGAGTAGTAGAGAGTGAGTGGTAGAGAGTAGTAGAGAGTAGTAGAGTGAGTAGTAGAGAGTAGTAGAGAGTGAGTAGTAGAGAGAGTAGTAGAGAGTGAGTAGTTGAGAGTGAGTAGTAGAGAGTGAGTAGTGGAGAGTAGTAGCGAGTAGTAGAGTAGTAGAGTAGTAGAGAGTGAGTAGTAGAGAGTAGTAGAGTGAGTAGTAGAGAGGGAGTAGTAGAGAGAGAGTAGTAGAGAGTAGTAGAGAGTGAGTAGTAGAGTAGTAGAGAGTGAGTGGTAGAGAGTAGTAGAGAGCAGTAGAGTGAGTAGTAGAGAGTAGTAGAGAGTGAGTAGTAGAGAGTGAGTGGTAGAGAGTAGTAGTAGAGAGTAGTAGAGAGTAGTAGAGAGAGAGTAGTAGAGAGTGAGTAGTAGAAAGTAGTAGCGAGTGAGTAGTAGAGAGTGAGTCGTTTAATTTAAAAGGAATACAATGAGGAGGTTCATTTTGCTATAGAAATTATGATTAGTGCGGAAAAAAGAAAATTAGGGCACATTTTGTGTGACTTCTCAAATCCTCTTCTATTTCATTAAAAAATTCTGACATGCAGACTGAAACATGCACTTTCAATACCAGCAGCAGACTTCCCTGGTGAGCAGTAGCTTTACTACAGTGATCTAATAAGCAACTAGAGTGCTAACATTCCGAATTTATGGCAAATGTGTGACACATCTGAATGCCTTCTTGACGGAATGAAAGTAAAAAACCTGAAAGTATTTCCTACTGAGGAGACTGTTGTAAATGAGGACATTAGGAAACTTCAAAACAAATAAGTCTCCCAAGATGGCCACCAGAGACAAAAGAGCCCAGATGTAGCACAAATATCACCAAGATGCAGCCCATCTATAGCCCAATGACAGAATGTCCCAGAGTGTTTTAAAGAATAACTAGAGCGCTAACAGTCTTACTTATGACAAAAGTAAGGCACACCTGAAGGCATCTTGATTGGAATAAAGTGGTAACACTTAAAACATTTAATTTGCAAAGGAACAAAATGAGGGCATTCATTTTGCCTTAGAAATTATGATTAGTGCTGCAGAAAGAAAGATTAGGGCACATTTTGACTTCTCAAATCCTCTTCCATTTCATTAAAAAATTCTGACATGCAGACTGAAATATGCACTTTGAATACCAGCAGCAGAGTTCCCTGGTGAGTAGTAGCTTTACTACAGTGATCTATTGAGCAACTAGAGTGCTACCATTCAGAATTTATGGAAAATGTGTGACACATCTGAATGCCTTCTTGATGGAATCAAAGTAAACAAACATTGAAAATGCAACAGGTCTCGCCCTCTTTTAAGTTAAAGCAAATCTGTTTGTAATTAGGTGGCTTTTTAGCTTTGCTTATATTAGAGTTTTTCAAACTTTCATGTACATACCATGCATATGTATGCATATATGTATATGTATATGTTTGCATGCATTTATATTTATATAGATATGCAGACTATATTTATATGTTTATATATGTATATATACACACATACATATATATAAATGCATATGCATATATATATGCATATATATATGTGCATATCTGTGCATGTACAGAGAGGTACAGAGGTAGAGAGGTTGAGGTGTATAGGTAGAGGTGTAGAGGTAGAGAGGTAGAGGTAGAGAGGTAGACAGTAGTAGAGAGAGAGGTAGAGAGAGGTACAGAGGTAGAGAGTAGAGAGCGAGTAATAGAGAGCAGAGAGTGAGTAGTAGAGAGTAGTAGAGAGTAGTAGAGAAAGTATCAGATAGTGAGTAGTAGAGAGTAGTAGAGTGAGTATTAGAGAGTGAGTAGTAGAGAGTAGTAGAGAGTGAGTAGTAGGGAGTGAGTAGTAGAGAGTAGTAGAGAGTGGGTAGCAGAGAGAGAGTATTAGAGAGTTTTAGTGAGTGAGTAGCAGAGAGAGTAGTAGAGAGAGAGTAGTAGAGAGTGAGTAGTGGAGAGTAGTAGAGAGTGAGTAGTGGAGAGTAGTAGAGAGAGAGTAGTAGAGAGTGAGTAGTAGAGAGTAGTAGAGAGTGAGTAGTAGAGAGAGAGTAGTAGAGAGTAGTAGAGTAGTAGAGAGTGAGTAGTAGAGAGTGAGTAGTAGAGAGTAGGGGAGTAGTAGAGAGTGAGTAGTAGAGAGTAGTAGAGAGTGAGTGGTAGAGAGCAGCAGAGAGTAGTAGAGTGAGTAGTAGAGAGTAGTAGAGAGTGAGTAGTAGAGAGTGAATAGTAGAGAGTAGTAGTAGAGAGTAGTAGAGAGAGAGAGTAGTAGAGAGTGTAGTAGAGAGTGAGTAGTAGAGAGTAGTAGCGAGTGAGTAGTAGAAAGTAGGAGAGAGTGAGTAGTAGAGTAGTAGAGAGTGAGTGGTAGAGAGTAGTAGAAAGTAGTAGAGTGAGTAGTAGAGAGTGAGTAGTAGAGAGTGAATAGTAGAGAGTAGTAGAGAGTGAGTAGTAGAGAGAGTAGTAGTAGACAGTGAGTATTAGAGAGTAGTAGAGCGTGAGTAGTAGAGAGTGAGTAGTAGAGAGTGAGTAGTAGAGAGTAGTAGCGAGTCAGTAGTAGAGAGTGAGTAGTAGAGTAGTAGAGAGTGAGTAGTTGAGAGTGAGTAGTAGAGAGTGAGTAGTAGAGAGTAGTAGAGTAGTAGAGAGTGAGTAGTAGAGAGTAGTAGAGAGTGAGTAGTAGAGTGAGTAGTAGAGAGAGAGTAGTAGAGAGTAGTAGAGAGTCAGTAGTAGAGTAGTAGAGAGTAGTCAGTCAGTGTCAGTCAGTGTCAGTCAGTCAGTGTCAGTCATTCAGTCAGTGTCAGTCAATCACTGTCAGTCAGTCAGTGTCAGTCAATCAGTGTCAGTCAGTGTCAATCAGTGTCAGTCAGTGTCAGTCAGTGTTAGTGTCAGTCAATATGTGTCAGTCAGTGTCAGTCAGTCAGTGTCAGCTAGAACAGCTCTGCTAACCTGGTTCTCTGGCTCTAAAGCTGCTCTGCTGACCTGGTTCTCTCCCTCTAAAGCAGCTCTTCTGATCTGGTTTCTCTAGCTCTACAGCAGCTCTACTGACCTGGTTCTCTGGCTCTAGAGCAGCTCTGCTGACCTGGTTCTCTGGCTCTAGAGCAGCTCTGCTGACCTAGTTCTTATGCTACAGAGCAGCGCTGCTGATCTATTTCTCTGGCTCTACAACAGCTCTGCTGACCCAGTTCTATGGCTCTGAAATAGTTCTGCTGACATGGTTCTCTGGCTCTAGAGCAGCTCTGCTTACCTGGTTCTCTCCCTCTAAAGCAGCTCTACTGACCTGGTTTCTCTGGCTCTGCAGCAGCTCTGCAGACCTGGTTCTCTGGCTCTGGAGCAGCTCTGCTGATTTGGTTCTCTGGCTCTAGAGTAGCTCTGCTGACCTGGTTCTCTGGCTCTAAAGCAGCTCTGCTAACCTGGTTCTCTGGCTCTAAAGCAGCTCTGCTGGCCTGGTTCTCTGACTCTAAAGCAGCTCTGCTGACCTGGTTCTCTCCCTCTAAAGCAGCTCTGCTGACCTGGTTCCTCTGGCTCTACAGCAGCTCTGCTGACCTGGTTCTCCGGCTCTACAGCAGCGCTGCTGACCTGGTTTTCTGCACTCATGATGCAAGCACCCGACTTCGCGAAAATATATTTAAAAATATTATAAGTACAAATATATTATTTTGATGAATATCTTACATAATCTCTTGCCTTAATATGTATATTAAAGACACATACATATCATTTTGGAACATACATCTTTTTTTGCAGGAGTCGCGCACCTAACTCATATATGATGTCACGCGGGACCTGCAACCGCGCAAACATCTCGTACCGTAATGCGCATGTGTAGCAAATGCGCAGGAGCAGGAGTCGCAGACTGGTCGCATACCAATCGCGCATATCACGTGATATTAAATGTATATGATGTAACTGAAAAACACGCATCCGTCGCACACCATACACGGATCCTTCCTGACTTTTCTAAAATGGCGGCTAGAATGCGCGCACCCACCGTGATGTGCACACTTTGTGTGCGCGACTCCGAAAAAAATTGGATTTTTTTTTTAAAGAAAATATTATAAATATATTAAAATAAAAAATGAAAACAAGAAAATTAATCAATCTTTCAGTGTTAATTAAAAAAAAAAATTGTTGCAATTTTCAGAAAAATATATAATGTTATTTAATTAATAAAATATTTATAAATAAACAGTTAAAAAACTGTAGAAAAAAACATAGGTTTCAGAGACGTTATAGTTAGAAATTAGCATTTAAAAAACCTTAGAAATTCACAGAAAAAAACATACGTTTCAAGGGTGTTATAGTTAGCTGCCCATTTCACTCATACAAAACCATGGAAATTCCTCTGTTATAGTTAGTTCTACTATTCGCGATATATATTGACCAATTCATACGTAAACTTGATAACCATCCTTATGTGCCATCGATTACGATTAACAACTATGAAACCAAAGTCTTAGCTTACGCAGACGATATAGCTATAGTTACCACCAATCCCAAGGAGGCAATCAAGATGGTCGAGAAGGAAGCAACACGTTTCGGCAAAACTTCTGGGTATAAACTAAATACGGGGAAAACTCAAATTATTATTAATGACAAAGTGGAGATGGAAGACGAAAGAGTTGTGGAACACGCTACTTATCTAGGTGTCAATATATGCGCCAAGGTTGACAAAATCGTACAGATAAATCTTGACCCACTAATAGTGCACACTAGAGATGATTTAACTAAATTGGATAATCTACACTTAACTATCGGTGGCAGATGCAATTTGATAAAAATGTTGATTCTACCTAAATTTTTATACTTTTTCAGAAAAATTTGTCTCGAGTTCGCCCCGTATTACTTTAAAAACATTGAATCTTTGTTTTCCAGATTTATTTGGGGATTTAAGAAACCACGTAGGGCACTAAAATGGATTATGTTATCAAAAGAAAGAGGTGGGTTAGCGCTGCCTAATTTTAGGATCTATTATTGGGCAACAGTGGCCAAATACTGTACAAACTTGATAATTATTGAGCCGAGTCATTGTGCGATCCCGACCCCACAGGAAATGGTATTCGGAGATAGAAGTAAAGGGTGTTTATGGAGACATATGAATGATAATTTTTTTAAGAAAACTAAACTCAAGACCATTCAGGGAATTTGGAAAGCTTGGAGCAATATCCGTAAATTCCTAGGGCTGGGACGCTTCTCATGTTATACTCCAATTCGTGGCAACTCTGATCTTTCTGAGATATTTCATGATGGGTATATGTCCAGGTGGGTCAGGGTAGGGATTACCCAACTTGGTTGCTTCTATATCGAAAACCGATTGAAAAGTTTTTCAGAACTTCGCAATGATTACAATGTTAGCAATAGGGATTTTTTTAAGTACTTACAAGTTAGGGATTTCTTGTCAAAGAAAATGGGGGGGCGCTGCAATTTTCAAAATATCATATTAATAGATAAATTATGTTTGGAAACTACCCCTAGAATCGGGGAAATATATAAGGACCTTATTAGTAGTCTCCCGGATGATCTTGAAAAACATCTTATCAGATGGCAGACTAATCTATTCGTACAGCGAATAATACCGGAGCGAGCATTAGAGCTTGCACAAATATTGCTAATGTCAATCAAAATACAAGCACAATTTTATAAAACATTTTTTGCCTTGTATTATACACCGTATAAAATGGGCAAATGGGCAATCGGCTCGGGAACCGCTTGTCCACGTTGTTTATTGGCGGCAGCTAACGATATTCACATGTTCGCCACGTGCCCATTACTTACTAATCTTAGGATAGAAGTATCTAACTTCATTTCGGAGTTATTTCAGGAAGAAATTACTATCTCTAGTGAAGAAATGATCTTAGGAGTGGCTGCTTACGGGCGCCCTATACAACAACAGGGGCTGATATTTTTAGCAATGGCGGTTCTTAGATTGTGTATAGCCACCGCATGGCATGATCCCCAACCGCCATCTTTCACACAATGGAGGGCTAGATTACTTGCCATATGTAGTGTGGAGGTGGCAATTTATAAGAACAAGGGATTTAAGAAAAAACGAAGAGGAATGATGATTTGGGAACCTTGGTTACTCTGGATAGAAGATCACAGCTAAGGGTAATGTATCTAAGGGAATAATCTTAGGGAGGGAAAAAGGGGAAAAGGGGGAAAGAAAAGAAAAAAAAAATGGATGTGAGAATTTCTGTTCCTCTGTCCCTTGTTTTTTTTTTTTTTTTCTCTCTCTTTGTCTTTTTGGGCCAGCAAATCTATACGCTGCGAGAGAATACTTCTCTATTGTATATACTAAAGGTGGTTTATCAGAATGTGCTTCTGGATCTTGGTCTTGGTGGGGGGAGGGGGGGAATGGAATGTATTGTATTAAAATGACAAATGCCAATAAAATCTATTTTAAAAAAAAAGAACACAAAGGCATCAACTGGCAGGCTGCTCCTGTTGAAATATAACAGGAAGATATTTGAGATCTCACTTAAAACATGTTCTAATTTTTCTTTCTACATCACTAACCATAATTTCTATGACAAAATGAACCCCATCATTTTTTTCCTTTTTAGATTAAATCTTTTAAGTGTTACCAATTTATTTCAATCAAGATGGCTTCAGGTGTGCCATACTTTTGTCATAAGTAAGGCTGTTAGCGCTCTAGTTGTTCTTTAGAACACACTGGGAACCTGCAGTAGAACACAAAGGAATCAACTGACAGTCTCTGCCCTTGTTGGATGTACATAATGTACTAAGAATGACAGACTTCATTCTCACATGATTGAGAAAGATAATGTGAATTTACTGAAAATATGCTCTCATTTTAGCTTCAGTTTTCTCTCAAACATGATTCATGATATCCCAGCAGAAGGTTTTTCACAGGGTAAAATCATCTTAGAATACACCACAATTCCTGAAATTAGTATGGTACCATCAACAAATGAATTCTAATGTAACTAAATTCTGTTCTCACCCTTTATAGTTCTCCTTTTGGTAACCCTCAAAATCTTCGATTCACTACAATGCATTTCAGTGGGGTACTCTCATGTATATTGGTCCCAAGAAGCCTGCCAGCAATTCCAGGATGAAGTGCTGACAGCCAATCAGATCTCACGATGAGATGTTTCATTAGGCTCCGCCCAGATATTAAAACGTTTTCTTTTTCTGATTTCTCATGAACTACTGAACGGATTTACACCATTTAACAAAAAGGGATCTTTCTGACCCAAGGGCTACCTTTTCACCAAATTTGGTGTAATACTGTTCAGCAGTTCGGGCTGTAGCCGTGTCTAAAGTTTCCTATGGGAATTAACATGGAGAAAACACATTTTGGGACCCCCCATTTTCTCGGCCCCAGCTTTCCGAATCACCCCAAAACTTTTAAAATAGGAGCTGACCGGAGAGCCCCATGAGTTTTGAAAATTTCGCGAAGATTTGTCAACCGACGCCAACGTTATTGGGAAAAGAATGATACAATTTTCCTATGGATCCTAGGTCCTAACTATAACTACCTACTGGCGGCCGCCAGTAGGTAATGTATGGTGATATATTAAACTTGTTAATTAAATGGAGTTATAATGAAGGAACTACACTCTCTCTCTATATATGGCACTTAGGTGCTGGGAGCCTTGACCGTGACAAACCTGAAATGTAACCAGGCTTCAACGATTTGACGGTCAGATACTTTTCCAGTTGGTCCTCCAGAAGTTAAGGTGATTGGGAGGAAAGTTTCCAAACTTGCTTCAAGTGCCCAAACAGCCACAGCAGTATACTTCAAAGGGCCCCAGGATCTCATGGTAGGCATCAAGGTATTAGACAGAGACCAACAGCAGGTTCCAGTCCAAATCCAGTTGCCAATGGCAAGCTGGGTACTTCCATGAAAAGGCTTCCTGCAGCTTATGGTGTCCCTTTAGCTACAGAGGAGGTCATTGAACTGACCCTTGGAGTCCACTTCTTAGTCTTGGATATAAGAGGAAGCGTGTCCAGTCCTTCAGGGCTCCTCCCAGGTCACAGCAGATATAGTCTCCTCTTCTGTTTTTCTGTAGGTGCAGCATGTGTCCCAAAAAAGGTCTCTGAGGGTGCCACATTTATGGCCAGCATCAACTAGTCAAAGGAGGTGACTCCAGACTGCTCTTTAACCAACAAAGTAAAGTTTCCGATGCATTACCCTACCCACCTTTTCAGCAGTTCCTGCAAATATTCCTGTATTACCTCTCACTCTCAAAATCCAAGATGGAGAAAGCCTTCTCTCCTTGTGCATAGCCTTTGTGACCACCAGACAGAGTGGCCAGAGTAATGGGAAGCCCCCTCCTCTGTGATCACTCGAAACTAGTTCCGGGGTTTGCTTTCCTCCCACTGGGTTTATTGCTAGCCAGACTATGATGGGAGAAGGCTGGGCCTTTCCAAGTCACACTTAACATTTGCTTAAGACAGGGCACACCCCTTTGAATTTAATTAGGCTCCTGGGTCCCTTCTAATTGATCCTTCTGCAGGGGGAAGAAAACAACTCCCCACACTCAGGCCATTGTCTCTGCTTTAGGAAAAATGTTAACACCTTACTAAGGCCAAATACAGGCAGGGCAATACAAACTAGCCTCCAGAAGCTTCAAGCAGGCTAAGGGAAATTTTCTAAAAGTTACATTTCCCATATATTTGATTAATATCTGACTTTACCATTAGACTGGATTTGTATTACATATGAATACAAGTTCTTTAATTAAGTCTGTAGCTGGTACAGGTCAAAGGTTATAGTTTAAATGTTATATATATTTTGATTTTTCCTATGTATAAGCTACAGCCTGTCCAGTGAAAATACAGTTTTGGGCCTAGCCATTGGTAACCCTAAATTGTCGGCAGCAAGATGTGCTTAGGGGAAACATTTAATATTTAAAATCAGGTTTTCCTACATGTCAAAAGAGTGATTGAGGCAGGTCTGCACAGCAGGGTTCAAGCTGCTGCTATCAAGCTACACAGGACAGGCCTGAACCCATGCACAAAAGGTGCTACAGTTCACAGGTGGCACTTAATTTTCCATGCCAGTGATATATTTCCACAACATACACATGGCCATATAGAACCATTAATTGCACCAATCAGGGTTAAGACAACTCTCGACATATTTAAAGATTGAACATGGGAAATGTATTCCTGTTTGCAGGGGTAAATTGCCCAGAGTTTTAATGCTAAAAAAAATAGAGGCCAGAAAAAGGCAAAAAGTCTGCGATTACCATGCAGAAAAGGCAGACGTCTTGAAGTAAAAAATAAACTCAGGACAGATAGCACTTAACATAACAGTGGATCTCCATATAGTGAGCTTTTTGTCTATGAAGAACCAATAAATACTATCTCTTCTTAAATATGACAAATCTTAAAGGATTCAGAAAGGATTACCCAACTATAACACACCCTAAAAACATTCTTTGTCAGATAGATCCAGTACATGTGTATTTGAGATTCAAAAGAGAACACATATTCTGAAGGGCAAACCTGAAAGTGGCTGAGGTCAATGTGATCAAAATACTCACATCCTGGGTCTTTGATCTGAGGATTTAATTGGGGGAAATGGAAACGTTTGTTCTAGTATATTTAATTAAGTGTTACTGCTTATATTGCTGATTGCAAGTTGATGATGGGAACCTGATGTACATTATGGGTTGTGAGTATGATATAGTGGCTGCTGCTGTATCAATATAATGTCATAAAGAGATGATAAATTAAGGTCACCAGCCTGATGCAACCTGCTTGTAACATGATTTCAGAAATATAATGTCATTCTGTTCTGAATACTATTATTATTGAGTGAAATAAAGTAAAGGTATTCCAAAACAAAAGACTGAAGGCAGAAGAAGATAGAGCAAGGAGTAGAGGAAGTGTTAGTCTATGATGAATAGACCAAAGATGGGGGAGCATTACTACATAAATCAACAATTGACATAACCTCCAGAAGGAGAATACTAACATGGAGATCTATAATCAGATTCACTGGGATTAGTTTAAGAATGGAGGATGGATTTAACCTTTGAAGAAAGCTGAACTATGGATGGCCAAGGCCTTCATCCTGTGCCCCCAGAGGAGGATTAATGCTGTCCCCTTGATCTAGTAACATGTACCTAAACCAGCCTTTGAGGATAGCCATCACATCATTATTGGAAGGGATATTTGCCAGGAGAAGATTCGCTGGATTGCCTTTATTTGAAACTGGAGGTAAGAATTTAGAAACTGAAGGAGTCTTGTTGATATCACCTATCAGAAGAAAGGCAACTGATTTTTCCAACTTGGGAACAAGCCAAAACATGATTGATTAGAGGACCCAGAGAAGGCCAAGAAGATTTTAAGATCTGTTTCAAGGTTTCTTCAATGTATCAAGGCACCCATCAACAACCGGATCTTCAAAAATACCAATTACAGAAACAACTAATTGCCTCTATCAAGGAGCTGCAGAGGCACTTTCCTGCTAATATGTTTGGTCAGAATGTGCTGTCATCAACTAACATCTGCAGTCTAGCCTTGGAGATGCACATATATTTTTTTCACTTTATCACAGCAAATGAGGTTCTTGTTCAATGTCTGCAGTACACCAACTTGATTTCAGTACCATTTCAAACCCCTTTCTCTGACTGGACCCTAACCATAATTTCCTCTCCTAATTTGAAACTGTCAGAGCCTTTGTGTCAAGTGCATTATTCCAATCTATATGATATCAGCACATTCACCAAAAGGCAAATGTTGTTTGGAATAAACTTTTATTTTTACTAGGGGTTATAAAGGTTTGGTGCCAACAGTTGATGCCATAGTGGGTACTAATCTGCTGCTTCATGTTCACATGACAAGAAAATTTAGAGGCCTCAAGTTCAGCTGGCTCTTTAAGTGGTGTGTTTTGAACAGCGCCTGACTGGAGAGTTGCTTCCTATTCCACTGGTAGCCCAAATAAATGTGACACCAAGACTCTTGGCATCCGTAATTCCTCACTTTACTTTTAGATGTATGGGACCCTTGCTGTTTGGTGGTGGTATTTGGAGCAATACAATCTTGGATCATTTTAATTAATGTTCATTCGCTGGACCTCAGACTTACTGAACTGGGCAAGTGATTTTTGCATGGTGTCAGAGGCATTAATCTATGTATCTAAACATACCATATTAAATTTGCTACATTATGTCTTTCATTTTGACAACTCTTGACCACAAACAAAATATTTTTGATAATTTGTATAAAACCTACCAAGCTGCAAAGATTACAGAGACCATTCAACTATTGGTCAGTAGGACCCCAGGTATAGACCACAATGTTATGCCAATACCTTTCAGCTTTCAAAAAAGTACTATAAAAATACTAAAGGAATTGTGTAAAGTCTGGTGAATGATGTACTCTTCTCCCTTTCCATTAACAGCCCTCATTCATGACATGTGGAGTACCTCTGGTGTCACCATATATTCAACTTTGTATAAAGTTTGCATGCAACCTTTGTTGACTATCCTTACCTCCATCTGCATGGGCTCTCTTGCCAATTTCCATCTGAGCTTTGGTATTCACTCCCTGTAGATGTGTTTCCTTAGAAATAATCATAACAATCTTAATCATAAAGATGAATTAAAAAGGTGCCTTTGTGGAATAGACCTCAAGATTTGAGTTATTGACATTCCCTTCAAGAAGAGGGTTACGAAATAAGACACAAAATACATGTTGCTGTGTTTGTTTGTTTGTGATGAATCTATAAGACATACAATAAAACAAATATTTTATAATAGGATTTTTGACAAAAGGCCAACGTATTTGTTTCTCTTTAATAACATACAAGTTCCAGCACATTGATGCTTTGAGAACAAAAAAAGTTGCAAATCAAGATGTTATCATATTAACAAACAAAAACAAGAGACAAGAAAATGACAATCAGTGGATGGCACTGTCATTTTATGACAGGCGTAATAATTCCAACACAAAGTAAATCAATAAATTTGCAATTAAAGTTTCACCGTACCAGAAAAGCTAATATATTGAAAAAGAAGACAGGGTGGCTAAAACTGCATATCATTTTGCATCTGCAGTTTAACAAAAGTAGTGCTTGATGTAACAATTCTCAAAAAGTCCTGGCTTTGATGGATAACCCATTTATGCAATGGCAAACCATGAAAAACAAGTGAAAGCCAATGGCTAAAGAGGGCTGGCCCAAAGCAATTATCTCGATATACTTCTTTAAACTTCTTTTTGATATATTGATAACAAGAACTCTAACAACAGAAGGGTAAAGCTGCATGTAGCGAGAACTAAAATCAGACAGGCAGTCAAGGTGGGGACATTGCTGTAGTGACCGTCTGGTCACTGTTCTAGTGTTTTTTTTTCCTGTCACTCCTTGAGGGCTGGCTTACATTACCTCACCAAACCCATCCATCACAGGTGTCACAGGACATGTGACCCTGCTAATAAAAAGGGCACATGTGCCCTGGGCCAGTTTTACCATGTAACTGTGTCTGTGTCATTAATCTAAGTGTATGGGGGCCTAGGGCCCCAACTCTTTACATTGGCAACGAGCAGGTGGACCCATGTGTGCAGCTGCCTTGATGGTGGAAAAGGGAGAGAGACAGTAGCCTGTGTTAAGAACACCGCTACCAGCTGCCGTAGGCAGCACCAGTATACCCACAAGGCATGTGATGATCCAGCAAGGTGAAGGAATTTTGCAGAGCTCTGGTGGTCTCCGGCGACCCAAGAGGTGGAGTACCAGGTCTGTCAAGCAGACCCTGCACACAGATCTGAGCGGGAGCCCTCCCCACGTCAGAAGTGCCAACTGAGTCTTTGGACGTAAGGTGAGCCCCAGCGGTAGGAGCATGAGGCTATGAACAAGGCAGGGCACTGCTGCTAAGGAAAGACAAGTAAAGGAATGGACTACATTTGCTGAATACCGAATGGGGGTGATCTACTGCAGCGAGATGGAACGGAGCCTGTCCCCATGTAGGGGAAGCCAGTATTAGGCGTTCCAGGCACCAGCTCCAGCTGTACCAGTGACGGCCGCAGTGCCAGCATTGTGAGAGAAGCTGGTGCAAAACAAGAAAAGGGTAGGATGGGTATTGCACCACATTTGGATGCCCTGTGTGCAGTGATTGGAGTGGCCTGTGACCCAGTCTAAAGAAAATGGCACCCCTTGCAACATAGAAGAGTATGCAGAGTCCCGCATCAAGAAAAGTGAGGGCACTGACAGGAAAACTTCCCTACCCCCGCGTAACTCTAGTGATGCATCCTTTGCGGCCGGTGAGGGTCAGTGGTCCAAGCCTGTGCCACCACGGCCTGTGAGGTGGTGCGGGCCAAGGTCACTGCCTGATGGGAATCACTGCACTGTGCCGGGATGGCAGTGCCAGGAGGAGACTGTCCTGTGGATCAGGATGGTGAGGGAAAAAAAAAACTTAACTTGCAGCAGCAGGAGAAGCTGATGTACTACCAGAGGTCTCCTGCTGCATTGTGGTGCAGCGGTCTGAGATAGTGCCTCATCAGTGGAGGAGAGGAGCGTGTTCAGCAAGGTGAGCAGTTTGCTGGCTGTCACATCCCTGCAGGTGGGAAGAGATGGGCTGAAAGAGGGGCAATGAGGAGTGCCAGGGGCTGCGCCAGCAGCCACGAGGATAGCCCCTCCTCATGCAACAACAACAAAAAACTGAATGAGAGTGAACAGCTGCTCCAGGGAAGCTTCTGGGGCCTAAGAAAACTGGAACAGTACCACCGGGTGGTCGTTTTGCAGTTCTGTGCCAAAAACAAACAAAAAAAACTAAAGGGGGTACAAAGAGGACAATTGGTGCCCAGAGCAATGTCTCGCAGCACTGGGAAGGCAGCTGGGGCCTACAGAGAATAAGTGACTTTGTACACCATGCAGTAAAGGCACCTCAAGCTGCCTACAGATGCTCCTATCAAGAAAAGCTATCAGGCAAGCCTGGGCATAATTACGGGAGTTTCGCTACGCGGAACTCTGTGAAGTGACAAATAAACTCTGCGGAGTTCTGCAAATGGCGCTGATCTTCATGCAGCTCGGGTAGAATTTCTACCCGAGCGGCAGCTTACGCTTGTGTTTCAGCGCGGAAACCTGGATAACGGGGTCAAGACAAAACCCGAACCTAATATCCTCCCTTCATTACAGACCAGTCATCACGTTACCACATTCTCTCAGTCATTCATTGGTGGGGCCCAATATCACCATCATTCACACTTCACATTCACTGGTCTGCACCTACAGGAGGAATGAACGTTCCAAGCACTGACATGAAAGGAATACCTTATAACCTATAGAGAGAAAATAATTTACACTTCTAAACCCTAATACCTTTATCACTGTACATCATAAACCTAAACATTAAGATACTCTTCCCACGTAATCGATGGATCAAATTAGTTGTTTTGAGTTTAGTGATTTAGTCCAGCAAAAACATACTCAAAATTCCTGATTTACTTCCTTTCAATAAACGACCAAACACATATTCTTGTTAATCAATATTTTGTTTATCTAAATAATGCAAGAATTTAGTTCCATCTAGCAAATTTATTAATCATAGAATACCATATTTACCTATCCTGGCTATCGGTCGTCCTCTAAGTCATCAAATTTAGTCGTCAGCACACTACAGTCCCAAAGATCGGGTCAAGGACCAGAGACGTGCAAGTATCGATCAGTGCCCATAGATTTTTCAATAGTCCATAGTTCATCACGAAATTGGGCAGCAATTCAGTCTATCAAAGATTCAGTAACACAGCTGTCACGTAGCGTCACCGTCGTCTCCATCAGCAAAAGGAAGTATGAGAAGAGTATAACCAGAACAAGAAGAACCCTACTTTCTATTCTAACATCATTTTTATAATGCAAATAAGGTTCAAGAGATATAAAATAAAGAATTTGGGCTCATCCCATTGGTCGGTTGGTATGGTCCGGTGAGGTTTCACACAGTTCGGGATGTTAGGTCATCCTACATGTTCCATCCGGTTTTTATAAAAGTCTTTTGTCAAACTCTTGGCAGGCATCCCGTCATGACCTTGCTTGGGTACATAGAGTCTGGGGTCATCTCGAGGCTACTGGTACATGCGATTGGCGCAGGCGCACTTGGTCTGAAACCTCGTGGAATGGTGGCCATCTCGTCGAGTGTGTCAGTCGGCCATCTTGTTTTTAGGCCCAAAGGATAACTTAAGCGAAACAAACACAAAAAGTAATTAAAACATAGAAATAATGAATAAAATGTTAAACCCTCACTAATACTCCTATATGCTCGTAATTATCTACCATATGGCGACATTTAAAGTGTTCATATTTACCCAGTGATGTCATCTGGTGCAACATACGATAATGTCACACAAGCAATATATATCATGCGATATTCTATTTTTCTAATATTAGTATGCGTACAGAGGTTAATTACTAATTATTTTAGCCATGCAAAATGCAAATCCCACGTATGTTTCATACTTTAGTAATGTTGGTTAAACTCCGCACAAACACATTAATAGTATTATAATTAATAGATTATTCTAATTAGTTTGAACATGCAGAATGGGGGGTATACAAAATTTTGTACTACCTGCTCCATCATTCGCCAACTCTGCTGCAGTACACAGAATGGAAATTTCTGCACTCTGCCAGTTCCACAACGTGCAGAAAACTCTGTGGTCGGTCCACCACCCAGGCCTACTGTGAGGGACTATGTGGAGGCGCAGCAGTAACACCTAGTGGCCATAGGTGGTCACTGCAGTTGTAAGGACACAAGGGACAGAGAAAAAGCTCCCCAAAAGCTGAGAAGAATGCTGGGCAGTGATTGAAGCATGGGGGGAGCAACCAAGAGCATTGAACTGTGAAGGAGAGGTTCTGTATGTCCTGATGCACGGAATCCCAACAAGTTCAAGGCTGCCAGCCAAGGAAAAGTTACAAGAGTCAACTGATGGCAAGAACAGCCATGTAGCAAAGCCCCAGGCAGCGAGTCCACGCAGCACTGAAGAATGTGCACTTAATGCGTGCCCTATGGTGAAATGAGGAAACTGCAAGAGGAAGAACCAGATGTGCAATGTGCCAGAAGAAGGAGCTCCCTCAATTGATGAACAGAGGGTGCAAGAACAGAAGTGCGCACCGGAGAAGCAGATTGCATGGGCTGGAGCCCGAGCGTGAGAACCCTGCAAGGAATAGGGCCCATGTCATTACAGGGTGTGCTAGATCCACGTAGCCTGCCTGAGTGGAGGTTGAAGAGAGTGCCACATTGGCATCGTTTTGAGGTGCAAGGAGTGCGTTCTCAAGAGAAGAGATCTACGAGAGGTCCAAGAGGAGACGTGTGAGAAGTCACTGAAGAGACCTGTGAGAGGTTTGAGAAGAGACCTGTGAGAGGTGAGAAAAGAGACCTGTAAGAGGTCAGAGAAGATGATCTGCGAGAGGTCGGAGAAGATGACCTGCAAGAGGTCATAGAAGATAACCTGTGAGAGGTCATAGAAGATGACCTGTGAGAGGTCAGAGAGAAAGACCCGTGGAAGGTTGGAAAGAAGATTTGGAAAAAGTTCAAGGAAGAAGACCTAGGAGAGGTTATGAAATGGTGAAGGTCTCAACAAGAGGTCTGGTCACTGGACGAAGAGAAAGCATTGTGCTAGCGATAGGATATGGCCAGGAAAACCCAAGTGTAGTGCATATCACGTGCACAGTCCTAGTCAGAAAAAAAGAAGAGTAACACAAAATGGGACCAGACCGCATCATGAAGTGAAAGAAGAGGAAAAGGAAGAAGTGTGGCATAAGGTCACAGCATAATGAGTCCGAAGATGAAAGAAAGGAGGAGTTTGTTATAGGCATCTGGCACGCCGCAAGGTACAGAATATAACTGTGAGTGCAATAACATCTTAGGAGTTTTGGACATTGTGAATGAAGCACAGTACCTATGTGACACCCAGAGGTCAGTGAAACATCTGTGGCACAATGAGAGGCTGGCTGTCCAGAAGTCTTAAGCTACACCAAGCAAACCTGTCACCTGCAGAAGAGAGCAAGCTGGACCATTTGTATCATCCACCTTTGGTGTCGCACATTATACTGCATTGTAGTCCTGCTCGGACATCCTGAGTGACTTGGTTCATGTGGTCTAGAAGAGGATCCGACCAATCAACACCAGACATTGGCGATTCAAGGCCAAGAGCCTCAGGATCACCAGTAGGACCACAATCCTGACATGAGAGATGCATCTGCAGCAGCTTCCCTGCAGATCCCAAGAAGCACCAAGATCTCTTGTCGGAAGTTGGTTACCCCAAAGACTGTCCTGTAAATGCCGGTGCACCAGAGTCTATATGGCAGGAGTCATCCGATTTGGAAACAACTAACTTCAAGGCAAATTGAGTGAAGTGAAAGTGGGACTCATAGTAATTCCTCCAGGGGCCAATAGTATGATGTTGGAGCAACACAGCAAAGTCCAGACAGTCCTGTGGAAGCCTGGTGAAGAGGACCTCAGGGGACTCCTGTGAGAGAAGAATCCTGGTATGAGAGGGGAATCCTGGGGAGAGAAGGATGTTGGAAATTGCTCCACCATCATGCAGCTTGAAGCACTGTGACATCTGAGGAAGAGTCGTAAACAATAACCAGGATGTCTTCCGTTGGAGGAAGCTTGATGTTCATGGAGCCAGGATGTCTTTCGAAAATGTAACATCCACAGACTTCACTAGCTCTCCACATGCATGTTACAATAAACTGTGTATATAGACATTGGTTATAGACTCCCAAGCATTGAGTACAGGTAGGACAGGATCCATAGTGCACTGCTGAGCTGTGCCAATTAGAACTGGTGATCCCAGCTGCAATTCTACACTCATCCTGTCCGGAACGCAGCGTAATAGACTCTGCAGAGTTTCCTGTTGTTGTTTTTGTTCTCTCCCACAAGTTGGACATGTTGTTCCATTTTTAATAAAGTTTGGGAAGGATGCAGTGACCGGCGGGTCACTGTTCCAGTGTTTCTTGCACCAGCCACTTCCGGAGGGCTGGCTTACATTACCACCTCACACCCATCCATCACAGGTGTCACAGGACATGTGACCCTGCTAATTAAAGGGGCTGGGCGCACGTGCCATGTGCCAGTTCTACCCTGTAAGCCACTGTGTCTGTTTCAATATTCTAAGTGTATGGGGGTCTAGGGCCCCAACCATTTACAAGTGCGTCTTGCAAGCTAAGCAGATAGTGATAGAATGTACCGGAAGTCTTTCTTCTGTCATTTTCTCTATTGCAGAATTTCTGCCACTTTTTCCTTTCCAGCGGAAGTCCCATACAATTGAAAATGATGTGTGGAAACATGAGGTGGCGAGGGTTTATGCATGACAAAAATCCCTGAGTGGAACAACTTGTCTTGGGATATTTTCAAGTTCTAAGATGTTTTCACTAGTTATGTCGCCAGATCTAGTGTTTTAAAGGAAGTGTGATCTGTCAATGGAAGATATGGGAGCAATTGCCGTTTGAGCTTTTAGTCAGTGCTTTTGAAGCAGGTCACACTGATAACCAACCATACGTCTGCCTTATGGGTTAGATATTTGTCATCTTGTTTCAAAGAAGAGTACTGTTTTCTTCAGGTGGAGCAAAGAAACAATGTGAAATACTTTCAGTGACTCAATTATATGGGGAGAACAAAGTTGAAAAAAATGGGAATGGTGGCAAAACAGTTCAAATAAAGTTAGAGTCCTTGAATGGGATTTTACAAACTGGTTGGTATTGCAGCTTCCAATATGAAACAATTACCCCACTGATTGAGAGTTCTCTACTCTTAGCTGTGGCTGATGCTAGAGTCAAGTGCTTGCAGTGCAGACTGTCTCTCAAGTTTTTCAAACATTAGTTATTTTTAAGTAAATATGTGGCTACAGGTCCAATGAAATTTTAAGCTTCCTACATATTATAGATTTGCCTGTCTTTCTTGTGAAGTGATGTCTTATAATGGCACAAAAAGGCTAATTAAAACAAGCTCTTATTCAAATAAATCCTTCCTTTGAAACATCCAATAAAAAAGACAAGCATTAGCACAGCCAATTGTTCTTGCTTTGCCTGTGCTCATTGTTTGCCAATGTTTCCTTTGCTAAGCAATGTAAGCAGTGATAAAACCAAGAGCATCAGCTGTACATCTTAAAATATTATGTTATATGCTTTCAAGAAACCTTTCACATAGCACTTTATCAGCCATATTTGAACTATAGAAACTGATGAGAAAGCCATGATTCTCCTAGTTCTGAGACATTCCTAACAAATCTACTTAGTAAAAGATGGGCCTGTCTAGTTGAACATTGGAAATCTCAAAGCAAACACAAGGAGATGATGGACGGGGTGCTGACATTTACCAGACACTTACCCTTAGTCACAGATCCCGGGTTGAATCCATCACCGTACTTTAGCTCACATTGCCAGCCCAGTTCAGACCCAGCCATATGCAAATCAGTCTTGACCCTTTGCCTCATGGGAACAGTGCAGACCAAAACTGCCAAGCCAGGTCTTCCTTGGACCAGAAACAAGCATTCTGGAACCAGTTTTGGGGTAACACCCCTCATCAGCAAGGCTAGCTTTAATCCAGTGGCAAAGTGAGCAAGGGACCCAAGTCTGGACATACCCTGCCAACTTAGGGAGAACAAAGCAAACACAAGGAGATGATGGACGGAGTGCTGAAACTTTTCAGACACTCACCCCCAGTCACAGATCTGGGTTAAATCCATCATCGTACTTTAGCTCACTTTGCCACCCCAGTTCAGACCCAGCTATATGCAAATCAGTCTTAACCCTGTGCCTCATGGGAACAGTTTAGACCGAACTGCCAAGCCAGGTCTTCCCTGGACTGGAAACAAGCATCCTGGGACAAGTTTCAGGGTATCACCCCTTAGCAGCCAGGCTAGCTTGAATCCAGTGGCAAAGTGAGCTAGGAACCCACGTCTGGGCATGCCCTGCCAACTTAGGGTGAACAAAGCAAACACAAGGAGATGATGGACGGAGTGCTGACACTTTTCGGTCACTGACCCCCAGTCACAGATCTTGAGTAGACCAGTATTTGACCTAACTTTATGCATATAGTGTAGGGCTTTGAATTGTATGTGCTTGTCCATCATAAGCTAGTGAATACTGGTTGGTATTGCAGCTTCCAATATGAAACAATTACCCCACTGATTGAGAGTTCTCTACTCTTAGCTGTGGCTGATGCTAGAGTCAAGTGCTTGCAGTGCAGACCGTCTCTCAAGTTTTTCAAACATTAGTTATTTTTAAGTAAATATGTGGCTACAGGTCCAATGAAATTTTAAGCTTCCTACATATTATAGATTTGCCTGTCTTTCTTGTGAAGTGATGTCTTATAATGGCACAAAAAGGCTAATTAAAACAAGCTCTTATTCAAATAAATCCTTCCTTTGAAACATCCAATAAAAAAGACAAGCATTAGCACAGCCAATTGTTCTTGCTTTGCCTGTGCTCATTGTTTGCCAATGTTTCCTTTGCAAAGCAATGTAAGCAGTGATAAAACCAAGAGCATCAGCTGTACATCTTAAAATATTATGTTATATGCTTTCAAGAAACCTTTCACACAGCACTTTATCAGCCATATTTGAACTATAGAAACTGATGAGAAACCCATGATTCTCCTAGTTCTGAGACATTCCTAACAAATCTACTTAGTAAAAGATGGGCCTGTCTAGTTGAACATTGGAAATCTCAAAGCAAACACAAGGAGATGATGGACGGGGTGCTGACATTTACCAGACACTTACCCCTAGTCACAGATCCCGGGTTGAATCCATCACCGTACTTTAGCTCACATTGCCAGCCCAGTTCAGACCCAGCCATATGCAAATCAGTCTTGACCCTTTGCCTCATGGGAACAGTGCAGACCAAAACTGCCAAGCCAGGTCTTCCTTGGACCAGAAACAAGCATTCTGGAACCAGTTTTGGGGTAACACCCCTCATCAGCAAGGCTAGCTTTAATCCAGTGGCAAAGTGAGCAAGGGACCCAAGTCTGGACATACCCTGCCAACTTAGGGAGAACAAAGCAAACACAAGGAGATGATGGACGGAGTGCTGAAACTTTTCAGACACTCACCCCCAGTCACAGATCTGGGTTAAATCCATCATCGTACTTTAGCTCACTTTGCCACCCCAGTTCAGACCCAGCTATATGCAAATCAGTCTTAACCCTGTGCCTCATGGGAACAGTTTAGACCGAACTGCCAAGCTAGGTCTTCCCTGGACTGGAAACAAGCATCCTGGGACAAGTTTCAGGGTATCACCCCTTAGCAGCCAGGCTAGCTTGAATCCAGTGGCAAAGTGAGCTAGGGACCCACGTCTGGGCATGCCCTGCCAACTTAGGGTGAACAAAGCAAACACAAGGAGATGATGGACGGAGTGCTGACACTTTTCGGTCACTGACCCCCAGTCACAGATCTTGAGTAGATCAGTATTTGACCTAACTTTATGCATATAGTGTAGGGCTTTGAATTGTATGTGCTTGTCCATCATAAGCTAGTGAAATTTGCGAAGATGACAAGACACCGAGGCACGTTTGGGAAGATGGTATAGGAGCCTGGCAGCAGAGTTCTGAATGACTTGCAGGCATCTAATAGAAGTTTTGCTTTCCCATAAATAAAGGATGTTTCCATAATCCAGTATTGATATTATCACGGCCTGGACGACTGTCCTCTGAGTTGAAAAAGGAAGCATCCAAATGATTTTTTTAACCCGTTTGAGGACCAAGAAGAAGGTAGAGGCTAGCATGGTGATTTGGGTTTTCATCAAAAATTTGTTATCGATCCAAAAACCTAGTTTCTTGACTTTAGTGACCGGCTCTGGTCTCAGACCAGTGTTAGGGGCCCCATACAGGGGGTTCTTACCCATCACCATCACAATGGTCTTGACTCCATTCAACTTTAATGAGTTGATGTTCATCCAAGTGGAACTCTTACCCAAACAAGAGATCAAGGCATGGAAGTTGTGGCCCTGAGAAAATGACAAGGAAAAGATGATCTGAGATTCTTCAGCATGAGAAAACAGATTAAGGCCACAGCTTTCCACAATATCTGCCAGAGGACGAACATGGATGTTAAATAATTTTGGGCTTAAGACCGAACCTTGAGGCACTCCAGAAGTGAGAGAGTGACACCTTCACTTAAAGCTGGGAGAAAAGGCTTGTGAGGTGAGATCTTGCAAGAACTAGGTCATCCAGGATAGAGCTGCCCTTTGGATACCCAGGTTCTCCAGTATTTCTAGTAGAATGGTGTTTAATAAAGTATCAAAAGATGCACTTAGATCGAGTAGGATCAAAGCAGCCAATCCACCATAATGCAGAAGTCCTCTCCATGTTCAGTGACTCCCAGAATGGCAGAGTCAGTACCATATCCTCCTCTAAAAACAGACTGTGAGAGGTGCAGAAGGTTTTTAGAGTCCACAAAGGAAGGAAGTTGTACATTGACATGTTTCTCCAAGATTTTGGTGATAAAGGGAGGCATCGAAATTGGTCTGATGTTAGATCACTTTAAGGGGATCCAAACTGGGCATTTTTCCTTGCCTGAAGAAGGCGTCCCTCTTGTGTGGAAGAGTTGAGGAGAGTTTTCAGCAATGATATAAGATCTCGGCCTAGTTTACAGAGATTGGCTGGAGGAAGAGGGTCTCAAGAAGAGCCACACTTTACAGAATGTATGGGAGTATGAAAGAAAGAGGTATCCAGAGAAGCAAACAAGTCCAGGCTTTTAATGGCTTGCGGAGAGCTGGAATTGTCCACTTTGCATATAGAACGTTCCATCAGCGAGATGGTGTTAGAGGTTTTACCATCCATCTGAGATATGATCATCAAAGCAGCCAAAAGAGAGTGTTGGATATCTGTCACTTTTTTACAAAAAAGTGTACTGGGTCTTCACATGATGACTATGACAGCAAGGGGGACGGAGAAACATTACTGGGACCAGAAAGTTCTTTGACTACTTTAAAATGAGTTTTGGAACAGTTCTGAACAGCAATGATTGTATCTGAGTAAAATGTCTCCTGCAAAGCTCTACATAGTGTTGGATAAGTCTGTTGTGCCTCTTTGTACTTAAGTCTCTCTTCCTCAGCGGAGGATTTTCTCTAAGACCTTTTGTGAAGCTTACTCCACTTTTTCTCCCCACGCAATGGGGAGTCTCGGGACCAATCATCACCCATAGATTGATCTAGATTAACTGACTGCACCAGACTCAGTAAGGTGTTTAGGAGTTAGAAATTCAAGGAGGGTGGATCTCATTTGGACCAGTTTCTGAACAGAGTAGGAGGTCCAACAGCTGTCATAGAGGACAATGAGCATGTCTGAACAATGCAAATAGGTCTGTTTTAACTAAAGTGATATCCTGTGTAGGTGGGGGGGTACCATGACCCATGAGGTTTCATATTCGATTTCAGAATGTCACCAAGGATATTGGCAGAAACAGGCCATTTGTGGTCAAGAAGAGCCCCCAACTTCAGAATTTTTAATTTTCTTGCAGAGGAAGATCAACTGTGCCTAACCAAGGGTACAGGAACTGGGAAACATCTCTTGGGGATCACAAACTCACTCCTGCAGAGTCTTTCAGAAGCCAACAGAGGCCAGCAGGGCTTAGGCAGGTCCAGTGGCAGGTCCAGGCAGCAGGTCAGCTTGGCAAATGCAGGGAAGCCTCTGTAGTGTGGTATGTCCCTGTAGCTCAGAACAAGAAGTCAGTCAACTGACCCTTGGAGTTCCTTCAGCCAGAGATGAAGGTTGAAGGTTCAATCTCCCTTCTCAGCAAGCAGGGAAGCAGAGCAATAAATTACTACAGCAGTAGAGTGGCAGTTATCTTGAAGCAGAGGAACACAGAAGTACTTCTTTTGTAACATCCACAGGTCCAGAGGTGTACCAAAGAGTTGGGTCTGAAGATCCAATATTTATAACTGGTGACATCTTTGAAGTAGGAGAAAGTTATTTAGGTTTCCGCCCCCAGAGGTGTTTGGGATTTCCTGCCTCCCTGCCCTGACCTCAGCTTCCCTGGGGGCACAAAAGCTTAATGTCAAAACCTTTGTGAATGTGACCCTTGATAAAGGCTGGAAGCACCAAATGGTAGGGACAAGAAAATGACAGTTTTCTGAAAGTAAAATGAAGCAATGATGGAGCGAAGGTTGAACAAATCAACATTTACCACTAGTCACAGATCTGGGTTTAATCCATTGTTTGTTTGCTTATCACGCCACCCCAGTTTTGACCCAGCCATTTTAAAATCAGTCTTGACTGTACTCCTCAAGGGAGAAGTCCAGCCTGAACTGCCAGGCTAGGCCCTCCCTGGACTGAAAGCAAGCATCCTGAGACTGGTTTAGGGTATCACCCCTTATCAGGCTGACTAACTTGAACCAGTGGCATGGTGAGCATGGGACCCGTGTCTGGGCATACCCTTCCCACTTAGGGTGACAAAAGCAAATAGAACAAATGATGGATGAAATGCTGAACAAATCAAGCATTCACTCCCAATCACAGATCTGGGTTTAATTTAATCCATCTTTTTTCTGCTCAACACACTATCCCAGTTTGGACCCAACCATATGCAAATCAGTCTTGATCAGGCTCTCCATGGGAACATTTGAGCCCGAACTGCCAGGTCAGGTCCTCCCTGGATCAGAAAAAAGCATCCTTAGACCAGTTTCAGGGTATCACCTGTCATAAGCCAGGCTAGCTTAAATCCAGTGGCACAGTTAGCACAGGATCCACATCTGTGCATAGCCTTCCAAAAGTGGAATTTTCAGAATTGTGACTTAAAATCGTACTTTACCATTAAAGAAGATTTTAAATTACAATTATTTAGACACCAACCTCACCATCCTTACCAGCTCCCAATTAAAAGTAATCACTTATTGAATGTAATGAGATTACCCAATTTTATCCTATGGGAGATGTAAGCCAAGCAGTAGTAAAAACACAATTTAAAGATTTTCACTACCAGGGCATGCAAAACTTAAAAGTAAATGCCTAACTTTTTCAGTGCACTGTTTAAAACTGCACAAATAGGCTGCAATTACAGGCCTAAGGCACTTTTGAAAGAGTCCTTGGGTGGGTGTCACAATTAGAGCTGCAGGTTCCTAGTAGCATTCAATTTACAGGTCCTGGGTACATGTACTACCACTTTACAAGGACTTACAATGTATATTAAATGTACCAATTATGTGTATTCTAGTTTGATCATATTTAAAGTAGTGAGCACAAGCACTTTAGCAATGGTTAGCAGTGGTAAAATGCAGAGCATCCTAAAAGCCAACAAAAGCTGGTTATGAAAATAGGAGGGTAAAGGAAAAGGTTTGGGGATAACCCTGCAGAAAGGGCCAAGTCCAACACGGTGAATAACAAAAAGCAACATCACAAACTTCCAGCCTTACACACCAGTGATCTTTGAAGGATTTTGTGCAGTTTCGAGCTGAGAACCATCTCTAACCAGTAAATGCTCACCAGTTGTAAGCAAGCAAGCATAGATCCCATTATTATGAGAAAAATATGGGGGTGGATGGGACACATCATCAGAGGGGAACAGCTCTCCATTAGACCCCAACAAGCAAATGGCTGAAAGAAAGGCCAAAGAACACCTGGAGGCAAACTGCGGATATAGAAATGAAGACCCTGAATACAGCTTTAGCACAGCACATACATTTCTACAAGATAGACAAAAGTGAAGATCCTTTGCTGCTCTCCTACATTTGAGTCAGCATAACGGGCAGTAAGTAGGTAAATTATTCTCTGTAGGCAAAGTCGTCAAATGACTACTGTGTGGCTCTTCAAAATTATGCACAACATCTAATAATAGTTTGCAGAGATTAGACTCTATGAATTTATAACTATTGCATGTTGGCAATCCATTATATATGTGAACCAACTTGGACATCAACACCACTGTCAGAGGGTATTGCCTTCAATGTATTCAGACTCATCTCACATGCTCTTTGTGAGCAAAAAGAAAATTCCACTTGGCGATCAATGGAGAATTCCTGCAACATCAACCAAACCACTGGCACCATGGGACTGCATCTCTCATTTCTCCTGAGGCTCTTGTCAGATGCTTGCGTAGCAATATCCTCCAATGGTTTGCAAAAGCACTGTAACTTACTTGGGGTCCCTTCTGGCACTATGTCAGTACATTTATACAGATTTGTATCTGGTCTTAAAGATATAATCTTGCTGTAAATCTAGTTAGAGCAAATTGAGCATTTCCTAAACCAATACAACAATTACTAAAGCCCTATATCAAGGAATTGGGTGAAGAACAGAAGGAAATAAATTGAATTTAAGAAGGCTGCAATGTGATTTAGTCTAGCTTTACAGTGCCCCTTAAACTCAGGACTTCAATCTAGTTATGGGTAGTTCAAAGTCATAACCATTATAGACAAGTCATCATCTCATGCAGTACCTTTGGACAGAGCCAACCTAGTTGTAGCATGTTGTGACTGTAGGATGGTGACTGAGTGTCCTTGTGAAAATAAAAACAGGTCTAGGATGTAGGATCATGGAATTAACTAAAAGGCCAGACCATGCTACAGAACTCTGTAAATCCCTTTTCAAATTCAATGTCTCTGAGGAATACGTAAAGTAGAAATTTGGAAAATAATCTTGAGTGACTCATCCTGTCGAAATCAGCCAGTATGGAGCTGCAGGCCTCTTATCCATGTACTTTGTTTCCAGTTTTTAGCTGCGAGCTAAATGACTCTGGGAAGAAGCATGATGGGATGGTCATGCTGCACATACTTCATTTATGAACACAACAGTAGAGACATTGAGACATATTTACTACGAAGTGGCGGGCACTGCATTAGCCTTCTTGGCTTAACGCCGTGCTCCGGCACTTCTGAGACGCAGGGCTACACCATATTTACAACAATATGGTGCGGACCTGCATTTCCCCCTGTGCTGGCGCTAAATTTAGCAACCTTGCGCCAACTCAGGCACCCTTGCAGCTTTGTGCAAGGGTGTTTGCATTGAGGAGAAGATTGTTTATGTAGAGTAAGGTGCCCCCTTTCTGCATATAAACAATCTTTAAATGGTGTTTTGTAACTGAAGGATCTTATGTGCAGGAAGGGTCAACTTCCTGAACATAAACATTCAATGGCCTTTTGAAGTCTCTATGTGTGCTGCACCCATTTTCATTCAATTTTGTCTCATAGTAAAATGTGGCAAAAATATGCTATATTATTTCTCACATTTCTAAATGAGATATTTATATTGTAATAAGTGGAAAATCTGTAATTCATTGGTTAGTTTCAAATGCATAATTTAAATTACTAATTCGCAAAAATAACTTGTCACTGAAAGTCGAACATCTGAAAAATCTTTTACATACAGTCGATGACTACAAATACAAAATACTTGTAACTGTTATTGAAGTGTTATTGAAGTGTCTTAATATTGCAACCACACACAGCTTTTGGGCAAATACCAACAATAACAAAGAACTACAAACAGCTAGCAATGAAAGCAACGAGCAGTAACAGCATCTATCATCTATAGTTACTGTTAATGCCACTTTCTCTTTCATAATCACAAGAGCTGTCTAAAATGTCACTTATTATTGACCAGCACTAGAGACACAACATGGTAAGTTGTTTACAGACAGACCGCTGTAACTAGATACCCAAATGGTGGTCTTGCCCAAATAGGCTCAAACTACTAATAATGAATGCAAAACCTTTGGGTGTCGATGTGTGTTGATCACAATCTGTGATTCTCTCTACCAACTTTGTAGTTATCCTGAACTTGAGCAACTGGGATCAGCTACTCCAATCTATCAGGATATTACTAACTTTTCAGACTCATTGATGGAAGATAAAAAAACCCGTAGGGACAAGGAACTGAAGGAAGGTAAAGAACAATAAACAACATGAAAAAGATCGAAACAAGACCCTACTACTAGGGGCTAATCATTAAGAATAAGCATGATGCGATTACCGATTCAACTGTGGAGTTAATTTTGCAATGACATTCTGCTCTTCATGACCTCATACAAAGTACTAACACCAACACAGAACTCTTATTTGCAGAAATGGAAGGACTAATAAACTGTTTTAAAATGCCCAGGTTCCCAAGTAGCTTGTAGGCTACTCATATTTCCTGTTCTACGTTCTGGACAACATTCACTAAACTTCTTACTCATACTCTAACATTTTGTAGATACACTTTATTTATGCTCATATTATGATTAAATCGTTAATACACCCTACAATCAATCAATCACTCATTCAGGAGTTGTAAAGCACGCTACTCACCCATGAGGGTCTCAAGGTGCTGAGGGGGTGGGGGGGCAGCAGACACGTTCAGCCGAAGAGCCAGGTCTTGAGAGTCTTTCTGAAGGTGTTCAGGCAGGAGGCGTGCCTGATGTCTGCCGGGAGTTCATTCCATGTTTTGGCCGTGATGTGGGAGAAAGATGTTCCGCCTACTCTGGCTCTGTGGATGTGTGGGATTTCCGCCAGTGCGAGGTTGGAAGATCGGAGCCTCCTATTGGGTAAGTGGAAGTCATTTGTAGGCGTGGGTTGGGATTTTGAAGGTGACTCTTTCCTCTATGGGGAGCCAGTGGAGCCTTTGTAGGTGTGGGCTGATGTGTTCATGCCGGGGGATGTCGAGGACAAGTCTGACGGCGGTGTTCTGTATCATCTGGAGTTTGCGGAGTAAGAACTTGTTGATGCCGGCATAGAGTGTATTTCCATAGTCCAGTCTGCTGGTGATGAGTGCGTGGGTGACTGTCTTCCTTGACTCTGGGGTGATCAACTTGACAGTCTTGCGGAGGATTCGAAGGGTTTTGAAGCAGCTGGAGGTGACGGCCTTGAACTGTCGGTTCATGGTGAGGGATGAATCGAGAACAATGTCGAGGTTTCTGGCGTGGTCTGAGGGGGTCGGTGGGCTTCTGAGGGAGGATGGACACCGGGTGTTATCCAATGCCGAGGGGGTGGTTCCAAGGATGAGGACTCCCATCTTCTCGGTGTGAGCTTAAGGTAGCTGTTGGTCATCCAGATTGCTGCTTCCTACATCCCTTTTCGGAAGTTGGGTCTGGCGGTGGCAGGGTCTTTGGTGAGGGAGAGGATGAGCTGGGTGTTGTCGGCGAAGGATACGGTGTTGAGGCTGTGTTGTCAGATGATGGCTGCGAGGGAGGCCATGTAGATTTTGAAGAGGGTTGAGCTCAGTGATGTCCCCTGTGGGACTCCACATGTGATGCTCGTGGGGTCCGAGAGGAAGGGTGGCAGTCTGATTCTTTGGCTTCTTCTGGTGAGGAATGATTGAATCCAGTCTAAGGCTGTTCCTTGTATGTCGGTGTCATGTAGTCTCGCAATGAGTGTACGGTGGGAGACTGTGTCGAAGGCTGCTGATAGGTCGAGTAGGATGAGGGGGGTGGAATGTCCTTGGTCCAGGAGGGTGCAGATGTCATCTGTGGCGGCGAGTAGTGTGGTCTTGGTGCTGTGGTTGCTCCAGAATCCAGATTGGGATGGGTCGAGGACGGCATTGTCTTCGATGAATCGTGTTAGTTCCTTGTTGACAGTTTTTTCTGGTACTTTGGCTGTGAAGGGGAGCAGCGAGATGGCCCGGTAGTTCTTGAAGTTGGTAGGGTCGGCTTTGGGCTTCTTGAGCAGGGTCCTGACTTCTGCGTGTTTCCAGTCATCTGGGAAGCAGCATGTTTTGACGGAGGTGTTGATGATGTGTTGTAGTTTGGTTGCGATAGCGGTGGTGGCCCTGTGGTAGATGTTGGGGGCAAGGATCCATGGGGGCTCCTTAGTGGATGCCTTTCATGGTCGAGGACGTGTATTTGGCTGTGATTGAAGTCCAGGTGGTGATGGTGGGCTGGCTGGTGTGTGTGGGGGCGGGGCAGCTGTGGTATCTGATGGGTGGTTGGTGAAGTTCTCGTAGAGGTTTTTGATCTTGAGGTGGAAGAAGGTTCCAAGCTTGTTGCAGAGATCTTGGAATGAGGTGATGTCTGTGGCTTCGCTGCGGGAGTTTGTGAGTTCCCACATGACTTTGAAGAGTTCTTTGGAGTTGGTGGAGTTTGCGAGGATTTTGTTGTGGAAAAACATCCTTTTGGTAGCTATGATTTGGATTTGGTAATTCGTCATGGCATCCTTGTAGGTGGTGTAGTTTTCGGGTGTCTTGGCATTTCTCCAGTTCTTCTCCAGGCATCTGCAGGTGTGTCTGGCTTCCTAGAGATCGGTGTTGAACCAGGCGGCTTTCCTGGGGTGGTGTTTGTCTGTGTTGCATAGCGGGTGAGTTTGTCTGCACAGTTGGCAATCCAGGTGTGGAGTTCTCTGGCTGCGGTGTTGGTGTTGGATGCCGTGGTGTGGTTTTCTTGGATGAGGGCTGAGTTGAGTTGCCTGACTGTGACTTTGCTCCAGTTCCTTTGTGGCGGGTGTGGGGTTGGTTTGGGTGCTTTTGGTGTGTCGACGTTGAAGAGAATGCTGTGGTGGTCGGTCCATGGGGGTTGCATTGTGTGGCTGAAGTAGACGCTTTTTCCTGCTGTGAAGATGGGGTTGAGGGTGTGTCCTGCCCTGTGTGTCGGTGCAGTGACGAGTTGCTTAAGTCTGAGGTTGTCGAGGTTGACCTGCAGGGTGGTGGAGTTGAAGTCACTGGGGTTGTTGAGGTGGAAGTTCAGGTCGCCGATGAGTATGTAGTTCATTGAGGCTATGGCGTGGGGTGCGATGAGGTCGGTGATGGTTGTGGCAAAGGTGGGCAGGAGGGTCTGTAGAAGAGGGCTCTGCAGAGCGTGGAGTTAGGGCTGGTCTGGATCCGGAAGTGCAGGTGTTCGGCGGAGTGGGAGGTTCCGCTGGAGGGGGTGAGGCGGAGGGTGTTTTTGTGGGCGATGGCGACGCCCCCTCCTGGGTAGTTGAGGAGGTCCTTCCTCTGGATCTTGTATCCTTCTGGGATGGCATTGTTGATGTCGGGCCGGAGTAGGCATTGGTCCAGGTCTACATGAAGAAGGCAATGTCTGGCGAGGGAGAGTCGAGTAGGTTCCAGATCTCCACGGCGTGTTTGTGCACAGAACGCACATTGAGGAGGATGCATCTGGGGGCGTCGCTGGTGTTGGTTTTGGTGGTGCTGAGGCAGGGTTGGTGGTGAAGGTGAAGGTCTGTCGGCAGTTGAGGCAGGAGAACTGGGCGTGGGTTGTGTTAGGTGTGGCTTTTTGGCAGTCTATGCATCTTTCGAGGTTGAGTGCGTAGAGGGCGGTTGAGTTGTAGTGGTGGGTTGTCAGAGATTCAGGGTCCGTGGCGCTGGTTAAGGTCAGGTCGCGGATGGGTGCAGACAGGTTGCCTTTGGTGCGCCTTCGGCGTGCCGGCGGCGTGGCCGGTCAGCGGGCTCCATTAAGTAGGGGAGGGGGGAGGCGGGAAGACAGGAAGCGGCAATCGGGAGGTGGGCGGGGTCTAGGGGGCAGGGGAAAACAGAGAGGATATGAAAAATCACAAGGGACAGAACAGAGAAAGGTAACAAGGAGGAATGAAACCCCAAAGAGGCAGGCACTGAAAAAAGAAAACAATAAGCAACAGGGAGGCTCAATTAACCAGAACCAGGGCAATCAGGCAAGCAGCTGCAGGGAGCGGGTCGAGTGCAGTCTCAAACCCTGCTCTCCTGTGTCAGCGGAGGTGGCGGCTGGGCTGAGCTGCATGGAGGGAGAGCTATTCCTCGGCCAAGAGGTCAAGGCACTTGTCCCTGCAACCTACTTCTATACTTCACCATTTCTTGTCACATATACCAAATTGTATTCCGTCAATCACTTGGTTCCACATGTTTTGCACCAACAAGGAAACTTCTGAAATGTAACTAAACTCATAACTCCCTCACCAATCTCTAACTACAATATAATAACACAGTGTTATGATAACAAAAAGTACATTGTACATATTCCGTACTCTCACCTCATCATCATCTGTCTTCCAGCCTCTACTACTTTCATATAGTTTTGCCTGGATTGGTCTCATTGGTCACTGTGTACACTGTAGATATTCTGAAACTGTTGCAAATAACACACAATCTACTCATTTTAGCCACAATATGTCAGCTGCAGCCTCATCTACAAAACTTATGCAGGATGCTGCACTTGCTATGCTGCAGTTTCTGCACTGTTACTTTCTACCCGACAATAATGCAAACAATAAGCTTTGTCTCTTTCTCTTGGCAGTGGTTGCCAGCTTTGAAGGACCAATAGGCTCCCATAGCTCCGCAATACTGTAATATAAATAATAATATAATCCATTCTAGTAAAGCACAAACTTTTCACCCCTGAAGGTTTCAATGTGCCGGGGACCATCGGGAGATTAAGTGAGCTATTGCTCAGAGTCACAAGTGGCTGAGCTGAGCTGCTGCCGGGGATCAAACCATGACTCCTGCGCTCCTGTTTAGCATGGACAGCAGGTTGAAGGTGGGTTTTACATATGTTAATCTACATATGTTTTTTTTTACTTTTTGCTTATTTATTTCTCCTTTTTATTGTCTTCCCTGACTTTCCTATAAGCCTGGCCACTACATTACTAGGCACGTCTACCTTAGATTCTCCACTGTATTTTATCCTATGCATTTGTGCCAATGTATACACGTATGACATAGGATTACATGAGATGACTACTCAATCACCGTTATCACTCATCACTCATTATATACATTGATGTCAAATAACTCCATTAAAGACATCATTTTTTGAAGTTTTATATAGCGCCAACTTGATCCGGAGGTATCAGGTATCAGAGCGCTTTACATGAGCACCAGTTGCGTTACAAAAGGATACATTCATTTTTGTTAGGCATGGGGAGATTCAGTGATCTGCCCAGAATCACAGAATGTTGTGCGTCATTGCCGAGACTCAAACCCGGTCCCCCAGATTTGAGGTCGACAGCCGTAGCCGTTCAACCATCCTCTCCCCAACTGAAAACCAAGGAGAAAACCATTGAAAACCAAGGATATTGCAGTAAGCTGAAAGAGACATTCTTCTTTTACAAGAAACAGGAGATACGCTTGCACGCAGCATGTTAAGATTGTGGTACTGAGCCTTCACATACTATCCAGATAACAAAAAGAAAAATAGGTTGATTACTCTCTTCTCCAAGAAAGTAGGATTGAAAATACTTAACACCCCAAAAGTAATGAAGAAAGATGGTGAATTACCAAAATCATTAATGATGCATGGAACTATACATCATGAATTTGTATGCCTCCACTGCTGATGACCCTAACTTTTGACTAGGTCTAAATAAAAGAAATAACAAGCTCAAGAAGAATACCAAAATCTTACTCGGTGGCATCTTCAACCTACAGATGGATGTTATTCTTGATAGGGTCTCCTCATGTAGACACCACCCCGTAAAGCCCATAAACAACTAAAGAGCCTCTGTTCTCTCAATAAACTACTGGATATCCAGAGATTACAAAATCTGACTGGTAGAGAGTTGACATTCTACTCTCGTCCACAAAAATACCCTCTGGTAAATAATACTCTGACTCCAATTTGCTCCAGTCCCAAAATAAATCTGATAAAGATCTCAGATCACATGTGTATTTCTTACGATATCAACGGGCCCGATTCACAGAACTAACTTAAGACAAAATCCTAAACTTACTACCATTTTGGTATTCACAGCAGGCACTTACTCATTTTGGTATTCACAGAAGGCACTTACTCATTGATGAGTAAGTGCCTTCTGTGAATACCAAAATGAGTAAGTGCCTTCTGTGAATACCAAAATGAGTAAGTGCCTTCTGTGAATACCAAAATGGTAATAAGTTTAGGATTAAGTCTTAAGTTAGATCTGTGAATGAGGCCCAACATTACAAGACAGGCCAAACAGAACCTTTGGAGGCTGAATGAGGAGATGGCTAATGATCAAGAAACTAGAGAATAGATTATGCAGGCTGTACTTAGCTACATTGAAGAAAACAGATCCCCACTTTGTTCACCTGAAACTATATGGAAAACAATGAAGCTAATACCAGAGGGTGGTGGACCTGACATCCTTGGTGTGGTTTTCAACCAACGTTTTACCTTCCTGACTCCTGTTTTTGCTAACTTTATTTTTGATGGTCCCAGGACTCTGCACACTTTGCCACTGCTAACCAGGACTAAGGTGCATGTGCATTCGCCCTAAAATAGTGTAAAGTTTGCTTTCACCCAATTGGCAAATGTAATTTACTTGTAAGTCCCTAGTAAAAGGGTACTACTTGCACCCAGGGCCTGTAAATTAAATGCTACTAGTGGGCCTGCAGCGCTAATTGTGCCACCTACTTAAGTAGCCCTTTACACATGCCTTGGGTCTGCCATTGCAGTCTGTGTGTGCAGTTTTAAACTGCTATTTTGACCTGAAAAAATAAACCTTTTGACAGCCCTAAACCTTCCTTTATAATACCTATAAGTGACCTTGAGTGTCGGCCATACACAGCCCATAGGGCAGGGTGCTGTGTATTTAAAAAGTTGGGCATGTACTTTTAAGTTTTACATGCCCTGGTAGTGATCTGATGACATTGGGTTGCTTTATTACTTTCAATAATGATAACTTTCAATTGAGGCAGGTAGAAATGTCAAGTTTGGTGTCCAGTTGCAATATAAAACCCTTTTAAATAGTAAAGATGTATTTTAAATCACACTTCTGGAAATGCCACTTTTACAAAGTTAGTATTTACTTGTCTCAACCATTTGCTGTCTGCAGCCTGTACCCTGGGTCATATGACTAGGTATAATTGGCAGTTGGTCTTTGTGTATTCCTCCCAGACCATCAGACAAGGGGGCAATAGGTGTTGGCAGGGTGTGACATCTCTGACTTGATCGGTGGCAGAGCGGTCACCTACCACACTTGTAATCACAAAGGCTCTACCTCAGCACACTGACAAAAAGGGTTTCACATTCAGTTGTTGTACCACCAGACACAGCTGGGGCCAGGAAGGCAAAACATTCCTACCACCTTTGGGGGTGAAACCCTCTAAAGGTCCTACTTATTCAAAGCTGGTACCAAAGATAAATTATGGGTCCTCAGACCCACCTCTTTACACCTCTGGACCTGTGGAAGACTCAGAAGGACTGCTCTGCTGCTCTGCTAACGGAAGACCGGGTACTCTCTTCCCTGCTACTCCGCTGGCTGAGAAGAAAGACTGACCTTTCACCCTTCAATCCAGGTAGAAGTGACTTCAAGGTTCAGCTGACTAACCTCTTGTTCTGACCTGCGGTGACATAACAAGATTCAGAGGCCTCCCTACATCTACCTGGATGACCTGCTGCCCGGACCTGAAACTGGATGTGCCTGATCCCGCTGGCCTCTGCTGGAGTGAGTTCCTGATCCCCAGGGAGTACCCTCAGATCCTAAACCCTTGGTGTTGGGTCATTTGATTGCATCCTTCAAGGAAAGGAATAGTCCTGAAGTTTTGGGCTCTTTGTGACCATGAACGGGCCTGTTCACACCCAGGTCTTGGCGACCATGTCAACCGCCAACACAAAGCTCTGGTGAACCCGATTCTCCTCACGGCCACCTCAAACCTGAACAAAACTTTTTGTGCTGGACTTTAGAAGATAACTCTTTCAGCAGGACCAACCTGGTCCCTATACCTAGCCTGTGCTCCGTTGTGGTTGGCCTGACGTTGTGACTTTCACTCGGTCTTGCATGACCAGATAAAGTGAGTGATGCTTTGTGTTTTTAGGAGCTATACTTACCTAAATCTTTAAAATTCCATACTTCCGGTTCTATTAATTGCAGTTTTATCATTTTTATGTCAGATAATGAATTCAATAAATCAAACAATCAGGGGGTTTAAAATGTGCTATTCACCCTTGAGGGTCTAAAGGTGCTTTGGGGTGCAGCTCCCGTTCAGCTGAAAATCCAGGTCTTGAGGCTCTTCCTGAAGGTGTGCAGGGTGGGGGAGCGTCTGATGTTGACTGAGAGTTTGTTCCAGGCTTTCGCCGCGATGTAGAAGAAAGCTCTTCCTCCCGCTCTGGTTCTGTGGATGCGTGGGGTTTCTGCTAGGGCGAGGTCGGCGGACTGGAGGTCTTGTTTGGGTACATGGAAGGAGACTCTATTGCTGAGGTATTTGGGTCTGATGTTGTGGGGGGATCTGTATGCATGGGTGAGTAGCTTGAAGGTTACCCTCTTCTCAATGGGGAGCCAGTGGAGGTCTCACAGGTGAAGGGTGATGTGCTCATTTTGAGGGATGCCGGGGACGAGTCTGGCCACGGTTTTCTGGATGGTCTGGAGTTTGTGTAGTAGGGATTTGTTAATTCCAGCATAGCGGGTGTTTCCGTAGTCCAGTCTGCTTGTTATGAGTGCATGGGTGATGGTTTTTCTGGCTTTAAGGGGGATCCACTTGAAGGTCTTGTGGAGGATGCAGAGGGTGTTGAAGCTGGTGGAGGCCTCGGCGTTGATCTGTCAGGTCATGGTGAGGGAGGAGTCAAGGATGATGCCGAGGTAACTGGCATGGTCCATGGGGGTGGGGGATGCTCAGGGTGGGTGGGCATCAGGAGTTGTCCCAAGCTAGTGGGCTGGTGAGCTGGTGGGCCCTAGGATGAGGACTTCAGTCTTCTCCGAGTTTCAGACAGCTGCTTCTCATCCAAGCTGCGACATCCTTCACTCATTCTTGGAAGCTGAGTCTGGTGGAGAGGGTGAGCTGGTTGTCGTCGGCATAGGATACAATGCTGAGTCCATGCTGTCTGACGATTATGGCGAGGTGGGCATGTAAATGTTGAAGAGCATGGGACTAAACAATAATTCTTTGGGGTACTCCGCAGTTGATTTCTGTGGATTCAGAGGGGAAAGGCAGGAGTCTGACCCTTTGGGTTTTGTCGGCGAGGAAGGAGCAAAACCAGTCGAGGGCGGATCCTTGTATTCCAGAATGGTAGAGTCTGGCTGTGAGAGTGCAGTGGGAGACGGTGTCGAAGGAAGCGGAGAGGTTTAGTAGGATGAGGCCTGCGGTGTGGCCTTGGTCAAGGAGTGTGCGGATGTCATCTGTGGTGGGCAGTAGGGTGGTCTCGGTGCTGTGGTTGCTGCGGAATCCAGATTGGGAGGGGTCGAGGATGGAGTTCCCTTCGATGTAGTTGTCAGCTGGGCGTTGACGATCTTCTCTGTGACTTTGGTGGAGAAGGGAAGGAGTGAGATGAGATGGAAGTTCTTCAAGTCCATCGAGTCTGCAGAGGGTTTCTTGAGAAGGTGCTTGACTTGAAAGTGCCAGATTCGAAGGAGGCGTTTATGGTTTGTCGTAGCTCGGGTGCTATGGTGGAGGCAGCTCTGTATAAGATATGCATAGATCAACAACAAAAGAGTGAACAAAGTAAGGAGCAAACTAGGAGTAACAGCGTGAGCAAAAAGTTGTGTTTTTAAGAGAACCCTCACTCACCAACCTAGTTGGTGACATGCTTCATCATCGGGTTCCACCAGAGAGGCCGAATGCCTCTCTGGTGTGCTACAACGCCTGAACTACAGCGGAGCTGGTTTTTGATGGAAAGGGAAGTGAAAAATTTAAAAGGTGAGTGGTTTTAACCAATAACCAATTTAATTCTGGCAAACCAAATACCGAACTAAAAACAAGTGGGTTGGACAGAAGCCGGCCAATTAGGAGGGACAAGGCTTATCCAAATGGGGGAAGGTCAACATGTTTCTGCTTGATGAGCCCAGTCGGCTAAGCATTCATCAGGACCATAGGGAACACCACGGCGGTATGCACACGCTAAGGTGCACCCAGACCAATGGTGTGTTTAAGCGGTAAGACTCACTGTTTTACCGCGAGAGCCATCCTGTAATTAAGGGGCTAGTAACGCTCAGTAAACCAGTATTTGTTGCGTCATGGGTCCGAGAGGGGGGTAGTGAGCTATAGTATTTCCATGCTCGCACACTCCCGCAAGGTACCTGGATCAGTCCTGCTCGGCCCGGATCAAGATCCGGGCCGAGCAGGACTGATCCAGGTACCTTGCGGGAGTGTGCGAGCATGGAAATACTATAGCTCACTACCCCCCTCTCGGACCCATGACGCAACAAATACTGGTTTACTGAGCGTTACTAGCCCCTTAATTACAGGATGGCTCTCGCGGTAAAACAGTGAGTCTTACCGCTTAAACACACCATTGGTCTGGGTGCACCTTAGCGTGTGCATACCGCCGTGGTGTTCCCTATGGTCCTGATGAATGCTTAGCCGACTGGGCTCATCAAGCAGAAACATGTTGACCTTCCCCCATTTGGATAAGCCTTGTCCCTCCTAATTGGCCGGCTTCTGTCCAACCCACTTGTTTTTAGTTCGGTATTTGGTTTGCTAGAATTAAATTGGTTATTGGTTAAAACCACTCACCTTTTAAATTTTTCACTTCCCTTTCCATCAAAAACCAGCTCCGCTGTAGTTCAGGCGTTGTAGCACACCAGAGAGGCATTCGGCCTCTCTGGTGGAACCCGATGATGAAGCATGTCACCAACTAGGTTGGTGAGTGAGGGTTCTCTTAAAAACACAACTTTTTGCTCACGCTGTTACTCCTAGTTTGCTCCTTACTTTGTTCACTCTTTTGTTGTTGATGTATCATTAACCATGGGGGATCAAGAGTGACTGTCCCTCACCCTCTCGTTGTTATTGTAAGATATGCATAGGTCAGAGTCCGTTGGGGCTCCTGAATGAGTGCTTTTCATGGTCCTGGTGGTATCCTCAGTCGTGATCGGGGTCCAGGCAGTGATGGTGAGCCGGCTGTCGTCAATGGAGGGAAGGGTGGTTTCTGGCGTCTGCTCGCTGAAGTTGTTATAGATGGCCTTGATTTTCCAGTGGAAGTAGGACCCGAGCTTGTTGCAGAGGTCCTGGGAGGGAGTGACGTCCGTGGCTTTCCAGGGGGTTTGGTGAATTGCTGGATGATGTTGAAGAGTTCCTTAGAGTTGCTGGAGTTGGTGTGGATTTTGTTCCGGATGAAGGTCTTCTTTGTGTATGTTATGCGCTGGTGGTCATGGCGTTTTTGTAGGTGGTCAGGTTTTCTCGTGGTTTTGCTGTTTCTCCATAATTTTTCAAGATGTCTGCAGGAGCGTCTGGCTTCTTGGAGGTTGGTGGTAAACCAGGTAGCATTCAGGGGGTATTGTTTGTTGGTGGTGCGGAGGTGTGTGACCTTGACGGCATAGTTGGTGATCCCCCTGTGTACTTCCTTGGCTGCAGAGTTGTCATCGTCGAGGTGGTGGGACGGTTGTGGATAAGGGTGTAGTTGAGGTGGTCCTCTGTGATCTTCCTCCAGTTCCTTCATGGAGGGCGTGGAGTGGGTTTTAGAACAGTGGCGGTGTTGAAAGAGAAGTGTATGCAGTGGTGGTCTGTCCAGAGCGGCTGCGTGGTGTGGCTGGAGCGGATGTTGTTTCCGCCTGCGAAGATGGGGTCGAGGGTGTGTCCTGCCTTGTGTCTGCGGGTGTTGATGAGTTGTTTCAGTCCGATGTTGATGAGGTTTTCCCCGAGGGCCGTGGGGTTGGGGTCGTTGAGGTTGTCGAGATAGGAGTTCAGGTCTCCGATGAGTATGTAGTCCATGGAGGTGATGGCGTGGGGTGAGATGAGGTCAGCAATGGTAATGGCAAACGAAGCGCAAGGTCTGGGGATCTGTAGGCGAGGGTGCAGCGAAGATTGGTTCTAGGGTTGGTCTGGATCTGGAAGTGAAGGTGTTCCACGGTGGTGGAGGAGTCATTCGTGGTGGAGGTGGAGAGTCGAAGGGAGCTCTTGTGTGCGATGGAGAGTCCTCCTCCTGAGCGGTTGAGGTGGTCCTTTCTCTGGATCTGGTAGCCATCAGGAAATGGTGGTGGCAATGTCGGGGTGGAGGAGGAGTTGGTCTAGGTTTTAGTGAAGAAGGTGACCTCTCGCGAGAGGGTGTCGAGGAGGTCCCAGATCTCTATGGAATGTCTGTGCAGGGAGTGCACATTGAGGATGATGCATTTCAGGGTAGTGTTGGTGTCTGGGGCAGGTGTGGCAGATGTGGTGGTGTGGTGGGTGGTAAAGGTTTGGCAGCAGTGGCAACAGGAGAACTCGCCATGGGAGGTGTTCGGTGTGGACAGCTGGCAGTTGTTGTTCCTCCCAGACATAAGTGCGAGGAGGGCAGCTGAGTTGTAGTGGAGTGTGGTTTGAGATCCAGGGTCAATTGTGCTGGTCACAGTCGGGTGGCGGTCAGGCGCAGATGGGCTTGCCTTTGGCTTTTTTTTGCACTATTTGTTTCTAAATTTGTGTGGGAGTTTTCTTGTTTTGTGTTGTCACTTTAATATTGTTTGAACTGCTTCATAAATACTTCACAGTAAGACATGCTGCTAATATCACAGACCTCATTCTCTATCAAGATCTGGACCTCCTTATCTTAAGGGAAACCTGGCTTAACAAATCATCTTCACCAATTTTAGACATCTTAGTTCCCCCTCGAGTATGACATCATTAGACTAGATATGCCTCTTAAAGGCACAGGGGGCTTAGCCTACATCTTTCGATCACTTCTCACCCTACAATACACAAAAACGAATCCGATGTCCTCTTTTGACCTTCGTTTGTTTACTACACCCGATCTATCACCCCCCTGGCAATAACCTTCTCTCTGTAGAACAAATAATAGAGACAATATCCTCCTAATTGAATGTACACCCGATTGATACCTTCCTGGGTGACTTCAACCTTCACTGGAACAATGCAAATGATATCTTGTTGTGTACTTTTAAGGCCTTCCTCTCTGATCTAAGCTTCACCCTATCCTGCAATGGTCCTACCCACATCAAAGGATCTACCCTAGACTTAATAATTGCTAAAAACAACGTTATTCAAGTAGACGCCATCTCTCTCTGTGATTGTTTGGATCATTACCTAATTTCTTTCTAACATCTTGAAAAGGGTGGCGCTCAGGCAAGGTTAACCTCATAAGGCCAAATAATGGTCAAGAGACTTGAGAAACATCAATTTGAATGAGCTAACTAGCATCAGTAATAAAATGCTTCTCTCACCCCCTCACCTGACAAATCTGGAGGACCTCACAAATCACTACATTAATTCCAGGGCCAATAATATTAACTCAATTGCTCCTAAACAAATCACAAGAATTCCCAGCAAAATTGCAGCCATTGCAGCCTGTGTAAGTTGGTGCATGCACCCCTTACTAAAGGTATAGGTTTACTATATCTAAGGGTCACTGCACGTAAAACCTATAAGTCACCCCTATAGCAGGCCTTTACAATCCTGAGGGTAGGGTGCTTGGTTCTAAGTGAGAGGGTGCCCCTGCATGAGTGGGACACCCCTGCAGCCTACGGAGTCCATTCTCCCGGGTTGTCAGTGAAGCACCCATTTACTATATAGAGAGGTATTGCGTAATCGCACAATGGCCATCTCTAAAATGGCTGCCACAAATCCTATCATGTTTGGTATCAAACATGTTGGAATCATACCTCCACACTGCAGACGTTGTGGGAGGTATGATTCCAAGCATTGGAAGAGCCCTCCATTAGGCTCTCAGTGTTCCTGGTACCAGCCTTCTACTCCAGACAGCACAAAATGGTTGCTGCGGACCAGGGACATATTTCTGCCCTCCTGCTGCTGAGCCAAGCTCAAACAGGGGAAGGCAAAAAAGGCACCTCCCAGACAGGATTTAGTGCATTAGGGCTGGGTGGGTGCACTTGCCAGCGCCTGAAATTCTGCATGAGGGGCACATTAGGTGTCCCTGTGCATAGTCTAGTTCAAGCCTTTGGCTCCTGTTCTGGTGCAAAACTTGCCAAAGGACAAAGGGAGTAACCTCCCCTGTCCAGACCCTCTCCTGAGGTGGTCCCCTGAATCTTCCTAATCCTTTCCTTAGGGTACGTAAGAACTTACCAGGTTGTAGGCCCCTAGATTTGTTGTGGGAAAAGAGTCAGAACTTAAACCACTGCACTTCTACCGTCTGGGCACTCTGGACTTCGCTGGACTTCGTTTGGGCCTGACTTTGTCTCCCCTCCAGGCTGCTGCATTGTCTATGCCTGTGCATCATACAGGAACATTTCAAGGCCCGTGAAGCATCAAGGACAACTAAAGTAATCTCCCTTGGAGTGAAGGAGTCACTCACCTGCCTTCGCAGGTACCACAACGAAGACGACTGGTCTACAGAGCCCAAGCTCCTTCGGACTTCGTGGGTTCTGCAACACAGGTTGTAGTTTTCCTCAGCTACCAAGGCCTGCTCTACCCTCTCACCAATTTTGAGGCCAGTAGTCCTTGTGGGCGTTGCAATAACTGAACCCCTGGTTATCGTGTCCCTTTGTAGTTGCAAAGGCTTGTTGACATCTTTTCAAAAAGATCTTCGGGCTCCAAGTAGCCCCAACCTCGAGCACCTCCAGTGACCAAAATCTTCAGCCGCCCCACATCGTGTGCATTGAAGCCTGCAATTTTTGGTGAGCTGCTTGAGGCTCCCTCGCGACTCTAGTGCCTCCAGCCTGTGCGTCCACTTGAGGGTCACATTTATTTTCCTTGGGCTCCCCTGATTGCTTGGGGTCTGCCCTGATACCCCTGCTTGTGGTGAGTCTCCTGGGCCTTGCTGGTCCCAATCATGTACCTTCTTGACTTCCTGCTTGGGTTGCATTTGTCAAGGCTTGTTGGTTTTCCCGCCGTACAACGACCCCTCAGCACTCAACATCCTTCATTGGACAGCTCATATCCAGGTCCTGGTTGTCCTCAGCATCACCTGGTCCTTGAAGCTGCATAGTCAAGGTCACAGTCATCCTTCCTGAAGCACCCGACATCGGAGGGCATTCGTCTTCCAAGTCTCCTGGTCACCCCTGATTGACATTGACTCTGTACCCTCTGCTTTGAGGTACTCCTCATCAAGAATCCCATTTGGATTCCTCTGGAAACTTTCTCCTCTTCCAGCAGTGGCACTTTCCTGCAGTCCTCCATTGGCTTCGACAGCGGTTTCCGACGCCACTTCACACCTATACACCCGTTTCGCCTGGGATAGGTAACTTAGGTACCACTGTATCCACGAGTGGGGAGGCTCTCCAACCTTCTGTCTTCCACGGGGTCTCTTCAGGGTCCACTGGGAATGGCTCCTAATCTTTAGAATTCCACTGCGATTTGCACATAGACATGTACGGAGTACGCTGTCTTGTTCACACACTGCACAAGCTCTCATGGGGTCCCTATCTACTTACCTTGGGTGGTTGTAGGGTCCCCAGAAATTCTGCATCCTCTTGACATTGTCCTGACTCAAGTCATGCTTCTTATACCAATTTCTCAGTATATGGTTTGGTCCCCCCTGGGTCCCACTGTGTATTAGTGATATTTACAGTGATTTCTTTGCTAAAGTATTGTGTGCTTTGTGTCTATCTCCGTGTAGGAGACAGTGTAGCGTAATAGATAGTGTTATATAATAAATACATATTTTTATAAATACTTTGTGTGGTTCTCTTTCATTTAACCCATACTATAAGATTGCATTCAGGTAAAACAAGCTGATTTATATTCCTTCAAGACTAAGCATGAAGGCTGCTCTCCACAGCTACCACTTGGATAGCTTTCTAAGGTTTTCTGAGACCTCTTAAATCACCATAAGGGTTGTCTGGACTGGTGCAAGGTGCCCACTTACATTAGTGGACATCATATACCAGGCCAACTTCTCACAATTATTACAAAGACATACCATTTAAATTCAAATGAAAATCCTAATAATGATTATCAGAGATACCTAAATAACTTTCCCCTCTATAAATTAATAGAAGAGGCAAAATAAATATAATAAACATATTTACAAATCAGAATAAAATCATTAAAGCTACTAAGACTCTCAAAAAAGGAAAAGCACATGGATCTGATGGGTTTCCTATCAGTTTCTGTAAATCATTCCTTCCACATCTACTAAACCAGTTAGCAATACTATTTGCTGACTATGCAGATACTAGAACTAGGGGTACCATTTTTCTGAAGACACCATAGTGGTGATCTATAAAGATAATAAAGACCTTCTAGACAGAAAAAACTACAGACTAACATCACTACTGAACTGCATATATATTGGATAAACATGTCACTTCCTTCATACATCCTTCCTAAACGGGCTTCATTAAGTGGAGATTAACCACAGATAGTATTGGACTATTCTTGCACGTAATGAAAAAGGCAAAATTACAATCTTCACCAACCAAAGCAACAGCCTTAGATGCCGAAAAAGCGTTTGATCAGGTCTCATGAACCTTTATTAGAGCAGTATTAGGAAAATGCAACCTTGGCCCTACTCTTGTACACATGGTTTTTGCCTTTCTGCTAACCCAAAGGCTAGAGTCAGAATTAATGGCTCCCTCTCTGACAAATGTACTTTGTTTTAGGACACACATTAAGGATGTCCACCATCCCCACTACTCTTTCTAGTGACGATCGAGCTCTTACTGATAAATATTAGACAAAGTGTACTAATCTTGGCTATTCCCTTTGACTCCAGTATCCAAAGCCTGCTTTCTAATCCGATGACGTGCTGATATTCTGAGATGAGGTGGACATTGCTATCCTAGCCATTTTAGACATAATTAAACTAAATGCTAGCATTTCTGGATAAACATTAAACATGGACAAAACAGGGATATTCCCCTTAAATAATTTATATAGCATGTCTGTCATTAAAAATACTAATCTTTGGTGGCTAGGGACTCACGGCAGATGGCTGCATCTGGGTAGATCTCCGGGACACAGCATGTCTGTGGGCACATTTCTGACCCTCCTTGTGGCTTCATTATGCCCAGGGGAGTGTATGATGTTGCGGTGAAGCCCGACGACGACATTTGAAGTTCGCCGACCTTCTCTTCACTCGCGTTGCTCTTCTTTGGCTGACGGCTCTGTTCTCCTCAGAGAACTGTCGCCCATTTTGCATATTTGGCGTCATGCGCAAATAACGGTTACAGTCATCAAGGAATTCGTTTTTCTTCGGCAGCATCACTTTCATTATGTTTTCTTCAATGCCCTTGTCTATGACAGTTCTTCTTGTGTGAGTTTCTTGTTTTATGGGCTCTTCTCTATTTAAAACTGCTGTTTGCCTGCTGAATATTAGATTTTCCTCACTTTTTTGCTGCAGCAATGACATTTTTCTGTCTTTATGACTCTTTTTAGGTCTCGTCTGAGCCTGCACATGCGCTAGTGTGTGGGCTTTAGAAAGCCGACCACAGCTTTTTGGCTGGCATAGAGCGTATGGTTACGCACATGATGATGAGCAGAGGCGCCATGTGGCTTTCCTCTCGTGTCATGGTGCGCGCACATCGCACACCACTCGCCAGGCTGCTTTCAATTTTGCTGTCACGCGCATGGGCGCACCACTCATGTGCATTTTTTCTTTTCTTTTAGCGCGTGCATGTACACAACTCCTGGGCTTGTTTTTTATTTCCTTTTTGTTCTCCCTGGCTCCCTCTCACTGCCCCTTTCCCTCTCTTTCTGCCCTTTGCTCCCCGTGTACCTCTTTCCTCTGTTTCTCCCCTGCTCCCTACCTCTCTCTGCCCCTCTTTCTGTGCTCCCGCTGTGTGCCTCCCAATCCTCTGTGCCCGTCTAAACTACTGTCCCTGACATACTGCGTTTCGGTATTTTATGCGAAGACATTTTTGGAAAAGCAGATTATGATATAAACACTAATGTCAATGAATCCTGCCAGCATAATGCATGACCCCCGGGGTAATTAGCAATAATTCAGAAGTAAAAAGACTAAAATGCTCTATTGTCTGATACTGTCAGTTCTTATCACGATCAGCGTTCGAACAAAGCCCGCTCCTCGGCACAACACTTTTATGAATCAGTCATAATTACATTCTGACTTACCATGAATAGTAAAACAAAGCGAAATTGCGCTTCATCAACCTTTCTAACCTTTACGCAAGTATTAACTGTAAATAATTTCGACGAGATCCGACAACAGAATATCTGCATTTCACTTACCTTTGAGCACCAGAAATAAATGCTGGGTGACATATACCTGGCAAGAAACACAATCGCTTTTAATTATTCGGGTTGGTGAGATGTTCAGTTTCTGCTTTTCACTGATCGACTCAACCTCAAGCGAACATGGCTAGTTAATCCTACTTTTAGAAATAATAATGTTGAAAAAGTTAAGTCGAATTTGGCAAGAAATTAATTTACAGTAAAGTTAGTATGAATATAACAATTTAGAACATGTTGACAACCCTTATAAATTTTTTCCGCAGTACTAAGTTTAGATGCAGGGGAAGGAAATGTGGCTTTCCATGGGGGTGTCCACCTGAAGAGCATGGGAGAATCAGAAATGTTTACAGTCCTGGATATTCACAATCATTTTGCAGCGCCATTTCTACCAGAAAACACGTACAAACAAGCATTGGCATAGCCAATAGGTCTCGCCTTTGGGACCTTATAAGTGTTTAGCCATGCAACAGTTGATGCTGTTGTACCAATGAGATTGTGTTGCATAACTAAATACTTATAAGGTCCAAAGGCGAGACCTATTGGCTATCCTTCTGGAGCTGAAGTGCTCTTCTCTGTTGATATTTTGGCTTTCAAGTTATTACCCTATATTTCTATCTCTGTATATTTATGGGACACCTAGGATGGGCAAATAACCCAATGTCAACACCTACGCATAAGTTTACCAAGAATTCCACTCTGTTCACAAAGTTATCAAATATATAGGACTCTTTGATCACTCTGCATAAGGGTAGCCCGTCCTCTGGGTCTAACAGTGCTCCTGCCGTATCTACTGCTGGGAAAGCTACCACTAAATGCCTAAAAAAGGATCCTCCTTCTCCTACAAAATCTGCTTCACCTGTCTCACTGGAGCTTTTGCTGGAGGAAATACTCGTGTTAAGCCCTTTTATGGAACAAACCAATTCTAAACTACAAGTTTTTACTGATAAGTGGTCTCAAATGGAGGAAAAGCTGAATACAGCGGAACAGAGCATTACATCTCTTGGCTCAGCTATAGGCAAGATTCAATCTCTTTAAACCCAGGTCTCCTCCCTCCACCAACAAGTCGAAAATCTGGAAAATAGAACCAGAAGGAACAACTTGCGCATTTATGGTTTGACCAAGGGGTCGTAAGGCTCGAATCCTGTATCCTTTCTTAAGTCCTTTCTGCCCAATTCATTAATCTCTAACTTTATAAAGTTGACAGTTATTTAATTATTCAAGATAATATGTTCAAACATATAAGATTCAGGGACTTTGTCTCCCTCGCTTCTCATATTTATCATCGTAGCTTAATAGTGTCTATTAATCTTTCTTTGCTTCCTTGGAGGTTCATAATTCGTGTTGTGGTTTTCCCCGTGTTCTGTAGTATGTTTTGTGCGCCTCTCATGCTCTTCCCTTGGATCCCCGATGTACCATCCTTTCCATGTGGTCTCATTCCCCTCCAATCTTACCTTGGATTCTACTTCTCATAGGTATTTTCTATTTGTTTTTCTTTTTGTCACCATTCTACTGTCTTCTACTTTATGGATCTTTCTCTCTCTCTTATTACTTTCATCCCTCAAATGTTTTTTCCTCTCCTCTTTCTCTTTTTCTCTAATATTGATTTCTTGCTGTTTTTTCTCTCACGATTTGTTGGTACACGTATGTCATGATATGGTATATAATACTTTTCTATCTTGTTTGGTATGAATTGTTGTATTTTTTATTTTTATTTTTAAAAGTTGTTCTCTTTGAAAATCGTTCAGTGGATTGTCAGTGGTTTAAACTCTCCTATTAAAAGGCAGCGTGTTTTATCACATTTGGCACACCTTGTTGCTACCATTGCTCTGATTCGGGAATCACACCTCACAACATGAATCTTTAAAACTTAAAAGAGGGTGTGTAGGTGATGTTTTCCTTTCCCTTGGGGATGGTAAGAGAAATGGTTTTGTCACGCTGTGTCATAAATCGTTGTGTGGTAAGTTGATTTCACAATTTTCTGATGAGATAGGAAGATGGTTGTACACTAAATTGTCGATGGGAGGAATTCCAGTCTCTTTGTTAAATATATATGCCTCCACGATTAGCGATTCCCATTTTTGGTCTAACCTGAATCAGACTCTTGATAATCATTCTGAAGAAAATGTTATCCTGACTGGTGACTGCAATCAAGTACTTGATCCTTTTGTTAATCGTAACTCCAAAGTAACCTTTATACCATATAGCGCCCATAAGCTTTTCGTCCAAACTATTAAACAATGGAAGCTTGTAGATGCGTGGTGTCTTTGCAACCCTACTTTAAGAGAATATTCTTATTTTTCCCCTGTTCATCAAACCCAATCCCGTATTGATTTTTTCCCCATAATATTTCACAATCTCTACTATCTGCAGAAATTTGGCTCAATTTTAATTTCTGTTCATGCTCTAGTTTCCCTTCAATTGGATCTTTCTTTGCATTCCCGTACTCCTGGCAGATAGCACTTTAATAATGCACTCCTCCCGGACCCTAATTTTACTTCCTCATTTGAAGTATTTTTGCAAGATTATTTCCTTCTTAACCAAACAAAGGGCATGCCTTTCCATGTTATTTGGGATGCTTTTAAAGCAACAGCACATAGCTTTATCATTTCATATGTTGCTAAGAAGCAAAGAGCATAGCCCATTCATACATCCGATCTTTTAACCCAGAAAAAGAGACTGGAACACTACTTTTATACCTCAAAATCAAAAGAATTCTTATCTGAAATTATTTGTGCTAAATACAGTTTAATAAAGAGTCCACAGGAAATGTTTCCCTGTTCCTTTCAAAATGTGATGCGAAGTTTTATGGTGGTCAGAATAAGATGGGTAAGTTATTGGCAAATTACCTTAAGGTTACAAACAATATATTTAATATTGCTTACATTATTGATTACGACCAAGTACCGAAATATTTGGACACTGAGATTTTGAATTAATTTGCTCTATATTATAAGTCCTTGTATACACCCGAAAATGAGGCCTCTGATGTGGATATTTCTCAGTTTTTCTCCTCTATTCATAGACCTTCTGATAAATGTATTGACCTCTCCCTATTGGAAAAAGATATTTCGCAGTCAGAATTACATATTGCACTAAATACATTGAAAAAGGATAAGGCCCCAGGTCCCGATGGCTTCACCACTGAATTTTACTCACACTTTGCTAAATTGCTTATTCCCAAATTGTCAACTCTAGCAACCTCTTTCTTTTTCTCTGGTTCTTCTGGTTCCTTCTTAGATGCCTTAATCTCCCTAAAGAAGGTAGATACCCTCATTTCTGCAAAAATTATAGGCCAATATCATTGGTCAATGTTGATTTTAAAATCTTTTCTAAGGCTATAGCCCCAAGACTTGATTCCTATCTCCTTGATTTGATTGGCAACAAACAATTTGGTTTTGTCAAAGGAAGATATCTATCAGATAACATACATGTTTTCTTTGACATACTCGCCAAATCTCCTCTTAAAATGAGTCGGTAGCAGCAATTGCACTAGATGCTGAGAAAGCATTCAACCGTATTTATTGGCCATTTCTCTTTCATACTCTTAGATAGTTCGGCTTTGGCCCAAAATGTAGTTCCCTTATATCTCTTCTTTATTCTGCCCCACGTGCTGCTGTTGTGCTAATGGTCCTATCTCTTCTTATTTTCCTTTGGCGAGGAATGTAGGGCAAGGTTGTCCGTTTTCACAGTTTCTTTTTAATTTGGCACTTGAACCTTTTCTTTCCCGTAAACATCAGAACCAAGGTATTAAATGATTTCCTTTTAATGGTCTACAGATTAAATTAGCTCCATTTGCATTTGATGTCCTTTTGTTCCTCTCCCAACCTACCTCGTCTCTTCCTGCATTTTTGCAGGTGGTCACTTCTTATAACAAGGTCTCCGGTCATGGGTTACATAATGAAACATGCGAAATACTGCCCTTGACTAAGTTTACCTTTAAAGAAGAGTTCTCCATGTCCAATTTCAAATGGAGCTCTCAACACATTAAATATGTTGGTTTGTGATTCACCCCTTTGATTTAATCTTCAGTTTATCTAAATATAGAGAAATGCGTACACAAGCTAACCACTTTAACCACTAGATGACATCCTCTTTATCTTTCTTGGTGGGGTCGCTTGGACACCATAAAAATGATGCTAAGTCCCATTAAATTGTTCTTTATATCTAGTCTTCTGGTATCCATAACTCTTAAACATTTTAAGAAGATTTATTCTATTCTCATCTCATTTTTTTGGAATCAGAAAAAAGTGTGTATGTACTTACTCAAATTAACTCATCCAAAATCAAAGGGTGACGTTACATTACCGGATTTTCCTAATTACCATATGGCCTTTCTTTTGCGTCGGTCATCTAGATGGCTCTCACATCCCACGTTACCTGGTCCATTATGGATGGATGTGGAGAAGTCCTTTCTTCTTCCCTTCTCTTTCAAGGAATATCTATCCTTTACTTGCAAGCCAAAATCTCGTTCTACCCCAGATCTTAAGCATTTATGTAGATTGTTGGACTCTATTCTATATATTAATTCCTCAGATATTAATACACTTCTTAATTCCACAATTTGGCACAACAAATGTATACTCGTGAACAACAAACCCTTCTATTGGAAAACCTGGAGAAATAAAGGTATAACCTGGGTGCACCAACTTTTTTAACATGATACCTTCCCGTCATCTTCTCAAGCCTCTCGGCAATTTGATCTACCCCAACATTTGAGAGTAAATACAGAGTGTTGTGTTATGCCCTACGCGTTGCTTACGAACAAAGTCAATGTTTCGTATCAGCGACGTCATCTGTCGGTAATCTCTAGTCTACTTTGTTGTACTTTTCTCCAAGAGCATCTACTATTTATTCCTACTTATCTGCAGATTAGAGTCCGTGAAAATGATGATAGCTCCTCAGAATAACTTAGGAACTAGTATGTTTCCTTTACTTCTTTCCTAAAATTTCTACAAATTAGTAGATAAAGTAATATCAAATTTCATCTGGAAAAACAAAAATGAAAAATGTGTCATGCTAAATAAGGAACTTGATAGAGTCAGCTCTCCAAATTAATTCAAATACTGACTTGCCTTTTTTAATAAATCAGATGATATACTGGATTAAGGATGCTCTTAATTCCCACCTCCTTCATGGGTCCAAATACAGAAGGATCTCCTAAAACCCATTACTCAAATCGACATCTTTACCACGAACCATCTCAAAGTCATTCATTCTTATAACATCCTAAAGAATCTAAAGAGGCCTTTAAATATTTAGATACATTAAGTACTACCTAAATCCGCAACTCAACCTTGGGCTCCTTATGCAATAATCCACATAATAAATTTGAAGGAACACTGATGTTTTTGCAAAAATGGATACAAAAAGACATATACCATGTCAAAGAGCTAATAAATAACGACGATCCCCTTTGCTACCTCACAACTATGACAAAACCTCCATGCTATATTTTCCTCACACTCTAAGACATCTTAAATAAAGATTTATCATTTGTAACCCTCAAACACCAGATGTAATCCTTCAAATTACACAATTACACATAGAGGATCATCAAGCTGCTAAAATATTCTTAACTTAAACTTAAAGAATCAAAGTGGGAATCCAAATGCAAAACCTAGGTGAACATATTCCACTGAAACTGTATGGGTGAATGTATGAAAGTATATCACCAAATAAAAGATCTCACCCTTCACATCCCAATGTAACCATTAGACTATAAACAAATGTTTCTGGATTTCACATCAAATTTTCAAATTAGACCTTACTAATTCTGATAAATGCTGGTATTGTTCAGAAAACACGGGCAGTTTTGAACACATGTTCTTTAATTACATATTGCTTGTGCTTTATGGGAAGCAATTAATAAAACGATAAATGAGACTGCCGAACAGATCATTGGACTCAATCCCATGACCATAGTTTGGGGCCTTTGCTACACTACACACAACAATTTGCTACACTGCGACAAATGGAGACGGCATGCATGTTCCGTGTCTACTAAGATATGGCACATTCCTGCTTTCTCTCTGCATTGGTGCGCTATTGGCTGCCAAGTGTCAATGCAGGCCCCCTTGCACAATGATGCAAGGGGGCCTGTGTTGCAGATATGATTGTTTGTGTGCATGAAGGGACACCTTCCTACACATAAAATATTCTGAGGTTGTTTCCTCTTTCCATATGTGCTTCAGAATTAATTTGCTCTATATTATAAGTCCTTGTATACACCCGAAAATGAGGCCTCTGATGTGGATATTTCTCAATTTTTCTCCTCTATTCATAGACCTTCTGATAAATGTATTGGCCTCTCCCTATTGGAAAAAGATATTTCGCAGTCAGAATTACATATTGCACTAAATACATTGAAAAAGGATAAGGCCCCAGGTCCCGATGGCTTCACTACTGAATTTTACTCACACTTTGCTAAATTGCTTATTCCCAAATTGTCAACTCTAGCAACCTCTTTCTTTTCCTCTGGTTCTTCTTCTGGTTCCTTCTTAGATGCCTTAATCTCCCTAAGGAAGGTAGATACCCTCATTTCTGCAAAAATTATAGGCCAATATCATTGGTCAATGTTGATTTTAAAATCTTTTCTAAGGCTATAGCCCCAAGACTTGATTCCTATCTCCTTGATTTGATTGGCAACAAACAATTTGGTTTTGTCAAAGGAAGATATCTATCAGATAACATACATGTTTTCTTTGACATACTCTCCTAATCTCCTCTTAAAATGAGTCGGTAGCAGCAATTGCATTAGATGCTGAGAAAGCATTCAACCGTATTTATTGGCCATTTCTCTTTCATACTCTTAGATAGTTCGGCTTTGGCCCAAAATGTAGTTCCCTTATATCTCTTCTTTATTCTGCCCCACGTGCTGCTGTTGTGCTAATGGTCCTATCTCTTCTTATTTTCCTTTGGCGAGGGATGTAGGCCAAGGTTGTCCGTTTTCACCGTTTCTTTTTAATTTGGCACTTGAACCTTTTCTTTCCCGTAAACATCAGAACCAAGGTATTAAATGATTTCCTTTTATTGGTCTACAGATTAAATTTGCTGCATTTGCATATGATGTCCTTTTGTTCCTCTCCCAACCTACCTCGTCTCTCCCTGCATTTTTGCAGGTGGTCACTTCTTATAACAAGGTCTCCGGTCATGGGTTACATAATGAAACATGCGAAATACTGCCCTTGACTAAGTTTACCTTTAAAGAAGAGTTCTCCATGTCCAATTTCAAATGGAGCCCTCAACACATTAAATATGTTGGTTTGTGATTCACCCCTTTGATTTAATCTTCAGTTTATCTAAATATAGAGAAATGCGTACACAAGCTAATCACTTTAACCACTAGATGACATCCTCTTTATCTTTCTTGGTGGGGTCGCTTGGACACCATAAAAATGATGCTAAGTCCCATTAAATTGTTCTTTATATCTAGTCTTCTGGTATCCATAACTCTTAAACATTTTAAGAAGATTTATTCTATTCTATTCTCATCTCATTTTTCATTTTTTTGGAATCAGAAAAAAGTGTGTATGTACTTACTCAAATTAACTCATCCAAAATCAAAGGATGACGTTACATTACCAGATTTTCCTAATTACCATATGGCCTTTCTTTTGCGTCGGTCATCTAGATGGCTCTCACATCCCACGTTACCTGGTCCATTATGGATGGATGTGGAGAAGTCCTTTCTTCTTCCCTTCTCTTTCAAGGAATATCTATCCTTTACTTGCAAGCCAAAATCTCGTTCTACCCCAGATCTTAAGCATTTATGTAGATTGTTGGACTCTATTCTATATATTAATTCCTCAGATATTAATACACTTCTTAATTCCACAATTTGGCACAACAAATGTATACTCGTGAACAACAAACCCTTCTATTGGAAAACCTGGAGAAATAAAGGTATAACCTGGGTGCACCAACTTTTTTAACATGATACCTTCCCGTCATCTTCTCAAGCCACTCGGCAATTTGATCTACCCCAACATTTGAGAGTAAATACAAAGTGTTGTGTAATGCCCTACGCGTTGCTTACGAACAAAGTCAATGTTTCGTATCAGCGACGTCATCTGTCGGTAATCTCTAGTCTACTTTGTGGTACTTTTCTCCAAGAGCATCTACTATTTATTCCTACTTATCTGCAGATTATAGTCCGTGAAAATGATGATAGCTCCTCAGAATAACTTAGGAACTAGTATGTTTCCTTTACTTCTTTCCTAAAATTTCTACAAATTAGTAGATAAAGTAATATCAAATTTCATCTGGAAAAACAAAAATGAAAAATGTGTCATGCTAAATAAGGAACTTGATAGAGTCAGCTCTCCAAATTAATTCAAATACTGACTTGCCTTTTTTAATAAATCAGATGATATACTGGATTAAGGATGCTCTTAATTCCCACCTCCTTCATGGGTCCAAATACAGAAGGATCTCCTAAAACCCATTACTCGAATAGACATCTTTACCACGAACCATCTCAAAGTCATTCATTCTTATAACATCCTAAAAGAATCTAAAGAGGCCTTTAAATATTTAGATACATTAAGTACTACCTAAATCCGCAACTCAACCTTGGGCTCCTTATGCAATAATCCACATAATAAATTTGAAGGAACACTGATGTTTTTGCAAAAATGGATACAAAAAGACATATACCATGTCAAAGAGCTAATAAATAACGACGATCCCCTTTGCTACCTCACAACTATGACAAAACCTCCATGCTATATTTTCCTCACACTCTAAGACATCTTAAATAAAGATTTATCATTTGTAACCCTCAAACACCAGATGTAATCCTTCAAATTACACAATTACACAAAGAGGATCATCAAGCTGCTAAAATATTCTTAACTTAAACTTAAAGAATCAAAGTGGGAATCCAAATGCAAAACCTAGGTGAACATATTCCACTGAAACTGTATGGGTGAATGTATGAAAGTATATCACCAAATAAAAGATCTCACCCTTCACATCCCAATGTAACCATTAGACTATAAACAAATGTTTCTGGATTTCACATCAAATTTTCAAATTAGACCTTACTAATTCTGATAAATGCTGGTATTGTTCAGAAAACACGGGCAGTTTTGAATACATGTTCTTTAATTACATATTGCTTGTGCTTTCTGGGAAGCAATTAATAAAACGATAAATGAGACTGCCGAACAGATCATTGGACTCAATCCCATGACCATAGTTTGGGGCCTTTGCTACACTACACACAACAATTTGCTACACTGCGACAAATGGAGACGGCATGCATGTTCCGTGTCTACTAAGATATGGCACATTCCTGCTTTCTCTCTGCATTGGTGCGCTATTGGCTGCCAAGTGTCAATGCAGGCCCCCTTGCACAATGATGCAAGGGGGCCTGTGTTGCAGATATGATTGTTTGTGTGCATGAAGGGACACCTTCCTACACATAAAATATTCTGAGGTTGTTTCCTCTTTCCATATGTGCTTCAGAATGCAGTGCATGTAGAAAGAGAAAACAATTAAGAGAAATAAATAGAGTTCTCCTTGTTACGCCTTTTCGGTGAAGGCTTATCATTTTGACACATTCCCAAGATTACTATTGTTAGTGAATCTGGGAATACATAAAAAAACATGAGTTGATGCATGGAAACATCCACACTACACCCATGGAACACTTCCCCAGGGCAGAGAAATGCAAGGCAGTAACGTGCACTGCCTTGTGTGTTTTCAGATTTACTATGCTACGTAGAGCCACATAAGATGGCTCTGCGTGGCTTGGTAAATCTCACTTAAGGGCGTGTGTTGCTCTAGCATCACCGTGCATGACACAAGGACAGCAAAAGCCCTTGATAAATTAGGCCCCCTGTTTCCTCCAGATGCATTGGTCCACCCTTGACCCATACTTGCAAGATCAAAACCTTCATAATCAATAGTCAAAGTTATATTCAAACTTGTAGCTCCCCATACCTTACCACTCCTTTGCAATCTTCTATGCCATATTGTATCCTCGTCAATGCCCTCATGTAGGTAGTTATACCTAGCCAAGGCCTCTTTCATCTTTTCTTTTCTTTTCTGTCCCTATCCTTCTTTAGGCTCATTTTTCTTGGTTTCCACGTTATTTGTCCAGAGAAGTATTTTGATTCTTGTGTTACCAAAAAAAGATAGGTAACTTTTCCATACAAGTATGATACTATGTAATCAGAAAACTGTGATGCAATGTCAACTATTGCTTCTCTGGACATCTATTTTGTTATGAAAACAATATCAATGTATCGAAATTAGCAACCAAGAACTTACAGTGGGCTTAAAGCTGGCCCATTGCTCACCATTGGTTGGCTTTATTGTCACTATTGTTTACTTGCTTCTTAAACAATGGCTTGCTTTGCCCAGTTTGTGCTTTTCTGTCACCTGGAGCATAGTCACTTTACTTTTGTCTTCCACTATTCTCTTTGAGGAAACAACTATTTATCTGTTGCTTAAGCACTCCTTGAATCCACACAGGTGCTTTGCAGTTGTCACCCCAAGGTGCTTCTCTCCCCCTCTATATTTCTGTCTCTCTGCCGTGTCCTTCTTTCCCTCCACTCTGAGCTCTGGTTTGTTCCTGCTTACCAATGCTCTTCTGTGGTGTTCTGTCCCTCTCCTGCTTTTCCCTGACATAAAACTCCCAAAGCCATACTCTATTTTGTGCATGTAAAGTTAGGCGGTCTGCCTTTGGCCCATATTTTCCATTGTGAAAGTGCAATTCATCAAAACAATGACGTTGCTAACAACTAAGGTGACACACATCTAAAACAAGCTCCCTGATATCTACATTTCAAGGTCTTACAGTAAATGGGAAAAATAAATATTGTAATTGTAATGGTATTTATATAGTGCTCACTACCCTTGATGAGTTGTTGAAGTGCTTATTGGTGTGTTGAACGCTACTATAGAACCCAAAATATTTTAGTGGTGTATTAATACAGGGAAAATTAAGTTGTTAATTTGAGCAGTAGACATGTGAGTCTGTTAGTTTGATTGATTAGGATATATGCAGACTGAGTTGATGTATATTCATCATGCTGGTTTATACTGGTTCTGCTCGGACCAAGTGCAAAAGTCCCCTACTGTAGGGTAAAGGTAAGTGGCCAGCCCTATTTAAACCCCATGAATTGACCACTGAATCAGAGAGGTCCTCACCCCAAGTTTCACAAGTAGTTCTGATAACTGCCAGACTGCTGTAGCATCTATTCCTATGCTGAAAGTCAATACTGAGAGGAGAGGAGCTGATCCAGCATATGCATGCTTTCCTTCTGAGGGCAAACTATCTACCAGCTGAGGTTTGATAATCACAGTGACTCTGCTGCAAACAGGTATGCACTGTGCTGAATCGCAAGACATTCTACAGGCAAGTTAGCGACTCCATGCTATTATGGTGTAGCGCATAAAAGTTGTCTTTAGAGTGTTAGGCTGCTAGGAACATTCCAATTATGATAGAAATATTCTTATTATTCTCACTGCTAGTGACATGCATTAGTGCTGTTCTTTTTTTATGTTTGAAAAGCTTTATTCAAGAAAAAGTCACTACAAATATATCAGCATGGGCAAAAAAAAATAAGCAAATAGAAGCAAAATAACAGTAACAAGCTAATATCATATAGAAACAAGCAAAAGCATTTTATACAGTTTTAAGGAAAAGAACGGGAAAAAGGGAAGGAAAGGAAGGATAAAGAAATAAAAAAGGGGGGAAAAAGGGAAAATACTAAGAACATATTATGAAGAAATAAAGGTATGTCTGAAGAGTAAGTGCTGTAAGTAAAACAGTAATCAAATACAGCTTAGAGGAACAACTATAACAATATATAAATTGTATACTGTGGATATAATGAAAAAAAAACAAAAACAAAAAAAAAGAGGCAAAAACTTCAAGGTGGCTCAAAATTTTCTGAAGTGACACGTGATACACTCTTCCGAACCATCCGATCTAAATATGAAGTAAGAGGTAACCAGAAGAGATTCTTATTATGTGTAGAATTACAGGAAGATGCAAAAGCAACATCAAGCCTATGAAAGTGACATAAAGAATTCCACCAATGACATATGGAAAGCTTTGTGAGGGATTTCCAATTAGAGGAAATGTGTTGAAAGGTGAGAGCAAGCATAAGGTCAAAAAGACCGTGAGAGTGTAGAGGAAGATCTAAAGAGTCAGATAAACTACCAAGAAAAAAGGTAGAAATTGAGTACTGAGTCGAGAGTGCGAAAATACGAGAGACGTATAGCCAAACATTATTCCAGAATTGAGAAACAGAAGGACATAAGAATAAAAGATGAAAAAGGTTAGCATTAGGGGCAGAACATGTCCAACAATTAGACTCCGAGGAAGAAGAAAAACGAGCTAGAGAAAGTGGAGAGCAATATAGTCTGTGATACAGGTAAAACAAGGATTGAGTGAGGGAAGCAGAACGAGAAATTTTCAAAGATCTGGACCAAAGTTTATCCCATAGGGCAACGGACCAAACACAACCCAAGTCCGCCTCCCAAGAGAGCTCCGTTTTAGACTTAAGGCGATCTGGATTAGGAGATAAAAAGAATTTATAAATGAGAGAGGCTTTGGGAAGGGATGAAACAATTTTGAGAAGAGGAGCCTGGGACTCAGAGGGAAGGGAAGAAGGAAGGGAATGAAAGATGTCAAGGATAAGTGAAATCAGAGTAACAAATTTGCGCAAAAAGGCACGAGGACAGTGATAGATCATCTGAAATTGGGGAAAAGAACAAGGAGATACTCCATTAAAAAACTGGTGTACCCATATGATGCCCTTAGATCTCCAAGAATTCCAGAATATGGGCCTATTATTTATAAGGATGAGTCAGTTATACCAAACCGTTGAGGCTAGAAAAGATTCCTGAGTAATAGGTGTAGAATTGAAAATAGGCTTTAATAGAGAAAAGGTATGTTTAAATAAAGGAAATGACATATGCGGAGCTTTGGCAGAAAAGCGTATGAGTTCTCCAAAAGAGAAAGGTAACAACAACGTTTGTTCGATGTGAAGCCAAAGAGGAGCAAAAGGAGAAGGAACTGACGCAAGCCATCTGGACGCCTGACGAAGAGAAAATGACTTATGATAAAGACGAAAGTCTGGAAAGTTGACACCACCATTGGACTTGGGTTTGCGAAGCTGTGGTAAAGAGATTCTAGATTTCTTTTTGTTCCAAAGAAATTTTGACAAACAAGAGTCAATGCGTTTAAAATAAATCGCAGGGATATGAATAGGTAACATGGATAGAATGTAAATTAAAATGGGCGCTATCATCATCTTAATTGAATCCAATCACCCCCACCAAGAGAGAAAGAGGGGATTCCAGGAGGAAAACAATCGTTCAATTCGAGACAAAACCGCAGACATGTTTAGGGTGATTGAGGAGGAAATCGAGTTGGAAAACCATATTCCTAAATATTTAATTTTGGAGTTATTCCAAGCAAATCCAGTGGAGGAAAAGGCATGAGGGGTGCAAAATTTTGTAAGAGGAAGTATTTCAGTTTTATCCGAGTTGATTTTATACCCCGAGACCTGTGAGAAAGAATCAAACTAAGATAGCAGAGAGGGAATAGAAGTTTCTGGAGCAGAAATGAACAGAAGAATATCATCTGCATACGCAGAAAGTTTCAACTGATCATTACCATAAGGAAAACCTGAAATGGAGGTATTGTTACAGATGGAAGACAAAAAGGGTTCAAGCGCGAGAACAAAGAGTAAAGGAGAAAAGGGGCAACCTTGACGAACGCCTCGCTGAAGAGGAAAAAATGAGGAAACTTGGCCATTGACCAAAACCGACGCTTTAGGGGAAGAGTACAATAAAGAAATGAGAGATATGAAATTAGGACCAAAACCATGCCAACGCAGTGATGCAAATAGGAAAGACCAATCAACCCGATCAAAAGCTTTCTCTGCATCAACAGAAATAGCCGCTAAGGGAATAGAAAGAGAAGGAACCTTATTTAAAACATTAAGAAAAAGGCGAGAATTATCAGAGGTAAGCCGACCTTTAACAAAACCACATTGCTCCTTACCAATGAGATGAGGCATTAGAGGGTCTAAGCGAAGAGCCAGTACTTTAGCAAACAACTTATAGTCCACATTTACTAAAGAGATCGGACGATTCTTGCAGAATTTGGGGTCGCGACCATCCTTGGGAATAAGACATATGGTAGCTTCTTGAAATGTTCCTACTGCCTTACCCAACAGATAAAACGATTTAAAGAGAGAAAGAAGTTTGGGAAGTAAAAGATCAGAGAAGTGAGAATAGAATTCAACAGAGAAACCATCAGGACCTGGGGTTTTACCTTTGGTGAGAGTATTCAAAGCTGCAGAAAGCTCATGTAAAGAAAGATCAACTTCCAGGTCAGGGAAAATAAGATGAGGCGACGAAGGTTTAGGAAAGTTGTCAAAATAAGGTTGGATAAGAGAGGGAGAGGGAGAAGATTCGGGTGTGTAAAGATTACGATAAAATAACTGAAACTGGTCAAGAATGTCCTGAGTATTGTGCAATAACGTGTTGTCCGGAGAATAAATAGAATCAATGAAAGAGCGTTCCTTGCGTGATTTAAGATCATTAGCTACAAGCTTCCCTGCCCTGTTGCGACCGCCTTAATAACGAGCACTACTACGAAGAAGCATCGACGAAGCATTATCCGTAGTAGATTTATTGAATTCAATCTTTGCACGAATAAGATCTGGAGAGACGGAATTATTAGGGGAAGAGTAAAACTTATGCTCTAAAGATTTAACATGGGCAAGAATTGATTTCTGCTTCTGAAGAAAACGTTTCTTCTTCTTGGAGACAAAATCAATAACAAACCCACGAGCTGTAGCCTCAAAAGAGTCCCAGAGAAGATGGGGGGTGATATCAGAAGTATCGTTTAACGGGAGGAAATCAACGGCAAAGGAACGAAAAGAAGAGGAGAAGAAAGGGTCATCAAGAAGAGAGTTGTTAAATCGCCAACGAGAGGGCTTGGGACGCGGAGGAAGGAAGTCAAGATACGTAACAATAGGAGCATGGTCTGAGATAAGTATAGGTTCAATAGAAGAAGAAAGGAGAGTTTGTGATAAGGAGAAAGAAAGAAAAATATAGTCGAGACGAGAGAAAGATGAGTGAGGAGTAGAGAAAAAAGAGAAGTCAAGAGTGTCAGGATGTGAGAGGTCCAAGAGTCAGTGAGACGTGCGTGAGAAATGGTATCCAGAAATTGTTTGTGAGGTTTGTGAGGTGTGAATCGAACTGTTGACTTACGATCAAGAAAGGGATCTACAATCTGGTTACAGTCACCACCTAGAATGAAAAGGTCATCTTTATGTTGAATACATTTGCTCGTAATTGAGGGCCAAAAAAGCAAGTCAGGTTGTGTAGGGCCATAAACATTAAACACAGTCAGAGGAATAGAATTGATTGACAACTTAGCTAATATCCACCTACCATCAGAATCTGTTTCTTGTAGCAAAACCGTACATTTAACTTTTTATGACACAAAATAACAACACCATTCTTCTTATTGGTAGAAGGAGAAAATAAAAACGTACCCACCCATCTACGCTTTAGTTTGAGAGACTCAGCCTCAGAGTGGTGAGTCTCTTGTAGGAGAACTATGTCAGGACTATATCAAGCGAGATAGGAGAGAATCCTCTGACGCTTAATGGGGTTGTTAAAACCTTTTACACTCCAGGAAATTACTCTGAATTTAAACACTGGGGAACATAAACAGGAACAATACCTACAACAACGGATAGAAGGAAAGATAATGAGAAAAAGTGAAAAAGAATAGAAGCTAGACAAGAAGGTTGAGAGAAAATAGATGAAAAGAAGAACAAAAAGTTCAAAACTGAAACATAACCACTAAATACAAAGCCAATAAAAAGAGAAGATGAAAAGACAGACACAGAGAGAAGGAGAGAAAAGAAAAACAAGAAAAGGAACGGATACAAAAGGAAAAGAGAGGAAGGGTAAAAAGAGAAAAATACAAGAAAAGACAGTACAAATCCAAAAAGGACGACCGAAGGGGACATGTAGAGGATAATGGGGCAATGGAGAGACGAAACAAGAATGACCACCCGGAACCAGGAGACCAGACCGCACCAGGACGAGATATGAAAGGACGAACCATGAAGAGGGATAGGGGAACACACCAATCATCTGGATAAGAAAAATAAATACAAGAAACGCTTATAAATCACACGACAAACCATCAAACAAATGAGAGGTGATATTAAGAACGGGATATAAGAGAGGATTTAAAAGAAAATAAACCAGCAAAAGTAGCAACAGATAATGAGAAGCTTCATAACAGGAACTATACAAAGTTAATCAAAAGGCAAATTAGCAATATAATAAACACGGGCAATGAAAAACCATTAACAGAGAAAACCTGCAAGAAAAAAGTAGAGTTAGACAATCAGCCACTAGCAGAAGTAGAAGTATCCATGCCGGCGGTAGACTGAATATGAATAAAATTCTTAAGTTCAGCCGGATCTTGAAAAGTCCAAGTCTGATTTTGATGAGTGACTTTGAAGGTACAGGGATGGAATAAGCCATATCTGGCGCCAAGAGAGCGCAAAGGGGCACAAAGGCTCAAAAACTCTTTCCTTCTTGCTGCAGTAACTGTAGAAACATCCTGAGTGAGAAAAACCCTCTGGCCCAACCAGGAAACTTGACGTTTGGATCGAGCCACAGAGAGAACTAGAAGTAGGTCTGTGAATTTCAGAAAAAGAATAATGACACCTCGAGGCTTAGTGGAAGTTGATGAACAAGGACCAAGTCTGTGAGCTCTTTGGATAGTGAGAGAAGTGGTAGCAGGCAAGTCCAAAAGTTTCAGGAGGAAGGAAGAGAAAAATGAGACGGGGTCATCACCTTCCAAAGACTCAGGCAAGCCATAAATGCGTAGGTTATTCCTCCTATTTCTATTTTTCAAATCCTCAGTGTGTTGCTGGAGGGCACAAACTGACTTTTCCAGGGAGGAGATACGTTGAGAGTTGACTTGGATTTCTGAAGTCTGTTGCTGCGCGGAAGAGACACTGTTATCCATAGTTGACCATTTTAGTTCAAAAAGCTGCATTTTATTATTGGTCTCCTCAACAAACGGTCGCAAAGCACGTATCTCTTCCAAGGGAAGTTCCATGGAGATAGAAGGTGATGACTTATCTAAAGGAGGAGAGTCTTGTTTCAGGCACTTAGACGACGTAGTAGGAGGAGAGGACTTACTGGAAGATAGCTGAGATGAGGAGGAGCGATTAGGGACTGGCGACGCCATTTGATCTGTGGTGGAAGAAGAGTCAGTTGCTGAGGAAGACGAAGATGGCGTTGAAGAAGAACCTTTGGAGGGCACAAAAACAAACTTCGGGTTACGTAGCTTGCCCATAGAAACTTGAGCGGACAGACTGTATAGTAGTTGAAGGTGATATACAGCACAAGCGCAGGCACATACGTGACTAGAGCATGAGATACCCCGCTGAGAGTAGACAGGCCAAGCATGTAGGAGCCACAATCGAGGAAAGGATGGTGTGCAGCAGGGACAAAACAAGTATGAGTATGAAAGAGTTCATCCAGGCTGGTGTGTTAGTTCTGAATAAAACTAGTCCCAAATGTCAGACATGTAGAGGTGCAGCATAGCAGAGCAGCACAGCCTTTGCAGAGAGTTGCCAACCAATGGCCACTGAGGAAAGAGTCATTAGAAACCAAGAACCATCAGAAAAGTCAAGAAGGCAGCGCAGAAACCAGCGTCGGCGTCAAAAAATCCGTCCTGGTGGAATGGAGAAAAGGGGCCAGTTGGACAACTGAATTGGTGACAAGGACGTGCGTCTGACTAAGTGACTCAAGACACAGGAGCTGTAGTTGTTAGCTTCCACTCTGTCTCAATTCCGCAGCGTTACCAGTACAATACAAAATAGGAATAATATCAGGAGGTTCTCACCGGACATCAGCTGAATTCGTACAAATTTCCAGCACTTCAATAAGAACATAAATCCTCAGAGTAGAAAGTGCCAAAAATTACATCACATGTCTTCCAATAGCACAACTCTTTGGCATCTCTACCAGAAGTAAAATAAGTCACTCAAGGATGGAGGTGAAACAGCAAAGCGCAATATCAAATATAAATCCAAATCCATGTGAGACTCATCTGGTAGGCAGAGTAAATACTATGTCGCCTCAGTAAATTTCCATCAGTGCCACAATAAATTAGAAGATTCTCTGCTGTAAAGTCTATTGGTATGTGCCCATAATAACCAAAAAATTACCGTAATGCGCCTCTCAGGACCCTCAAAACAGGCGGGGAAGACTCAGTGAGCAAACAAGGAGCCGTGGCAGAAGTACTCCATTCAAGCGCGTTGTCCTCACGAACGCGCTACTAAGGAGACAAAATGGCGGACGCGCTGAGGCGACTAGAAAATGAGATAAAAAGGAGGCATTTTCTGCATAAAAATCGTTTCCCCAGGCCTCACTCGGCGCACGTCAACCTCCGACCTTGAGGGCTGTCAGTGGAATCGGGAACAGAGCTGACAAACCGCTGAAAAGCAATTAGGCTCATCCCGGTGCGGCGGAGACCCGCAGTCAAACGGCCATCCGAGTCGGCGTCCAAGCCACGCTCCCACATTAGTGCTGTTCTAATTATATTCTGGGTGGTTATTACTCATGTCCTTGAGACAGGATGATACTGTTGCAATAAACTCATTAAAACGTATATAGTGTGTTGAAAATGGCCCTTTTTCCTGGGTCACCCCAAACCTTTTGCCTTCCTCCTCCTACTTTTTGTTGAATATGTTTTGTTGGCCTAAGTACTCTGAGCACTTCATCAGTGCTAAATAGAATGTACTCTCTCCTCTAAACATGTTAATATTGGCTTATACTCAATTACCATATTTAATTTTCTTATCAGTCTCTATTACAGTGCACTATATGTGCCCAAGGGCTGTAAATTAAATGCTACTAGTGAGCCTGCAGCACTGAATGTGCTATCCACTTAAGTTGCCCTTTAAACATGTCTAAGACTTCCCATTGCAGAGCCTGTGGGTGTAGTTTACACTGCCATTTGGACCAGGCAAAATACATCTTTTGCCAGGACTAAACCTTCCTTTTTAATACATGTAAATCACCCCTATGGTGGGCCCTGAACAGCTGAGAGGGCAGGGTACAATGAATTAAAAAATCAGGACATGTGCTTTTTAAGGTTTACATGTCCTGTTAGTGAAAAACTCTTAAGTTCATGTTTCACTACTGCAAGGCTGTCTCTCCCATAGGATAACATTGTCATTGCCTTATTATATTTTAAAAGTGTAATTTCCAAATGGAAAGTTATAAATCCCTCAACGTTGGTGTCTCTGAAATCCGAATTTAAAATTCTCAGTAGTGTTGAAGACAGATTTTAAATTGCAATTCTGAAAATGCCACTTTTAAAAAATTGGTACTTTGTTGCCTTAGCCATTTGGTGTCTGCAGCCTGTCTCGGCCACATGACTGGGCATAGTTAGCAGTTGGGCCTTGTGTATTCATCCTAGACAGCCACCCGCAATGGGAGCTTAGGTGTGACTGAATGGGCCCAGCCTCACTTACACCTGAATAGGATGGGTCCTGTCTCCACATAAAGGGCTGCCTAGTTAGTCTGGAGTAAAGGTTGGGAAGGCAGGGCATCTCTCCACTTCAAAGACATGCCTCTAGATGCTACACCCCACTTTAAATCACAACTGTGTATAAAAGAAGGACCTCAGACACCACCACTCCAGTACTCTTCTGTACCTGTTGATAATCTGCCAGGAAGAAGGACTGTGTGCTGCTGAATGACTGCTCAACTGCACTCTGCTGGACTCTTGCTCTCCTGTGCTGACTTGCTGCCTGCTGCCCCCTTGCCTATGTGAGAAGAATTGGACCTGCTTCTCTTGAACCCGGAACCCATATTGACACCAAGAGCTAAATGCATGGCATACTGCTCTAAAACCTCGGGGACATAAAAGGCTTCCAACAACTTTGCACCTGCACCTAGACTTTGCCTTCTGTGAGGCTGCCCTGCCTGGCGGTGGCACCCCAGCCCTGGACCCTTAGAAGTGGCCTAAGATCCTTACCAGCATAACCAAACCAACTTCTCTGCAGCATAACCAACCCAACTGATCTGCCAAGAGGTGCATACTTGACCAGAACTGATGTATCTCTATGGCTGAGGGGTGCATCTCTAAGCTGAACCGATGAATCACTACTGCTTGGATTGGACCAGTCACAGAGACCCGTGTCGACCCTGCAGTCCTCAGAACCGATGCATGGTTCTTCCACAGCCCAGGTCCTTGCTTCTCTCTTTGATGGCAACCTCGATGGTGATGCCGGACTCCACATCACAGTCTTGCAACTCCTGTGAGCGGACACATCTCCTGTACCGCGCCACATCCCTGATGCCAGACTTTGCATCACAAGCCCAGCCAATGAGATCCTCCAGAATGATGCAACAGAACCTCAAACCAAAGCCTCGTCAGATCACAGAACGACACATGGCTTTGGCTGAGCAGCACATCTTTGACGTGGATCCACATGACGCTCCATCACCAGCATTTAAGGAACTGAACTTGTGACCTTGACCTGGTCCAGTGTGACTAGATAACACCAATAATTCTTTGTGGTGCCATTGTCATTAAAAACTCAAAATTCTATATCTCCAGTTCTACTAATTTAATTTTTGTCATTTTTGGCTTGTTTCATTTATTGAATTAAGCATTTTTTTCTAACTCGGTGTGGCATTCTATTTGTGTGGTGCTTGAACTGTCTTACTGTTGCAAGTGTTGAACAAATACTAAACACATTGCCTTCAAGTTAAGCCTGACTGATGTGTGCCAGGCTACAGGGGGTTGAACACAGGTTAATGTGGGGTTTGCTTGTAACTTACCCCGACTATGATTTGGGTTGCTGGTTGACCTGGGATTGCACCCCTGTCAACCAGTAACCTAATTTCTTACATAGTGTCTTTTCCTAGTCCAGTTCTTGTGTGTTCTGTCATATTCGAACGAATGAAATTGAGTTTGAATAACCACTGCATCCCTAACCCCTTTACAGGACTGTTAGTAACCCAGAAAGTACCAACACGACACCGACACATATCTCACATTAGGATGCATGGGGCTACAATAACCTGCACTTTCTTTCTAAAGTATTTGTACACTGAACTAAATTCGGGCATGTGTGAGCAGGATAGCCAAATCTTGTAGAACTGGGCCAGAGCCCTAGTTGTAATAACACTCACCCTAGCCACTGTGTACTGATTTTCCTCTTTCTCACCCACCCTCTCTTCCATTACCCTCAACACACTTACACCTGTCCTTATTTTTAAATTGCCACTTTCATGCTAAAAAAACATTTTTTATAGCTATCGATCCACGTAGTGTTCACCATCTTTGATCAGTAGATACACATTTAAGGTAACTGTCTCTTTTATCATTCCTGAGGCACACAAATGTGTTCGAATACATCTGTGCATCGGTGTAATAATGTGAACACCATTGCAGCTCTCTTTTAATTTTTTTATTTTGACAATACTACACAGTGTTCGTACATTGTATAGCACACCAAAACCAGTTCGCAAAGCCAATAGGCCCCAAAGACGATACCTATTGGATATGCCAATGTTTATTATTTGTTTAATGATGACTTTTATAAAGTACACAATTATCAAAACCACATCCTGGTATTAGAAGTGCCAGATAGACAAGTTGAATAACAGACTACAAGGTAAAAAGTCAGATGGCTTTTAAAATTGAAGATATTTACCTACAAAAGGGTCGTGCAAGTTTGATAGAAAAAAGAAGTTCACCTGGTCATATTTTTCACAGGCATATTTTTTAAATGCAAGAAGATGTCTGAGTGACTACAAAGATTGAGCAAAATGTACGCTGCACAGTTCTGATGGTGGTGGGTAAGAGAATTAGGCAACCCCAAGTCTAATTAAAGTAGTCCAGCCTGAATAATCTATGCCATGAATAACTTAAAATGAACATTCTTAGGCAGTAATGGATAACATTTCCTTAATAGTTTTATTAGGAAATAACAATGAGCACCTGTTTTAGATCGAAAAGAAAGTACATCACTAAAGATAGCGCACAAGTACTGAGGAATTTTAACTGGTGAAAGAGAATGCTCTAATTCTACATGCTACCAATACCTCGATATAAATTTGCATAACATACAATTTGCCCATGTTTTCCTTTGTGAAACAAACATCTATTTGTCTTTACATATTCAGATGATTTGACCTAGAGGACTAACCGTGTTTTTTAAAATGTGAGCATATTATTACTTAGATTACAGTCGCTGAGATTTCTTAGAACATGTAAGTTTGCAAAATTACTCTGTGCTTTAGCTTTGCTAAGATTGTAAAAAAATACCGTATAATGCTTGTGTCAGTATTATAGTGGTATTCACATTCTAAGCCAATTATGAAATACATTTAAAGGAAAGATAACCATAATTGTGCACTATACTTTACTATATTATACCGACAATTCACAGCTTTCTGAGAGGACACACAGGCAATGAGCTTAAATGTCTTGAAGTACCAGAGCCTGGTATGTATCCTTTTTCCTTTGAACTGTGTTGCAAAATGGAGGTACTGATACAATTCAGTTGAGACTACACTACTGGCGTGCTGGGAATGTGGGAGCTGTTTCACCTAGTGCTTGAAAATTCATCAGCCCTTTTTTAAAATTGATCGATAAGCTTCTTGCATAAGCTGACCTATATCTGTCTGCTTTAGATCCAGTTCGGTAGAAGAGAGACTTGAAGAGATAAAGCAAATGTTGTGTTTTCTGCTTTCCTGTCCACTTTCTTCTGATCTGCTTCATGGAACTGCATCTCTGTCAAAGTATGTGACGTGACATGTTCACTCAGGGATATTTTATTTATCTAATGTGACTTTTCCATCACTTGTTGTCTTGTTGTTCTTTCCATACAGTGATGCACTTTCTCTATCTGTCATTTCAGATTACCTTCATTCACTGGTTACTGTATCTATAATGAACTTCTGTGAGAGGCAGAGAGGTGGATTTTTCATGTTGTTTAGAATACACTTTAAAGCACCCAACTGTTTGTAAGGTCAAGATATAAATTAAGTCCAACATAGTTTGCAAAGGTTAAATGGGACACAATTTAGGCTAGATTGAGCCTCATTGTGAGTGCACCGTATAGGGCCAGATATTTCCCCAAGCTGGAATAACCAATACCATGGGAATCAGTAACTCCCCAGTGTGGTGGGGAACATTTGTGGTAATGAAGGCCCCGCTGATTAGGCCTTTCCGTTTCCCCTGTTCACAAAACACATGCACACGTAGGGCATACAGTGCAGGAGTAAGACGACAAGCGGTCGACGGCCATTAGGCCTGGCGAGAGGATGTAATTAATGCATATTCAAGTGAGGGAAGGCAGAGTAAGCCCCAAGGCCCACTACATCCCTTCCCAACTCAGTTCTGAAAACAAATGTTCATTCAAGTTTGCACACATAGGGGTCTATTAGTTTGGAGGGCGGAGGCACCATCGCAGTGCTGCCGGTGGCGGAAAATACTTTTTTCCGCACGCCAGCAGTGGTTCTCACGCCCCCCATATTAGTATGGCCAAACATAGCCCTTTTCCCGTTAGCCGCGGTGCAACACGAACCACCATCAAAGTGCACCCGCCACCACGGTGGTGGGAGCCAATGGAGACTCACCGCCATGCGGAATGACATACCGACCCCCGTACAAATCAGGATGCCCCAAACATCCAGTCGCACCACAGCAGAGAAACTGCCCAACCAGAGACGGCGGAAGCACGACAGCGGAGTGTGAAAGCAGAGTCCCGGTCCCTTCCATCTGGTCCCAACCGCAATGGACCCAGCTCTACACGTCTTCCCGGTGCTGTACCTGATACATTACCAGTAACTCATGGAACGTCGCGGACAACGCCGCTGGCATGCAAGAACACAATCTCGCACACAACCACAACACACAACTCCAGGGCTGATATAGGGTTCCTGTCCACACCAGACTAGGTGGTGGAGACAGGAACACATCCACAAGTGTACCCACACATGTCCTACCTGTCACTAAATCACCCCTCTGCATCCAGGTCACCCATCTACCGCGATCATGAAGTAATGTCCCGGTCACGTCACCGCAGTGGTGGAGACATGGAAAAACAAGCGGTCAATGCAGAAGGCAGGGCCAGCGCCAGGCATGGTCAGTGCACAAAGACTACAGGGCCACACCTCCGCCTTCCACACACCAGCACCCCCTTTGAAGGGACATGGCATTTTCCCCTCCCGTGCTCACCTAAGCACAACAACAAGCCAGGTGAACCCACACCCTGCACCACACACCAAACAACTAGGGAGACAGCCACAGCAGGAAGGGCTGCAGAGGAACACACAGCACAGAAGCAAAGGCCCAGGGCAGCCCACACACCACCACAACACCACACACATGGCAGGAAAACTGATTCCAAGCACAAAATGAACACACAGATAATGTACAATCACTCCACTTGACACACAGCCTGCCAAGTCACACAGACATACCCCACACTGACACACAGCCACATACACAGACCACATGCCAGCAGCAATGGAGCACAGCCTATAGGAAAGCTAAAGTGAGGTGCACACACATGGAAGGCCAAGGAGATAACCACCAAGCATGTGTACATCACATGCAAGACAAGGAACATATAACAACGCCCTCGGAACATCAAATCACACATGGCTGCCACAGTGAGTGAGGTCAAACCACAGTCACCTCAGTGCAACAAATCAGGGAAACAGCAAGGCAACCCATGTATAGGCACAGGGATGAAAGGAAGGCCCTGAAGTCAAACTGTGAACAGCCACACATATGTATACAACTACGTGACAGGAGTATGTCAACTAGGCCTGGGCTAAATTTCCGTTCCGCTCGCGGAAATTGCGATAATTTGACATTTTCGCGATCTGCGGAGAACGCGAAAATGTCAAAATTTCCGCATTCCGCAGCTTAGCGATAATTTGTTTCTTGCTCGCGCTGTAAAATAATACATTCTCGCGCGCGCGCGATCGACTTACCTGAATCCCCGCGTTCGCCGATAAGTTTTCCCGATCCGGTCGCGTTCTCCATGAGATGTTGGATTGTTGGTAGGCATTTGCGCTGTCTCGCGACAGTTCTCGCCCGCAGTAATGTCATTGGTCGCGCGATCACGTCTTTCTTCTCGCGATCATGCACCGCGAGAAGAGTGAAAACAAGATGGCCGCACCCGCGAGCAACCGCATGGGTAAGTTGGCGAGCCTCGACCACGCAGAAAATACCGCGAACGGGCGGGAAAAAAACTTTCGCATCTTCGCGATATTTCCGCGTGTTTGCAGAGATTTTTAACATTTTCGCGATAATTTGCGAAAGTCACTTTCGCAAATTCAGCCCACCCCTAATGTCAACAGCACTACACACAGGGCCCATTGACACACTCCATGACTGTCAAACACACGTAGGAATCTCCACACATACCCCCATCACACCTGCAGCACACAACACCAGTGTCAGACACACAGAAGGGTGTCAATAATGTCCAGTCAATACACAGACAAACAATCACACTCCCTGGGGGTATCCACAAACATCACACACACACAGGGATGCCAGAACCAATATCTGCACAAAAACAACTGCCAAACACATAATTCAACTAAAACACACACAGAACCACAACAAGACCAGACATGACTTGTGCAGCCAAACTGTGGAAAGGCAATGGGAGCACAGACAGAACAGGAGTGCACAACCTCATCAGTCAGGAACAATGCACAGACAACATACCACAACATAGACAAGAAGTGCACCATCACAAAACAAACATTGACACAAACTGGGAGAAATGGGCCTACAATGACACTCAGACAGACACACCACACCACCCATCAAGTATACATGATGTCACACTGCACCACATGCCTGCACATGCACAAGATTGACAAGAAACAGCTCAAATATGAGAGGAGAAACACCAAGGACGCATCTAACACAAGCACAGGAGCTAGAATAGACATATGTTCATGTGGAAGACACACAAGTAAGACACATCACACTGGCAACACACATCTGAATGAAACACACCGCACCAACAAAACACACACACAACCATGCAAATAGAACACCACTCACAGAGCATCTGTCAGCTGCAAGAGACAACACAGCCCAAACACTGCACACAGCCACATCAAACAGATGCACATGCCAATAAATCACACAGCAAAGACAGCACAAAATCAGAGGATGCACACCAGGCAAGGAGAAGGTTACATACACTCACAGCACTGCATGCACAACAAGCAGTGTGTACACACAAAACATGCCAGTCCTACACAGATATGAGTGACACAACATGAACACCCACAACAACAATCAAAACAGCACACTAACAACATCACACTCTGAAAGTCAAGCAGTACCTCAGCAAACACACATACACCTAGCCCAACACCCACAGATGCACAAGTCAGGGACACCAAAGTAGAAACAACCTGTCCAGAGGGCTGTGCAGCACAAAAATATGAACTGCATATGAGCAACCATGACTGCTGAACAGTACAAGAAAATCACGTATAGCCAATTGGGAAAATGTCCTGAGTGGCACATTGCTCCTGTGCAAAGATCTGTACCACAAAGCACAGTGTCACAAATGAAGTGATGGGGAGGCACACACACAGGCAACACAACTGACATGAAGAGTGCACCATACACAAATAGATGGAGTGCAGACTTACAATGGGTAGGCATCTGAAGCACAGATAGGGGATGGTATGACACCACACACCCCATGCCATACTGGAGGCAATAAAGCCCCATGTGACAGCAATGCATGAGAAAATCACACCCACAATGTCAGTGTGGTTGAACAGGTATGCACAGTCACCACAAACAGCATCAAGACACATGGATGATCAACAAAACACAAGACTGACTTGCCAGTCACTTACTCTGCATACTCACAATTGCCAAAAAAACAAGTAGGAGTCAGCCAGAACTGCAAGGACACACCACAACACTGCACAGTGCACAGCATACAACACACACATGTGCACACAATCACAAGCACAGGGCTGAACAATCACACAAACAGGAACTCCACTCCTTGGTGACAAATGTGTGTAGTTGACATTGCAGGGGCACACACACATCAACACTCCTGGCACATTCACCCCTTCACACTGCACACACCTTGACCACCCAAGTGCATACATTGAAAGCAAACAAAGTGACTAGGATGACTGAACATCACAAAATGACTATACACCTACACTGCTGGGCACACATAAAGTAAGAACATACATACATGATGACCCTGGAAAGCCTGCCTACAATCCTGAGGATAGAATCCCACTATGTGCTGGTAGTGCCCCCAAGCCTGACATGTGTACAATATAGCAAACAGGAACAAAGAATGACAATGATATCAGTATTTCATCGAAGACAACCATCATTGCACCCACAAGTATCAGAGTCAGGAAGAACTGAAGTCCATGTCACCCCTGTAAAAACAAAAAAAAGTGAGACACGCCATTGGCAATGTTGAAGTGGCATAAAGAGCATGTGGCACAGTAAACCATATACACACAGCAAAATGTTTATTCAGTAAGGACACTGACAAAACAGACAACAGGAGCAACTGTCTTTATTCACATATTGCACAGATAGGTACCAATATCAGACAAGAGCAAGGCCAGTGGCCAGCACAAAGTGCAGAGTATGTCCATGAGAAGCTGCACATGGAATAGTTTAACACAGCAAGGAACAACAATGCCAGTGGCCAGTTCAAAGTGCAGAGTATGTCCATGAGAAGCTGCACAGGGAATAGATTGACACAGCAAGCAGCAACAAAGCCAGTGGCCATTACAAAGTGCAGAGTGTGTCCATGAGAAGCTGCACAGGGAATAGTTTAACACAGCAAGGAGCAACAAGGCCAGTGGCCAGTTCAAAGCGCAGAGCATGTCCATGAGATGTTGCACGAGGAATAGATTGAAACAGCAAGGAGCAACAAGGCCAGTGGCCAATACAAAGTACAGAGTATGTCCATGAGAAGGTGCACAGGGAATAGTTTAACACAGCAAGGAGCAACAAGGCCAGTGGCCAGTTCAAAGTGCAGAGTATGTCCATGAGAAGCTGCACAGGGAAGGGGAAAACAGCAAAGCCAGTGGCCAGGCCAAGGTGCAGAGTGAGTACATGAGATGCTGCACAGGGAATTGTTTAACACAGCAAGGAGCAACAAGGCCAGTGGCCAGTTCAAAGTGCAGAGTATGTCCATGAGAAGCTGCACAGGGAATTGTTTAACACAGCAAGGAGCAACAAGGCCAGTGGCCAGTTCAAAGGGCAGGGTATGTCCATGAGAAGCTGCACAGGGATTAGATGAACACAGCAAGGAGCAACGAGGCCAGTGGTCAGTTTAAAGTGCAGAGTATGTCCATGAGAAGCTGCACAGGGAATTGTGTGACTGTAGCCTGCCATGGTCAGCAACACAGTCAGGGGGGTAACAATGGGCAGTATAGGCACCACTGTGGGAGAGACAGGTGTGTGAGGGTGACTACCACTCAGAATTGGCTAGCAGTCGGACTGGGAGCTGGCTTTGTGTCGGGGACGGTTGGAGCACTTGACCGGGGAGAAAGAGGCCCAGCTGAGGTAGAGGCATCAGTGTCTTGGAACAGGTGGTGTAGTGGCACGTGGAGGTGGAGTCATACTGACGTGAGAAACCGTATGGGTGGGATATTATGGAGGAGTGCCTTTCCACTTCTTGGGAACTCTACATGGCTTCCCTGTTTTGGGATTAATGGGAAGTGGAGTGGACAAAACAGGCACATTCACCACCAAAGCTGCATCAGGTGCAGACGGTGGCCCTCCCTCTGGGGACGTGCTGGATCCAGTGTTACACTTGCCCTGCTCTTGCCTTTGCCCCTCTATCCCCTGTCTACCAGGTGTACCCCCTACAGTGCCCTCCTGTCCCTGCTTCACTGGTCTTTGGATGGGAGTCGAGGTTGTGGGTGAATCTGCCTTGGAGCTCTTCTTTTGTGTAACAACCTTCTCAGTGGGCATGGAAACTGTCAGCTTGTCTTTGCGAGACACTTTTTAGACTTGAGATTTCTTGGCTGGGGCGTGCCTCTGAGGCATGTGACCCTGAGGTCTGCTTCTTGGCTTTGTTGCCCTTGGTGTTGCCTGACGGGCTTTTGTCTTTGCACTCTGGGGTAGCTTTAGTTTTCTGTGGGGATGGTGTCTGCGCCCTGCACTGCTTCGGCTGCTGCTGCTGTGTGCTGCGTGTGCTGAATCTTGCCCTTGTTGTCTGTTGTGCGTGGTCACTATCGTCAGATGTGGCCACTGGCAGGGGGTGGACAAAGGGACTGGAGCTGGACTCTGAGATTGTGCCAGTTGAAGGGCTGCCATCACTGCGGAGGAGAAAGACTGGACAGTCCGGTGTAGCCCACCCACTTCTGAATGTATGCCCTCCATGAAAGCAACCACCTGCGCCAACTTTTTGTTGTGGTCTATGAAGACATTGAGGAGAGCTGTCTGGCCCACACACAGCTGGCGCAAAAGGTCCACAGACTCAGCACTGATGGCAGCAGGGGGGACAGGGGCAGGGGCAGCGGTGCCTGGGGTGAAGGACACTCTTCCCTTCTTACTGGTGCGAACACCGGCAGAAACAGTGGAAGTAGGTGGGAGGGTGGGCACTGTACGCTGTGTGGTGGAAGAGGAGGGAGAGTCCCCATTCCCTGTGCCTGCCAACATGGATGTGTCACCGCCGGCGTCAGATGACGTTGAGCTTTGCGTCTCTGCCTGTGTTTCCTCCAACACACTCCTGTCCCCCTCCGAGGCGCTGGTCACATCTGTGTCACATGACCATGGGAGGTGCTGCATGAGAGAGAGATATGTAGGGTCAGTTCAGTGGCAGCAACAGAACAAACAAATGCAAGCACAGCATCACTGAAGATGAAGAAATCAACATGTTGCACACCACCCTGTGCAATAACATTGTACAACCTCAACTTTTAATTCAAACAGTGCGTGTAAACAAGAAAACCATGCATAAGTGAGCCATGTGATGACCACACAACACAATATCTTTCCCGTAGGTCGGTTCAACCAGACAAACAATAGCTCAGAACAGACCTAGGGCCCTGATGGGGGCAAGGATGAACCCTACAACATGTTGCCACTGTCACATCTGGATGGAGCAGAAGGGGACATAAAAGATACAGACTCCTACATGACATTCCACAATGGCCATGAGCCCATGCCATCAATCATGTTGCACTTTGGGGCACAACTACTGTTGCACATTGGTGTCAGATGTCCAAGCCTCACAAATCTGAGCGCAGGCAATGCATGCATTGATGAAAGCACTCTCAGATTGGGCACACTGCTTTTCCCTTCCATGTGATTCCCCAGGCTACCCCAATGCAGACAATAACTGTAAGAAGTTGGCCTGGTATATGCTGGTCACTAGTTAAAGTGGCCACCTTGCACCAGTACAATTCGACTCTTATGGTAGATAGGTTTAAGACAACCTTTTAAAGAAAGCTATCCTAGTGGTAGCTGTGGAGAGCAACCTTCAGGCTAAGTCTTTAGAGGAATGTAAAGCAGCTTATTTTACCTTATAATCTCTTGAATTACTAAATGAAAGGACACCACACAGGTATATATATAAAATATATATATGTATTTATTACTAACAACTCTCTGCTAATCCCTTTATGAGATTAGAAGTCAGGAACATATGCATAAATCAATATTTCACAACAAGTTAAACACAAATATGGCTGGGGCCCTAGGGGCGTACCAGACCATATACAAAAAAAGAGACTTAAGAATAGCGACTTGAGAAGGGACAAGGCCTAGGGCCTTCAGAAGCGCTGGGGCCTCACTAATCCACCCAAGGCAGGTAAGTAAAGGACCCACGGGAGACGCATGCAGTGTGAGAACACAGCCGCGGATCCCAATTGACTTCAAAGGAGCAAGTCGCGGTTGGAATTTTAGAGTTTTAGGATACTTCGGTGGAGTCTTCAAGCAAGTACCTTCCAGGGTAAGTAGTTCTAGAGCCAACACACATAGGAGCACCGTAGTGCTGGAGTTACCTCACCCAGGGAAGCCGGGTGCATAGGTGTCTTTTGGTGTCAGGTCACGGCGTCGTTCTCAATGGGAGCCAAAGAAGACTTGCTGCTTGTGAAGACAGGAGAAGTGTCTGGTGGAATCCAAGGCTGGATTCAGAAGAAGGAAGACCTGAAAGCAGAAGGGACAGTGTTCAAAGTCACTTGGCAGTGAACCGGGGCAAGGAAGATGGATGCCCACCGTCGTCAGGTGATTTCAGGTGATCAAAGGTGCCTTGAATCTTCAGCCACGAGGTCCAGGAGGCGTCAACAACAACAACCAGGAGCTGGATTCAGCGTGTCCCACAAAGTCAGCAGCTTACTGCAGTGTTGGTGACAAGATTGGAGCCAACAAGCATTGGTAACAGCAAGTATTGTGGCAAGGATAAAAAGTCAGCGGTGCAGACCAGCAAGATCTGAGGGACTCACCCAGCAAGTGTAAGTCAGGGAAGGCCTGGAGCAACCAGGAAGCCCTTTGAAACTGTAGAAAAGTCTTCTGGGGACCCAAAAGCCAGCCGGCATGGGATCGCGAAGACATCTCAGGAGGATTCACTTACCAGGAGCCCACGGTCACTCGGGGCGACATAGGCCTCTGATCTTTGGAGGTAATCTTGCTGGAGGCTTGGACCACATTTGGTCCAATGCACAAGTTCGTAGAACGTCGTGAAGGGGTTGCTTTTGAAAATAGTGCCCGGTAACCAGGTATTGCGGTTCCTCGTCACTCGTGGGGTCCACTTGCCTCAGCGTCGCTGGGGACTCACAATGGCCTTGGAGAAGGGCTGCAGGGACTTCAGACTCTGGCGGGAGCGGGAAAGTTTGTGACTGTTGATGCAAAGTTTTGGTGCCTGCCAAGCAGGGGAGTCACTCCTTGACTCCAAGGGAGATTCTTCCATCTTCCAGAGGTAGTGGAACATCAAAGGTCCAGGATTCTTCTTCAGAGCATCATCCAGGGATATCTAGTTTGCAATGGCAAGGGTTCCCTAACTTATACTACAAGGAAGGGAGGGACTAGCTCTATGACCCCTCCTATGGGAGGGTCAGGGGAGTGGATGGCTACACCCACTTCCCTTTGTCCAGTTTCGCACCAGAGCAGGGGCAGGTAGCCCCTGAGCCGGTTTGAACTGGTATATGCAGAGAGGAGCCTACTGCTCCCCCAGCCCCAATACACTAAACCCTGTCTCGGAGGTGGTCCCACCTCCCTGTGACAGGATGCCTATTGTTGGGCCTCCTCCACTGTGAGTTTCGGTCATCAGCAGGAGGGCAGCCCAGTGTCTGTGACTGGTGGCATCCATTTTGTGATGCCAGGGCTCTTCAGGATTCTACTGTGTTTCCACAGTGGGTACATGTCTATCCCTCTAGAAGGGTGGGATCATACTCCCACACCAGTTACTGGAGTGGGGGTATGATTCCAAAGCGTTTGACACCAAACACAACATGTTTTGATGCAGCCATTCCAAAGTTAGCATTAACCACGAGGTTATAATGCACTTAAGAGTATATGGTTTGACCGCATTCACAAACAGCCCCAGCGAATGGACTCTGAGAGCTGCAGAGGGGCCCTGCTCAGGCAGAGGCATCCCCTCACCTGGAAACCAAGCACTCTGCCCTCAGGATTGATAGGGCCTGCCTTAGGGGTGACTGATAGGTCTAAATGTGTGTGCAGGGAGAGATATAGTGAACCTATATCTCAGTGAGGAGTGCTAGCACCACCTCACCCAGGCTGCAGTAGCAGGCCTGTGGTGTCAGTTTTAGTCTGCTTCCCAGGGGTGGCATTATACATGCTTGAGCCCCTGGTAGGCCTGTGAAGTGCCTATGCCCTTGGTACCTAAGGTACCATACACTAGGGGCTCACAAGGGACCACAGTATCCAATCACTAGTGCACCTAATGTGCACACCATGTTGTTTAAGGGAGTAAGCAGATAGGCTGGGCTCCTGGATAGCAGGATCCCAGCCAGACTAGTCAAAAACCATCAAAACACCAGGAAAAAAGTGGGGGCAACCATGTAGTCAGATTCCACCTTCCTACAATACCTGAAGACCACGACTCAGAATGCTCTGTAAAATGCCCAGTACTTCTATTACATTAGGAAGTACTGGTTGGGCAAATGCAGGATAGCTGCACCCAGCATAGAGGCCACTTACAAGCCACCGCATCACACTACCAACATCACATAACCCAGCGCTGGCTCACGCTGTGTACACATGCAGCCACTCACAGCCAAAGTCACCCTTCCCAGAATACTCACCCCTAGTCTGCTTCTGATGCTCCTCCAATCATGCATCCAGCTCAGGCTGTGTCACAGCCAAGATGTGGGCCATTAGTGGTGTCATGCTGCGCCGTGTCAACCTGCCAGTTCGAGGGTGCAGCCTCAGTGTCATCTCCGCTACGCTCTTGCTCAGCAGCCAGATGTCATGCCACCTCTTGTGGCAGTGGGTGCACCTACGGTTTGAGACACCCAGAGCCCGCATCTTGCTTGCAATGGCCCTCCACACAGCCTTAAGCTGGTGTATTTTGAGCCGCAGGCATGGGAGACAAGAGGGGGAAAATATCAGTGACACACTGTTATATACCAAAATATCTCAGGACAGTAGCATGATACTGACTCATCCAATACCCACAGATATGTGTAATAGAGACAAGAATGCATCTCACATGGTACATCATCATGGGAGAACCACACGTAAATGCATGCAGGTGTGAGGGTGGACACAGTACCTGCCCATCTCATACACATGAAGTGTGCCAGAACAGAAAGCAATGTGTAGTCTGCCCACATCTACTGTCCATTTCTGAGGTAGAGCAAGACATACATTACCTATCAACATATGTTTGTGGTAGACTCACTGTGTCCAACACTGCGCAGCCCTTAATATCCTTGCCCTGTGAATGGCTCACTGTGTCATGGATGTCACATTGAGGGACATGATCTCACAACCACACCCTTCTCACAAGGCCTGTTGTGTGCAATCTACAGGGCTGAGATGGCTCATTGATGGAGAGTAATGAAAAAAGACACATGTAACACTCTGTACATTCAGTGATGTGTCCTTGTCATTTTGGGCGGTGACTGTGCAGGCCAGATGGGCTCACACTCAGATGGACAACAGGGACCCACACAGCCATTCACATAAGCAATCACTGTCCTGACTCCTGCATTTCCAACTATCTGCATCACTGTATGGTTGCCAAGACAATACATGTCCCTCCAATCTTGATGTGCAGGCAGGGAAACATGTGTTAAAGGCTACACACCCCTTACCCCTGGAGACAGCATGTTAGGCTGTGCATGACACTACCACACACTCTCAGGCACATACTGCATCAGATCAACTACATGTGTGCCCCCCTGCACTGAGAAAATTCGATTGTCGATCGTGATCGAATTGATCCACCATTTTGTGCTCCGCCGCCACTTTGTGTTGCCCTCACTCAGGCAACACGACGACCGAAGTCTTTTCTGCTTTTCCTGCAATATTGTGTTGAATTAGCCTTTTGCCACTATTTACAAAGCTGGTGTTAGAACTGGCCGAGCACACTAATCCCTGTCTGGTTTTCCTAATCCCTGTCTTGACTATCTTTTGGTTCACACTATTCTCTTCTGACTTTATCTCATCTTCTGGCCTTCGCTGTCCTCCGCTCGTATTCTCTTGTTTTACAACTTTCTTCCAAAACACACAAACGTATCTCGCCACCTGCAATCCAGTTACAGACATGTTAATACCGTAACCTGTGGGAGGGGTGGCAAACTCAGTTGGAGGAGAGGCTTCTTCGAGTTACTCGATACCTCGTTTTCCAACTTTTCCTATTGGCTCTATCCTATTTTCGAACTATTCTTATTGGCTCCTTTTATATGTTTTAGGTGTGTTCTTAGTTAATGTATATGTCACCTATGTACTATATAAGATTGTGCGCTACGGAGTGAAGTGGCAGTCTCCTGAGAACATACTGTGTGTACTTCTAGGACAACTGTACTAGCTGCAGCTAATAAAATCTGATCCTTTACGCCGACAGAGTGTCCCCGTGTCTCTGTGTAGCTAAGCAGGAGAACTCAGAAGATTAAGGCGTACCCTGCGCCGCCAGGTCCAAAAGGTTCTGGTTCTTCAGCACTCTCACTCACACTGTTGAGGACTTACCAAGACATTTGGGGCACCATATAGCCTTGGATACTGTGTGAGCACCTCGTCCACCAGGACCTCCAGCTCTTCGCTGGTGAAGGGACTGGCCCAGATCTTCTCAGTCCTTGCCATCACTGTGGCCATGTGATAGTGGCAGTGGGGTGAGAGGGGTCTCAGGAAGCAGTCCCTGGAGGCAGCAGCAGGTGAGGGGTCTCAGGCAGCAGTCCCTGGAGGCAGCAGCAGGTGAGGGATCTCAGACAGCTGTCCCTGGAGGCAGCAGCAGGTGAGGGGTCTCAGGCAGCAGTCCCTAGAGGCAGCAGCAGGTGAGGGGTCTCAGGCAGCAGTCCCTGGAGGCAGCAGCAGGTGAGGAGTCTCAGGCAGCAGACTGTGGGAGCAGTGGAAATGTGAGGCTCTCTCCCACACATATATAGCCCCCTGGGGTCGTTTCAGTGGTTCTAAGCTGCTGCAATTGGTGTTCCAGGTCTGCCTTTTTCAAATGCATCCAATGACCTGCCCCGAGGTGGCAGAGCATGCCTACCGCGATTTTCAAAATTCCATTAGGCTACTGAGAGTGCGCTTCCCATTGGCTGTAAGGGCATGTCCATGGCAATGACACTGCAGGGGCCAGACGAGTGCTACCGCGGTGGTGCATCTTTCAAATTAATCCAATGACCAGCTCCGCGGTGGCAGAGCACACCGACCACGATTTTCAAAATTGCATTAGGCTACCGTGAGTGCGCTTCTCATTGGCTGTAAGGGCATGGTCCAAGGCGGTGACACTCCACTGGTGCCAGGCAGTAGCTTCGGCGATTTGGGTGCCATACATTGACATGAGTGACCGGGATTTGGGTGGCGGAGCACTTTGACTGCACCTATGAACGCATCATGCTGTGCCAATGGGCAGTCATCAACAGTGCACAGTGGCCACATGATTAATGGCACACAATGCCAATGTGACATTTAACACACTGCTGACTACACATGCCATGTTTTGTATGTGAATTGGTACATTGGCATGTACTCCCTCACTGTCACCTGTGATATTGATGGGCAGGTACACAGAACAGTGTTGTCATTGACTATCCAATGTGTACACATGTCAATGTGTGCAAGTGCAGTGAAGATACACAGCGATGTATGTCTCAATGAAAAATGTGCAGATTTGACTGCCTTCTTTTCCTGGATCATGCATACTTGTCATTTACGCTCAGCCTGTGGTCATTGTGGTGTTGATGTATGCCATGTGCAACTTACACCTGAAGGTGTGTTAGGTACAGCATCTAGGTATGAGACAGTAGTGTCGCATTTTTACACATATGCTGTGTGAAATACTCTCAGGCCTGCTCATGCTATATCCCTATGTGCATTTGCAGAGTCAGATGTTGTTTTGGAGGTACTTGCTGTGTGAAAGGGGAAAAGTGTACGAGTGGTGTAGCAGAAGATGCCCCTACATGTAAGCTGCTCTGTAACTCAATTGTGATGACAGTCATTGTTGGTGTTGTGTCAGTCAAAACATAAGATGTTGTGCACATCTCATGGAGTATTGCATTGTCATGTGTCCACTCTCATCTCAAGTAGGAGGAGACCAAATCTGTGTCGTCCCTTCACAGTGCTGGCAGACATGGAGAATGAGGAGATCATCCGGAAATTCTATCTGGGTAGAGCCACCCTACAGAACCTATGTGCCATGTTGGAGCCCCACCTGCATCCTCCCAGAACAAAGCCAACAGCTTTCACCCCAACATTTAAGGTGATGGCGGCCCTGCATTTTTTGCCTCTGGATCATTCCAGAACACGGTGGCCACAGCAGGTGGGGCCGCAACCTATGTTCAGCATGGTGCTGCGTGATGTCCTGTCCGCTATGATGATCTACAAGGACAGATATATCCATTTCCCCAGGGGTCCTGAATTGGCGGCTGTGAAAGGAGAGTTTTATACCCTTGAGCACATCCCCATGTTGTTGGTGCCATTGATTGCACCCATGTTGGACTTGACCACCACAGGCACATGAGCACATCTACAGGAATCGTAAACACTTCCACTCCATAAATGTGCAAGTGGTGTGCCAGGCAGATATGATCATCTCGCACGTGTGTGCCAAATTTCCAGGCTCAGCACATGAATCATACATCCTGCATAACCGCATTGTACCACAGCTGATGGCTAATCTGCTTCCTGAGCATGCATGGAATGTGGGTGAGTATGCATAGTCACATAGCATGCTGTGTGGGTTACATGCTGTCCTCTGCCACAGTATCATTCCAGGTTTCTCACACCTAGGTGACTCTGCATATCCCAACCGTCCTTGGTTGCTAATCCCACTGCGGAATCCCAGGACACCAGCTGATGTCCGCTACAATGATGCCCCTGGGAGGACATGTTGTGTGGTGGAGCGTACTTTTGGTCTCCTGAAGTCACGATTTTGCTGCCTGGACAAGACCGTAGGTGCACTGATGCACTCGCCCAGGAAGGTGTGGCAGATAGTAGTGGCATGCTGCATGCTCCACAACATGGCCATTCTCAAGGAGATCCCCCTGATCCTGGATGATGATGACCAGCCAAGGCCCCCGCCTGCAAACTAACCCGTGTCCAGTGACAAGGACAGTGGAGAGGACAAAGATGTCGACCTGCGTCAACAGCTCATCACCCGCTACTTCACTCGAAGGTGAGTGACGATGTGCAACTGACACATTGTCTCATGATGTTGCTGTTGTTTTGAAGGTGTGTGTGAGCTTTGTGACTGTAGCCGGTTCTTGACTCAGTGGTGGCTGACAATGTTTCTGGGACATGGTATTTTGGAACATCTACAGGATGTATATGTTGGCACTGTTGCTTATTGTGATGTGTGCATGATGGATTAGCTTGATGGTAAGTGATTTGTGATGTCTGTGATGCCACACCCAGACTAGTGAATCTTGTTTTGTTGTGTTTTCCTAGGTCCCTTCAACCTCTCCTTGACCAAATACATTCCATACTCACGGTACATTGTGATCATGGTGAAGACTGAACATCCTTGCACAAACACGGTGCAGAAACAACATGTGTGTAAGGAGTGTTTATTTACAATGTTGACATGTGAGGGGGGTGAACATTTACATTGAGGTGATTAGTGAATCAGTGAGTTGACAGTTATGGTAAATGTGACAGTAGAGTAGTCACCACATAGATGTGGTGACCCAGTCCAACAGACAGATGCCATTCACATGGCAGTGTGGGAAAGGATAGTCCAAAAAGTCAATGCAGTAGTGAGGAGGGTTGGATTCATGGCTGGCTCTGTGACTGACGTTTGGCAGGTGCATTGCCATGGGAGACTCCCAGGGATTTCTTGGGACAGCCCCTTTGTTGCTTGGCAGGAGGGGCCTCTGCTGTAGGGCCAGGGGGGTCTGAGGACTCACCCCTCTCTGTGCCGCAGGGGAGGATGTTGAACTGTCATCCTGCAGCCCAGCAGGGGGAGGTGGAGGTGTAGTTTGTGGCGCAGGCCTGTCCCTCAGGAACGCCACCAGCTGGCCCAAGAGGTCCACGATTTGTCCCATGTGGGTGTCCATTGACCTCATCAGCAGGAGGAGTTCCTGGGAATCTTCTTCTGCCCAGCCCTGTTTATGTTGTCCAGGGTTTTGGTCCCAGGTTTTGGTTGTCTGTGAGTGACCCTGCCCCTCACACCTGCCCTGCTGCCACGGAGCTGTTGTTTCACCACTGTGGGCCTCAGCATCCTCTCCCTGCCCTCCTCAGTTGGTGGTGTGGGGTGGTCATCCTCAGGGACAGGGAGGGAGTTTCTGGCAGCACTGGTGGTGGTGTTGGTGGTGGAGGATGAACAGGCCATAACAGCAGGGGTCTGCATGGCTGTTGGCGTTGCTGCAGATGTGGTGGGGGGACGATGGGGTCCTGGGACCAGTTACGCCCTGGCACACCAGATGGGCCGGCTCGAACCTGCTTGTCCTCCGAATCCCAGGAGTCAACATCCGAGAATCCAATTTCCGGGGGGAGGGGGGTAACAGGCTCTGCAGGTTGCTGGTGTTGTCCTCGGCAGTCAGTTCTTGGTCACCTGTGGGACAGATGGGAAGTGGTCATTGTAGACCACCCCGCAAGCTTTGTGTTAGCTGTGTATTATTCACTGTTTGTACACCACACAGTTGACTGATCATCACATTGTTAGTATGTGCACTACTGTGCCTCCTGACATGATTTTGAGGTACATGCATTACTTGTCCATGGTGTGAGGTGTCAAAACGTTGCCATGCACCACGTGCATGTTTTGTGATTACAGGGACAGGTTGCCATCTGGGGACTGGCGCAACAAAGATTTTCTGTGTCGCTTCTTTGTTGATTACTCTGCTCTGTCAGACGTTACATCTAAGAATGAACTGGCCATTGTTATCTCATGCATACATTTGTCATGTCATGTGCAAATCTGAATTTGTACCACCAACCATGCTTACTTTGTTTTCATATGGTCCTTGCTGCTCTGGCCACATGGCACTTACACATGCCATTCAGTGCTGTGCATGATTGTGCACAGACTTTCTTCTACATGTGAATTGGTGTGTCACACTTTGGTTGCTGTGACAGTTACATTTGCTTAGCTGCCTGCACACTGTGAGTGACAATAGGATCGGTGTGTATTTTTCTGTGATGAGAGGGCTGGTGTTGTCATATGGCACCATGCTTTTTGAGAGGGATGGCTGGGTGCATGTACTGGCTATTTAACTGTTCTGTTTTCACATTTGGTTTGGATTTGTGACACATCTGTGTGTGTGTGTGTGTGGTGGAGGCTTCTATCCTGCTCAGGGGTGGGACAAGAGGGCATAATATGTCTACCTACCTGTTAGTTTGAATTGTAGAATGCAATGGCTGCCATATGCATCTTGGTGGGGGTGAGTGCTCAGCTTTATGAGCTGGGGGAAAGGGTGCCTGGTGGTAGCATTACTGCAGTCTTCCCACCCATATACACCCCACCCTGTTAAGATGGCTACCTACCTGTTAGTTTGTTTGTAGTGATACAATGGATTCCAACTGCTTCTGGGGGGAGTGCTCCATCTTGCTTAGGTGTGGGACAGGGGTCCTGGTGGGAGTTGTGGTGCAGTCTTCCCAACCACAAACACCCCTCCCTGTTGTTTGTACTTACCAGCCTGCACTCCCCCGGCTATTCCAGTGAGACTCTCTGGATGCAGTATGGCAAGCACCTTCGCCTCCCATGTAGAGAATATTTTGGGTGCAATGGGAGGGCCACTGCCAGTCCTCTGAGCCAGCTCACAGTTCTTGCTCCTCTTCTCTTTCACAACCCTCTTCAAGTCATGCCACTGCTTCATGATTCTCTTTTTTGATCGCGGGGTGGTCCCTACTACATTGACCTTATTGACTATCCTTTCCCACATTTCTACTCTTCTGGCTAAAGGTGTCTGTTGGACCAGGATACCAAACACTTGTGGTTCTACTCTGATTATCTCATCTACCATGATTGTCAACTCACTCGCTGTGAATGTGGGCATTTTCTGTGTTGCCATGGTGTGTGGTCTGCAAAGGGATTATATGTGCAGGGGTGTGATTGATGGGGGTGGTGGTGATGTGTATGGTGTGTGATGTACAAGGGGTTAGAGGTACAGGTGTGGAAGTGATGGTGGTGCTGTGTGTGGTGTGATTGGTGATAATGTGTTGATTTGCCTATCCTTTGTTTTCAGGGGTTGGGCCCTTCAGTTGTGGAGTATTGCAAAGGATTCTGGTCAGGGAAGGGGCTGGTTTAATACTTAGCTATGTGGGTGTGTCCAAATGGGGTATTGCTGTCAGGTGTGTTGTGTGGGTTGTCCTGGGAATTATATTTTTGTAGTTGCCATGTGATTGTGTCATTGGGGTGTGTTCTGTGTTTTGGGTGCATGGCTAGTTTGCTGTGTGCCCTTTGTGGCCTTATTGTGAGTTTTTTCTGTCGACCACGATATTTGTCATGGAGCGTCTGCAGCGGTGGCTATGCAACAGCTCTTCCGTCGGTTCTCCTATTCATCACTGTTAGCGACCGTGGGGGTCGGAAACAACGGAACGTACCGCGGTAACATCGAGGATATCCTAATTTTCCGTGCGGTGTCTCCATTGTTCTTGCGGTGGTTTCGTTGTTTTCTGCTGTGAATCCGACCGCCGTGGAAGGTTTTTGGCCTTCACTGCCTGCTACGGACATTTTTTCTTTATCTCGTTCCTCCGCGGTCGTTTTTTTGTCGGTTGATCCTAATTGTACCGCCGGGTTTTGCCACGGTACCGGTGGGCAGTGTTTTCCTCCGCTATGGCGGTCGGGGTGGTATTCTGACCGCCATGCTAATGGGCTCCATAGTCTCTGAGCCTGTGACTTGGTCGAGGATTTGGCAGGAGACTGTATCGCTGATGTTGTGAACGGCTCAGTAATTCTTCATAGACTGGAATAGCTTGTGTGCCTTCATCCAGCCTATCATCTTCGATCACTTGGCAATGCTCTCCATCACTAAGAGAAGTCTCATCATACTCATAAGTTACTGGTCAGCTGTTTTCTCCAATGTTCTCCATATAAGACGCCTGTTATGTTCCTTCATCAATCTTTTTGAACAATGATATGATCTTGGTGATAGTTTCTCGGCCCTTGTTTGCAGTCACCAAGGTTCCATCAACCTTCAGTACTGTCTAAACCCCAGGTTTATATGGTGTTATGAACTTCCACCCTGGCCTGCAATCTCTAATGACTACCAGGTCCCTAGCTGAATTAGTTTGTGTCCCTGCTCTTCGCCTTTGACTTGTGCAAGCATTGCCCTGTGGACACTGAGCATGGGCTTCCTGTAGGTCATATGGTGGTGGAGCCAATTCTGGATATGTTGAGATGGTATCTCGGCATGGTCTACTGAACATCAGAGTCCATGGGGCTTGTTGAGTAGTGCATTGAGGTGTTCTGTGGTATTCACAGAAAAACAACTGGAGACGTTATTCAGGAATGGTTAGTTCAGCTATGGCAATTCAAAAAGTTTTGTTCAAAGTTTGCATAAACCTTTTAACCTCGCCGTTAGCCAGAGACCACTGTGGGGTGATGCAGCAATTACGTATTCCTAGTTGTTTGAGAAGGTCTATGAATTCTGCACCTTGGAAAGACAGCCCATTGTCAGTCTTGATCTCGGATGGTAGGCAGAACGTGGTTAATGTTTTCTCTAGGACAAGGACCACATGTGGGAACAACATTGACTCGACTATCTCGATGATAGGATACTTGGAGTAACTGTCTATTATTACCATTGTGGCCCTCCCGTCCGATACCATAGTCAAGACTCAGTTTGGACAACAGGATGGTGCAGGGATCTTAAGTGATTATGGGTGCCGGGGTCTGAGGAGGGCTCAGAAGTTAACACACCAGGCAAAGTTAAACGATTTCCTCTACCATGGCTTCTAGGCCAGGAAACCATACTTTTTCTCACATGCAGGAGTTCATCTTCAGGGTGCCTTGGTGTCCTCCGTGTGCCAGTAGCATCATTTGACATTGTAATGCAGCTGGGATTACAAGGGTGTGCCCTCCTGTGTGGTGCTAAATTCATCATGTACTCTCCACACTTTCGCCAGTCTCTCCTTGTCTTGGCCAGGCCAGTCATTGGCGTCATGTAGGAAATTTCGCCAGGTCCCCTTTTGGATGGCAGTTTTCCCCCTTGCAATCACTGCATACGACTTCTCAGCATCTTCATTGTCATCCAGACTCAGTGCTTTGGGACATGCAGTTTCTGAGATAAATTGACATAACCTTCTATTGTGTCAATGTTAATGGTATTAGGATCATCTGTTGAAGTAGGTTAACAGAGAGAAACAGGGTTCTTGGCCCAGGGTTGATATACCACATCCATTCTATAGTTTTGTATTTGGATGGCCCTTCTCTCAATGCATGGTGGTGGATGTGGGTGGATCCTCGAAACGGCAGAATAAGAAGCTGGTGGTCTGTAATGACTTTAAAAAGTTGGAATCACAGGTATAGGTGAAAGTCCCTGCATGCCATCTTGATTGCCAAGGCCTCCCTCTCGATCTGGGCATAGCATATTTTAGTTAGCATCAATGTTATGCTGGCAAATGCCAGTGGCGCCCATCTGCCAGGTTCATGTTTTTGAGTGAGGTCTGCTCCAAGCCACACTGCACTGCCATCTACTTGAAGTTCTGTAGGCTTTTCAGGGTCAAAATATGCCATAGTGGTGTTGTTGAGAAGTACGTCTTTTATTTTGTGGAAGATGTCTTCTTTCTTTTGGCTCCACATCCATTTTGCGTCTGCTTTAGTCAGGGCACTCAGAGGCTCCATCAAGGTGGATAGGTCTGGAACAAATGTACCACAGTATGTGGCCATGCCAAGGAAACTACGTACCTCTGAGACTGTGGTAGGTGCGTGGGCTTGTTTGATGGCTTGCAATTTGTGGGGGTTTCACTTTTACCCCGCATTGGTTGAATAAAAAGCCAACAAACTCAATAGATGGTTGAAAGAATGAGCACTTTTCATTGTGCAATGTAACTCTGTGCTCCCAGAGGTGCTTTAGTGTGGCTCAGATGTGCTGTGGTGATCAGCAGCTGTCGTTAAATGGATGAGAATGTCATCACTGACATTCATAACACCTGGTTGTTCGGATGGTGTCTCTCTCATTGCATTCTGAAAAATATCAGCTGCTGATGATATGCCAAATTTTAATCATTTGCACAGACATAGTCCCAGGTGAGTACTGAAGGTGATAACATATCTGCTTTCTCAAGCCAGGTGCAACCGGTGATGTACATATGTATGTATATAGTGTATTTGTAAAGCGCAGGAATCACCCCCGAAGGGTTATCTCTGTGCTATCGAAGAGCGAAAGTCAGACAGGCACGAGCCACCACAACTTAGGCTTTGAACCATTCCATCTTCAGGAGTTTCCTGAAGTGAGTGAGACTAGGGCATTTGCGCAAGTTCTCTGGTAAGGTGTTACAGTATTTCTAAGCCAGATAGGCAACCGTTTTGCATCCTGATCGGATTTTCCTAAGGCACGGGACCACTAGCAGCCCTCACCTTCCGATCCGAGACAGCGGCTCGGACAGTACATTTTAACCTTGTCCGCCAGATAGTTGTGGCTCCCACCATAAAGAGCTTTATGGGCTAGGCAGCAGAGCTTAAATTTTATTCTCTGGCGGATAGGGAGCCAGTTTAGGAATTTCAACAATGGCCCAGGGAAAGTGTGAAGTGGTTTCTTGAGGGCCAGGCGTGCGGCCACATTTTGGACAATCTGCAATTGCGGTTGCCAATAGAGCATTGCAATAGTCCTGGTGACCAATAATCAGAGCCTGAATTAGGGTTTTGCGTACAGAAAGGGGCAGCCATGAGAACACTCTACGCAGGAGACTCAGAGTATGGTAGCAGGTCCCTACAGTGGCCAAGACTTTGTCTTTCATAGATAGCTGTGTATCCAGTCAGACCACTAGATTTTTGGCCACTGAGGTGGGAGAGGGAGCAGGGACCAGCACTGTCGGCCACCACTCATGGGACCAGGCGGTTTGTGCTGTGCCAAACAGCAAGATGTCTGTTTTTCTCACATTTAGCTGCCCTTAGCAAAACGCTGATCAACTAGCTCCATGTCTTTATCAAAAGACAGGAGTAGTTGCGTGTCATCTGCATAAGAGAACACCGTAAAGCCGTACTCCCGGATGACTTTAGCAAGGGTTCCACATAGATGTTAAACAAAGTTAGGCTCAAACAGGAGCCCTGGGGCACTCCCCTATTAAGATTCAGGGTTTGTGATTGAAAAGGGCCCAAGTTGATGGTCTGCGAGCAGTGGTCTAAGAAGCTTACAAGCCAGTCAAGAGCTTGTCCCTGCAGACCAGCCTCTCTCAGTCGCAGCATCAGTTTCTAATGAGAGACCATGTCAAAAGCTGCTGTCAGATCCAACAAGACCAACAGCACCACTTTGTTATCATCCAAGGCCAGTTTGATATAATCAGTGACCCCGATGAGAGTTGTCTCTGTGGAGTGACTGGATCTGAACCCAGACTGCGAGGGATCAAGGATACCATTGTCCTCAAGGTGGTTCATTAATTGCGTATTAACATGACTCTCCGCCATTTTACTCAGGAGCGGTAGGAACGAGATGGGACGATAATTAGAAAGTACTTCGGCCGGCACCTGCTCTTTCTTATTAATCGGAAGCACTTGGGCGGTTTCCCAGTCAAGAGGCAGACTACCCTCACTTAAAGAGTTATTCATGATCTCAGCATTAGGGGCGGCTAGGAGAGGGGTGAGGAGAGCATGTTTGTGGGCAGGCATTACATCCGGAGGAGATCCAGATTTTGCCAATCTTAGCATGGCTTCCACCTGCGAGATCTGAAAAGGATTAAAATAATTCTGGTCTCTACCTAAGCTTTCTAGCGGTACAGATTCAGAGATGTAAGGCATCACAGGATCAGTGATTTGTGGACATTGATTGTAAATTGAATTGATTTTATCATCAAAGTACACAGCTAAATTATCATACAGTCCGTGTGAGGGGGTAATCTGCTGGGTGCAAGCAGAGGGATTGGTAAAGGAGTTCAGAACTTTATAAAGCTCATTTGATGAATTTCTTGCCTGATTACGTTAGTGATCAGGTGATCTTTACTTGCCTTTTTAAAATTCTTATGGTAGACGGACAGGGCCAATTTAAATTCAAGTCTTTCCTTTTCCAACTTGACGCAGTCAAGCTTGATCGCAATTCCAGTCTGTGTTTTCACACGACCGTGTTGACGGCGAAGCGGTGTGAGATCGGAGAAGACGCCGTTCCCGCTGCTCCCGCCTTTGTTCGCCTTTGTTCCCGCCACCGCCTCTGGCACTACTCTGGGGTTGTTTTAGCCTCAGCCTCTGTCTCGGTCCCCTCTCATTAGCGGTTGGGGGACCTGGCAGGGGCCGGATGGCAGGTACGGCTGTGTGCGGCTGTGGTGGCTGTGGCGATTTGCGGTGAGTTGAGAGGCGGAGCGGTGCACGTTTGCACTTGAGTGGAGGGGAGCGGGTGACCTGGTGCATCGAGGTTTGCTGGGGGGCTCATGAGAGGATGTGAGAGGCCGTGAGTGCCCCCCCCCCTGCAGCGGGAAAGACAAAGAGCAGCAGGAAGAGCAGCAGGAAGCGCAGCAGAAGCAGAAGCCTTTCCAGCAGTGGCAGGACCCTTTCCCTGAAAGAGGTTGCCGGAAACCGTGAGTGAGCGCCTTTCTGTAGAGGCAGGCCCTGTAAAAGTCTTTGCCCATGTAGATAGGAGCTGTGATTCAGTTACAGCACTGGCAGGGGCCACCAAACCATCCTAAAGTGACAGAAGCCACAAGAGCTTTTCTGTAGCGGCAGGTAACCGCAAAAAAAGGAAAAAAAAAGAAAAAAAACCTTTTTGCAATAGCGGAACCCTTTTTTTGAAATCATAGTCAAATCGTAAGAAGATTCTGGAAAAACTGTGAGTGCTATTTCGCAGCGACAGGAATCAAAAAATAAAAGAAAAATAAAAGAAATTCAGCAGCGGTAGGAGTCGCAAATCAGTCCCGGCAGCGGCAGGAGCAGCCAAGACTCTTATTTAATGCAGTAGAAGCCGGGAGTCAACTTTAGCAGCAGGAAAGCCCGTTAGAAGTTCCTCAGCGCCAGCAGGAGCGGGTCCATTCCCCTGCGAGTTTCCTCGAGTGTGTCAAGAATATTTTTACCACAGCAGAGTTTTGCTGCAGGCACTACAAGGGTCGGTTGGCCTATAAAATCATGGCTAGAGCCGCTGTTATTAATTTCATAATATAATTACAATATATAAACTTTTATTAAGGTATAATTAACCACAAATATAAAAAATAAACAAGGTAAAATTCTTGGAATGCGCTCGGAAAGGAAAGATTACTGGGCCCTCCCAATAGACGAGCCCGTAAAATGCAACCACCGAATGTGTTAACAAAATCTAAAGCACAGTTAAAAGGACCAAGCCAAACTCTAATATCACCAATAGCACGGATGTTTGAAAAATCTATAAAAATACCACAGAAATGTGATTTTATGAAAGATCAAACAGGAGCACTTATGTCAATGGAACGAAATTTAGAAATAAAACAATTACAGACACCAATTAAACCTATTAACATCTTGGTAAGAAATACATCCCCAATCGAAATAGAATGTGATATAGAAGGTGAGTATGATTATGTCAGCAGTTAAAAAAAAAGGAATTAGAGGATCAAACAAACGAACAAAAAATGGCCTTGGACAACCAAGTTTTGCTTTTCCAAACAGTAGAGAGGGACTCGGATATAGAAAGGATGAAAACGTGGATAAAAGATCTACCACAGGTTGATAAACCTGTTAACCATATGAGTTCTGGGGCCCCTTTACCACTAGAAATTAAAGTCGAAATAAGGAAAAAAAATGAACCAGACAATGCCAATACACAATATGATATCACACTTAAAGACGACGAAGTCAACCAAGTCACCCAAGTAAAGAAATCCCCAATTACGGAGAGTATAAATATGGCATTTGTGTCAAGTATGCCATTAGGAAAGAGTGGAGGCCTAAATGGGGAATTGACTTATGAAAAACAAGAGTACGATATTTTCAATCAATCAAAAAAAGCGACTAATAAAACCAGAGGAGGGAATGTGCAAATGGAAAAAGTTGAATACATTGATAAACATTGGGCCAAAAAAAAAAACTCAAACAGAAAATCATGAAAATTCCCAGGATGATATAAACGCTCATATGAAAAAAAACGAGGTACTTAATAAAGCAGGTCTAAAAAACACAGGCAATCAAGATCTAGGATCGGTATGGGATATATTTTATCATACATCAATACTAACTCTGGAAGCATTGACATATCAATCAAATAAAATGGATACCCAAATTGAAATACTAGGAGTTATGGCTAATGCAGTCACCGGAATTGATTATAAATTAGCTGAGTTAAATAACTTAATAAATAAAGCTCAAAAAGAAGTAGCTTCAAATTACTTCGACTGCACATGTGCACCTATAATATATAAACTGGTTACTATGCTGGATGTAATAAACAGTATATTAGAAGACGTTAAAAGCACTGTGGGACAAAAACTAGAAAATCAAAAATCTGAGATAGGTTGCATTGGAAAAAAAAATGTTTTACCAACTGCATTTGATGAAAAAAGAAAAAAATCGAACAAATTGGCGATATAAAAAATTCTAATATTGTGCAAAAAACCAACTATGGAATCAATGCAGAAGAAACAAGATGAAATAAATAGTTTCAATAACACGGTACAGTGGAATGACATAGGACAGCATAATGAAGATCTTATGGCCTTTGAATTAACAAAGAGACAAAGGAAAAAATTACGTAAAACAAGAAAAAAGGAAAAAATGGAAAAAGCTCTAAAAACATATCTCATACAAGAAATGCCAGATGACTTGATAACACAAGAAGGAAAAAAAGAAACTGGAAAGAAAGATGGCGTTGTTTTAAACAGTCAGTTTACAGAAAGATTGGCAAGAAACGAAAAATATTATGATATATTTACAAAGTCTAGGAAACATATTGCAGACTTAAAATCAATCCCTTCAAATACATATAAAACTTACCTACGGAAAACACTGTTCAAAAAGAGGGGAGGAAAGTTCAGGGAAAAAAAATTGAACCAATTGGATTAAAAGAAAATGGATGTGTACTAACACAAGACTTTAAGTGGGAAATCGAAAATGATCTGATTGAAAAAACAGGGTCTTTATCTACCTTAATCAGTCATAACGAAGAACAATGGCAGCCTATCCATACCCAAAATAATTCACCTAATACATTAAATACACGTTGGAATTTGATACAAAAAAAAGTAAGAAAAAACCAACAGATGGAGGAAACAGAGAATAACTTTACGAAATCAAAAGAACTGACTGAAGATAACATCCATAAATCTATAAGGGACGACATAATAATTATAACAAATTGTCAAGGTAAACAAATTATATGTAAAGAAAATGAACCTTACGACGAAAATAAGAAAGGAACGTTGAACTTGAACAGACCTTCCCAAATAACTTTTACACCATTATTTGACTCACGTGGTAAGCATGACACCCTGAATAGAGGAAATATTCTTCGCCTTTTTAAATCTATACCATCATTGGAAAAATTGACAACAGAAGATATTGACTGTGTAAGCTTTTTACAAAATTCCGAAGGCAAACAACCAATAACAGTGTTAACTGTAAACACTGCCTCTATAGCAGATCAAATCATGCAAGAATACGAAGTTTTCATAGCTGGGGGATATTAATTAGCCAACCAGCCCCAAAGGTATACCCAACTCCTTTTATCAAAGAAGAAAGTCTAATAAAAAGACCGAGCAAGATGGAAGACAATCTAGTCTATTCTATATTAAAAAATCCCCTGGGAAAAACAAACTGCGATAGTGGAAAGTCCATATACCAAGACAAGACAAAGAAAAGACTAAAGAAAAATAAAGGAGTAAATGAGAAATGGATCCTGACGGCTTTATATGGCAGTAACAACCAATGACAGAACAAAACACAAGATGTAACAGATGAAACAAACACAATAGTGGTTTGTTCATGGAATACAAATGGTTTATGTAAAAAGATAAAAAACGCCAAATAGAATAATTAACAAACTGTTATCAAATTATATTGTTGCAGGAAACTTGGGAATTGTACCCTTTTATGTTACAAGGATATAAAGGATATTTTGTTCCCGCAATAAGACATTATAAATTTGGAAGGCCGTGTGGGGGCCTGGCAATATTTTTACTGATTGACCTAAAAGTAGAGCATAGGCAGCTAGATACAAATAATTCTAATTTTCAAGCTATGAAGTTGAATTACCTAATAAGAGAGGAAAATAAACCAAAAAATCTAATATTAATTAATAAACAGATACCAAAGAAGGAGACGTGTGCTGCTCTTACTACCTTTTTGCTGGACCAAATAATGGAAGATCCATCTATAGATTTCTTAGTTACAGGAGATTTTAATATAAATCTACTAGTACAAATTATATGGGATGATTTTATCCATTCCCAAAATCACCAATGGTTAATCCCAGAGCAAGTACTTGATCACTCAAAAAATGTTAAACAAAAGACTATTGGGAAGAATTTCATGATGGACATGGAAGCTTTGGGTCTTAGAATGTTGAATGGTAGATTTGAGTCAGATACATCTCCAGGGTGGTCTTTTCAGTCTCACCAGTATAAATCTAGAATAGACTATACTATGGTTTCTGTAAATATCTTTGACACAATTACTTCATATCAATTAAAAAAGGTATTTGAAAGTGACCATAGTCAACAAATAGTACAAGTGAAATTGCTAGGATCAAAACATCAAAATTACTTAACCATGCACGGTCTGATTTGTACTTCTAATTATAGAAAACTTACATGGGAAACAAATAACATGGACACCACGATGAAAAAGGCACGAGAACTAATTAAAAAATGTTTTAAAGATAGCACCGTATTGTCTGTAATTGATCAATGGGAAACTGTCACCCAAAAAATAGTTGCACCATACGATACTTCTCCTCATGTTATAAAAAAATACAACGTCCAAAGGAAAAAAAATGATGACACCTTTATCAATTTCCCTTATACAGTAAAAAAGGTCAGACGGACCCGTAATAGACTTAGGAAAAAGCTAAATAAGTACCCAAATGATGAAGATATACAAGAAAAATTAAAAAATGCCAACAACGAATTGAGAAAATTAATTTGGAACGAAAAAAATCAAATTAATCAGGGATTGTGGGCAAAAATCTTAGATGCCAGTAATCAAGCGAACTCAAGGGAGTTCTGGAAAGTGATTAACGGATTAACCAGGCCAAATAAATCTGTAGTCACATCCTCCTTAACTGAAGAGTAATGGTCCATATATCTTATAAAAGTCCTAGATCCTAATATGGAAGTGAATATTGAGGAACACAACTCAATTTTTAAAGGAAACAAACACTTAATGACAGATAAGATCGATGTGGAATGTGACGCAGAAATCCCTATTACAGAAACCCAAGTCGTAAAACTAATAAAGAACCAAAACAATGGAGCACCGGGGCCCAATGGCATTTCGTTTTCTCTTTACAAAGAAGAACCAGATTACTGGGCTATATATTTGACAAAGGTATTTAATGATGTCATACGAACGAGGGATGCTCCGAAAATCATGGAGAGGTTCATTGATATCCCCAATTTTAAAAAAAGGAAATTGGCAACAACCGGAGAATTATCGCCTGATTACCCTTCAAGACACTGATGCAAAATTGTTTGCAGGGCTTTTATTATCCAGTTTGACTGACTGGGTAAAGGATAAAAGGATACTGTCACCGAACCAAACTGGATTTATCAAAGGTTTAGAAACCTCAACAAATATATTGATTTTATCTGTATTAATGGATAAGGCTCTCTTAGCTAAACAACCTTTGTATTTTTATTTCGTCAACTTTAAATCGGCCTTTGATTGTGTGAACAGGCACCATCTGTGGAAGAAACTTGAAGAGCAAGGAATTCCAAACTTATTATTGAGAATGATACAATTACTGTACACTGACACCTGGATTAGAGTAAGAATTGGTGACGGGCAAACAATAACCAACAAGATACTTACTACGGGAGGTCTAAAACAAGGGTGTGTCCTTGCACCTCTGCTATTCAATCTTTTTATAGCGGATCTTTCAACTACTTTGAATAAGGTAAATGCACATCCGCCTAGATTAGCAGATAAACAAATATCTAATCTCCTTTACGCGGACGATGTTGTACTTATAAGTCACACCAAAGTTGGGTTCCAAAGGCTAATTGATTGTCTATCAGTGTATGCAAAACAAAATGATATGGTGATAAATGAAACAAAGACCAAAGTAATGGCAGTTACGAAAAATATAAGGCTTAAAAATAAATATAATTGGAACCTGGAGGGAACGAAATTAGAACAAGTTGATTCCTACCAGTATCTTGGAGTTATATTCAACGATAGTGGAAATTTTCGCCGTCAAAAAAGAGAAATTACAAGAAAAGCCAATACTATGATTGCTGCTTTTAGGATAATTCAGAATTTAATATCTGACTTGTCTTTTCGTCCTTTACTAAAGATCATCTCAGCAAAGCTATTACCTACACTAACATATGGTTCTAAGGTATTACATGGGGAAGACGCAGAGAGTATTAATAATGCAATTTAAAAAAAATTACAAAATCTTATTTTCCCTGCCAAAAAATGCTTTGCAAGCTCAAGTGAGGCTCGAATTTGGGATAAATAACCAGCTTCCAGCAAGAAAAGGACAAGCTCTTAAAGTTTGGAATCGAGTAAAAAATGACCAAGCAAATCAAATGTCCCAGCTATTATGGCAAGAAGTGAAACATAATAAGAAGCTGCAGGCCTGGTCCTACCTAAATAAAGCAAAAGAAGAATTTGGTGTAATATCGATCTGGGAGAATACGATTACCCAAGAAAGTTTTAAAAAACAATTAACAAACTTACCAATCATTTTTCTTTGATAAAAGATAAGGATATATTTGCGAAAAGAAAACATGCATGGCCAATCATAAATGGATATATCAAAAAACATGTCCAAGAATATTTAGAAATACCATGGTCATTGAAAAACAAGAAAATCTTTATCAGAGCACGCTTTGGGTTACTGCCGGGTTTATGTCATGTACCCATATGGCAAAAACAGCAGTTAATACGGATTGTAGATTATGTAAATGTGGTAACGAGAATATTATACATCTATTATGTCTTTGCCCTGGATTAGAAAAGGAAAGGAAAGCCATTTTAAAGAGACTATTTAATGAACGCGGACTAAGGTCATGCAGATAAGCAGTGATGGCAAGTTTAAACTCTAAAGATATATTCATGATTTCTGCATTTGTAAAATTCTTGAGCACTGTGGATAAAAAATTAGGGGAATAATAATTTATTCTATTTTTTTATATATTGTGTATTGTATTAGAGGCATGATAGCAATTGTGATTATAACGTTTTAGTTCTTTTATATTTGATGATATTTTAATAATTTTTTGTAAGATTTTAATTAATCACACAAATAAACTTAAACTAAAAAAAAACCTCATTTTCCAACCAGGATTTATGCCAGGAATTTTTCAGGCATTTGCAACTAGATTTTTCCCTGCGTAAGTCAGCAGTGTACCAGTCTTCACTTTTTTATCGAGCGTTACTAAGCTGATATGTCACAGGAGCCAGCCTATCTATCACATCACACGCAGTATCATTAAAAGCCCTGAGTTTCATAGTGACATCCATATGTTCATCAAAAACTGGAGGGAGGTATATTTTACTAGAGGACTCGTACGTGACTTTGTGCCATCGTCTTTGAAGACTGCTCAAGGACCGGCCTGCCAAGTGGTGTCTAGGGGAGATGTTCAACCGAAAAGGAATCATAGAATGGTCTGACCACATCAATGGACAAGCAGGCTCAGCAAGAATAAGGGAAGAGTTAGTAAATATGATGTCACAGAGTGTGGCCAGCTGAATGTGTGGGTCCAGAGTTAATCTTACCTAAGCCTAGAGTGGACATGTCGGCTAAGAAACTCGCCACCTCAATAGTCTCCTTCTCTTCACTATGGATATTAAAATCTCCAAGTAACAAGAAGTGTTTGGAAGTAATTGTATGAGGGGCAATTTTCTCCACTAATGGTAGATTGAAATCTTTTTGTGGCCCAGGGGGGCGATAGATAAGAGCGCCCTTTAAAATTTCCTGATGTGTCAGCTCTATTTTAAATATGCACATTTCCATTGTGTTGTCTACAATGGAGTCAATCACCATAACTTTCAGTGCCTTCCTGTAGATTATGGTGACCCCTCCACCCGTCTTCCCTGCTGTTTCCAGCCTAAGCATCAGATAGTTCTCTGGGAGGCCAAGAGCAATTTCCGGCGAGGAGGCGGGTTTAAGCCATGTCTCTCTCAGGAAACCTATATCTGGGGATTCTGACCTGACCAGATCCCAGAGTTCAGTGGCAGGTTTGGGAAACGAGTGAACATTGGCCAGGAAACCCTTCCAGAAACGCCGCTGATTAGAGGGATGGAGACTACCTGACTAACTGTCTCCCCCCCTGTCTGACCTTCTCTGCTAGCATTGTTACTCTGTAGGTCGCGTATATTCTCGTAGCAGTCATAGTGACAGAACAGACAGGCAAAAGGACCTTCAGGGTTAACAATTATTGGAGCATGCAAACATGGTACCAGGGCTTTTCTCAATTGTAAGAGTTGTGAGGACGTATAGATTAGCCTAAGAGCAGTGGGTATCGCCGAACCGGCAGAGTCTCTGCCTCCTGGCGACGAAGAGGCACGGACTGGCACAGATGGGCTTGCCTTAGGCCCGCCAGTGGTGCGCCCGCTGCGCGTCAGGCTAGGCATCCGGTTAAGTAGTGAGGTGGGACACTAGACCGCTAACCTCAGTTCTGGTAATTGCCAGGAAGTGCCACGGGGCTCTTTCCACAAGCACTGACTTCCTCCAAACAAACAGGACAACCCGCACTGGACCGGGAAGAAGTGCTGTTGGTGCACACAACAAGTAAGTGAAAGGATAAAATACTTATAAGAAAGTAGTACGGGGGTTAAAAACACACAACGCACAATTTAAAACCCACAGTAGGGCCGTTATATATTAACACTTCAGTAGATGCAGTACCAAGTGTACTGGTTTGTGCAAACTAGAATACCTCTAGCGCGTCTGTTGCGCGTCGGTCTAGGCATCCGGTTAAGTAGTGAGGTGGGCCACTAGACCGCTAACCTCAGTTCCAGTAATTGCCAGGAAGTGCCTGAATTCAGGTCCAATTTTGCGAACCACCACAAACTGTAACTTTAGCTATGATATCATCCATAGTCAGTGTTATCTGACATTTTCGCTTGATGCACAGATGCATTTTCCCAGGTTGCTTCAGTTTTTTAGCAATCACAATCAGACATCTTCTTAATAACCCCTTCTCTGTCAAACCTCTCAAGATCTTGTTCCACTAGTGGCCGGAGATGGAAGGGGCCACATTTGTGAAGTAGTGCCACTGGTTTGATGGAAGGATTGATGTGCAGCTTAACTGTGGAGCCTTCAAACATCCTAGCCCACTAAATGGTTCAGGGAAATGCTCTCGTAGATATTGTTGTGAGCTCATTTAATTTGACGTGCACCATCATGTATCCTCGGATGGGCAGTGGTGATTGGCTTCCATGCAAAATATCTTGGTGTATGAGGGGGTAAGTGGTGCTTAGGTCAGAGGCAATTGTACTGCTGGGCTCCAAGGACGTTAACTGATGCCCCTGTATTAATAATAGATTTAACTTTGGATCCGGCAATATGGAGGACGCATGAAGGCTGTGGTCTCCAGTGACGTTTTAGCTCTCTTGTGAACGAGACGAGGAAGGCCTCGTCTTTTTTCTTTGTCTGGGGATGATTCCCCCAGCTGACTGTTTTGTTGCTGTGAGGGTTTAATTGGTTCTGGCGGTGCCAAAATGGCCAGGGACAGTTGATGCATCACTCTCGTTGTCGGTCTACCTCCACAGGGGCTTCTGTTTTGATCCTTTTCCGGCAAATAGATGTAAAGTGATTACTGATTCCCCACATGGAGCCTAGGTAGCCTTGTGCAGGGCACTCACCGATTGGGTGTTCTTTAGCGCCACAGTATTTGCACCAAGGTCTTGTGGGCGGGGATCCACGTTTCTCAGTAGAATCATTTTTGTTTTTCATGTGGATGGCATCAGCTTGCTCCGTTTTGATGGAGTGGGCCAATTCTTGATTGCCACTCCCTATCATTTAGTTATCCTTCCCCTGTTTCGCGGAGTGTACGAGGAACAAGTGACATACTTAATAGGGCTAGAAAAAGGGTCTACCTTTTTTTATTGTTGCTTTTAATTAGAAACAGGAACAGTAAGATTAATTTATGGTTCTCTTTGTCCTTCTGAAGATGGCCTTGTCCTTTGTTTTTCCTCTTCCTGCTTCTTGTTATAGATGCCCCTTGGTTTCTGTTCAGCTGTTCAGGTTCCCAGTAGGGGAGAATGCTTGTGGGTGGCCTTGAAAAGAAGCAAGAGGGGACACCGTAAGTGGACTGATCATGAAGCCCTCTAATGGTTTAGTGCCTCCCTCACCGCACCCGTGATTTCACCACCACCTCTAGTGTTTCAACTCTACTGGCAGTGTGAGTTCCACGCCCACCAACTGTTTAGAGCAATGAATTTGAGGAGAGAATCTTGCCTGCAGCAACGGCGCTCCTTGGACGTGGCAGACGGTGAACCGGCGGGCTCCCTCTCTTGAAAACCACTGGTGTTAGCAGTGTTGCGTTCCTGCACTTCAAAGGCAGATGGTGTTGGGTCATTGGCTCCTTTGCTGGCATCCTCGCTGTCTCCGGCTCTGCTCCCACCTGTGCTCCACGTTGTTTCTTGCGTCTCCTCTATGCTGTGGTCAATTCCATCCTCTCCACTTGGTGCTTCGGACATGGAGAGAAAGCCCCCGTCTGTGGGATGCTTGTGCCTCTTCTGCGATGTGCACCTCATAAGCTGATACGCTGACCTTAACTTCCCTTGTCCAGCTACTGACCACCATTGTGGATTTCTCAGGAGTGGCTAGTGCAGTACTACACCTTTATAGAAGATCTTTTCATCAATGCTTACTTTTTCTTTTTCGTTTTACTCTCTCACTCTCACCCTTGCTCTGTTCTCCCTCGCCTTTTTGCTGGTATTTGCAGACCTGCTGTGGCCATCCCTTTTTTGAGAGAGCCTCAGTCCTTTCTGAGTGGTGAGGACTCTTAGCTTCTGTAGAGGCAGCTGGGGCAGCACACGTGCAGACGGATAGCAGCCAAGATGAGGAAACAGGGCGAGCCAGCAGGCAGATCAGGGCTGGAGCCAATACCCCCTATAAGCTGGACCAGTGCACAGGCGAGATTTAGCAGACAGGCCAGCCCAGAGCTTTCTGCAGCCTCGATGGGATGTCTAGGCAGTGTCACGGACGAGTGAGGCCCTAGCTGCAGAGTGAAGTGGCACGCCGGCCACAGCAGGGAGGAACCAGCCGGAAGGATGGTAACCCAGTGAGTCACCATGAAGGTCGCTGCTTCTGAAGCACTGAGGCAGGGCCCATATGAAGGCTGGGGCAGGACATGCACAGCCTCAGATGCAGAGGGTACCACAGGAGGTGGCGGTAGCAGCTCTGAAGCATGGTGGAACCCCATCATCATCATCATTGTGTTGGGGCACCCTCATAGAAATGAGGGCCCCACTAATTAGGCCTTCCCTTGTTCTACTGTCCACAAAAAGAAGCTCACACAGGGCAAACAGTGCGGCAGTAAGACCATGTGCGGTCTGTGCCCTTTTATTTGATAGCCACGCCTGGCCAAATGATTTTATTGGTGCATATAGCCGGCTGTGAAAGAAGGTCAAACAAGTCCTGGTGGCCTACTACACGCAGGAAAGGAAAGAGTTACCAAGTATTACAAGTTGCATCCTGAGGCTTTCCACAGAAATGAGGAAGCTAGAAAACTGCAACCTATTCACCAAGTCATTGCCTCTTCCCCCTTCGAGATTCACCAAGATATCTTGGTTGATTTCAGCAGCAGAAGAGTCCTGGTGAAATGAATAGGATCCAGGTGTTACTGTGAATCTCCTAATTCCAAAAATATTGATTTCTCCTATTACTGGCCCTAGCATAATCATGTGTCCACTCCTAATGAGAGGCAGTTATAATTTATTTCTGATGGATTTGTATGTGTGTCCTTCCTTTTTCCCCCTTATATGCGTTAGAGAGCACACGTGGCATTCCACCAGGGTCTTCTTTGACATGATCATTTGTTAACATTTATATTTATCTTGCTGCACTTATTCAGTTTGTTGCCTTCAACCTGGTAAACTACGCTTGTGATACACTAATTATTCTGGAAGTCAATACCCTTAGGCCCAGTAACATCAGAGCCTTAGTCACAGAGGTGCCGTTTACGATCCGGTAAAAACCAGGTACGAACCGTCGGCCGGAGAGTTTTCGCGGTCCGACTTGTACCCGGTCGGAAAACTTCACGAACATGGAATTACGATTCGCACGGAAACACCATTTCCGTACGAATCGTAAAAAACACCGACCGACGAAAATATACGTACGAATGTGATCCGGGAATGCTGCGACGTGACGTCGGGACGCTGTCAGGCAGCGTATCACGACCCAGGAAGTACGATTCGGACCGACAGCAGTCCGGACGGCGATATTTTCACGGCACCCAAAAAGTGCCGTAAAAGGGAAGTACAGCGCGAAACGACCAGAGTAGGTGGCCCGGTACGTGCCGTACCCCCCCCGCCCCCGTACATACGTGCTGACCCCCCCCAGCCCCCGTATGTACGTGCTGTACCCCCCCCCCGACCCCGTACGTATGCACCGACCCCCCCCAGCCCCCGTATGTACGCGCCGACCCTCCCCAGCCCCCGTATGTACGCGCCGACCCCCCCAGCCCCCGTATGTACGCGCTGACCCCCCCCAGCCCCCGTATGTACGCGCTGACCCCCCCCAGCCCCCGTATGTATGCGCCGACCCCCCCCAGCCCCCATACGTTCGTGTCGTACCCCCGTGTATGTACACCCGTGTACGTGTCGTACCCCCGTGTATGTACACCCGTACGTGCTGGGGGTACGCACCGTACATACACGGGTGGGGGTACGACTCGAATGTACACGGGTGTACATACACGGGGGTACGACACGTACGTACGGGTGTACATACATGGGGGTACGACACGTACACGGGTGTACATACACGGGTGGGGGTACGCACCGTACATACACGGGTGGGGGTACGACTCGAACGTACACGGGTGTACATACACAGGGGGTATGATACGTACGTACGGGTGTACATACACGGGGGTACGACACGTACACGGGTGTACATACACGGGTGGGGGTACGCACCGTACATACACGGGTGGGGGTACGACTCGAATGTACACGGGTGTACATACACGGGGGGTACGACATGTACGTACGGGTGTACATGCACGGGGGGGTACGACACGTACACGGGTGTACATACACGGGTGGGGGTACGCACCGTACATACACGGGTGGGGGTACGACTCGAACGTACACGGGGGGTACGACATGTACGTACAGGTGTACATACACGGGGGTACGACACGTACATGGGTGGGGGTACGCACCGTACATACACGGGTGGGGGTACAACTCGAACGTACACGGGTGTACATACACGGGGGTAGGACACGTACGTACGGGGGCTGGGGGGGGTCGGCGCGTACGTACAGGGGCTGGGGGGGGTTGGTGCGTATGCGGGCACATGTCTCCATGGTTGCTATGGAGTTCGGTGCGGACGGTGTTTTTTCCATACGGTTGTAACATCGGACGCACGGGATGGATCGTAATTCTGCGGTCGAACTTCACTTTTCACATTTGTACGGTAAATCGTCCGAGGACGTGTCGGACACATTTTCCGACCCGAGGACGTGTGGGGAATGATTCCCAATGCGATTCGTATGGACTTTTTCCCATGCGAATCGTACTTGGCAGTTTGTACGGCACTTGTACGATTTGTACGGTAAAAAGACCGGATACGAGTCGTACGGGGAATTTTTTTAACGGATCGTAATCGGCACCAGAGTCTTTGGGCCTGATCCATATAGATTTATTCCAGGATCTCTGAAGGCAGTCTCCTGACTTCTATTAGTAAATAAAGAGCCTTAATTTGTCCTGCACAGAAAAGTCTTCGGCAACTGGAACCAAAATGGTGAGTATGACTGGTTGAATCAGTATTTTATTAACCTCAATTCCTCCAAGGCTAGGATAATCTATGTGAGAAACATTTTTACCTAAATTGAGCACACATCTGTGTAAAATGTGATCCTTGATTCAGTCTTGCTAGGTGTAAACATTCTTGGGATTCTGCTTTGTTATTGGCCTGACATATAACTCTGTTAAGGGAGGCTGTGTGCTTTGTTCAAGTCACCAGGATCCTTTTTAGGTGCCTCTATGATCCTAACAGATACTAGCTGTGAGCTTGTTGGTTTTATTTGTTCCAGATTATTCAGTTGCATATACCTAGATATTTAGGCCCTCTTGATAATGCAATCTCATTGGTTTCCAAATACCGCAACTGGATTATTATCAAGCACTCGAACAATTATATTTCACACTCTTTGAGACACCTGCAAGGAGCACTGCTAGGGAACGTCTAAGGCTGGGTACAAAGTAAAGTCTTGTTCATTATGCTTTTGGTCAATGACGTTTCCCTTCAAATCCCTGCACAAGCAACTCATGCTCTATCCACAGCAAGACTCTCATATGTCTACGTGATACGGCAAAGCCTAATTGATTGAAAAAAAAGATTATTCATCCAACTGCGTTCTAGTGCTCAACATTTCTACTTTATATACTAGCCTAGTGCCATGAGACCATTAATGTGTGCCTGATCTCCTCTTCAAAAACAACATTGCATAAAATGTTTTAAAACCTATGCAAACAGCAATGTACATCTCGTTGGACTGTAGTTTTATTAAGGTTTGCATGGGTCTATGTTACATGGTAATTTCAGTAGTGTGAAAGTCTATTCATCCTGTTGATTGCTGCTGAAAAAGATGCCTAATCTGGCTCACACATGGAGATTCAAACAGTTAGAGCTACTCAAACTACTCAGATTCATTAGGTCAGGTCAAAACAGTTTGATCCTAGGATTGTTCCACAAATACTAAAGTCATAAGGGCTACAAAGAAATATGAAATAGATGATAGTAAGTGTTCCTCACAAGTCAGCAAATTAAGTACATCATCCGGAAAATAATATTTACCCCTTAAGCCTCCTGGACTTAACTGCTTAGTTTGATTGCTCAGGTAAGCCATAACTCAAAGAAAGTGGAAGTTAAGACTAGATTGACACAAATACAAGGAAAATTGAATGTGTAGCCAGAGTTTTTAGTTAAAAATAACTCATTAATAAGACCTGATAAGTAAATATGTGTACAGTAAAAAAAGGTGCAATAAAACTGGGGAAAAAAATAAATAAAAAAGAGAATCACAGAAAGCACTAGTTGATCACAATCATCATGCTTATGAATATAATAATAATAACTTCTAACATAGGCTTCAAGTTCATTCGTTGTTGATCTGTATGACAATATAGAGAATTTCTTTGATCCTCGAGAATATAGCTAGCACACATGCCTCCAAGGTGGCCGAATTCAGCTCTGCAATGCAGGATCTGTTGATCATTGAGTGAGTCTCAAAGCATTCCTTTGGCACGAAGGTCACTGAGGGTGGTGATGGGCCTTTCCTCAGTTTCACACATACACATGCTCTTAGAATGTAAGATGAGTGGGTCACATGAGGATAAGCAAAAACGTGGCAACAAGGATGGATTGTGCTCACCAGTCATTACAGTATTAATTCTTCTGCACTTGTTGGTGGGTCTTTGGTAGTGCTTCTGTAGTCTCTGGTTTTGGGCTCTGTGTTTAAGACTCAAGATTCCTTTGCCTCACCGGGAGCTTCTATGCAGGATCACAAAAGAATCAAGGCAGAAAATTAATATATCATTATAGTGTCAAGCTTAGTGCTAGTTTTGATGAAACTGGCATGTAGAAACTTGAGAGAATTAGTTGGGGGGGGACAGCTATGGCAGAGAGCAGACAGGCTTAACTTAGAGGCAATAAGTTAAGTGTATACCTAGTACCAAAGCAGCAATAAATCAAAGCACAGAACAAGAAAAGTCCCAAACAAATTTAGAAAAAGAGAGTAGATTTTACTCAATAAAGTGAAAGCATAATGACAATTTGTTTTTTAAGGGGATCAGGAAATATAAATGTTTAGATGCTTAGGTTAAAAATAATGCCAAGGAATGGTAGATGCCAACCGCACTCAATTGGTCATGGTAGACAAGAACATAGGCACAAATTGAGACTGACTTCGATGGAGTGCCAGGCGGCTACAGAAACTACTTTCAACCCAGGATGAAGTTTTTTGAAACTGAAGTCCAAAATCTTTTGCAAGGCAAAGCAGTTGGATGTGGCTAAGAAGGGTTTGAGGAGGTCAGATAGCAGTTAAACAAAGTCCCAGTTACGCTGTTTACTTTAGGTGGGAAAGATCCAAACAATAGAAATTCAAATTTTGTGCTGAAGGAAGGTTCCTCACCGGCGTATATTTTTGGGGGCTTCTCCATCTAAGGATTTTGAATTTTGCATTTAGTCACTTTTTTAAAGCTTGGATTCCTCCAATAGGGCAAGGCTGCAGGCTGTTGCTGAAAAGGTCTCCAGAAGGCCAAAACCCTTCTTTACAAGCTCCAGCTGAAATGGATTTGATGCTGCAGAAAAGCCCAGAACGGGGAAAACTGTAAACTTCAGCCCACTGGTAATGCTCCTTCATCGAGTTAGTTTCTCAGGTTCGTCATGGTCCTCCAGAGTTCTTTTTCAGCCAAAAGGTTTCTATGTCCCAAGTTTCTCAGGATGTAAGGCGGAGAATAATTCGACACAGTGTATAGATGAAGGACCTCAAGATCAGAACTTGGGGGTCAAGACTCACTTGAGCAAAGGCCGATGCCAGGATTGAGGTAAGATCCGGGTGGAACGTGTTAGATGGGCAGTTGGAGCAAGGGCCTCTTGTGGCCTGTTCCATCCCTATAGCTTAAACAGTGGAAGGGGGGCCGGAGGTGCCACATTTATGCCTGCCATCTGTCTGTGGGTGACAGTGAATTCTGGCTCCTCCCTAACCAATAGAGCAAAGGTTTCCAGGATGACTTCTACCCACTTTTCCATCAGTTCCTACATGCCTTATAGTAAACTATCCCAGAGTGCCCCCCCTGCCTAAACCGAACATGGCAAAACCCTTCTTCCCCGGTGCAAAGCCTGTGTGCCCACCCAAGGAAAATGAGAAACCTATCCTTTGTGGTCACTCTAAACCTTTTAGTGGGCTCATCCTTCCCACTGTCTTGCTGGGAGAACACAGAAGGTCCCTGCCTAGGTGTTAGTTAAAATGTGCCTGTGACAGGGAAGACTTTCTTTGGAGTTAATCATGTTCCTGGGCATAGCCCTCTGATCATCCTGTCAAGGCAGACACCCAACCCCCAAGGCATTTGTCTTCACTCTGGGAGAAGTTTTCTCACCTCAACAGGGGGCCATTCTGTCGCCAGGTGAATGTTTCAACTTTAAATGGACCTCAGGCAGCTTTATCTAGATAAAGGTTCACTTTCTTTAAATTATGAAACCTCCAATTTTATCATTAAATTTATGTGTGAACAATTATTAAATTATATTTCAAGCTGTTTTCTAACTGAAATTCACATTATTAAATGTTATAATGAAATTTTCCATGAAACATCCAACCTTGCTACAGTAAAAATAATGTGTGGCTCCTCTTCACAGTAAGGCTGTCAGATGCCCCACAAGACTTACCTCTGCTTGTGAAGCAGTTCCGCAGAGACGACAAGAGCACCTGCCCCTGTACCCACATGACCCTTGTGGAATGTAGGACCCAGCGGGGATGAGATGGACGCAGGGAAGGGAGCCAGACAAGAATGTAGAGGCTTGGTGTGTGGTGTGGAGCTTGCAGGGTATCTCGGTGCCAACTGGAAAACAGGAAGGAACTAGATCAGAAAAGAACCACACCTCCCGCTTTCTGAGCAACCCTTAAAACACACACAGAAAATGTTCTCCTTCTGGGAACTCACCAGTGCTTCTGTAGACAACGGTACCCGGAAATCATTGCAGCTCCAAAGAAGGATAATCAAGGTGAGGCGCTCCTGCGCAAAGGTACCCAAGCAAAACCAAGGAAAAGCGCTCCTGCGCAATGTGCAATAAACAAATGTCAAACCAGAAGGCAAAGCGCTCCTGCGCGTACTGCATTAACCAATGCTGAGTCACAACTAAAAATGTGGCATCCCTGGAAGGCAAACGTAAGCTATGAACAACTCTCCAGCTCTGTGGAGCTATACCCCAATGCAGCGCTCCTGCGCGATGGAGAAACAAAACAACTGTGAGGAAAACCCAAAGTAAAGCACTCCTGTGCAATAACCCTTAACCCCCGTACAGCTCACCTGCATGGCAAGGGTTAATGTAGGCAGAAAACGAACTGCCCTGGATTGCGCTCCAGCGCAGAGAGACCAAAGGAAACCAAGCAAGCGCTCCTGCGTGAGTACAACATAGAACAAACAACAGCGCTCCTGCACGGCAAGGGTTCACAGGTCGGGGAAAAGTTCAGTACCTCGACTCGCGCTCCTGCGCGGCGAGGAAAGTAAACAAACAGCGCTCCAGCGTGGAGTAGAACGGCTGATTCCTGACGCGTCTCAGCTCCGGGAACATCAATCGCGTCTCGGGAGAATCCGGAAGGAATTCGAAGCACGGAGCCGGCGGGAAAGGCGATGTTTAAGCGTTTCCCCCGGAAGTGCTTCTGTAGACTAAGGTCAGCTGCCAAGGACTAGACCGGGACTCAACTTCCGCTCGGAAGTGAGTATCCGGGCATTTCTGTATGTGTTTAGCGGGAATAGCGGGGAACGGCAAGCGCCGTGAAACATGACAAAGGCCCTGTTTAACATTACATTTCGATTTTTAAAAACCATTCCCCCTGCCCCATGGGTGACCAATTAATATTTGAACGGAAGGTTTAAATCAGTCAAGGTCTATTAGCAATTTAAGAATACAGTGGTAGACCTTAATCCGTGTTTCACACTGTCACTGTAATAGACGGTACAATATGTGCTGCAGTCCACCTGTGACATTTAGCTTACAGGCGCTGGGTACACTTTTTACCATTTAATTTGGACTTATAGGTAAGGTAAATATTGCAATAAATAATGACATTTTACAACTCCCCAAGTTTGGGTGGCATCCATTCGCAAATGGGTAAGGGGTCTCTTTAGTATTACTACCTCATTGTGAATTAAAATACAAGGGGCCATATGTAGAAAGCAAAATTGCGATCGCAAACGCTGAAATTCGCCGAATTTCGGCGTTTGCGATCGCAATTTTGCTAAGTGGGATGTAGGAAGGCAAATCTGCATGCAAAATAAGGAATCGCAAAATTTGCGATTCCTTATTTTGCAAATGCATTTAAGGAATCCCAAATAGCGATTCCTTAAATGCAATGTAGAAAGCACCCAAGTTGTGCTATTTTGGCTTAAGGAATCGCAAATTAACACGAACTTCAGGTTGATGGTAATTTGCGATTTCTTTCAATAATGCCGTTTTTTGCATTATTCAAAGTGCCATGTGGCACACATACATGTCCTTAGGGCATGTATGTGCGCCACATGTGCACCCATGCTCATTAGAGGGGTGCAAAAGGGTGTCCTTTAGACACCCTTGCACCCTTGAAATTGCATTCTCAATTTGCGATTCTCTAATTGAGAATCGCAAATTGCGAATGTCTTCCAATTCATTCCTATGGGCCTTTTAGCCCATAGGAATGAATGGCAAGGTATTCCTTATTTGCGATTCTCAATTAGAGAATCGCAAATAAGGAATAGGTGGGATTCGCAAACAAAATTGCTAATCCTACCTACATAGCGTTTTGCTATTCTCTAATTGCGATTCCCTAAAAATTGCAATTAGAGAATCGCAAAACACAGCCTACCTACATATGGCCCAAGGTTTGTTAAGTAGGCGGTGGTCCACAGGACCACTGACAAATCTCAAACAAACAAAAGAAAAAAAAAACTTTCCTTTTTAAACATAGGCCATTTCCTTAACGGAAAACGAGCTACGTTTAAAAAGATAAAGTTTACTTTTTGAAAGGCGATCAAGACATGGCGGTCTGCTGACCTCAACAGGCCGCCCTTGCTGTGATGGCTTTCATTTGCATCCTACCTCACTAATGTTAATGAGAAAGGTTGCATTGTCACACACCCTTAATCTGAACTTTCTGAACCGACCATTTTGTACATCGTTCGGTTCGAAAAATGATTTACTGCTCATAAAAATACTAGTCAAAAACTGTAAACAGTATTTTGTGAAAGAGTACATCTTGCCCTTAGTATGTTGAAAGCTCCACTTGTTTGCTAGCAAGTCTTTTAAACATTCTGCCCTTTGAAGATTTATTCAGGAGAGGGACAGTTCAGTATCATGCAATTTTCTATTTCAATGACGTTTCTTAGAACAGTTTGTGTTTTGAACATTATATTCTTGAATCCAATTATGTTACTCTAAATATACGCATCTCAGTCTCCAATATAAATAATAACTAGGATGAGAGAACATTCTGTTATTGTCAGGAGCATATTTTAAGATTGCAATTAAACATCCTACTTTAGAAAAAATATAGTAGCAAATGTTGTCACAGTTTTTGGAAATATTGTTGAGCTGAAGTATTGCAATTTTAACGAGAACAGTCACTATATTCAAATGTGTGAGCATTTAATAAAATTAAATTAATCTTTCAGGATACTAGGGATTTTTGTATTCATAATTAGGGTGAAGGATGAGCAAACCATGTACTGGTAGTCTGTGGGCATCCAGAACGTGTTGCCGACTAGAGTTTCAATGATAGTTCTTGAGATAGACTTAATGATGTGTGGTTACCGACCGTCAGAGAGCTAGTACTGTATAGAAGTCCACACCACTGAAAAAAACTAGGGGGCATATTAACAAGCCAGGCGATAAAATTATCGCTGCTTTAGCGGCAGAAAACTGCCGCTAAAGTGGAGATAATGGGCTTGATAATATGCTCTACGGAATTCCAATTGAAGCCCATGTTAGACTCCTTCACATTTAACATGGGTTTCAATTGGAATTCCATGGAGCATATTATCAAGCCCATTATCTCCGTTTTAACGGCAGTTTTCTGCCGCTAAAGCGGCGATAATTTCATCGCCTGGCTTGTTTATATGCCCCCAAATTACGCTCAAAACTGAAATTTTGCCGCACATCCATGTTCCTCCATTTCCTTGTAAATATGCCCCTATGTGTGTGAGTGCAGAGTGCAGGCAGCATGTGCAGGGGATGCACAATAGACCACAGATGTCAGTAGAGAAGGGGCAGGGGCATACACATGGGTACCAGAGGACAGGAGAGAGGGGCAGTAAGCTAACAATGGAGGGAAGGCTGGCAGGGGCAGCACAATGGACCATGGAGGGCAAGAGAGAACCGGCAGGGGCCCACACACAGAGAATGAAGGGAATGGGGCATAGGGGCTGTGACAGAAAGCTGACCATGAAAGGTAGGCTGGCATTGGCCTAGGCAGCAGGCGGACAAGTAAGGGCAGGCTAAGGATGAATGGAAAACAGGGGAAGGGGAACCACAGATGGCATTAAGATGGGCAGCAAGCTGACCACTGAGGACAGGAGGGAGGGGTAGCAGGCCACTCATTCACCAAAGGCTGGTATGGGCAGAACAAAGGCCAATGGCTGGAGGGCGAGAAGGGCTGGGGCACTCACATGAAGAGGAGGCAGGGCAACAAGCTGACGACAGAGGGCACATGAGGAGGGGCAGCAAGCTGACCACATAGCGCAGATGGGAGGGGGGCCGGGGGGCACGGGCTAATAGTGGAAAATGAAGGGCCTGAGAGGGAGGCTGGGCAGTCAGTGGAACATAGAAGGCAGGCAGACACAGGAAGAAGCACAACAGACCATGAAAGGTAGGTGATCAGCCAAGTGGGGGCCAATAAAGGGGGTCCCAAAATGCAAACCCCCCATGCATTATCCGTAGACATAAAGACAAGGCTACAGCAAAAGCTGATAAACATATTTACACCAAATATGGCAGGAAGCTAGATCCTGGTCCACAGATTATGCTGTATGTGATTTGAATCCATTTAGCAGCTTTAATTAAGGGTAACAAATAATTGTATATCTGGATGGTTAAGACTGCAAGACCCTTGAGAGATTCCAAGGGAGTGCCAATTTCAAAATAGAGCATTCTGATTGGCACAGGGAGCTTTATTTCTCTCAGGCCATCTCGCTTTCTGAGGATTCAGACTCCTACATAAATGGGGACTCTGACTGGCAGCAGCAAACAGGAGAAAAAAAGGCTGGCTGCCACTACAGAACTCATAGACTTAGTCCCCTGTCCTGAAGTAAAATAAAAATAATATATGAGGGCAGGGTAAGGATACCATGCATCCCTTAGGCACAAAGGGACCCCTCTGAGGCAGAAAAAAAGCTTGGCAAAATTGCTAATCTGCAAGACTCTTGTGGGATCCAATGAAACAAAGGTGGTTGGGCCACATTTAATAACCTTATACCCGGGGGGGCATTCTCAGGGCTTTGCTCATAGAGGGGAAGAGGGTTGCAAGACCCCCTCCCTGAGCCTGGAGAGTCTTTGGGGCCAAAAATAGTTTATATGGGAAGGAGTGCAACACGGCTGGAGGTTGCACATATGTATGGTAATTAAATATTACTTTGTGGTAAAAAATAACTAGACATTGACTGAAATAAACAAATGTTAAAGAAACTTTATATTTAGGTGCAATAAAACGATCTGTTGTTTTTAAAAAAAAAGGAATTACCTGGAAAATCCAATGGTTAAAGTAAATCAGTGATGCCATCAATTTTGTCTTTTGAGATGTCATCAATGATGTGATAAATGATGTCATAGAACATGTTATGAGTGATGTCATATGTGAGGTCATAGCAGTGCATGGTGGGGGCACAAGTTATAGTTGCTAACTCTAGTTGGTGAATCTGTTTGTCTCTTTTTCCAAAATGTTAATGTCACTGCCAAATATATATATTACAAATTGTGTAACTGAAGTCATGTGGTGTATGCAATTAATCACTTAGAATGAAACACTGAAAAAACTGAATTATGCTGCTTGAGAAGTCCAATTCCTTTGTTCCGGCCTTATGGTGACCCTACTCCATGCCCCCATTATCGGCTTCAGTCGAAGTTGTTATACGCCTTGGAGTACAATTTGATGCTTCTTTGTCGTTCCTTCCACAAGCACTTGCAGTGGCGGGAATGTGTTTTAGTCTAATAAAATAACCCAAAAAGTTAGTCAAGTACCTCCTACTAATGGCAAGAAAGACAGTGGCCTTTGCACTGATAACGTCTAGGTTGGACTTCTGCAATAGTTTGTATGCAGGTTAATCAAAACAAACTATTCAGAAACTGCAAGCAGTAAAACACTCCACTGTGGGTGGAGGAGGGCCTAGAACACCAACACTCGAGAGTGCAGCGGCTCGGGGGAAGGCCTCACTTAATGGTGGAGCTGCGAGGGAGGGGGAGCAATTTCACTGACAATGAGTAATGATAACTTAGCAATTCTGCTGTGTGGGACTTACTGGAGGTAATAGGAGGGGTGGTTGGCCCCCAAGGATGTCCTTGGGGGCCAAATACCCTTCTTGTTACCTCCAGTAAGTGCAACACAGTGGGATTGCTAAGACGTCTTCGGAGGCCACACATCTCACTCTGCAAACACGTCTCCTGGCAAACTGCGGGATAGGGGATGAAGTCCACTTTACTCCTTAGGGACTTTGTGGGACAAGAAGCCCTCCTGGTACCTCCTATACGTCCTACGCAGTGGAATTCCTGAGCACTGGTCGGAGGTCCAGCACCCTTTCTCCACCACTCTGCAAACGCAACTACAAGTTAAAGAAGTATTTGCACTGTAATAGGTTTTGCATTTGCGAGAGTTAGAGCTATTGGCATTGTAAATGTAAAAGTGTTTTTACTAATGTCTTCTAGAGTGGACTGGATGTACCTTGTGTGTAGTGGAATTATGTGCTATGGTGTGCAGTGAAATTATATGGATAGAAAGTATGTGGGATTTAGTGCATAGGAAATATATAGAGTCGGATTATGTGTTATGGAGAGTAATTATGTGGAATGGTAGTCTGTGTTGTGGAGTGGTAACCTCAGGTTTAGCCTTCCTCATTTCCATAGAAGCTCAACTATGAACTAAGTGAGACAAAAAAAGAAGGAATCAATGAGGAGCACTTGTGGACCTAGTCAGAGGTATGAGCAGGGCCACTGGAATTATGCAATTGTTTGGCTGTAACGACTATCGCAGAATTATACATTTCCTGCATTAGCCACATAATCCATCATCCGCTCCCTAATCTGCAGATTTGATCAAAAAAGCCTTGTTTCTAGCTCAAACGGCTCAAATGTTACCAAAAATGCAGCAATAAGTATTACAGCATGGTGAAAGGCCCTTTGCAAACCTAGAATGGTCACCTGTTACTTCTTGCTAAATGTGGGTGTTAAATTGGTATTAATTGTGTGCAATCCACTCTTGCTTCTTTCTGTGCCTCTCTTGCCTCTTTCTTTCTTTATGTTGCTTCTTTCTGCACATTTCTTTCTTTCTCTGCACTTCTCTTGCCTCTTTCTGCACATCTCTTCTACTATCTGCACCTCACTTGCTTCTTTCTGTACCACTCTTGCCTCTTTCTGTACCCTTCTTGCCTCTTTCTGCACCTTTCTTGCCTCTTTCTGCACCTCTTTGCCTCTTTTTCACACACAGGGATATGTTTAAACTGACCTCAGGCACAGCAGTGCACACGTGCAAGGGCAGAAAAGGGCTGCTGGCCTCTAAACTGCCATGTCCTATTATATGCTAGGGACTTAAAGTTAGTTTTAATCCCCCTGGTCTATTATGTACTAGGGCCTTACAGGGGAGGTCATGCCAATCACAGGGGCACATCTGATGACATCACAAATTACATCCCTCATGGCATGGTCATTGACATCACTGATGATATCACTTATGACATCTCAAATGACATCACTGCTCCCCACGCTTTACATTTACCACACTTTTCAAGTGTGGTAAATGTAAAGTGTGTGAGGGGAGCAAGAGCAGAAAACATTTCCTTTACCCACAGGCAAAACAGGAGATATACGGAAGTTCGTGTACTGCAGTACAGATTTTTGTGTGTATGTGGTTATGTGCCCCTGTAAGAAAATTTATGATTTGCCAAAAATTGCCTACTACTGGATGCCTGGAGTAGGAGTGCATCTCTGTTCTCTGTTGTGGAGGTGTGGATTTGAATATATATATATATATATAAAATATATATATACATTACCTACTGGCGATAGCCAGTAGGTAGTTATAGTTAGGACCACGTTTCCATAGGAAAACCTCAACATTCTATTTTGAATAACTTTGGCGCCGGTCGACGAATCCTCGCAAATTTTTCAAAATAGGTGGGGCGCTACGCTCCGCTCCTACCCTGAAAGTCTCGGGGGGATCCGTCAAGCGGGGGCTGAGATAAAAGGGGGGTCCCAAAACGCGTTTTTCCCATGCATTTTTCCATAGGACCTTTAGAACGAGCTACAGCCCGAACGGCTGAACAGAATTACTCAAAATTTGGCAGACAGGTAGTCCCTAGGTCAAGGAAGTGCCTTTTGTAGGTTTGGTGTAAATCTGTTCAGTAGATTCTGAGAAAATAGCCTTTAAATCAATATATATATCTGAGCCAGCTTACGGTACGCTTACCGTACGCTTACGGTAAGCGTACGGTGGCGTGCGCGAGCGTGATTCTGATTGGCTCTTAGATCTTAGTAAACATTCGAATCGGCCGAAACCAGGAAGCGGCGGCCGCCATTTTGTCTCTCGCACTGAGTGTTGTTTATCAAACATGATGGCCAAAAACATGTTACGGGGCTGTTTTGACAACTCCCTCCCACATAGTCATGTTGAGGGAGTCCCCAAACATCCCCCAAGTGCAAAAACGGTTTTATTTTTTTTTCGGCAATTTCGCGGGGTACGCTTACCGTACGCTTACCGTAAGCGTACGGTAAAAAAATAAAAATAAAAAAACACTATCCACACTTACCCCACCCCCTGTGCTTTTGGTGGCCGAAGGCCACCAAATGTACAGGGCTTATGTTAAGGGCAAAAAACACTATCCACACTTACCCCACCCCCTGTGCTTTTGGTGGCCGAAGGCCACCAAATGTACAGGGCTTATTATAAGGGAAAAAAACTTAGCATTTAAAAAACCGTACTAATTCACTGAAAAAACCATAGGTTTCACACACGTTATAGTTAGGAATTAGCATTTAAAAAACCTTGCAAATTCACTGAAAAAACCATAGGTTTCACACATGTTATAGTTAGCGGAAATTTTACTGATAAAAAACCAGTGAAATTCCCCCGTTATAGTTAGCGCAGGCAACTATAACTCACGCGACCGCAATCTTCTGCTGATGACATATGTGTCTTTATGAAAAAAAAATATTTGTAATATATGTATAGCTAAAAATGTATGGAAGAAGACATGGGCAAATAAGTGTCTAAATACAGTATTAGCATCAGCAGAGGATTGTGGTCGCGTGAGTTATAGTTGCCTGCGCTAACTATAACGGGGGAATTTCACTGGTTTTTTATCAGTAAAATTTCCGCTAACTATAACATGTGTGAAACCTATGGTTTTTTCAGTGAATATATATATATATACATATATATATTATCTACTGGCGGTTGCCAGTAGGTAGTTAAGTTTCCATAGGAAGAGCATTTTTGTTTTGCTTATAACTTTGGCGTCATTTGATGAATCTTCATGAAATTTTCCAAACAAATTCTTTGTTCATATCAGCTCCTATGTTGAAAGTTTGGGGGTGATTCATTAAGGGGGAGCTGAGAAAAAAAGGGGTCCCAAAACATGTTTTCTCCATGCAATTTCCATAGGAAACTTTAGACAAGGCTATATATCGAACGGATAAACGGACTTACCCCAAATTTGGCAGGGAGAAGGGTCTTGGTCTTGAAAGCACGCTTTTGTTTATTTGGTGTAAATCCCTTCAGTAATTTTGGAGAAATATCGAAATTTACAGATATTGATATTTGGGAATTCTGCCATCTGATTGACTGAGGTGTTACGAGCACAAGCTTATTGGTTATTGGCTGTGAAAGGTTGCACTAAGAAGTGTTGGCAGCCATTTTGTGATTCCGTTGAAGCGAGTTAGGGGAAAAAAGGGTGAAAAAAGTAGGAAAGAGGAGGGTAGGAGCGCTGTGAGCTCTGTGGGGTGGTTAGGGTGTACTCTACAGAGAGTGTGAAGTGAAGTACACCCCTACCGGAGTGAAAGTGCTGTTTTGCCCAGAGTGAGATGGTGCTGAGGTGAGGTGGCGGTATACTCGGGGATGAAACCATGCGCCTAAACTGTGAGCTGATTGCTGTAAACTGATGTGCTCTGGGTGCTGTAGCATAGCTGTGCAAGTGGTATTAGTATGTGTTTAGACTATAGTGGGAGAGGGAAGCAAACTACTCACTCCTACCAGTCTGAAGACTCGGGGATCAAACCGTGAGCCTAAGCTGTGTGCTGATTGCTGTAACGTGATGTGCTGTGGGTGCTGTAGGATACTGGCCGCTGTAGCATACCTGTGTAAGTAGTGTTAGTATGCGTTTATACTATACAGGGAGTGGGAAGCGAGCTACTCATCCCTACCGACTCAAATGCAGTATTTTAGCAAGCAGGAATAAAGAAATAATTGTGAAGAATATAATGCAGAATGTTGCAATGCCACAGAAGACAGATGGTGAAATCAGGTGTGTCTAAGAAAGTGGCTGTGTGTAATAAAGCGATGAAGTCTGCAAGTTATATAAAAAGTGTCTTTATTTAAGTGCCATAAATGGACCCACAACGTGCAAGAGCTAAGGCATCCAGCTGAGGCAAACTCCAACCGCTTCTGCTGTATTCAAACCTAAGCTCCTGCATCAGTGAATTCCACATTACATGTTACAGTTCCATGTGACATAAACAATACCTATTAGACATGAATGACTCTAAATTCTATAATGAAAATAAAGGTAGGATACGATTACCACATGTATCCTTTAAGAAAACAAACAAAAATTAATTTCCAAAAAGTAATCATCAAACTTCTACCCTGGTACTAACCCTGGGCTTCGTGCTCCGCTTCGCCCATGGAGTGCTCGTAGCGCTGCCTGCTTCGCCGTTTACGAAGTAGGCGTAGCAGGCAGCGCTACGTTCACACCGTAGTGAAGCAGAGCTGCCCGCCACCCGCCTCCCGCACGCCCATTTGCGAGAAATGCACATGCGCTGGCATCCGGGCGCATGCGCATTTGCGTGAAGAAGTTACCGTCAGAAAGAAGAGGGAGCCCCGGGATGCCGCGCTGAAGGTAAGGAGGTTTATATTTACTTTTAACCTTCTTTAAATTAATTTTAAATTAGGGCGGGCGGTAGGCGGGCGGCGCGTAGTGGGTCTACGCGGAGCGCGCGAGTGTGCATAGATTTTGCCACACTACGCACTGCTCCACGTAGCCCCACTACGCCCACTATGCCCAGGCCTGCCTGGTACTCCTTTTTTGTAACACAAAATTATCAACAGCAGAACAGTCAGCAATTTCTTCTACAGTAGACTCAATCTGGTGCGTGTCAGAATTGGTAATAGTTCTACTCAGATCGGAACTTTGAGGAGGAACACAAACATTGCGCTTCTCAGAAGCACATGCTGTACCCTTCTCTTTAAACCATACATTATTGTCTTCAGCCCTTTCAAAAAAACATTCTTGTGCAAGAGGCAAGGCATTGAGCTGAGGCAAACTCCAACCACTTCTGCTGTATTAAAACCTCAGCTGCTGCATCAGTGAATTGCACATTACATGTTACAGTTACATGTGACATAAACAATAGCTATAAGACATGAATGAGTAAATTCTATAATGAAAATAAAGGTGGGATACGAATATGAGACTATGCCAACTAGTTCCTAAACAATGTCGTGTTTTTTTATCTTGATCGCCAGCTTGTGAGCAGAGGCTGAGGATGAGCTAATTTGTGTGAAAGGGCTTCGTGGATAACAGGCAGGCAGAGAGACGTGTGCACAAAGAATAGACATGGTTTCAAAATGGATGTCGGGTTTAGGCTAATTTAGCAAGTAAATAGCATATTTGCATAGGCCATACATCACCCATCCCTGGTTAGGCTGGAGACGTAAGGGGCAATAATGAAAACAGAGTTCAAATGCCTGAGTATACTTAGAAATTTATTATATGAAAATAGTTCAATTGAAGTGTATTAAAAAATGTATTAGAAAAAGTACAAAAAGTTGGAAAAAATCAATCCAAGGATAACGGGAATTTCTTACAAGTTTTGGAGATTGCAGTCTGGAAGTTCTTCAGCAGCTTGAGATGCGTAATGTTCCAAGAGGCGATTGTTGCCATCATGTGAGAAAAGCGAAGCGATCTAATTCATATCCTCGAAGAGACAGTAATGTTCCTCGAATGTTGGAGCGGCAATTTGAATTGGAAGGCAATCTGAGATGTTGTCAAAGGTCGCACGTTGCAGGAGATCTTTCGTGGCTGAGCAGAAATCCCACTCTGCCAGGATACCTTTTTGCATTGCATCTGCCATTGCTCCACTGCCCGAACAATCCAGTTCATGGTTTTCAAGATACTCCATTATCTGCTGGATATCTGGAGCGATTGTTGGCATGTTGGCAAGGCATAGATCATTTCGCCAGTCGAATGGGCAAGTTTTGCAATAAAAAGATGGTTGCACGCAGATTGCATATGTGTAAATAAATGTCATGTTGTAGCTGGCTCTGATAATAGATAGAGGCAGGCAGCCGAAAAGGTGTTCCATTTTTTCACGGTATTGTTGTAGCTTCGCGTATTCTGTCGGACATGATTGTAGGATGGCCGCAAACAGAGCATGAATTATGGGCACTCTTGCTGTTATTCCAGAGATGATCGAACAAATGAAGTTTGGTATTATACCAAAAACAGTTTGAAAGCCTGTGACAAGGCTGGAGGAGACAGTGTTAAAAAAGTGCCAGACCTTGAGTGTCAGATGTGTTGAAAATTGTGTAACATTTCACAAAGTGTAATGGGAGGTTTGTATTTAAAAGAGACTGTATTTTTCTTGAAGTTCATGCTATTAGCAGTCGATACATTTCTTTTGCAGAATAGAGGGACACTTCTGTTTGAAACAAAAGCGCTTTCAGTTTGCTTAGTTTAATTAAATCTGTTTTCAACGTAGGTATTGAAGGACAAGTTGAACTGTGGGAGTTACTTTGTGTGGGTGGGAATAGACATTGCCATAGGAAGTTTTTCGGTTTGAAACAGTAAGGACATACGGTATGCCAGCTCGCATTCCGTAGCAGTTCATGTTATTAAGAACCAGATAACTGCTGTTAGAAAGCTGGGTGAATGTTGTTCTGATTGTGGGAGTTGGCATGATTTTAAGAAAGCACGCAAGATTGGGGGCTGTAAGCTTAGAAGCGTCGTGCAGTTGGACATTCCTGCATAGTAATGAATGACTGCCATTGTATTCGCACTTTTCACCTGTGAGAAAAACTTCTGTATCCTCTTTAAGACAGCGATGTGTAAATGGGAGAAACCACTGCTCGTGAATAAACACGCTACCTTATATAATCACATACAACATGACAAACAACACCTAGCAGACACAACAACACTACGTACTGTGGGAACCGTGGCTAGCCACGTACACAAACTAAACATGGCATAGCACCTCTGCCACACAATCAGAATGCGGGGAGAGATGGGAGCAAAGTTTGTGCGAAAGTGGCAAGTGATTCTCGATTATAAAAGTATACAATGCAAAGTGTTGAGGGGATGTGCCGGAGAGACTTGAGTATGAAGAGCTCAGACATGTACATGTCAACATACACTGATGGTCTATTGAGTGAAGTGGACGCAACCATGATAGTACAGTCAGTAGGGAAGATTCCGAAAACATATGTGCCCCCCCCCCAAATCTTTAGTGTAGTGGACTGGCTCGGCATACGCAAGACTAGCATAGGGGTATGAATAAAAGGCACGATTCTCCGGGTGTGGTTCTCTAACGGAATGGCGAACGTGTCTGCCAGGTCTGCGCAGCTTACACCGCCACGAGGCTGACGCCCTGAGTGAAGGTGGGTACGTGAATGATGCTCTCAGACTGCTGGTACCCAGAAACCATCATGGCCACTGCGACACACATATGTCCCACAGTTCACCTTTCGACACCGTCATATGTGAAAGAGGGCCCACCACGTGCCGGCAGAAGCTCCTGGGCTGAGGTCTGGGAGCTGGGAAGGCTTCTGTGATCAACGCTGGCTACCGCGACACAGGCACACAGCACCCAACCTGAGGCCCAGCACGGTAGAGTGCTCTGTATACTACTAACACAGTAGTCCAACAGGTACCAACAGTGGAATGGTGTCTTGATCCCACAATGGACGATGTTAGAACTGCATCTGAGATTGGAGATGAACGTATTCTCTTCGACCAGGTGCAACCAACTCTAGGTCCCAACAGTGGAACGGTGTCTTAATCCCACAATGGACGATGTCCGATTTTACCTGCTGCTTGGTTTTCACAGAACTCCCTCCGTTGAGGTGCATCACACTCTGTGCTTCCATAGCTAACTGCTGCACATGATTATTGGGCTTGGTTGACGGTAGTCACTGGAGTACATGCGGTATAGCAGGCCCAAACAGTGAAACAGGGTCTTGATTCTATGATTGAGGATGTCAGACGTAAAAGTCTGCAATGATTTCTGTGTTCCCTCTCCAATCAGGTGCAACCAACTCTGTGCTTCCGAATCCAACGGCACGTGGATGTGAGGCGTTAATGACCACTGCCTCTGGCCTACACTGTGGTCAGCAGGGCTCACAATTCAGATCGAGTGGTGATTGTTAAATTACGGAATCTGGTAGGCAACTAACTACAACATCTATTGAAATATACTCAATATCCTTTTAGTATACTTGCTTGAAGAACTTTCTTTAGATGAGTTATAGGTTTGGTACAATGACCAAATTCTTCTGGGTAGTGGAAAAGAACACTGAATAACAGTCTACACTGTGGACAGCAGAGATCGCAATTCAAATAGTTTTGATTTATTTATTGCAGAGATTTTTGTATGTTATGTTGTTTTATTTGGTGAAGAGGAAGTAAGAAAAAGTATTGATGGGCGTCTGTGCTGACTACTGCCTTCAATTTACACTGCAGACAGCAGTGTTCACAATTCAGATCGAGTCGCTATTGTAGATGACGCAGTCCAGTAGGCAAAATGCATTGCTGCAGTGCACTCTGTCCGCACTACGCATGCATCATTGCAGGCTCCGCATACGTTTTTTGTTGCTTTGCATACTGAAAACAGGACAGCTCGAGTCAACGTCACGTGGCTGAGGCCCCTTACTGACCGCTCTCTCTGGCCTACACTGTAGACAGCAGTGTTCACAATTTAGATCGAGTTGCTATTGCAGATGATGCAGTCCTGTAGGCAACAGACATTGTTCCTAGTACGGCCCGCTCGCAGCACAGATCATCGCTGGCTGTGCACATGCTGAATGCTTTTGATGTGGCTATCTGAGTGCACTAGAACTGATCAACCCTTTATGATACAATCTTTTTGTGTATTATTTCAGATCTACTGCCTGTATCTCAGTATACCAGAAGTTATGGTTCTTTTACGATAGAATCTTTTGTGTATTATTTCACATCTACTGCCCCAACCTTACTGCAGCACAAACTATTGACCCTTTTATTATTGAATCTCTGTGTGTGATCCAATGATTACTGTTGTAGTTGATGCTAGCATCAACCATTACCTGAGGGCTCGTTTACACTCACCCCACACGCATTCAGCACAGATGTCACTGGATGTGTGACCCTGTTAATAAAAAGGAGTTGAGCGCACGTGCCCGTACCTACTTCTACTATTTATCTGTGTCCGTGTGTTCATTATCTATGCATGATACTGCCCCTGGGCCGTACCACATTACATTGTGCTGTGGACAGCGTATGCAACCATGATAGCTCTGGCAGTGAGGAAAATTTTGGTTATGTAACTTTTAGGTGCACGGCTATCACAGGTAGAAGGCTACTTTACAGACCATGAATATTGATGAAGATAATGGTTGCATGTTGTGTGTAGTGTAAGATATGTATACATAGCAAAAGGTTTTCAAAAAAGCTCTCTAAGCTGTGTCTCATCAAATGCTGTAGAGAGAATGACTAAAATGGGTGGCGTTCTCCAACTGCTACAATGGGAAACATTATGAACTAATCAAATGCTTTTTTTAAGGACACATGACAATCACGCACCCAGCGCGCAAGGATTCGCACCTGATGCGGTTTTAAGAAAATATATTTACCATAATATAAGTTTATTACAGTTAGAAATATATAAATGTTTAAAATATTTTAGATTATCACTTGCTCTCATATACACTTTAAAGTTATTTAGATATAGCTTTGAGACATAAAAAAAAATAGGGAATGGCATACCCGGCGCGACACCATACGTCTATGACATAACACAGGGCCTGGCAGTGTGCACTTGCCGCATACACAACGCGCAGCGGGCACGACCCCATACGTACATGACGTAACGTGCTGCTTGGTACTGCGTACCCGCCGCATACCAAAGTAGCAGCTGGCGCCACCTCATACGTATATGGTATTATGCGGGACGCTGTGCCATAAAACCGTCAGCTACTAAATGCGCATCATTGACGAGTTTAGCAATATAGTGGATAGGATTCGCGTGCTGATGGAACAAAGATATACATATTTTTTTTGAAGATATAAAACATTATATAATTTTTAAAGTAAAAACAAAAAGGATAGTAGAGTTCCAAAATATTACAAAAAAAGTAGAAAAAAGATAGGTTTTACAAATATTAAAATATGAAATTTAAATTTAAAAAACCTTCGAAATTTACTGAAAAAACCATAGGATTTGCAGACGTTATAGTTAGGAATTAGCATTTAAAAAACCTTTGAAATTCACTAAAAAAACATAGATTTCAGGGACGTTATAGTTAGTTGGACATTTGACTCATATAAAACCAGAGAAATTCGCCCGTGATAGTTAGTTGAGCTAACTATCACTTGCGAGCCCGCAATGCACTGGTGATGACATCACATATTACATCACTCATGACATGGTCAGTAACAGCACTGATGACATCTCAAATGACATCACTGATGACATCATCCGCGTAATAATCTGATGCACATACTGATGCCCTAATATAAACTTTGATACTCACACTCACACTCTAAAATACAGACTACTATTTTTGAAACCATACACACAAGAATGCCAGATACTACATACCTACCACTATTTCCTAGGTCTACACACACATTCAGTCACTTATACATGCAGTTACTCATCAATACAGTACTATAATATGCACTCATACACCTATACATACAGTCACACTCCGCCACTCATCCATAGAGTTACTCACACACATAGTCAGTCATGCAAAGAATCAATCACATACCCATTTACTCATGTATATTGTTATACACACCAAGTCCGTTATTTATACACACACCACATCACTTATTTATGCAGATACTAACACATACTTACATTGTTATATAATCACTGATCAGATCAGACACTCATTTATACAGCCACTCTTCAAATAACTTACTCTCATGTATAGTCATTCTTATACTCTAACACTCACATATACTGCCTTAAAACATATGCAGTTGCTCACACATATACCACTGAAACAGTCATTCACTCACCAACACACCCATACACACATTAACTCACCCATACAGTCCTTCCCAGATGCACTTTTGAATCCATACAACCAGTGAATCACCCACTCAGACATCTATGCACAGAGTCACACACGCCCCACACACCCACACAGACAATCAGGCACCCATACAGATACTCAGACAACAAATCAATAACACATATAGACACTCATGTAGCTACTCACCAATCCATGCAGCCGCTTACACACCAACTGAGAGACTAATACAGACTTTCACACAGTTTAGTCACTAACCCATGCATTCAGTAAGACACTTACAATCACTCACTTATACAGTCAGTCATGCACCTACTAAATAATCCATTCAGGCATTTGTAAATCCACTCATTCTTCAATACACCTTGGCAAAGATATATATGAAAAATATTTAAACTTTACAGAAATACACATTCATGGGATGATGTTATCAGTGATATCATCAATGATGTCATTTGAGATGTCAGCAGTGATGTCACTGACCATGCCATGAGTGATGTAATATGTGATGTATTCACCAGTGCATTGCGGGCGCGCGAGTTATAGTTAGCTCAACTAACTATAACGGGCGAATTTCTCTGGTTTTATATGAGTCAAATGTCCAACTAACTATAACATCCCAGAAACCTATGGTTTTTTGTGAATTAATGTATATATATATATATATATATTCACCGAAAAAAAACACAGGTTACAGGAATGCTATAGTTAGGCTGACATTCCACTCATACAAAATAAGAGAAATTCAGCCATTATACCTTGCGCCCCTGCAATGCACTGCTGATGACTTCACATATTACATCACTCATGACATGGTCAGTGAAATCATTGCTGACATCTCAAATGACATCGCTGATGACATCATCCAGTGACTGAGTGTTTCTAAAAAGTGTAAGGGTAAGGTGTATTGAAGAATGAGTGACTGTATGAGTGGCTGTATGGATGATTTAGTGGGTGTGCGACTTACTGTATATGTGAGTGATTACACATGTCTTAGTGAATAAGTGACTGTATGTGTGAGTGAGTGATTGTGAGAGTGGTTGCATGGGTGAAAGTGTGCACCAATTGACAGACTGATACACACATTCACACAGATTAGTCACTCACCCATACATATACCGCCTCTTAGTGAATGTATGGGTGAGTGACTAATCTGTGTGAATGTGTGTATCAGTCTGTCAATTGGTGTGAAAGTGACTGCATGTGTTGGTGAGTAGGTACATGCGTGTCTATATGGGTTATTGATTGGTTGTCTGAGTATCTGTACGGGTGCCTGAGTGTCTGTGTGTGGGTGGGTGAGGGGGGTGTGACTCACTGCATGGATGTATGAGTGGGTGAATCCCTGGGTGCATGGGTTCATGATTGCATCTGTGAGGGACTGTATGGGTGAGTGAGTGTGCATATGGCTGTGTCAATGAGTGAATAGATGTCTCAGTAGTATACGGGTGAGTAACTACATATGTGAAAGGCAGTATATATGAGTATTGGGGTATATAAGTGACTGTATGTGTGAGTGAGTGATTGTGAGAGTGGTTGCATGGGTGAAAGTGTGCTTGTGTCAGCGACTGTATAGGAGAGTAAGTATTTGTTAGTACCTATATGAGTAGTGAGTGTGTGTGTTTCTGTATGGGTGAGTAAGTGGCTGTGTATTGAGTGTTTGGGTGAATGAGTAGTTGTGTGCATAGCTCAATGGGTGACTGACAGTGTATGATTGGCTATATGGGTGTATGGGTGTATATAGCAGCTACTGTATTGATGAATGACTGGCTGTATGAGTACCTGTATAGGTGAGTGAGTGGATGTGTATTTAGACCTATGTATCAGTGAGTGGGAATGTATGTACTGGTGTTGGTGTTTCAATGGTTTGAAGAATGCTAGTCAGAAATTTGGGTGTATTAAAGGTTATATTGGAGTGTGAGTAGGTGCATCAGAGATTATGTGGATGATGTCATCAGTGAAGTAATTTGAGATGTCATCAGTGATGTCATTTGAGATGTCATCAGTGATATCGTCAGTGATTTTACTGACCATGTCATGAATGGTGTAATATGTGATCTCATTAGTAGTGCATTGTGGGGGCACAAATTATAGTTAGCTCAGCTAACTATAACAGCTGAATTTTTCTGGTTTTTAATGAGTGAAATGTCAACATAACCATAACGTTCCTGTAACCTGTGTTTTTTTTTTTGTGAATATCTAAGGTTTTATAAATGCTAATTTCTAACTATAACGTCCCTGAAACCTGTAATTTTTTTATTTGAGTTTTAAGGTTTTTTAAATGCTAATTGCTAACTATAACATCCCTAAAACCTGTTTTTAGAGAATATATATAAATATATATACAAAATTATTTTTCAAATATATTTTAATGTTTTTATATACTTTTTCATATAATATATATATATATATATATATATATATATATATATATATATATATATATATATATATATATATATATATATATATATATATATATATATATATATATATATATATATGCAGTAAATATATTTTTTAAATATCAAAATAGGCTACAAGATGCTACCTTACCATGATACAGGGGCAATTTTTGATGGCAATACCCTGTTGAACACTGGGTCAGCACATCGGTTCACATAACGATATTGGCATGGAATAAGGCATTAGGAAGCCCATTTGGGCCAGGACTACCATTTGATCGAAGGCGGCATAAGAGATTGGCCATTTTATTAATGCTTATACGATCCAGATCATTCTTCAAATTAGAGCTACTGACTTGCTCTATATATGACTCACTAGGTTGTGCAATATTATATGTATGGACCAAGTTAATATCAAGGGTCATGCCACTCACTATCTCTGTATTTGGTTTCCTAATTTTGCCACCATTATGACACATGTCTTACTTATTCAAAACTAGGTTGCCCACGCCATACAGGTTGGTAATACACTTTACCCATTCGACTTCCATAATATTAATATTGTAAGACCTGTTGCTTCCCCTTTCAAGTTTGTTAATAATCTCCTAAAACATCTTTACGTTATTTTGTCTAGAGGCAGGATGTAATATGTGCCATAGCCCCTATTGGTAACATAATTTAGCCAACCATACTTCTAGTCTATTAGATCTTCTTAGAGCCGTCATTTTATCCTTATATACATAGTAAGAATGCTGGTATGTATGAGAGACAGCATCCCGTACAGCTCTATAGAGTGATTGATTTAATTTCAATAGCTGAAATGTGTACCATTTATTCAGGGAGAATGATGCTAAATTTATTTTCTTTCTATTTCATACTAAGTTTTTTCCCACCAGGGTTGATGTAATATAATTCCATTTATCGATCATTGAACCTACCCCCACCTGGCACTGGTCGCTTTCCTTTATTATTGCTTCAGCGGCCTGTATTATTTTGTCATGTTTATCAGAGTGCCATGCTAGTCTCTTCAGATTGCATGAAGAATACACTCTATTGAGAAACTCATTTGAAAATGTATGATGGCAGCAACATCAGACCCGCATGAGGAGAAGGACCAGACCCTTTTGGAGGAAGAAGATGAGCCACCACTAAAGAGAAAAGAGAGTGTGGTCTGGGAATTTGTTTCCATTCCTGAGGGCCAGAAGAAATTGAATACGCAGAAGATGACCTGCAACATATGCAAGAAGGTGCTGTCTCGGGGATCTGAGAAGAAATATTCTTGTGGGATGTCTTCAATGTACAAACACCTGAAGAAGATGTAAGCATTCTGTCTTGCAAGGGCAGAACTTGCAAGACTTATTGCAAGTGAAGGTGGCCAAGATGCGCAGGATTCAACAGCAAGACCTGGTGACAGGCTGCAGACCATTCTTTTGGCTCTGCCTTATTTTGCCAAAGCTGGGCTTTTCTGCCTGAAATGTAGTACCATGTTGAGTGTGGGGGAACAGGTTGCCCAAACCATGTTGGGCACAACAACCACCATTGTTAAATTTTTTCCCTAATTAGGCACACAGTTATGCACTTTTTTTGTTTACATTTTCATGTTAAAAATCTTTAAAAACACACAAAAAACGACAAAATAATTATTAAAAAACCCTAACTTTTTAAAAACAAAATGGAAAAAAAAGGTTCTTACCGACCCACCTAGTCTAGTTTAAAAAGAAAAAGTATTTATTGTGTGAATGTATGAGTCAATGGGTAGTGTCTGTGTGATTGAATGGGTGCATGCCTAGTGTGTCACTGATTGGATGAGTGCATGGGTACAGCCAGAGTAAATGGATGAGTTCATCTGTACTGGCTGATTGAATGGATGAGTGCAAGGCTAGTGCCTGGGTGATTAAATGAGTGCATGGGTAGGTCCCGAGTGAATGGATGAGTGCAAGGGTAGTGCCTGAGAAAATGGATGAGTGTAAAGGTAGTGCCTCAGTGAATGGTTGAGTGCAACAGTAGTGCCTGAGGGATTTGATGAGTGCATGGGTAGTAGCTGGGTGATTGAATGAGTGCATGGGTAATGACTGAGTGAATGGATGAGTGCAAGGGTAGTACCTGGCTCATTGGATGAGTGCATGGGTAGTGCCTGGGTGACTGGATGAATGCATGGGTAGTGCCTGAGTGAATAGATGAGTGTAAGACTAGTACCTGGGTAATTACATGAGTGCATGGAGAGTGCCTTAGTGAATGGTTGACTGTAATGGTAGTGCCTGTTTTATTGGATGACTGCACGAGTAGTGCGTGTGTGATTGCATGAGTGCATGTGTAGTGCCTGGTTGATTGGATGAGTGCATGGGTAGTGCCTCAGTGAATGCATGAGTGCAGAAGTAGTACCTGGGTGATTGAATGAGTGCATGGGTAGTGCCTGAGTGAATGGATTAGTGCAAGGGTAGTGCCTGGCTCATTGGATGAGTGCATGGGTAATGTCTGGGTGATTGGATGAATACATAGGTAGTGCCTGAGTGAATTGATGAGTGCAAGTATAGTGCCTGGGTGATTGGCTGAGTGCATGGGTAGTGCCTGAGTGAATGGTTGAGTGTAATAGTAGAGCTTGGGTGATTGGATGAGTGCATGAAATGTGTGTGTGTGATTGCATGAGTGCATTCGTAATGTCTGGCTGATTGGATGAGCACATGGGTAGTGCCTGAGAGAATGGAAGAGTGTATGTGTAGTGTCTCAAAGAATGGATAAGTGCAAGGATAGTGTTTGAATGACTGGATGAGTGCATGGGTTGTGCCTCGGTGAATGCATGAGTGCAAAGGTAGTGCTTGGGTGATTGAATAAGTGCATGGGTAGTGCTTGAGAAAGTGGATGAGTGCATGGGTAGTGCCTGGGTGATTTTATAACTGCATGGGTAGTGAGTGAGTGATTGGATGATTGCATGGGTAGTGCCTGAGTGAATGGATGAGTGCAAGTATAGTGCCTCAATGACTGGATGAGTGCAGGGGTACTGTCTGCGTGATTGGATGAGTGCATGCATAGTGCCAGGGTAATTAGATTAGTGCAAGCATAGTGCCTGAGAGAATGCATACGTTCATGGTTAGTGCCTGAGTGAATGCTTAAGTTGAAGAGTAGTGCTTCAGTGATTGGATGAGTGCAAGGGTTGTGTCTGGTTAACTGTATGAATGCATACATAGTGGTTGGGTGATTGGATGAGTGCAAACGTAGTACCTGAGAGAATGCATGTGTTTATGAGTAGTGCCTGAGTAATTAGATGATTGCATGGTTAGTGGTTTAGTGATTGAATGAGTACATGGGTAGTGCCTGGGTGACTGGATGAGTTCACGGATATTGACTGAGGGAATGGATTAGTACATGGTTAGTGCCTCAGTGATTGAATGAGACCTTGCATAGTGCCTGAGTGAATGGTTGAGTGCAAGGATAGTGCTTGAATAATTGAATGAATGCATGGGTAGTGCATGGGGAACAGGATGAGTGCAAGAGCAGTGTCTGCAATATTAGATAAGTACATGGGAGGTACATGAGAGAATATAAGAGTGTATGCACAGTGCCTGGGTGAAAGGATGAGTACAAGGATAGTGCTTGGGTGATTGGATGAGTGCATGGGTAGTGTCTGAGTGAATGCAGGAGTGTATGCACAGTGACTGATTGATTGGTTGAGGCAAAGGATAGCGCATGAGTGGTTGGATGAGTGCATGGTAGCACCTAAGTAAATAACTGAGTGCAAGAGTAGTGTCTGAGTGATTGGATGAATATAATAGTAGAGCCTTTTCTCTGGTACCTTCAGTATCCACTGACTGCTCAGAATGTTGGGCCTAGCCAAATATAAAACAGCAACCCTTCCCATATCACTGTTGTAAGTCTCACCATGTTTCCGAAGGCTTCAGTGCATGTGTCTGTGCGTTTTCCTAGTGTTATGATACATAAAAAGAAGCATAGAAATAGTAGAATAACTGTGTTTCAGAGTGCATGCTCTCTAAGTTTCTGTAGAAGAAGGTGTATGCACTCCTTTCTGCTCATAATACAGGGCACATGAGTATTCAACAATCTATTTGCGGAATTCTATGACAACTACATAGATAAGACATGTCCCCCTCTGCGACCGAATGATGGAGTGGAACTGAGAAGATGTGTGCACCCATATGAGAAGCTATCAGTTTTTAATGCTAGGATATTCAGATGCACAGCACGTCAGAATATGTACAGAAGTAGACACATACCTGAGTCACAAGAGCACGTAGACCTTTAAACTTGACCGAGTGCACTTCCCATTGCAAGCAGACACATACATTTACATGCCTACTTCAAGTGTACCTTTCCAGAGACTCATACAGAGTAGACTAATCACTAATCCCTCCGTCAACATGTCTTAAACCTCACTTTTCTCTGGCAGATTCACTATTCACCGACTGCTCAGAATGTTGGGCCTAGCCAAATATAAAACAGCAATCTTTCCCATGTCACTATTCTAAGTCTTTTCATGTTTCTGAAGGCATCAATGTGCATGTCTGTGCCTTTTCCTGGAGACATAAAACATAAAAAGAAACCTTGAAATAGTAGAATACCTGTGTTTCACACTGCATACTCTCTAAGTGTGTGTACTAGAAGGTTTATGTATTCCATTCTACTCATAATAATACAGGGCACGTGGATATTAAACAGTCTATTTGAGGGGTTCTGTAACAGCTACAAAGGTAAGACATGTCTGCCTCTGTGACCAAATGACACCAACAGTATTAACACGATTTGGGGCCCTATATGGGAAGCTTCCAGGTTTTTAAGCTAGCATCTATTGGTGAATCCGTGGGTTTATGAGTGACTGTATGGATGACTCAGTGGTTGCATGACTGACTGTATATGTGAGTGATTCGGTGTCTCAGTGAATGTATGAGTGAGTGACTGATTGTGTGAATGTGTGTATCTGTCTATCAGTTAATGTCTAAGTGGGTGTATGAGTGTGTTAGTGGGTACGTGCTATATTGGTGATTGATTGGTTGTCTGACTACGTCTATGGTTGTCTGGGTGTCTGTGTTTGTGGGTGAAGAGGTGTGTGACTGTCTGTATGGATCAGTAACTAGGTGAGTCAGTGGCTGTATGGGGTACTGTTGTGTGTGTGAAAAGTATGAGTGAGTGAGTGTCTGTCTGGCTGTGTTGGTAATTGAGTGTATGTGTTAGCATGGGTGAGTAACTGAGTATGTGAAATGCAGTATGTGTGAGTGACGGGTGTATGAGTGACTGTATGTGTCAGTGAGTGAATGTGAGAGTGGCTATATAGATGAGTGCATGCTTCTGTCAGTGACAGTATAACTGATTGAGTATGTGTTCCTATTTGTATTGTATTGTATTGTATGGCATATTTGTATAGCGCAGACTGTCACCCGAAGGGTATCCTGGCGCTTTAGACAATTATACCGACACCACACATAGCAGTCAGATGAAATTAAGCAGACCTAGGGAAGAGAAACGTTTTTAATTCTTTCTTAAAAGAGAGAAACTCCCTAGAGCTTCTCAACAACAAAGGGAGAGAATTCCAATATTTGGCCGCCACGAAACCAAAGGCTCGGCCGCCCATGCGAGCCCTCAATACCTTTGGGACTACCACAAGATGTGCTGACAGTGACCTAAGGGAGCGAGTGGGCACATACCACTGGAACAGCTCCTGCAGTGGAACCGGTCCTTGCCCATGAAGTCCCTTAAACACCATTTGTATTTGTATGAGTAAGTAAGTGGGCGGGTGTGTGTGTAACTGTTTGGGTGAGTAAGTGGCTGTATGGGTGAGTGTCTAGATGTGTGAGTAGTTCTATATGCCTGTATGAGTAGATATGTCAATGACTGTATTAGTGAGTGAGTGGATCTATGAGTGGCAGTATGGGTGAGAGTGTGTATAGATCAATGAATACATGAGTGGGTGTAAGTACTGGTATGACTCTGTGAACTAGTTTGTGAATGGTTGTGTGGGAGCGGCAGTGGGTATATAAAAGATTCTACAGTGGTGTGATTCGGTGTTTCAGAGATGCTGTGGATGATGTCATCACCGATGTCATCAGTGATGTCATTTGAGATGTCATGAATGATGTAACCTACCTTGCCATGAGTGATGTAATATATGAGCTCATAAGCAGTGCATTGCGGGGGCATGAGTTATAGGCACCTCAGCTGAATTTCTTTGGTTTTGGATGAGTGAAATGTCAGATTAACTTAAAAGTCTCTCTAGCCTTTGTTTTATTTCCGTGAATATCTAAGGTTTTTCAAATTCTAATTTCTAACTATAACATCCCTGAAACCAGTGTTTTTTTCAGTGAATTTCTAAGGTTTTTTAAATTCTAATTTCTAACTATATCGTCCTTCAAACCTGTGTTTTTTCTGTGAATTTCTAAGTTTTTTTTAACTAGCAGTCACATTTGCAGAGTGGTGGAGAAAGGGTTCTTGGCATCCAACCAGCTCTCAGGTATTCTGTTGCGTAGGATTTACAGGAGGTACCAGGAGGGCTTCTTGGCCCCTAGAGTCCCTCTGGAGTAAAGTGGACTTCATCCCCCAACCAGCAGTGTACCAGGAGGTATGTTTGCAGAGTGGTGGACAAAGGGGGTGTGGCCTCCAAAGACCTCCTAGCAATCCCACAGTGTGGGAGTTACTGGAGTTAACAGGAGGGTTAGTTGGCCACCAAGGATGTCGTGGGGGGCAACTACCCCTCTTATTACCTCCAGTAAGTCCCTCACAGCAGGATTGCTGAGTTCTGATCGCAGGCTACGCCCCCTTTGTCCACCACTCTGAAAACGCACTTCCTAGCATGCTCTTGGTTGGGGATGAAGTGCCCTTCACTGCTAGGGGTCCTTAGGGGCCAAATAGACTACCTGTTATCTCAAGTAAGCCCCACACAGTGGGATTGTTGAGAGGTGGTCACAGGCCATGCCCCTGTTCTCTACTACTCTGCAAACGTGCCTCCGGGTGCACTCTTGGTTGGGGGATAAAATCCCCTTGCCTCTTGAGGGTCCCTGGGGCGCAACTAGCCCTCCTGGTACATCCAGTAAGCCCCACACAGCTGGATTGCTAAGAGGTGGTCTGAGGCCACGACCCCTTTCTCCACCATTCTGCAAACGTGCCTCCTGTGCACTGCTGCTTGGGGGATGAAGTCCACTTTAGTCCTGAGACCCTTAGGAAACAAGGGGACCTGATACACCACCAGCAGTGCGCCATGAGGCGTGTTTGCAGAGTGTTGTAAAAAGGGGTGTTGCCTTCGACCACCTCTCAGCAATCCCACTGTTGGCCTTAATGGAGGTACCTGATGGGCTAGTTGGCTGCTAAGAACCCTCAGCAGCGATGAGAAAGGGGGTGGGGTCTCCGGCAAGTTGCCGGTTTGTATTTTTTTTAATTTAGGAAAGGGGGCTGTGTAGCCCCCTTACCTTGGCACTTTTGGGCCCCTGGGACCCCATCCCTGGGGCTTGACCTATTTATTTTTTAATAAATTAAAAAGGGGGGGGGCATGTGGCCTCCCTCCTGAGGCCAATATATGCCATCCCTCTGGCCTAGTCCTTTATTTGTATTTTTATAAAGGAGAGGGACGCTGTGCGGACCCCCCTCCCCAGTCTGATTTAGGCCCTGGGGACCCCATCCCCAGAGGCTCTGGCAATTTTCTAAAACAAAATTATTGAAGGGAGAGGGGCTGAACGCCCGGCCACAAACAAATGGATACAAACGAACTCCTCAGAAAATTGTGCAGCAAATATTTATTAAAAGCATTTAGAGTGACAGCCTATCAACACGTTTCAACTGCTCACGGCAGCCTTGATCACGACAGTGAGCATAATTTTTTAAAATGCATGTATATAGTAAACAGCGTAGTAAACATAAACACATAAACAAGGGGTGTAATAGACATAAAAAACATACTTTGCCTAAAAGATACACATGTTAAAGGAAATATTTTCTGTTCCCACTGGGTGGGGAAAATTGTTTCTATTAGCAAAATTTCAGTGTTTAAAATCACAAATTAATTTCATGAAGCTAATAAATAATTTTGTGCAAAATATGACCTATTTGTAATTCCATATTACAGTCGGTCCACATTACAATATTAGTGCAAAATGCTCCTTAAAATTCATGTAATCACCATAGTTGAATTTGGACCCCCAACAACAATCCTGAAAGGCCAAATGTACATAAAATACTATCTATTAACCCCTTAACCTCCAAGATAGTACAGTATTCCAAATTTTCTCTGGCAAATACCTGATGTGTGCCTTACTGTGTTCTTTGCATCACAGAAATAAAGTGCACTAGTGCCAAATGAATACATATATACACATACCCATCCATCAGGGAGTAGAAAGCCTATCAAAACTTAAACAATAAAAATTATGAATTCCTATTATCACGGATAGGGGTTATTGGAAATGTCTCTGCCATCAGGTGTATATGAGATTATATTTCATTAATGATGGAAACAAGCCCAAATAAACAACCATAAATTCCACACAGTATGCTACGGAGTGAGAACTTGAAACTATACCACCATAAACTCCCAGGTTAGATGTAACTAACCGTCAAAAAGCTGTCAGAGAAACAGGTGTACAATTCTTAGTCCACATTAGGACCCATTGGTTTCCTACTTTCTAGTTCTAAAATGAACCAGGTTTCAAGTTTCCGCAGTTGCTTTTCCATGTCGCCTCCTCTTTTCCCTTTGGCACTTGTGCCACACATCTGTACTTCACAACTGTGGGGTCACCTTGATGATCTTTTTCAAAGTGCCAGACAACAGGCTAGCTATGGTCCTTGTGTACGATGGCATGAATATGTTGTAATATTCTCCTGTGTGCCAGAGGTGTGGTACTTCCCACATACACTTTCCTGCAGGGACACATTAGAATATACACAACATATTCAGATTTTCATGTAAGGTTACCCGATATCTTGATGACCTTATTGAATGGTATTTCTATAGATATACGGTTTTCAGCATTCTTACATGCCTTAGATTTAAAGCATTTCATAAAGCCATCGTATTGCGTCAGCCAAGTTTGGGATTTAACTTTATTCTCAAAATCACTTCTGATTAGATGGACCCTCATCAACTTGGACTTCCTATAAGTAATCATAGGGCGTCTAGGGACCAATGGGCAAATAATTGGGTCTTTACTATGAAGATGCTAATGTTTAGACATAACCCGTCGCACCTTCTGAGGCTCCTTGTTATAGGTGGTTATAAATCTGGGCATGGGTACAGTGTTCCTCCTTTTTACACTGGTTTGCGAAGGATCAAAAAGTGCTCTTCCCTGTCAATTTGTCTGGCTCTTTTACAGGCTGCATCAAGGATACGATCAGAGTATCCTCTTTGCCTAAATCTATCTAGCATTTCTTTTTCAGTTTTGGCATAGGACTCGGTGCTGCTGGCGATTCTTTGAGCTATATATAGTTCCCTGAAGAGGATACTTCTAATGAGTGGTGCCGGGTGGAAACTCTTTGCATGCAAGATGGTATTGCCAGCAGTAGGCTTTCTGACCATTAGAGCCTGTGGTAATACGGACATCCAGAAGTCCACTAAAGTGGAGCTAATACTAGCAGTAAATTTGAGGTTCAGATTGTTCTCATTAAACTCCCTTACAAACTGTTTTGCTTCCCTCTCTCTGCCCTGCCACAACACAAAGAGGTCGTCTATATATGTTAGCCATAAAGTGGTATGTTGCAGGCAATGATCCATACCCTTACCACAGAGCAACTGTTCCTCCAACCAGCACGTGTGAAGATTCTCATAGCTGGGGGTAAAAAAGGTGCCCATTGCAGTACCTCTCTGTTGTTGGCGCAGTTGTTTATCGAAGATGAAAATATTGTTAGTGAGGCACCACTCAATCATCTCTAGGAGCATATTGTTATGTAGAGCAAAGCCTAGCGGTCTCATGAGTAAAAAACGCTGTACTGCTCGTAGGCCATCTGTATGGTGTATACTCGTATAGAGGGAGGAAACATCAAGTGTTATTAGCAACATGTCACTTTCCCACTTTACATCGTAGATGAGCTTCAGGAAATTGGAGGTCTCCCTGATATATGATGGTAATGAACTGACTATTGTGTTAAAAAAATTATCAATATATTTGGGGGTATTTTCAAACAGACTGTCCTGAGCCGTTAATATTGGTCTTCATGGTGGTATTGAGCTGTCCTTGTGCACTTTTGGTATCATACAGAACGCGGGTATCACCGGGCAGTTTAGTCTCAGGAATAAGGGTGGGCGTAGTTCGCGAAGTAGCACTTCGCGAAGCTACGCAAAGTGAAGTTCGCACTACGCGAGCTACGCGTAGCACTTCGCGAACTGCGAAGTAACATGTTCGCACTGTGCAAGATGTTGTTTTCAATGATTGCACAGTGCGGACAAGCAACCGGCACTGTGCAAGCATTGAAAATGGCATCTTGCACAGTGCGAGCTGTAGTTTTCTGCTGCTCGAGTAGATTTTTCCTCGAACTGCAGCTTTCTCAACGCGAACTGGTAGTTTCTCATCGCGAGCGGTCGCGAGCTTACGCGACCCCTCGCAATGAGAAACATGACCTTCTCGCGTTGGGAATCTCGCCGGGAGGTTTATTTTCCATGCTCGCGATCGCGAACAAGGAAAAAGTCTCGCCAGGATGTCATTTTGCTTGCTCGCGGTCGCCAACTTGACGTTGAGGACCGCGAGCAAGCAAAAAATGACCGCAGCACTACGCAACACTACGCTACGCGTGTTCGCACTGTGCTACATGCAGTTCGCGTAGTGCGAAGTAGCGCGAACTTCGCAAACTACGCGAGCGTAGCGTAGTGCTTCTCCCAGGCCTACTCAGGAATCGACATTCGAGATGTCATCAGTGATGTCATCAGTGATGTCACTGACCATGTCATGAGTGATGTAATATGTGTCGCCATCAGCAGTGCATTGCGGGGGCGCAAGTTATAGTTTGCTGAACTAACTATAACGGGGGAATTTCTTTGGGTTAATATGAGTGAAATGTCCAACTAACTATAAAGTTCCCTAAAACTAATGTTTTTTTCAGTGAATTTCTAAGGTTTTTTAAATGCTAATTCCTAACTATAACGTGTCTGAAACCTATGGTTTTTTCAGTGAATTTCAAAGGTTTTTTAAATGCAAATTTTTTATCATAAAAGTAGTTATACCTATGTTTTTTGTACAGAATTTGAAGATTTTTTAAACTGTTAATTTGAAAATATATTATTTATTAAACAATATTATATACTTTTCTGAAAATTGTTAAATTTTTTTTTTTTAAATTAAAATGTAAATATACTGTCATAATTATATTATTTTCTTTTTTTTAAGTCGCGCACCCTAAGCGTACCTAATGCGACGGGTGTGCATATTACAGCCGCCATATTGGAAAAGTTGTGAAGGATCTGCTTATGGTGTGTGACGGGTACGTGTTTTCCAGTTACGTGATATATATATAATATTACGTGTCGCGACACATGCGCATTACGCTATGCGAAGCTTGGGCGGTCGCGGGCCCCCCGTGACGCGAGACTCCTGTGAAATTGTTTAGGTATTGGCGGAGGGATAGGATAAGAAGATACTGTTGGTATTGAGTAAAAGGATATGTATAGTGGTGGATAAGTGATGGAGAAGTATATGGAATAGACATGAGGATACCTAGACTGTGTGTAGTGCTGGTATATAACAGTAGGGTAAATTTATAAGTTATTGTATGTTGGCACAGAGGTTAAAGAAAGATATGGTTCTGTCAGGATAATTGTAGGAGTGGACAGAGACTGATAGTCTGATTGGGGCAGTAGTTGAATACTACCTGGCTTAAAGCAAGGGTGAATCAGTACTCTGCTGGGGGTTAAAGGCCTGTATAGATTGTGCACATTTGATTGTACCACTGCGTGTCTTAATACCTGAGTCATTCTATAAATGCATGCATAGTGTCTGGATTGTTACACTGCTGGTAGTTCACTGCAGGGAGACTTTTTAAGTGCTTCTGTGTTGGCACAGAGATTAAATAAGGACATCTTTCTGACAGTATGATTGCAGGAGTGGACAAAGACTTACAATCTAATTGGGGCACTACATGAATATTACCTGGCTTATCGCAAGGGTGAATCAGTACACTTCTGGGGTTAGAGGCCTGCATAGATTGTGCACATTTGATTGTAGCACTGCGTGTCTTAATACCTGAGTCATTCTACAAGTACATGCATAGTGTCTGGATACTCGATTTGGGAACCAGGAATATCTTGATGATGATACTAACTTATCGGGTCTAAAATTAAAATCTACTTTTACCCCTACTATTGATCAGTTGCCACTTCAAGTAGGTGTCTTTGAGAAGGTATTATACAAAAAGTTTGTCAACATAACTAAATACGTTCATAGGACCCCCTTTAACTTAGACAAAGAAGAATATAAGTCACTACAAAATCTTAAAAGCAGCACAGAAAAAATCATCAAGGCGTGTGATAAAGGGGGGGGGCATTGTTGATTATGACACCACCACATATGTTGCCAGAATGGAACACTTGCTGGGAGACACTCGGTTCTATACCCCAATTACCAGAGACCCAACAAAAAAAGTTGCAGCCAAGATACGTAGAATCACTGATCGAGCTCTGAGAGATGGAGAGATCTGTGAGAAAGAGTGGAACTTTTTGAATGTTGATAACCCTAGGCTGGCCAGCATCTACGGTATCCCTAAAATTCATGAAAGCGAGAAAGATCCTCCACTTAGACCTATTGTTACAACTATAGGTTCAGTCACTTAACCATTGGCAAAATATGTGGATGCGTTGCTCTGCCCACATGTTCCCCGGACACCTGCCTTCATACAGGATACCAGACATATCATCAACTTAGTTGAAGGATCTTCATTTTGCCCCAGGACTCAATTTTTAGTAACTATGGACATTGAGTCCTTATACAGCAATATCCCAATTGATGGAGCAATGGAAGCTGTCCATTGGTTTCTTAACACATACAATATCGCAGGTCCAACTATTTTCATTCTGGAATGCCTGAAAATAGTACTATCTGATAACATCTTTGAGTTCAAGGGTCAACTCTACAAGCAATGTCAAGGTGTAAGTATGGGTGCATCTTGCGCCCCTACGGTGGCAAATATTTACATGTCTTTGTTTGAAAACAAGTTCATTTTCAATGAGATTGCTCCGATCTATGAATCTGTGACCAATGGTCACGGTTCATTGATGACGTTTTTTTCGTCTGGATCGATGTTGAAGAAAATCTCAAACACTTTTTAGAATGGATCAATTTATGTGACTCTAATATTCGTTTCACTTATACCATCAGTACCAAACAGGTGGAATATTTAGATGTTCTCATCAAACATGAATCAGGTATCCTAGCATTGGATTTGTTCATCAAGCCGACAGCCAGGAACACTCTCTAACATTATGATAGCTTTCACCCAGTGATACAAAAAAATAGCATCCCTTTTGGTGAATTTTTGCGTCTCAGACGCAATTGTACCAACATAACAGATTTTGACACCAAGGCAGTAGCCATGAAAGACAAATTTCATAATAGAGGTTACCCTAGAAAAATCATCAGAGACTCATACAAGCGAGCCCGGTTTTTTGACCGTCAGCATTTACTAACCAAAAGACAGGACACCAAAGACCCCTCTCTAGTGTTTATTGCCCGTCACTCCATGTTAAATGACAGGATTAGACATGCGGTTTACTCCAGCTGGCAAATACTCAATGCGGACGCATTGACTAAAGACATCATGACCAAACCCATGTATGCCTTTAGGCGCAACAAAAATCTAAAAGACTACATAGTCAACTCTCGCATGAGCAATAATATGCCACCATACCAGACCAGTTTAACTGGGTTGCAACCAGTGGTTGGTACATACAAATGTACTAGTTGTAAATCATGCGCTTCAGTAATAGAGGGTCCTACATTTCGGTTTAATAATCAGGTTCTAACCTCCACAAGTTTGAGCAACTGTAAGACATCTAATGTCATTTATTTGATAATATGTCCATACAATCTTGGATATGTAGGTGAAACCAGTAGAACTCTTAATGTGAGATTAACCGAACATAGGTCTGCCATACGGACAAAAAAGGTAACAGCTCCTATGGTCATGCACTATCTGGAGAAAAATCATCAACCTGAGGACATGCAATGGCACGTCATCGAAAAAATAACGCACAAAGTAGGATCAGACATGGATAATATCAGGAAACTTAGGGAAGTGTACTGGATATTTACCTTAGACACAGCTACCAGGGGATTGAACATAGAAATACCGTGGGAGCAAGCAATCAAGTAAAATTGTGTGATATAAGTAAATCTGTAGTGCTCCTAATGCTTTGTTCTCTTCTGGATCCGTCACAGGACTGTGATAAATACATGCCATCTTTGCGCATTTCCAACACGTTATGAGAATTGTGGTGTTTCCTTCATGCCATCATGTGTTTTGTCATTTGGTCAAGCTACCATCATGGATAGGGTCCTCAGGTCTACTTACTAATCTGCAATTACATGCTAGTTTTGTTTAGTCATCGTTCCATGACATTGGCACCGAAGGACTTCGGTTCCCTGCGGGTTTCCTCCTATTAAAAGAGAACTTTTTCTGAGTAAATATGATTCTAACTACCAAGGTTTTGTTAAACGTTTACTTGGTAATTTAAGTCTTTTGTTATCTAGTATTGACATGCAAATAAGATTGTTGTTTTTTTCTTTTCACACAAGGTCCAGAGGGTTTATTATTAGCCTTCTGTCTTTAAGAATAAGGTTTCTTTTCATGTATACTTTTTAACATTATCGTTCACCCCTATGTGGACATTCTATATTCTTTTCGTCACTGTAAGATGGGCGCGCTTTTTTGTTTTCAAAGTCTTTGTTAGATAACACGCGCTGTTTTAATATGCCATTATATTTTTTTATTCTTCGGAAATATGATACGTATCACGTATCATTCCAAATATTTTCATTCGTCCGGATGCGGAGTTCTAACATTCTTCCCAATTTCAAGATGGCCGCCTTCTTTGCTTCCAAAATCCCTGTTAGTTAACACGCGCCTAGTATACACGTCACAACTAGGGTGTTTCAAATTTTCGCAAGCCAACATAAGACCGCGCTTGGCGTTTGTTCTTTTCCGCACAAGGATACAAAGGAAGCAGATCGGTGTACCATTGCCGTAATTTCGGTATGTAACAGGACATAGCGGGCGGGTTAACTGTCATGCAGCTAGTCAGTAACCATAGGCTTTTTCATTAACGGAGAGATAATATTTTGTACAGGAGGCAATATTCGGAACCTAAGTTTTAGCTTAATTTACATCCATACATGCCTCTCGTCACATCCCTTGAGTATTAGTCGAGATAATCCATACTAGTCTTTGAAATAATTTTACTCTTTATGCATATACCTTTCACGTAGAGATAGGATGTTGTGAAGGAGACATTTATCGAGGACCTTCATATAACATAGTTTGTGGCTCAATCTAAATCCATATAGATTCCCTGTCAACTTAAAGGTTAATATCTCATGAATAGCACTTGAGATATTTGACACCAAGCGGCGTACTCAAACTGATGGGATGATTATAACATAATAAATTGGATGTGAAACCCTGGATATGGAACTTTAGGCATGCTGGTCACACATATCGTAGACAACTCGGATTCTTATATACATACATTATTATTTATATTTTTTAATTTATTGTCTGTGCTTTCAGATGAGATCGTGATTTCTACCTGAACACGAGAATATCAGCGAAGGTCTAGAAAATGTATACCTACTAATTTCGCCAATAATCCCCAAGCATTTCTAACGTTTAGGATGTGAAGTTTACTCCACCAATCTTTGGGAGAGTGTGGCGGAGTCCACCGCGTATAACAGAAGATTGAGCTATCATTCACTCTATCTGCTTTCTTTCTGGGTATGTATGATTAGCTAATGATAGCTCATAAATAAAGTTTAAATCTCCTATTTAGGATTTGTAGCAATAGCAACATTAGGGCGACTATTAAAAAGGAGACTTTTCTCTATCTTTGTAGAACCTCATGCTAATTGAATGAGAGGCACACAACAGTGCATTACCACCAGCTTGTGAACCTTGCCGCAATTTATATCAATTAGGTAAGATAGAGTGAGATACTTCTTTCGTACTTGGCAATAAGTTGCCAGCACATCTCGAACCCAGATGTATCAGAGCTCAGAGAAATTATAATATTGAGACAAGTTTATTCACAATTAGTTTTTCCATTATTCGTTGGCACCATGACCAAGAATTTCTTCGCTTCCTGAATGAAATAATTCAGAGTGAAATCGTGCATATCAATTGGTTTTAAATTGAATTGTTTTTTCTTTCTGTTTTGTTTCATAAAAAAATTGTTATTTACTTTTTATAGTAATCACTGACAAGAACATTCTGACGAAGGCTTTGCCGAAACGCGTCAATAACTTCAAATTTCTGTTCAGTGTTTTATAACTTTACAAATTCATGTGTTGGTCTAATTCTTTCATGTAATGTAATAGAATTGAAAGATGTAATAACTTCAAATTTCTGTTCAGTGTTTAATAACTTTACAAATTCATGTGTTGGTCTAATTCTTTCATGTAATGTAATAGAATTGAAAGATGTATAATCATGTTCTTTGAAGTATAATTCGCTCTTTAATTGTGTATTTTTGAACATTAAAGATCATGTCCACATAAGTATTTATCATATGCAAGAAGTAAATAACGAATATAAAAAAGAATATAAAATAAAATAAAAACATTTTTTTATAATATCTTTAGGTATATTTGTATTGATTCCTGTCTTGTCTCTGAAGTTGCTGTACTTATTGTTACTTTATTCATGCACTGAGCCTGGTGCTCCACCTCTTTTACATACATAGTGGCTGGATACTTACACTGCTGGTAGTTGACTGCAGGGAGACTTTATAAGTGCTTCTGTGTTGGCACAGAGATTAGATGAGGACATCATTCTGACAGTATGATTGCAGGAGTGGACAGAGACTGACAATCTAATTGGGGCAGTGAATGAATACTACCTGTCTTATAGCAAGGGTGAATAAGTACTCCGCTGGGGGTTAGAGGCCTACATAGATTGTGCACATTTGATTGTAGCACTGCGTGTCTTAATACCTGAGTCATTCTACAAATGCATGCATAGTGGATGGATACTTACACTGCTGGTAGTTGATTGCAGGTAGACTTTATAAGTTCTTCTGTGTTGGCACAGAGATGATATAACGACATCCTTCTGGCAGTATGATTGCAGGAGTGGGCAGACACTGGCAATCTAATTGGGGCACTGCATAAATACTGCTTGGCTTATAGCAAGGGTGAATCACTACTCTGCTGGGGGTTAGAGGCCAGCATATATTGTGCACATTTGAATGGACCACTTCGTATCTTAATAACTGAGTCACAGTGCGTATTTAGAATTAGGATCTGTAAAAGAGAAGAAAAAATAAGGTTATAATATATAATTTTATAATTTTTACAACACAACATAATTTTACCATTATATCAATTATTTAGTTTGCCTTTTTTTGCTGTTCTCAGAATATATTGAATTTCACTATTAATATTGATTTCAATGTTACTCATCACATAACAGCGGGCAAAAAAAAACAACAATCAATAAGATTGTTTAAAAAAAAATCTCTGTCAAAAATATTTTAAACATAGTCAACTATCTCTCCACATTGCATATAAATAACATCCTGAATAACATAGTATATAATGCAACTCTCGTATATATAAAATGCTTCTTTCTAACGGAATGTTTTAAATATAATATCAAAGAAGATAAACAATATGATATCATTTCAAATATTTGCTGACAGAATATCTCTAAAAAACTGCTTAATTTAAATTATTTTCTTTCCTGCAGGCCAAATGATATTACTAAAATCTATCATACTGAAATTGTCAAACGTATTGGTATTAATACATATTAACATATTCCCAATAAGCTGAATTACGTTGTTAGAACTTGGCTTTAAAAATATTAGGTATGAATTTGGTAATTCCTTAGGCAAACGATATTTAAAAACCAAATGAGCATCATTACAATATGTCCATCCTTTATTGCATTTTAAATAGACTGTGTAATATCCTGATGTTGTTGAAGGTCCATTGTGGAAAATAATTGCTACTGCTACAAATGTTCTTCCTGATATTGATAGTTGACTTGCTACAAAATTGTTCATTAAAGTTTCCAATTTTCTTCCATCAGATGTACGTTGTATCATTAGAATTATATATTGGCCAAATCTTTCTATAAATAATGTTGATAACATTTCTGATTTGTATTGGCTACACTCCATGTTTTGATTTGCTGCTTTAACACATTTTTTGAAAGATACTGTTTTACAGTCCGGTATTGTCAAATATATGAATCTCTCAGTGTGCATGTTAGTGGTAGAAGTAAATATACAATTTTCACATTGATGTTCCCATTTAAAACGAAGTCCAAATAGATTATCAATTTCTATTCCTATATCGTCCAATACAGCAAGCATATACATTAGAAATTCCTGAGCATCTTGTTGCACATTCTGTGTAAATTGCATACAACCACTACATATATCCAGAAGATTCCGAATATCAGAAACACTTTGGAATTTACATTCATCAGTTTTCAATTTTTCAAAAATAGAATGCAACAAAGAACAAAACCATTTTTCTCGATCCTCCATAATTTGCTGTTGCAGATATTCTAAAGAAAATACAACATTTACCGCTACATTTGCATAGCAATTGATACCTGAACTATTTTCTAATTGATATCCAACAATCTCTTCAATAGTCTCCTTGTGCCTTTTGCTTGGAATCTTCAACATAATCTTGATTTTTTTTCTTCTCTTTAACTTCACTACAGATATTCTCATATCTCCGTTTTCAACCAACTACACACTTTTCATATACAGGATATTCACCTAATTTGGGAGCATATAGTCTTCTTAACCGATTATACTCTCTTACACAATTTGAATCTGCACTAATATTTCTCTCATCAAAATCAATCAAATACAATCCAGATAAAGTTCTGACTCGGGACAAAGAAACATATGCCATACCCTCTTTAAATACGGTACTTCCAATGTTTACAAAAGCACTGTCTACACTTCAACCTTGAGATTTATGAATCGTCACCGCATATAACAAAGAAAGAGGAAACTGTTTTCCACGAACATACAAATCTATAACAAGCAAAAAACGATCAGAACAACGAGCAATTTGTTTTACTTCTTCAATCTGATCAAATTTGATTTTCAAACATTCATTCATTCTAACCGTGAGTAAACACCCTCGCGTGGATATTGGGCATGTATCTATCTTTCTGTGGACACTAGACTGATTGTGCTTTCACCGCACTTCCAGAGTCAATATTCATTAAAACTCTGCCCGCTTTTTGTGTTATTTCCCCTATATTCAGCCAATAGGGTGCGGGCATCCAACGGTGATTAGCCTAGGGAGATCGGTCCCATACCTTGTGAGGGTAAGCAGGGCTTCGCCCTTATCGTTATTTCTGCAATGGTTCCGCGTAATTGTGCTGCTCTACATGTCTGCTACCACTTAATCCGACTACGAGGGGTGATCGTACGATTCAGGGATGTCCCTGTTATGTGAGTGTGACATTCCTTTGGAGGGGGTTCTACCTCCCACACCCCTCCGGACATGCTATGCCCCAGACGGCACTCTAATTCTATGTCACCAGGCACCATATGTAGTAATTTGGATATCTTTCACAACTACCGCCATAGTTGGGCGGGAGTGTGCCTGGGGAGCCGTGCTCACGATTTGGGTCCACTCATCGTGACGCGGCACGACCGTGTCACCCCGCCTACACCACTTGGCGCTGACTGTGACTCACTCCTTTTTCCTAATTTGTTTTATTCTTATTTTCTTAAATGTTTGTTTGTCCACTAGTCTGGTTATGCTGTCTTGGACGTGTATTAACTGTATGTTCAGAAGCTTGTTTCATACTTTTCCTAGAAAGCGCCTGACACATGAGCCATCGTTTCTTTTTTTCCCTTGTCTCTTTTGTCACCATTGTTTCATCCCCTCTAGGTACCTTCTTTGCTTGGACTCATCTACATATTGAGATCTCAGACCACACAGTAGGGCGATTAATCCAGCGGTCACCCCCAAGCTACATCTCACCTATCCAGGTTACCATTCCTGTTCTGGAACCCCTCTTTTCTGACGTGCACACTCACCACAATAGCCAGGTCCTGAAGAAACGCCACTGATCATTCAGACTCTCAAGGCATGAAACATGTCGACATTTTGTTTAGTTACACGAGCACATTGAGCCTCATAGTAACTCACCAACCTTCCGTTTTTTTTTACCTACCAGGGGTACCACACTATTAAAAAGTTCACTAGTGGATACTCCTAGGTATTTTTATTTATTTATTCCTGCACGCACCTCACCACCTATTTCACCAGATCCACCCCACACACCCGCACTCACCAAACGGCTTTTCTCTTAAAAGACCTCCTTTAAAGGGACCCTTCGGGGGCCCGTCGGGCTTTGCAGAGCTGGCCCAACGAGGAGCACAAGCCTGATGATGAAGCATGACATCCTTCGGGGTGTGTGAGGGCAACTAAGAGGCAAAATTTGGCCCTCCCCTTCGGGATTGGATCCTTGATACTGGGGACGAACCTCTGTGCCTCTCTCTTTTTCATCCTCCTCTTCTCATCTTTCCTACTCTACATCTTTCTCTTTTGACAGGGTGACACCTTGCACCCTCCATATGGAACAGTGCCCCTTGTGATTTTACATCCACTAATTCCTGCCAGATTTTCTTACTCTTAGGGGCCGATTCCGATACCGGCCGCAAAACGAACCGACCGACAAGGACCCGGACCCAATACTGACTGACATGGACCAGCGGCGTACGACCTGTGCAGTACGATGCAACACGAGAATTACAACTGACACGTACGGAATACGAGCCGTAGGGAAAATAGCGATCCGGCTGGAAAACCGACGTGAATTTCACCGACCGACACGAACCCGGAAAGAACCCGACCGACCCGTACCCACGATGTCCGATCCGCGCAGTACGATGCAATGCGTGTAAAACCATACCGACTCGCACGGAGACCAAGCTGCACGACCAACACACACTAAAAACTGGACACACAAGTAATAGAGACCTTCGCGACCGATGCTTATCAAGCACAGAAGATAGGCAGCGTGAACGAGGCGGAGAAGCCCACACGAGACAACAGCAGCGTCCGTTTCCATCACATGAACGTCTCCTTCATGCCTACAAAACTTAAAGGAAAAAAGACAAAAAAAAGGACCAAACAAGCAAAAACAAAGTCAATAAATATCAAATAAAAAAACATGGGACACACCCACAACTCCAACTATATAAAGGACTACAATCACTGCCATCATCCCTTGCAAGCAGGAGACACAGCCAGCAGCAAACACCCTTATACAGCCACCACAGACACAGTCACAACTCACACATCACACAACCCACACACCATCAGCACCTCATCCAAAAGCACACACACATATAGCCAGCAAAACCAACACCAACCCACCCTCAATTGCACCCTCACACAAACATCCCTCACCACCACCACCACCCATCACCATGCCCCCAAAGAAGAATCCAAAGTTCACAGATAGTGAATTAGAAGAGCTGGTAGACAAGATGATCAGAGTAGAGCCACATTTGTTTGGTACATTGGTCCAAAGAACCCCCATAGCACAGAAAACAAAGCTGTGGGCGAGGATTGTGGACAAGGTGAACGCACAAGCACCAGCAAGGTGCACAAAGGACGATATCCAGAATAGGTGGTATGACGTGCGCAGGAGGGTCAAGAAACTCATCGAAAAAGAGCACGCCCCGAGTCAGTGCACTGACGCTGGCCCTCCTGCCAAACCATTTTACTTCAGGACCTGGGAGGAGAAGGTGCGGAACATCCTACCACCAGAGAGCGTCCATGGCCTAACAGATATCCCAGAGCCTGGTGAGTACACAAACAACATACCCAAGATTGTGTGGCAAGGGGACACTGAAACCATGCACCGCAAGCAAAGCTACAGTAACCAATAGATAATCATCCCAAGATGTGTATGCCAGTCAGACAAACACAATACCTGCCATCTAATAGTGACTTGGAACTGTGTCATGACACGCACCAACCTACAAACAAATAGAGCAAGCCAGTGGCACACAGCTAAATAGACACTGCCATACAGTTTGCCACCACAAACACACTACCTCACAGTGCAGCTGACTGACAGGAAGGAATTTTGGGGATGCAGGTGAAGTGAGTGTATGCAAAAGCATGATGGGGCCTGTAGTCACAGAGAATGCTCCCCCTCCTGATTGGCCCATCAAGACCTCACTGAAACATGCCCACGTCACAGGGAGCAGAAAATGACTGACAAGATGGCTGACACTGGCTCCTGCTGTGGGGAGCACAAGGCCCTGCTAGGGGTTGTGTGCAAATCAGAAGCAGGACACCACTGGCTGACATCCTGAAAGACAACTTGCACGCCCTACAATGGAAGCACGTTTCATGATGGGAAGGAGGACTGACAGCCCTGACCATACTTACCAGCATGTGGAGACACACCCCCTTCAACAGAAACTCCACACAACTCACCAGGTAGAATGCATTGACACACACCTCTTTAAAATTCCAGCAAAAGATACCCCATACTGGGTGCTGCTGTGTGAAGCACAGGGGGCTCTCTTTGGACTTGTAGCCAAACAAACACCAGGATTTCACAGTCAGCCATCTTGCCATTGCTGTCACACCCCCTCACAGGGAAGCAGAGTCAAGAGGAAGGAAGTATGGGCATGCTGGGAAGGGGGGTGTAGCCAAGAGTATGATGGGAGTCGCAGTCACAGACAATCTACACCCACCCACATGGCCCAGCAAGCTCACACTGAACCATAATCGCCTCACAGGGAGTGGGAAGGAACTGACAAGATGTCTGACACTGGGCTCTGTTGTGGGGAGCACAAGGCCATGCTGGGAAATGGCCAACCACAAACACCAGGACTGCACAGTCAGCCATCTTGCGATTGCTGTCACACCCCCTCACAGGGATGCAGAGTCAAGAGGAAGGAAGTATGGGCATGCTGCGAAGGGGGGTGTAGACAAGAGTACGATGGGAGTCACAGTCACAGACAATCTACACCCACCCACATGGCCCAGCAAGCTCTTACAGAACCATACTCGCCTCACAGGGAGTAGGAAGGGACTGACAAGATGTCTGACATTGGGCTCTGTTGTGGGGAGCACAAGGTCATGCTGGGAAATGGCCAACAACAATATCAAACTCTGTCTTTGACAAGCTGGGGAAAAGCAGTGTACAGGCAGGCTTCTGTTTGAAAAGTAGAAAATGTCATGTGAACCACCAATGCATGTAGAAACATAACTCACATCGTGTGTCTCTTCCAAACACAAGTGGTGCAGGGCACCCAGCACCAAATGATGAGGATTCCACGGCCCAGACTCTGGCAGACACTGAGCTCTCTGGTCTGACTCTCTCTCTGTCCTCTTCGGATGACGACGACCAACCTGACACCTTCGGTGTGAGCCATCATGCAGCACCAGCAGCATCAACATCTGCACCCCCTGTACCCACGCCTCCAGCATTTGGACACTGACAGGGCACCCCCGCCAACACGGACAGACCAAGGACAATGAACACCCACAGCACAGGGACACAGGACCCTCAGGAAGCTATAGAAAACACCACCAGCAACACCACCCAAGAGGTCCCAGTGTCACCTGTGCATCCCGCCGCTGGTCCTGCCTGTGTGGATAGGGGTGCTGGGAGGGGTGGGAGGCAGAGGGCGCACCTTGCAGAGGGGTCTGGACTGCATGATGACCCCCACCTGGCATGCATTATAGATGCGTACCAGGATAGCACTGGAGGATTTGGCCAGGTAGTGAGGATCCTCAAGGACATGCAACATGAGCAGGTCACCCACCATGCCCTCATGGGGGCCAAGTGGGATGCCCTTACTGCGGTGCATCGGGACATACTCCAATGCCTCCGCCAGATCAACACCAACCTGTCCACACCTCCCTGGGTGGCAACAACATCTGTGGCAACACCATCTGCCAGCGCCACAGGGAGGGATGATGACTCTGGCGGAGAGTCCCCTGCACTGCAGAGGCCTGCACATGAGGACCCTCCCCCTTGAAGAAGAGGGGTTGTCCGAAGAAGGACATGTGAGAGGCTGATGTCCCAGCACATCCCCCAGGCACTCTAAACCTGTTCTGGACAATGTTCTTTGTGTGCAACCCGTTCACCTTGTCCAATCGCACACAACTCGCCCACATGACATGGAGGGTTCATGTTGGGCCAATGTAGCAGATGACTGTGGACTTTACTCTGGACATCTCATCTACCAGCACTTCCAAATCTAATGTGAACTTTGGATTCCAAAAACAATGTACAGCACCCACCATCCTGTGCACTTCCGTCACACATGTTTGAAAATAAACTCACCAGTACACCATACTTGCCCCTGTTGTGATTCCAACTTGTCATGTTCAGGGAGATGTCGATCTGCTACACAACACAGTGCATGCCAAATACTGCAGCAATGTGACCAACGTAAGGTGAGTCATGGTGATGTGCCACAAGTGTTTTGAGGGTGGGGTGTTCTTTTTGGAGTTATAGGCTTGTTTGGAAAAGCAGATGACGGACAACGGATCCTCCGGGCCAACCTCGACATCCTCCTGAGCCCCCATTGAATTTCGCCGCCCGACCCCAGGGTTGTGGGCTGAATGGCTGTGTAAGCAACTTCCGGGGGGGGACGGAGGGTTGTGTTTCAATGTTCCGGCTTTATATATAGTGCTGGCCGATTATGTAACGATTTACTGATTCCTGCAATAAAAATATTAAAAAAAAAAAAAAAAAATGGTGATGTGCCACATGTGAGGGAGACACACCACTATGGCACCACAAAACATACTCACCATGGCCATGTTACTCATCCCACACAATGATGTTGACCTGAAACACATTGGCATGCACAGACACAACACCAACCCCAGTCAGTGGTAACAAGCCCACAGGTGAGGTAAGCAGATGTTACTGTGGGAAGACAGACAACACACATAACAAAGCATAGCACAGGTTCATTACACATCAGCAACACGTTTATTCCACAATAGTTGCACGGTAATTCCACGTAACAGTGGACAAACGCTCACAAAGTGTTGGAGAATTGAAGTCCAGGGATGTGTGGTACATCAGTTGATGGGAATTGACAACTTCCACACTGGTGTTGGCTTCTGGGTGTTGGGGGTCAGTGTTGACCAAACAACAGGCAAAGTACACTGGGAAGGACAGACACAAGACACAGTCAAAAGCACAGCAGAACAGGAGAGAAATGCAATACACATGCACAAAACATGTTGCAAGAAACCTACACAAAACAAGTTAGCAGTACTACCCTATTGTGGAGTACACACCACCTGAATGGACACATCACTGCACGCATCCAGTCAAGTGGCACACAGACACACTCAGACAGCAACAGAGCTGCCACAACGTGTTCCAGGCTACCTCCATACATTCACATAACAACACTTCAAACTCACATTCAGCTCAAGAAGTTGTTCATGAGCTGTGAGCGGACGTCACCCTCATCCTCATCATCACTGGCATTTTGGCCCAGCCCGAGATCCTCCACAGGTGCCGGCGGTTGGTCATTGTCATCGTCATCCTGGATGAGAGGCACCTCTTTCCGCACTGCCATGTTGTGTAACATGCAGCATACAAGGATTATTTTGCACACCTTTGCAGGCTCATATGGGAGGGCCCTACCGGTCTTGTCCAGGCAGCGAAAGCGGCTTTTAAGTAGGCCAAATGTCCGCTCAATCACCCTCCTGCTCCGACCATGTGCCTCATTGTAGCGCAGCTCGGCTGGTGTCACAGGGTTCCTGAGGGGTGTCAGCAACCACGGCATGTTGGGGTATCCGGTGTCACCTACACACACAAAAAGGAACAAGTAGCTGAGTTTTGTAGGAGTGCGGAATACAACACTGACAAACACAAACAATGAGAAAGTCAGCACACACCGACAAGCCAGGCATGCTGATCTGGCATCTGTGACATCAGCATTGCAATGCAACTACTCCTCATAATGTAGGCATTGTGCGCAGAACTAGGGAACCGTGCACACACATGTGTGATAGACATGTCTGCAGGACATAACACCAGAGCATTGATGGAGTGGTAGTGCTTCCTGTTCCGGTATGCCTGCTCATGTGCCTGTGGTGGTATCAGGGTCACATGTGTCCCATCAATAGATCCGATGACGTTCGGCATCCTCCCCAGTGTATAAAAGGCATCCTTTATCTCCAGGAGTTCAGCTGGGCTAGGGAACTTGATGTAAAGGTCTAGGAAATGCAACATCCCCTCCAAGACATCGCGTAGCACCCGACTAAACATTGTTTGCGACATACCACCAGCAGTAGCCACAGTGTACTGGAAGGTACCAGTAGTAAAGAAGTGCAGGGCTGCCATCACCTTCACCTCTGGGGTCAGTGCTGTAGGGTATGTCCGGCCAGGTAGCAGATGTGGTGCCAACTGCTCTGCCAACTCCTCAATCAGTGGCCTGGTGAAGCAGTACCGTCTGATACAGTCGCGTTCCTGCATGGTTGCAAGGTCTGGAAACGGTCGATGGACAGCTGGTGCCCCCGCAGTACAGAGATGCACAAAGGAAAATTGTCAGTTCATCCACCCATGTGGCCATGACCAGGCTCAATCGCACATGATAGATCATGACATTACACAATGTATGCTGTTGTGCATGGACACATATGTCACCTACATGATCACCACCTCCCATCTCAATTCCACATGTCCACATGAGTCCCATGTAGTGCAATGGCCAATCATCTGGCTGAGTCACCCAACCTATGTACTGCTGCAACGTTCGAAACACACACCACAGTGACTAGTGAGGCCTGATGTCTCCCAAGCATCACAGATCTTTGCCATGCAGAAACCCAGGGTCCCTGTATTGCCACATCGACACTGGCATGGACATAGCGCATCACGTACACACCACAAGGCAAGTGTAAGTCCCACAGGTAGTGGCCACTGTTGTTCCTGCCGGCCCTACATGTACGTCTCCTAGACACACACACACCATCAAGGTTGATGCATATACCACATGGATGTGGAGACTGCAACCCATTGGGCACTGTGATGTACATGCCATCACCCCCTGGACTCAGGGTGTATGTGACCTGCCCCAAGCATATCCAACATGAAACTGTGTCCGTGACTCATGCTCATTACTGTACAATTGCACATCACAGTGGTAATGTGCACAACACACAAAGAATTCTGCCCCCATGTACATGTGCACAGCCTGGGAGTGGCTGCACAAAAGTGCCACCCAACAACCCATATGTGCCCCACCAAAAACCCAGGGAATGCAGCCTTACATGCCATGGGACAATGTGTGGCCAATGCTGTAGTGTGGTAGGTGTGTACAGGTGTCCCTGGCCAGTAAATGTGTGTTGCATCCGTAGAATAGTCTCACCAATTAGTTCCGACGCGGGTGACAATGCGTACGCATTGCACGGTTCAGAACCGAGCCGTGCATACGCTTTGTCATTGAATGCTATGAGGTCCGAAGCGGGTGACAATGCATACGCATTGTACGGTTCATGACCAAGCCGTGCGTACACTTTGTCATTGAATGCTATGAGGTCTGAGGCGGGTTATAATGCGTATGCATTGCACGGTTCATGACTGAGCCGTGCGTACGTTTTGTCATTTAATGCTATGAGGTCCTACGCGGGTGACTATCATGCATACGCAGTGAAAAAAAAGAGGTATGAGGTTCCTAGAAGTGAAGCAGGGTGTGGTAGTATAACTCGAAGGTGCCAAGGTGACAATGTGAGGGTGTTAATGTACGCAGGAGAGAAGATCACTCCTTCTGGAAAAGAAGACCCTCACACACCCAACAAGCGGGTGTCTTGCTTCATCACCGGGTCTTGCTCCTTATCGGGCCGGCGGTGCAATGCCCGGTCAGGCACCCAAATGGGGCCTTCCTAACAGAGATCTTTATTTCCAATGCCGATGAGTGAGGTGTGTAAGGGATTACTTCTACTAGCTGGTGTAGGTGCATGTGAAGTGTGAAGTGAGTGAACTAAAACAGGGATAGGTGATCCACTTAAAACTATTTTAATAAAGCATGGTAACCATCCTGATTAAAACCAAAGTGAAATGCACATATCTCACCTTTAGGTGTGTGAGTCAATGTGCTAAAAGGGTCAACATGTTTCTTGCCTGGTAATTTATTAATTGGCAATTCTTCAGGACCAAAAATAAGGCTACCTACACTTTTTTGGTGGTTGTCACAACCTCTAGGATGTATCAATGGTGGCCAAACGTACAGCACCCTAAAAATGTGTGGTACCAAAAGTTAAGTAACACAACCCTCATAAGCTGTGATGAAATCATGCCCAGGGTGGGAGAGCACTAAATTTATAGTGTCGATTCCGTAATAAGGAAAGCTACGCAAACCTAAAGCCTCACCATCCACCGAGGTATGCATACGCGTCGGGCAGGCATCGTCCGAGACAGACATACGCCTTGGCCATTGAATCGTATGGAGACGGGTGCATGTGTATTTCCAAAATGCACGTTGTACAGTCAGTTGAACGAGCCGGGTGCAACCATTGGCTCCAGACTGTCATGGAGACGGATGCGGATTCAAAACTTGTTTCATGAAGGTGAAGATTTGAATGATGTGGAAAGCGTGTACGAGTCTTACATTTAAATGGATTAGCCAGATTCATAGAATTCAACTGCGTTGGACCTATCACTTTAGACACATGGCACAGATTCTGCCTCTGCAGCACAGATATAAGGCTGGCTGGCACCCAGGGAGCTCACTTGCCTGCACTACATGCTACTGGACCACATCCCTGCTACCACTGCTGCTGTCTCTGCATCCTCTGGCTCCTGCTATGGCACGTACTCTGGAGAGGGCCCCAACCTTCACTGAGGAGAAGAACCGGGCCCTGCTGGACGGGCTCCTTCCACAGTACAGCAAGCTCTATGGCAAACCAGGTGAGCAGGTGAGTGTGCAGTCCACTGCCTTCCTAATTATGCATGTTATCTGACTAGCAGGACTAGCAGTGTGTACACCAGTGGCAAGCATTCTCACTGACTACTTTCATGACCCAAAGTTTGTAGGTACATGTAATGAACAGGTGTCCTGCTGCTAAAGTGCATTGGTGCAAGCTTAAACTACACAGGCATTGTTAACATGTCAGACATGCAGGTGATTTTACCTTCCCCATGGTTGCACTACCTGTGTAACTCATTTCCCTTTGTGATGATGACATGTATATCCAAATGTGTGCTGCACAAATCTGGGGCATGTGTGTTAAAATGTACTTTTCACTTTGTCATCCTCACAGGTTGATGCCCACCAGAAGCAGGAGATCTGGCTGACCATCGCCCGGTTGTTCGTTGGGTGGGGGTCTACAAGCGCCGGATCCGCAAACTACCAGCAGAGGTGGCAGGACCTTTGGGGCTGGACCCGGAGGATAGCTAGAGTCCAGCTGAAGCTGTCACCTCCGCGCAGGAGGGGCGGACACCGGACCCTGACCCCCCACATGCTCCGGATACTGGAGATGGTCTTCCCGGACCTGGATAGGCAGCTGAAGGCCAGACAGCAGCAGGAAGGGGGTAAATCCATGACTAATCTGTGTACTATGTCTGACATGCCAATTGCAGTCTTTTGGCCTGGTCACACTCCCACATTACGTAGGTCTTGTAGCCCAATACTCAGGTCCATCAATTGTGTGATGCACCCTCCTCATCTGTTCCACAGGTGTGGCCCCTACAGTCTGTTGCTTGTGTCACTAGGGCACTGTGTCCCTGCAGTCAGCTATACTTCATCTACTGGACAGCTTCTGTTCCCGTGACTCTGGTGTGTGTTTCATGGGTGGGTCAATTGTTTACCCAATGTCCGAGATCTCACATGTGATCTGTGTGTGCCCTTGAGATGTGTTTCAATTGCTGGTCTGACTCGCCACATGTGGCTGGGGTATTCCAAACAAACCCATGCAGCAGGGGACTCCAATTTTGGGGCCTCAGGAGTATGTATATCAAGTATGTCACACTTGCTTAGCCACCTGACTACTGTCCAGGGCCAAACACGGTTTCATGTAGACCTGGTTAGTCATGGCTCCTCAAGGGGATTTAGAAACACTCTGTAATCCCATTCCTGTGTATGAAATTGCAGGTTGTGCTTAGTGGCATGTGCCCTCAGGTGTCTGCCTCTGTGTCATTAGGGTGTGGCTTGTTATTACGTACAAATGGGGTGCACATGATCCAGAGGGTCAGCATGACATCTGAGATGTGACTGTGAGAGACAAGACCTGTGTGACATATAGGTGTGTGATCATCTGACAGCGCACAATGGTGTATGCAAATGTGTCCTTCATGCAGCTGGGTTACATGCATGGCAGATTGTGATGTGTTAAGTACAGGGAGTTGTGTTTGCAGAGACTCATATGTCTGATTTGCATGATGTGGGGTCATCTGAGTCCTGTATATGTTGTTTGCAGGGGATGGGCAAGTGCCCCGGTCATCTGCAGAGTTAGCTTCACCCCTGAGCTAGGATTGTGAGTCAGTACATATTGTTGTTGTCTGGATGCCCTGCCCCTGTGACAGAAGACAGTAGTGACTGACTTTCTGGGCATCCCAGTGCCATGGCATTTAACTTGCTATGAGTGATCCTGCATTGTGCTCAAGTGTGCACCATGCACCCCATTGTGGCATTGCCCATCAGGTCATGAGAACATCATAGTGTGTGTTGCTGGCATCAAGCATGTGACATGAGTCTCTGCCCATCCCTTCATCCGGACACCTGGAGTCAGTAGCAAGAGATGTGCTATGTGTATAGTGACATACTCCTATATGTTCACTTGCATGTTCAAATGAGGTGTGGGTGGTGCATGTCGGCACATTGGGGTGTTAGCATCCAACATGCAACAGACATATGTGTGCAAGTCAAGGAGGGATATGTGTGCCATGATTGAGGTTGAGAATGAAAATTGGCTTATTCTAAACAGTGTTGGCACTTTGAGCTGTGTTCAGCTGATGATGCCAGGGCTTGCCCTGTGATAAGATGAACTCACTGTGGTGTGTGCAGTCGGTGCAGGTGACTGATGTTGTTCTCTTACTTCCTATTCCTATCCATATACATCCACGGCCAAAGGAGGGGACAGCTCCATGGACCAGGAGGAGCGACAGAGCCTGACAGGGACAGAAGGAGAGGAGTCAGGGGGACCCAGTGGCACGGAGGGTGAGTGGAGCCACACAGAGGAGTCGTCAGCACCATCACCCCCAACTGAGGGCCACAGCAGCTCTGAAGATGACTCCCTTGTGGAGGCGGGTGTCAGCAGACACCAAACCCCAGCTAGTGAGGCTGTCCCCGCCACCACCACCACCACCACCCTCCCATCGGCTCCCATCCCAGCAGTCCCTGTAGGCTCCCGTGTTCGTGAGCATGTCTCCTTTGTGCCAGGCACCGCACCCCTGCCCCTGTGTCCCCTGCTGCCCTGAGTGAGGAGTCTGTGGACTTACTTAGAGAGATCCATGTAGGGCAGATGTCGATGGTGATGGTCCTCCATGCACACACAAGTCTGTTGACACAACTGGTGTCGTTCATGGAGGGCATTTCCTCGGGCATGTCTTCCCTATAGAGGACCAATCAGTCCCTGGCCTCCTCCCTGATGGCAGCAGTGTCCCTCCTCCAACAGTCCCGCACCCCTCTGACCCTTGCACCACCCACGATTCCTAGCAGCCTATCTGTCCCACGCACACAAACACCCAAACCAAGGTCTAGACGTGCACACAAGCAACCTCAGGGGACTGATACCACACTCACAGGGGCTGGTTTGCAGACACACACACAGTCATCCACAACCACTCCGCAGTACTCCAAGACCTCTCCCTCCCAGCCCCCTTCCCTTGCATCACCTGCAACCCCATATCCCCAGAAGCTCTTCCTCTGTGTCCTTGGCCTCTTCCCCACCGACCCAGCAGATCCTGATTAAAAGGGGAAGAGGAAGTCCCCACACACAGAGGGGAGTGCCCCTCACACCTGGATGCCCTCCCCTAGGTACAGTCAGGATGAGACCCCCACCCGCAAGTTCCCCCGGAGACAGAAGAGCAAGACCACCATGCAGCTCCAAGGCAAAGTCTCCGTCCTCCATCCCCCAGGCCACCACTCCAGAGGTTCCCCCACCATTCCCTGCCCTGGGTTCCCCCACCCACAGATACACCATCCCCAAAATGCTAAGGCCATCCCCCCTACCACTTGCTCCTCCACACCTGGTAAGACGGTTAGTGCTACTGATGTGGAGACCGTGTCCCCCCCTGTCCTGCTGACCTCACCTGCCCCCATTCCGCTCCCATGGATGTAGGCACTGCAGTGGAGTCCATGACCACCCCGTCTGACTTGGGCACTGCAGTGGGGACCCAATCCACTCCATCTGACCTGCCCACTGGAGTTGTGCCGGCACCCAACCCATCTGACTTGTGCCCCACAGTTGTGACAGCACCCACCACTTCAGTCAGCTCCACTGCAGTTGCTAGTGTCTCGCCTGCATCCACCACCTCTTCACTGCCTCCTTCTGCTGCGCCCTGATCCTGTCCCTGCGGTGCCTGGCCTGCCCCCATGTATGCCCCTCCAAGGGGATGGCCCCGGTCCTTAGCAGTGAGGCGAGCAACGTGTGACAGTTGTCACTCTAGTTTACTCCTTGGCATTTGGACATGGACTGGCCATTGGCCTTTTGTTTGAACGGACGTTTAACTTTTAATATGCTGAATAAAGCTTTTTTCTTTATCCCTGTGAACTTGATTTAGCTGTACATTATGTTGATGATGTTTAACATGCCCTTGCACCTGTAATGCTTGGTTTCCAATGTTGAGTACTGATGTGTTGCTGTGAGGTACTCCATGTGGTCCATGAGATATGTATCCTATTCTGGTGGGTATCTATGTCATCCTTTGCAGCTACCTGGGTGTGTCATGATCAACTATTTGTGGACATCTCTGTGAACATTTAATTTGCATGGTCACATCTCTGGCTTGCACTCATGCACATATGATGTGCTTCCCATTGTCCAATTTGTCAATTCCACAAACTTTGTGCACATCACCACTGGACCTACAGGTGTGGGCATAATTGGTATAGGAGCAACTGGGTCCCCTGTGCAACTTGCTAGACATATGTTTTGAGTATGTGCAGATGACTTAGGGGAGACTCACGGACCCAGGCTGTTGTGACCAGAGCCTTCATTGTGTGGTAACTGATGGCTGACTGACCAAGTGTTCTGCAGACATGGGTGAGAGGTGCTGTGAATATGTTTGGCACAGCTGGGCCTCCACAGGAGTTGGGTCCCCTCAAGTAAGTGTGTTGTCCTGTGACATAGCCTGTGCCCACGGTGTGTGCTGTATGAGCATGTGTGTGTGTCCACATCCCTGTTCATACACAGGCAGTGTTCCCTTGATATGCTCCTGTTGTTGATGCTTGCTGAGTGGTACTGGGTTCATCCCACTACGTTGCCATGGGCTCCCAGATGTGATGGTGCATGACACACTACTGTTAATTGGTGTATCATCATTGGGATGTGTCAGTTCTGAGCGTGGATGATGTTGTCAGACACAGATGGGACACAGTCAGGGTTCCCCAAGGCACTTGTTTATTTGCAAAATCATGTAGTTGTCCCTAGGTGGTACCTTTCAGGGATTGACACATTTGTATGTGTGTGTGACTGCTCCCACTTGTCGGGTTCATGGCTGCAATGTTGGCAGGTGTCAGCATGTGTGCCTTGTGGTTCTCCTTGGCTTCTGCATTGTCCTGGGACTGTGGCAGGGATTCTGAAGGTTACGTGAGCTTTGAAGTCATGGCCATGTACCGCACACTGATCAGTATGTCTGTCATTCCCCACGGTTGTAAACTGTCCTTGTGTGATGTGTCTGTGCACCTTAGTTACTCCCAACATTCATGTGTTTGTCATGGGTGCATGTGCAATGTCACCTGTCCATGTGGGCTTCACAGATGCACATTGTTGCAGTTCAGGGTGTGTGGTGTTGAGGCTGGACTGGTGTAAATGTTTGCATGGATGGTCCCCTAGCTCCTGTTTGTCCATGGATGAGGGGCCATGCTGAGTGATTTGTGTATGTGTATGTGTGATGTACATTTGTGGAACAGGACACATGTCTGGGTTTCCCAGTTTGTACGACATCTGCCTTTGTCATCACAGTGGAGGTGTGATGCATGTCACCCCAATGTCTGGTCCCTGAGGGTAGTGCTGTTGTGTGTCAGTCTCTTGCTGTGTTAGTTGGTGTTCATTACAGCTTGTGTCACATGCGTCTTTTGTGCTTCCTCTCATCTCACAATGCCTGATTGCCCACTAAGGGTGTCCCAATGACGGTTTACTTTTGTATGGCACTGTGTCCACATCTGTGTCACTGTGGTTCAGCCCCCCTCATGTGTTGTGTAGTTGCCTGGGGATACTGTGACACACACACACACACATGCTGTGTCAGATGTGCAGTGTGAGGTTGCATGTTTGTGTTTGTGCATCTGCATCAGTGCATTGGTATTGCTGTTGTGGGCCTTTGTCTGGATGCTGCTTCTGTGATTTTCCCTGCTGTCCCTGTGAGTCATATCACGTCATTGTGCACATTCATCATGGTTGTCAGGTGCCATTGCTGGCATGGAATGGGAGTTTGTGAGCTGACACCTACAGTCTACACAGGTTGTTTTGATTGGTGTGTCTATTATCGAGATGTGTGTATGATTGGTGATGGTCACTTCTGCTCTTGTGTCACTGTACACTGTATGCATTGTCAGCCCCCATGTGTGGTGCTTGTCTGCACATGGCCGAGAGTGTGTTAGGTTTTCACAGCACTGTTAGCCTCACCACATCTCTGTGGGAATGGGACACAACCACTAGTTTGCCACAGAAGTGTTTAATGTGTTGGGAGCAGGGATCATACATGCTGTTTGTTATTTGCAGCTTTGACCATGATGACACTTACCTTTTGGTCACTGTGATGAGGGGGGGTTTAGACCCCATCACCACAATGCTCAACATCTGCTGCAGTTTGGAAGAGCACACTTAACTTCTGTTCTACTCAGTGAGGGGGTGTTCTTTTTACATTGCCACAGTGCTATGGTGATGCTTGCCTTGTGTAGGGCACACTCATTTGTTGGTCACACATGTGCTGTTAATTACATTGTATGTTCGAAGTCATAATCACTGTTGTGGGCATTTGTCACAGACCACACACTGTTGGCATGATGTTAGGGGGGATGTACTTTGCTGACATACCTAATGTTGTAGTATGATGGATGTGTGGCGCATCACCCATCCTACGAGTGGGGGTGGCAGGGGTGATGGGCAACAGGTCCCCTAGGGGTGGGGGTGGCAGGGGTGATGGGCAACATTAGCTCTATGGCTGGGGTGGCAGGGGTGATGGGCAACATAAGCCCTATGAGTGGGGTTGGCAGGGGTGATGGGCAACATAAGCCCTATGAGTGGGGGGGCAGGGGCGATGGGCAACGGGTCCCCTAGGGGTGGGGGTGGCAGTCGTGCTGGGCAACAAGTCCCCTAGGGGTGGGGGTGGCAGTAGCACTGGGCAACAGGTCCCCTATGAATGGGGGTGGCAGGGGTGATGGCCAACATTAGCCCTATGGCTGGGGGTGGCAGGGGTGATGGGCAACAGGTCCCCTAGGGGTGGGGGTGGCAGTAGTGCTGGTCAACAGGTCCCCTAGGGGTGGGGGTGGCAAAGGTGATGGGCAACATTAGCCCTATGGCTGGGGGTGGCAGGGGTGATGGGCAACAGGTCCCCTATGAGTGGGGGTGGCAGGGGTGATGGGCAACATTAGCCCTATGGCTGGGGGTGATGGGCAACAGGTCCCCTATGAGTGGAGGTGGCAGTAGTGATGGGCAACAGGTCCCCTATGAGTGGGAGTGGCAGGGGTGATGGGCAACAGGTCCCCTATGAGTGGGGGTGGCTGTAGTGATGGGCAACAGGTCCCCTATGAGTGGGAGTTTGCAGGGGTGAGGGGCAACATTAGCCCGATAGCTGGGGGTGGCAGAGGTGATGGACAACAGGTCCCCTTTGAGTGGGGGTGGCAGTAGTGATGGGCAACAGGTCCCCTATGAGTGGGGGTGGCAGGGGTGATGGGCAACAGGTCCCCTATGAGTGGGGGTGGCAGTAGTGATGGGCAACAGGTCCCCTATGAGTGGGGGTGGCAGGGGTGATGGGCAACATAAGCCCTATGAGTGGGGGTGACAGGGATGATGGGCAACAGGTCCCCTATGGCCGGGGGTGACAGGGGTGCTGGGGAACATAAGCCCTATGGGTGGGGGTGTTAGTGGTTCTGGCCATGCAACCCCGATGGTAGCCTGTTGTTAGTGACCAGGATGTGGATCCCCTGTGTGTGTGCACCATTTTGCGGGTACATGTCGTTGGTTTATGTCGTAGGTGTCTGACTTACCTGCTGCGCCGTCGGCGTCGGTTCCTGAGCCGGTCATAGATGTATAGTAATGGTATGACCTGCGCGATGGGATTCATGATGTGTTCGTGTCGTACACGCTGCTTATTGCTCCGTCTCGAACCCGCTGTAAGCTGGTCCGTCTCGTAGCTGTGGATTGAGTTGTGGCGCAAATGTAGCTGATATGCTTGTTTTCCGGATGCTGTGACGTCCAGTGCGTGGCGACCCGTCCGGTGCATAGGAAGTACGCATCGTACTTGTCATGCCGGAAACTGCTATGGATACTGCTTCCGGGCGACTCGGTTCAGCATTAGGAGTTACGGCTCGGACGGAGAATGGAGCTTGAATCACAGCCTACGTGTCAGTCGTGTTTTTGGCAGGTATGCGCATCGTACTTCCTCTGCAGGACGGACTGGCTACGGGTATGTGTCAGTCGCACGGTAAGGCTACAGACAGCTCTCGGAGAGCTGTCTGACCCGGTATCGGAATCGACCCCTTAGTAGGAACACCATTCACTAGAATAATTAATGGTTCACTTTCTTCTTTCACTACACCAATAGCTTCAATATTTTTCTTTAAATCTAGAGGTAAATATACAAATCTTCCTTTTAATCCTCTCTGTAAATCTGTGGAAGGCAAATTACCTGTTTTAGGCTCCATAGGAACAATAGCCTGAAATGGGTGCACAGATTGAATCAGAATACACTCATATGTGTTTAAATCCATCAGTTCTTGAGGCATATCTACCTACTCCAGATCATTATGCACAGCTCTTCCTGGCATTTTATTATCCTCTAATTTGTTATAACAATATTTACAAATATGTTGATTAGTACCCAAATAAAGAGCAATCCTCTACCAACAAATAAGTTGCAAATTCCTTCCACTTATCATTATTTTCTTTTTCACTTTTTAAATACAGATCAACAGTCCTAGTCTGATTCTTATAGTGAGTTCGTCGACAACAAATACATGTATAATATGGCCTTTCACACGAAATTACCTTAAACTTTGAAATTTCTTCTTCAAATTTCTCTGTAGTAATCTTTTCCACATTTCCTTCAATGCCTACTTCTATCAATGTCTCACTTTTTCTACTCTATTCTTCAGGACCAAAGTAACGAAACTCTATTTCATCACAAACTTTTTTTTTACATCTGATTCTGACCCATGCACAAGTGCACTGTTTAATTCATTTAAAAATATTGCTGGACTTTTTGCGTAATACAATCTTCTAACTAACTTCTGCATTTGAGAATGATGCACTGCTAACATTCTAAAGTGATGAAAAACACTTTGACATACTTTTCTAGAAAGACAAGCCAGAGAATGACCTTGCAAACCAGTATATTTTCTCACTCTGCAAGGATCTAGACCTTGCAACATCTAAATCTTTTGTTTAAGACTTTTTTTACTATAAACTCGTAAGAAATTCCCAAAAATATCAATAGATTCCTGACGTATACTGCATATGCTACTACAATCCCAAGTATACACTGGGGCTTTAGTACGTCTCCCTAGAATTTCATCAGCTACCAGTTCCTCTACATTTCTAGGAATCAATTTTCATTTTCAATTGGACAACCATTTTTAACCACATAAGCATGACCACTGGTAACAACTACATGCAACAATGTATTGGTTTGAAAATAACTCTCTTCATTAAGAAATGGCTCGGAACTTGAACTGTGTTTCCATTCACCCCCAAAAAATCACAAAGTTACTTCTTTTAATTAATCTCTTCCTTTTACTTTTTGCCTTCATAAAATATATTGGCTTATCTAATGATCGAATTCTATTTAAAATGAATAATTTCCTTTTCAGTTCAAAAGCCTTTTCAACAATAGTTTCAATCTGTTTTTTCTTTTTATAAAATGCTGATCTTTTTTTAAATTTCCTCACATCTTTCAACAAATTAAACATAACTCTATTATAAAACATTATTTTTCTTATTTCAGTAAATTGATTCTTTCTCCTTTTACCATATATCTTTTCTTGAAAACTTAATATCCCATTAATTTCTCCTTATTTCTTGTTATTGTTCTTTCTTCTTGAGGCATTGTTTCTACTTTCCACATTGTACACACTGTTTCTAGGCTGTGAAAGTCTTTTAGCAAATTCTTTGGTCTCTTACCACAAAATGTATTTTTTTCCCACGTGTTGTTCTTCATCTAAATGTTGCTTTTGTGTTTTCTTCAAATAATACTCCTTTTTGTTGTTGTTTCCTTCTTTCTGTTTTTTTAGTCATGGTGACGTTTTTTGTAATGATGATGAACACTATCTGTTTTGAAAAGAAATATATAATATTATTAAAATAAATCTTTAAAATAATGTATTGTATTATGAAACAAATATCTTCAACATAAAAAATATTTATATGCTTTGTTTAGAAATCACAACCCATTTTCTGCAATACAGAGGTAGTAGTTTGAAAAATGAAGGACACAATAAGTAGTGTTTATGTGTTTAGAGGACTGCATGAATACTGGATAGGTGTTTGTAATATTGATGTATTACTATCAGGGTCATTGCATAAGTACATAAATACTGACTGAATGATTAGAGTACTGCAACAAAAGAGAATGCTGAATTTATAAATCCCTAGGTTTTGGTACAGTGATTACATAAAGACATAGTTCTGTTAAGATGATTGCAGGAGTGGAAAGAGAATGACAGGCTGATTGGGGAACTACATGAATACTACCTGTCTTATTGCAAGGGTGATTTAGTAGTCTGCTAGTGGTTAGAGGTCTACATAGATTGTGCACATTTGATTGTAGCACTGCGGGTCTTAATACCTGAGTCATTCTACAAGATCATGCATAGTGTCTGGATAGTTACACTGCTGGTAGTTGACTGCAGGGAGACTTTTTAAGTGCTTCTGTCTTGGCACAGAGATTAGATAACGACATCCTTCTGACAGTATGATTGCAGGAGTTGACAGAGACTGTAGCACTGCTTATCTTCACGCCTGAGTCACTCTACAAGTGCATGGATAGTGACTAGATATTTACACTGCTGGTAGTTGACTGCAGGGAGAGTTTATAAGTGCTTGTGTTTTGGCACAGAGAATCGACAAAGACATGCTTCTGTCAGGATGACTCCAGGAGTGGACAGAGAGTGACCGTCTGATTGGGGCACTGCATGAATACTACCTGGCTTATTGCAAGGGTGAATCAGTACTCTGCTGGGGGTTAGGGGCCTGCATACATTGCACACATTTCACTGTACCACTATGTGTCTTAAAGCCTGAGGCATTCTACAGGTGTATAGACACTTACTAGATAGTGAGAGTGCTGGTAGTTGACAGAAGAGTGAGTTTTTAAGTGCTTGTGTGTTCAAACAGCGATTAGATAAGGACATGCTTCTGTCAGAATAATTGCAGGAGTGGACAGAGACTGGTAGACTGATTGAAGCACTACAAGAATACTACCTGGCTTATAGCAAGGGTGAATCAGTACTCTGCTGGGGGTTTCAGACCTGCATACGTTGCACACATTTCACTGTAGCAGTACGTGTCTTAATGCCTGAGGCTTTCTACCGGTGTATGGACAGTGACTAGATAGCGAGAGTGCTGGTAGTCGACAGGAGGGTGAGTTTTTAAGTGCTTGTGTGTTGGCACAGAGATTAGATAAGGACATGGTTCTGTCAGGATGATTGCAGGAGTGGACAGAGACTGATAGGCTGATTGGGGCACTGCATGAATACTACCTAGTTATTGTGAGGGTGAATCAATACACTGCTGGGGGTTACAGGCCTGCATACATTGCGCACATTTCACTGTACCACTATGTGTCTTATTGCCTATGACATTCTATAAGTGCATGGATACTGAGTGGATAGTTTATTGCTTGTGACATTCTATAAGTGCATGGATACTGAGTGGATAGTTTAAATGGTGGTAGTTGACAGCAGGGAGAGTTTATAAGTGCTTCTGTGTTGTCACAGAAGTTACATAAGGACATACGTCTATCAGGATAATTGCAGGAGTGGACCAAGATGTGAGAAGGTGACCTGATATATGCTTTCCACTAGTTCTAGTGGTCACCTTGTATCAATTTAAACAACCCCTTATGGTGAATGGTTAAAGACAACCTTTATTGAAATCTATCCTTGTGGTAGCTATGGAGAGCAGCCTTCAGGCTAAGTCTTGAAGGAATGTAAAGCAGCTTGTTTTACCAGTCTATAATCTCTTGAATGATCAAATGAAAAGACAACCACACCAAGTATATATTCAGAATACATGTATTTAAGATAAAACACACCCCTCTAGTCTCTTTATGAGACTGGAGTTCGAAGTACTTTGTTTGCAAGTCAACAATTATCAGTAATAGCACAAATACACGTTTGGGCCCAAGGTGCGTACCAAACCATATACCAAAAAAGTGGTATAAGAACCACGACTGGGATAGACACTAGGCCTATAGCCTGTAGAATTGCTAGGACCCCAAGGAACCACCCAAGGTAGTGACACAGGGGACCCACAGGGAATGCATGCAGAATGAAAACACAACCGCGGGTTCCCGTTATCTTCTATGGGCAATGTCGCGGTTGGAAATTTAAAGATTAGGGACACTTCTAATCGAGTCAGGCAGTGGAAAGGCGGTTTCGGTGCTTCGACACTGATTTCGAGTTGTGTGATATATATATATATATATATATATATATATATATATATATATATATATATATATATATATATATATTCTGCAAAGCGACCCACTTCGGAAATCACAGGGCGCTCTCAGGCGGTGCGTTCAGAGACGGCAGGGTCAGGCCGTAGTCAAATTATTCTTCGTTTCCCCGCAGGGCTGGGTTCTCGCGCACTCACGGAAGAAACAAATCGTCATCAATTCATATCGTCAGGTTTCTTTCTTTATTTACAGCATGCCAGTTAGAAAAACTCTACGCGTTTCAGTCCCACCAGGGACCTTGTTTACGAGACTGGTCTCTTTGTTTCTTCCGTGAGTGCGCGAGAACCCAGCCCTGCGGGGAAACGAAGAATAATATATATATATATATATATATATATATATATATATATATATATATATATATATATATTTATTTTTTTTCACCAAAGACCCGAAAGCTTTCAAGGACGCACTCGACACTGAATGTAACCTGCCGGTTTCTTTATTTGCGGAAAGAACCAACATTCGCATCCCATTAAATGTTCGATTCGCCTTACGCGTTTCAAGGATTTGCATCCTCTTCGTCAGAGGCAAGCTCACGGTGAATGTTCAATGAAGGGATCCAATTAATCAATTAACTGCATGGCATCTTTTATACTTAGTGAACTTCTGTCCTAATTGGAGCTGATTCATCCCTCAGTGGGTTCGTTTATTTATTCACATTACTCGTAGCATTTTATTTTCCTTAGTAGGTGGTAGATAGCAATGCCGGTTCGTTTTTTCTCTCCCATTCAGTGTGCTGCACCTTAGGTAAGGATTCCGATCCAACCAGCAGCCTTTCTTTGTTCCAGAAATGGTGCAGTCCTTCACGGCAGGGCAGCCGTGTGCATATTTTTTTCACCAAAGACCCGAAAGCTTTCAAGGACGCACTCAACACTGAATGTAACCTGCCGGTTTCTTTATTTGCGGAAAGAACCAACATTCGCATCACATTAAATGTTCAATTCGCCTTACGCGTTTCAAGGATTTGCATCCTCTTCGTCAGAGGCAAGCTCACGGTGAATGTTCAATGAAGGGCTCCAATTAATCAATTAACTGCATGGCATCTTTTATACTTAGTGAACTTCCGCTCAGTGCGTGATGCTTAGTATAGCATGCTGGGACTTGCTGTCCTAATTGGAGCTGATTCATCCCTCAGTGGGTTTGTTTATTTATTCTCATTACTCGTAGCATTTTAAACTTTCTGTTCCAGCATGCACCAGGTATGTGCACTGAGCACAAGCCCACTGAGCAACAGTGATGTTAATAAAGCTGCAATTTGAAATGAATGCAAGGCTCAGATGTCATTTGTGGCAGCCCAGGAAGAAGGGGTTTTCAACCTTGAAACACGTTGGCAAGCACAATTACGTAAAGGAACATGAAAGCAGGCTGCATCATGAAGCTGTATGGCGAAGCTCTGTGAGTGACCTCCCAATGCTAAAGGGCACTTTGGTGGAAATATTTTGACACGGCAGCCCAGCCGTGGGGAGGGGCACCATTACCGGCTGGAAAAGAAATACAGATTCCAGCAAGGTGAGGCTGTTGTTTTGTACTTTCAAGACGTTTTCCAGCACAGCGCTTCAAATGCTGATTAAGCCTGCCTAATGCTCTGCAACCTACTATAGGATAAAAATAAGCCTTCATTCAGCAAAGGAGCATTTGAACTTACTACAAGTGAAGAAGCACACTCGCATCATGAACTTTCTGTTCCAGCATGCACCAGGTATGTGCACTGAGCACACGCCCACTGAGCAACAGTGATGTTAATAAAGCTGCAATTTGAAATGAATGCGAGGCTCAGATGTCTTTTGTGGCGGCCCAGGAAGAAGGGGTTTTCATCCTTGAAACGCGTTGACAAGCACAATTACATAAAGGAACATGAAAGCAGGCTGCATCATGAAGCTGTATGGCGAAGCTCTGTGAGTGACCTCCCAATGCTAAAGGGCACTTTGGTGGAAATATATATATATATATATATATTCAGTGAAAAAACCATAGGTTTCACACACGTTATAGTTAGGAATTAGCATTTAAAAAACCTTAGAAATTCAGTGAAAAAACCATAGGTTTCACACATGTTATAGTTAGCTGGACATTTTACTCGTAAAAAACCAATGAAATTGCCCCGTTATAGTTAGTTCAGCTAACTATAACTCGCGCGCCCGCAATGCACTGCTGATGACGTCACATATTACATCACTCATGACATGGTCAGTGACATCACTCATGACATCACTGATGACATCTCAAATGACATCACTGATGACATCACTGATGACATCATCCAGTGATTGTGTGTTTTTCTGAAAATTATATATTTTTTTTATTTATATATAACTCAAGGTTGATGGAAGAATAAATGGGTATATAAGTGTCTAAATGGATGATTTGTTTTTGAAAAATTGATTGTGTAACTGACTGATTAAGTGTATCTTAGTGAATACATGGCTTTGTGAGTAATGTTTAAATGTGTATATATCTGTATCAGTCTCTCACTTTGTGTATAAGTGGCTGCATGGGTTGGTGAGTAGCTACATGGGTGCCTATTTAGGTTATTAGTTGTTTTTTTGAGTATCAGTCTGAGTGTCTGCATGGTTCGGTGGGGGGTATTACGTAGTGCATCGGTGCATGAATGAGTGACTCACTGTTTGTATGTGTTGAACACAGCATGTGTGCAGGACTGTATGGGTGGATGAGTGTGTGTATGGGTGTGTTAGTGAGTGAATGACTGTCTCAATAGTGTCTTTATGAGTAACTACATATGTTTTAAACTAGTATATGTGACTATTGGTGTATATATGTGAGTATATGTGAGAGTGAGAGATTGAAAGAGTTCCTGTATGAATAAGTATGTGTTTCTATAAGTGATTGTTTAAAAGACTAAGTATGTGTAAGTTTCCGTAGAAGTAAGTATGGTGGTGTGTGTATAACTATATATGCAAGTAAATGTATGTTTGATTCTTTATTAGCATGAGTGACTATGTGTGTGAGTAACTCTATGGATGTGTGGCATTGTGTAACAGGATGTATAGGTGTATGAGTACATATGATGAGTGAGTATATGTATGAGTGACTGTATCGGTCTATTGGTGAATGAGTGGATGTGTATGTGGATCTTAGAATTCCTGAAGAGGTTGTTGTAACTGGTATTGGTATGTCCATTGTTTTGAAAATTTTAGTCTCTATTTTTGAATGTGTGTATGAAAGGTTATATTAGGGTGAGAGGAGGTCTGCCACTCTATCACAAGGATGATGTCATCAGTGATGTCATCAGTGATGTCATTTGAGATGTCATCAGTGATGTCATGAGTGATGTCACTGACCATGTCATGAGTGATGTAATATGTGACGTCATCAGCAGTGCATTGCGGGCGCGCGAGTTATAGTTAGCTGAACTAACTATAACGGGGCAATTTCATTGGTTTTTTACGAGTAAAATGTCCAGCTAACTATAACATGTGTGAAACCTATGGTTTTTTCACTGAATTTCTAAGGTTTTTTAAATGCTAATTCCTAACTATAACGTGTGTGAAACCTATGGTTTTTTCACTGAATTTGTAAGGTTTTTTAAATGCTAATTCCTAGCTATAACGTGTGTGAAACCCATGGTTTTTTCAGTGAATTTGCAAGGTTTTTCAAATGCTAATTCCTAACTATTACGTGTTTGTAACCCATGGTTTTTTCAGTGAATTTGCAAGGTTTTTTAAATGCTTTTTTTTTTTTTTATTCTTCATTTTTTTGAAACATAATTTTTAATTTAATTTATTTTTCTTTTATAAAGACTATGCTTTTTTTAAAAAAATGTATTAATATTTTTTTTATATATAATTTTTTAAATAAACAAGTAAAATTTAATTCTTTTTTTTTTTTTTTTTTTATATTACGCGTACCGTAAGCTTACGGTAAGCGTACGGTTTACGCAACGTCCGTAATCTATCCACGCTGCTTGCGTAGAGTAACGCACTTTGCGTAGCCGCGCGTGGGACGCGTGCGCGCTTACGCAACACGCGCACGTTACGCGGTAGTGCCGGGGAGTGACTGTTATGCGCATGTGCGGAAGCGCGTGTCTTTTTTACGCGCATGCGTACTTTTTGCCGTAAGCGTACCGTAAGCGCACCGTAAGCGTACGGTAGGTCATGTGATCTTGAAACACAACTTTTGATTGGTTGAAACTACTTTCAGTTCTAGAACTCTCCTACACCACACCCATTCCCCTCATTTCTGCTTGTGATCCCTTAGGAGAAGGAGCTGGTTTGTCTTTGGGATACGATGGCAGAACAGCAGAGCCCTTCTGAGAGTGAGGCTAGCACCAGCAGCACTGTCTTGAGGCAGAGAGCGAGGAAAGTAAAGCCTTCTTATGTTTGGGATTATTTTACTTTTCCAGAAGGCCAGCAAAAGGTGAATGCACCTTTAGTTACTTGTAAGCTGTGTAAGCGTGTACTTTCTAGAGGTAATCCTGACAGGAAGTATTCCTTTGGGAATCACACCATGATGAGGCACCTCCATGAAGTACACAGAAGGACACATGGTCATCTTTTTGGAGGTAACTCTTCAGAAAGACGAGCCAGTACATCCACAGCAGCTCAGCCTGGACCATCATCTGCAGGGCTGACTCCTTCTTCTGCAGGTCAGGTGAGCCCTTCATCTGTGGGGGGAGAATCTCCTTTTGCTGGCCCTCTGGAAATTAATCCTCGGTTTGCGAGGGTTGAAGTACGGTGCGCCACTTGTCACGATCTAATTACTTATAGGGAGACCAGTGTTTCCCTGGTGAACAGTAAAATAGATCAGCACACTTGTCGTACTGTCTAATATTCCCAATCTTTCTTTCCTCTGTCCCTGCATGAACACAACGGTTCTTTTAAGAGCCAACCTTATCTTTCATCTTTTTTTAACATGTTTTTAAAAAAATTTTTTTTTTTTTTTTTTACCGTACGCGTAATTTTTTTTTTTTTTTTTAAAAAAACACTAAAAATAATTTATCACATTACAAGGTCTTTGAGAGACTACAATTATTACTATTAACTTACCATACTCACTCAAAGAAATATTTATTCATTTGTTTTTTTAAAAAATAGTTTTTAAAATGGTTGTAGTTTACGAAAATTTTCTATATCGATCTGGAAAAAAAGAAAAAAGTATTAATATTTTTATAACAATTTATAATACAGTACACATATTTACATTTTTTACCAAAAAATAATTTTTGCCTTATTTTTGCTGTTTTCAGAATATATTGCATTTCACTATAAATTGTGAAAGCAATTGCATTCATCATTTTACAGCGGGCAAAAAAAATTAACAATCTCAAAGATTGTATTAAAAAAGCCCAGAATCTCTTCTCATTTAAACTTATCATTACAGAAATGCATATTATTCTAAAAAAATGTCATCTAAAAACAATACTTTTTTCTTTAAAATACCGTCTGATATTTTTGTTTCAGAAGTACATTCACAATATTATATCTCAAATAACTCCAAAATACATCTGATTTTATTTCCTTTAGGCCAAATAGTATTTTTTATTCTTTCCCTGGAATAAATTTCCAAGGGAAATCCATTAAAATTCTAAAGTTTAATCTGTCCAGATCTCACCGAATCTCTGTAACATTTTGGTTCACGAAAATTTTTTGAATAATTTATTTAGTCCACAATAGAATTGCTTACTTTTCCACATGGCCAAATAGTAATTTTATAAATCATTTTTGAAAAAATTTCCAATGGCAGTCCAATAACATTCCAAAATTTAAAATGTGCAGAAGTTACCGATAATCTCTAAATTATTGGTATAGCAAAATTGCATTAAAAATTTAAAAAGTCCACATTACAATTGGTTATCTTTCCTTTAGGCCAAATGATAATTTTAAAAATCTTTTTTCTTCAAAATTGCAATGGTAATCCTGTAAAATGGTAAAATTATTTTGTCCAGATCTTCCCAAGTCTCTCTAAAATTTAGGTTTCAGGAAGATTAGATAGGAATTTGCTAAATCAAAAGGCAAACGTTGTTTGAAAATCAATTGGGAATCATTACACAGTGTCCATCCTTTTTCACATTTTAGATAAACTGTGTAATGTCCAGAAGTAACAGTAGGTCCATCATGGAAAATTATTGCAACAGTTACAAAAGTTTTTCCTGAAATTGATAATTGCTGTCCTGTAAACTTCTTTATTAAAGTATCCAATTTTGATCCATCAGCTCTACATCGTTGCATCATTAAAATTACATACTGTCCGTATTCCCTTAAAATTAATGTTGATAACATGTCAGAATTACACTCACCACATTTCATGCTATGATTAGCATCTTTAACTAAGTTTGCAAAAGTGACTGTTTTACTCTCTGGCAATGTCAAATAAATAAACCTTTCATTATCAACAATAGAACCACTTATATTATAACAATTATCACAACTATGTTCCCATTTATAAGAGAGACCAAAAAAAATGTCAATGGGAACTCCTTCTTCTTCCACTACCTGAAGAAAATACATCAAAAATTCGTGAGCATCTTGCTGTTCATTTTGAGAAAACTGTGTTCGTCCTGAACATACATCTAAAAGTTTTCTAATATCAGTAGCACTTTCTATTTGAGTTTTATCTTTACTCAGCTTTTGAAAAAGGAGACTGAGCTCTGAACAGAATATTTTTCCCTGATTTACTATTATCTGCTCTTGCAAACTTTCCAGATAAAATGCAACATTCAGCACTACATTTGCGTAGCAGTTGACACCAGAGCTATTTTCAAAATGACATCCTACAACCTGGTCTTCATTTTCCTTATTCTTTCTGCTTGCAATTACATCACTCCTCTTTTTTTTCCTCCTCTCTACATCTTCATTACAGATATTCTCATTTCTCCTTTTACGAGAAACTACACGTTTCTCCAACACAGGATACTGACCTAAATGAGGAGCATAGCTTCTTCTTAATCTATTATACTCCTTTACACAGTTTGTATCAGCACTAACTTTTGAGTCATCGAAGTCTATCATGAATAAACCTGATAATGTTTTGACTCGTGACAAAGCAACATATGCCATACCTTCTTTGAACACACTAGATCCAATGTTCACAAATGCACAATCTACAGTCAAACCTTGAGACTTGTGAATAGTTACAGCATATGCTAGTGAAAACGGAAACTGCTTCCTACGTACATATAAGTCTTTCACAAGCATGAAACGAACTGAACAACGACAAATGTCTTTAACTTCCTCTATCTGATCAAATTTTATTTTTAACCATTCAATTCCATCTTTTTTCTGATAATTAATAAAACCCACAACTCTTCCCATCGCTCCATTTACTAAGCCTTTTTCAACATCCAAATTTCTCCTTAAAAACACTCTACAGTTCATGCAAACATATAGATTTTTTTCTAATCCTGCTGTTTTGGAGATGTTCTTCTCTAGTGAGTCCAATTTATTTTTCAGTTTGCCTGTTACTGTGACAGTAATTCTTCCATCCTCAATTTTGTCCACTGCTTCCAATTTCCTGATCTCTTCCTTTTCCAATTTCAAAAGCTCCTCATTAAATATTGAGCATTCACGTAGAGTTGGCATTAAGCAGATGACACTTTTGTTTTCTGCAATATTCTTGTATATTTTCTCTGCAACTATTTCTTCCTTTGGAAATAAGTTATGTAACAGCCGACTCTGTAATGCTTTTTTCCCAACTTCTGTGAGTAGTCCAATCCTGATATCTTTCAGAATACTTCCATATTCTTCATCGTTTGCTTGCCTCATATTAGTTGTAAGTTCCTTGTACTCAAAGAAGGACCAAATATTTGTATTTCCAATGCTTCCCAATGACTTCTTCGTGTCTTCATGTGTCACAGTATTAAACACTGGCTGTCCTTTAACCGGAGTAAGTTGCAAAAGATCCCCAAAAACTATGACGTGTTTTCCACCAAATAACACGTCATAGTCTGTCTTCAAAATTTGCTGCATTCTTAAATGCACAAAGGCAAGCATTAAGTTTGATACCATGCTCACCTCATCAATAATGAGAACTTGCATCTTCTTCAATACTCGTGAAACTTCCAAGGATGCTTCTCCAGTTAGCTTGTTGAATTGTATTTTGTTCTCATGCTCCACTGGTAACATTAGCAAACGATGTAAGGTGATTCCTTTTATGTTATATGCTGCTAACCCAGTTGGAGCAGTAACCACACAAGACAAAGTAGAATCGGTTTTTTGCTTTAGGTAGCTTCTGATGACTTTAATTAGGAAACTTTTTCCAGTGCCAGCTTGTCCGCTTACATACATCCTGATTGGATGAAATGATGTGCATGAGCACTCTTTTTTTTCATGTAGAAATCCGTGATCAATTTTGTTTTTGATCTCTTCATAAATTTGTTGCTGCTCTTGATTCAGTTGTCTTTCCAAATTTTCTAAGTCTATAAATTCTTCTTGAGCTTGATTCATAGCCGTTTCCACTTCATTCATGGCTATTGATGCTTCATTTTCAACGATTGGTTGTCCTAGGGGATCTTGACTGTATGTTCCTGAACTTTGGCTGTCCTGAGAACTGTCTCTAGCTATTTCTGCTGCAATTGTAGTTTCCTGTTCAATTTCTTCATTTAACATTTGCAGATAAGTTGAGAATGTACTGCATTGTATGCTGTCTTTGCAAGCATTAAAAGAATCTTCGTAGCTCTGGAATTCTCCCAGTAGTTCATCCTCTGAACGCCATGGTTTAAACAACTGTAAAAGAGCCAAGTAGTAAAATTCTTTCTTGTCGGTAGTGTCGCAACTCAGCTTCCGGTGATTTATCAAACTTCCTTTGGTTTGCTTCACCAAACATCCTTCTTCACCAACGACTTTATATTTTCCATTATTGATGTCTTCTGCAGCTTTCCGTGAATAAATGTAGTTCTGCAGCACTTCATAGAGACACATGTTCTCCAGATGATGACTTCTCTTGGGATAATATGTGTCCAACATGTTTGTTTTCAATATATCTGTACTTTCAGGTTCGAACTGTGCCAAATATTCAATTTCTCCAACAGATTTCAGTACCCGATTTCTCATTGCTGCAAGGCCTAAACTTGCCCAAATTATTCTTCTTGACTTCGAGTAGAGACTTGCAGAAGATAATCTATCTGAACATTCGTAGGATCCAATTTCTCGATGCGATAACATCTTCAAACTGAAACTGTACAGCTTCTTACTGACAGTCTTCTCGTGAGAAATCTCTTCCCACATTTCCTTCAATTCTGTTTTTTCTGATTTCGTAATGTAAGACGTTACATATCGAGCAACAGCAATGGAATTGTCAGCAACATACTGTATATCCATGTTAGCGTTCCACATGGACAAAATGACTGGGTTGTAGTCATTTATATTTTTTGATTCTTCTTTTCTTTTAAGGTTGTAGGTATTCTTAGGTGATTTTCTTGTGATAGTATGTCTCACAGCTGACATAAAAATGTTGACTCTTCCATTTGAAAGAACAGGTCTAGGAAATCCAAATCGACATTTAGTGTAGTATTTTTCTTTGCTCTTGTATTTCCGTCGACAGTATTTTCCACACCGATGACTTTGGAAACATAGAACTTGCTCCTTTAACTTGTTCTCTTCTGTGCTTTTAGGTATAGCACATGTTGCATATTCTTCAATGTAAGATAACACTGCTTCATCAGTATCTGTTCCAAACTTTGGGGCATCCTTGATCCACAGCAGCATATGAATATGAGGAGCACCTCTTGCCTGGTACTCTTTTCTCCAAAAGAAATCCACTACTTCTCCAAGGGGTGGATTTTTTTTATTGCAGATGAAGGACATCATAGCCTCAAATCTATGATTGAAATATCTGCAAACATTAACCGGATCCAATGAGCACAGTTCTCCTGCTGTTTTGTATTCGATGTTTTCAATGTTTGAATTGGCCTCTCGTAGAAAATCCAGTAAATCATCCCAAGCGTACTCGGCGCAGCTTAGGGTAAGGAACCATGTTGGTGTTCCTAAATTGCGTAACATGCATTTTAGTTCACCATGGCGTCGGTACCAATATTCATTTGTCCCACGCTGACAAGCCATCAGATTGATCAGTTGTGTTTCCAAATGATCATCTCGGTGCTGCACTTTCTCCATAAAATCCTTAGCAGACACATTTTGTAAATGTACTCCACTTTTTAAAATGTGATTTACTGCATAAGACAGTGCAGACAAGTCGCTTTCAAATAAAAGATGGAACAAATAAGGGATACTTTGTCGAAATCTGGGATCTTCAGCATATAGTCTTGTAGTCCGATACTCAGAAGCTGGAATCTGTTCCGGACGTTCATCGTATCGTCCTCCTTTTCCTTTAGGAAACAGCTGGGGAAAACATCGAGCTTCCAAGCTCTCCTCCCATACACTCACGGGATTTCCTTTTGCTTTCTTCATCTGAAAGAGATCAATATTGTCTCCCATAACTTCTTTTGAATGGAGAGGATGTATGCTAAAATGTTCATAAATTTCTTCTTCCTTTGACTTGTCCACTTTTTCAATTTGTCCACTTGGTGTTTCTGTATCTCCTTGTAAATCTTCTTCTTCTTCTTCTTCTACTATATAAATTGATTCATACCATTTGTTATTTTTTTTCAAATACAAATTTGCTCTTTGTACTTTCCGCACATCTACCAGCTCCTGCCAAATCTTCTTATTCTTTGTAGGTACACCATTAACCAGAATAATTAATGGTTCAGTTTCCAAAGTATCCGCATCAATAGTTTCCATATTTTTTTTCAAATCCAAGGGCAAATACACCACTCTACCTTTTAAACCTCTCAGTAAATCTGAAGGAGGTAATTTACCAGTTTTGGGCTCCATACGTACTATGGTCTGGAACGGATGAACACATTGAATGAGTATAGACTCATATGTATTTAATTCAGAAAGTTCAGCAGGAATAGCATCCAATTCTAAATTATTATGTACAGCTCTGGTCAGCATTCTATTTTCCTCTAACTTGTTGTAGCAGTATTTACAAATACGCTGATCTTCACCCAATTCAAAACAATTTTCAAGAAATATATATGTTGCAAAATCCATCCACTTATAATTATCTTCATTTTCACTCTTTCTGTAGAGATCAACATTCCTAGTTTGTTTTCTATAATGAGTTCTGCGGCAACAAATACAAGTAACATTTGGTCTTTCATTAGAGACTATTGCAAATTTTGTTATGTGATCATTAAATGTCTTACTTACACAAGGTTCTACATTCTCTTCCACTTCTGCCTCATTTACTGTGTCCTTCTCTGCACTGTTTTGTTCAGGACCAAAGTAACAAAACTGAATTTCATCAACAACCTTCTCTACATCTGATACCGTTCCTCGGAACAGAGCCCTATTCAATTCATTTAACTTTATTGCTGGACTTTTGGCAAAATACAACCGTCTCACAAACTTTCTCATTTCAGTATGATGAACAGCCAGCATCCTAAAATGATGGAAAACACTATTGCACACTTTTCTAGATAGACAAGCAAGAGAATGACCCTGCAAACCAGTATTCTCTCTCACTCTGCATGGATCCAGACTTTGAAGCACCTTAATCTTCTGTTTTACACTTTTTTTACTATATTCTCTTAGAAACTCTCGAAATCTGTCAATAGATTCCTGACGCACAGTGCAAATACTACTACAATTCCAAGTGTACACTGGGGCTTTAGGACGTCTCCCCATTGCCTCATCTGCCATCACTTGTACCTCATCTCTTGGTACCATTATCTCCTTCTCCATTATGCAACCATTTTTTACTTCGTATGAACGACCTCTGGTGTCAACTGCATGCAGCAAACTATTACTTTGAAAATAGCTCTCTTCATTAAAAAAAGGTTCACTACTTGAGCTATGCATCCATTTTCCTAAAAACACTTTACAAAAATTTGTTCTGTTCACTACTCTTTTGCTTTTGCTTTGTGATTTCAGTACATTAACCATTTTATCTAATGTACGCATCCTATTCAAAATTAATATGAATAGTTTCCTTTTTAATTCTAATGCTTTTGCTGCAATGGCTTCAATTTCTTTTTTTCTCTTGTAATATTTAGCCTTTTGCTTATATTTCTTTATATCCTTTATCAAATTGGACATAACTCTTCTCTGAAACATTTTTCTACGTATCTCTTTAAATGCTGTTTTTCTGTTTATGTTAAACTTTTCAATTGCAGAAGGTATATCTGCATTAACTAAATCCTCAATTTTTTGCTGTTCTGTAGGTTTTTTTACATTTTTCCGACAACAGACATTTTGAACATTTTTCTTTGTTTTGAATAATTTGTTTATAAATTGTTTTTTTTGCTTACCAGAAGATTTTTTCTTTTTCCCTACATCAGCATCTTCTACTAACTTTGGTCCTCCAGTTGTCTTCAAATATAGTTTTTTTTTAGCGTTTTTTGAACTCGAGATTTTGTAGGCATCTTAAATTTTGTTCACTGTTCTTCAGCAATACCTGCAAAAAAACTAAAAAAAAAATCCTTTATTGTATTTAAATATATTACTACATTTCTTTTCACAATAGTCACAAAACGAAATTTCTTTGCCAATTTGAATGCACACAAACTCCTCTTTTTTTTTGGGCGAGTGAAAATCTGTATAACAAACTGTCACATTATGATACCAAGCTGTTTTTTTTTCAGACCACCACCGTGTGTATTCTCTGTGACTGCCTACACTCCAGCAGGGGCAACCAGCCTTACTGATGCTGAATGTATTTGCATTACAGACTTAAACCTGAAAACCCCACTCGCTTCTAATTACTGTGCATGACTATACATGGCAAGCACATGGGTGTGTGCTAAACCTCTGCTTCTTTCCCCTAAAAATTCGCTCCTCTTTTCCATCTACTGCAACTGTGAAATCACCAGAGCAAGACGCAATACATTTCTGCCTATAATTCTTCTATGCACACAGAGTCATGTTTTCACATTAGTGCCAAAACGAAATTTCTTTGCCAATTTGAAAGCACACTTACTGCTCTTTTTTTTTCGGGGCCAAGTGAAAATCTCTTTTTACACTTTGAAATCACTTTTACAGACTGACACATTCTGAAACCTTTTTTTTTAAATTTATTTAAATGCACATGTCCAAGCTGTTTTTTTTTTCAGACCACCACCGTGTGTATTCTCTGTGACTGCCTACACTCCAGCAGGGGCAACCAGCCTTACTGATGCTGAATGTATTTGCATTACAGACTTAAACCTGAAAACCCCACTCGCTTCTAATTACTGTGCATGACTATACATGGCAAGCACATGGGTGTGTGCTAAACCTCTGCTTCTTTCCCCTAAAAATTCGCTCCTCTTTTCCATCTACTGCAACTATGAAATCACCAGAGCAAGACGCAATACATTTCTGCCTGTAATTCTTCTATGCACACAGAGTCATGTTTTCACATTAGTGCCAAAACGAAATTTCTTTGCCAATTTGAAAGCACACTTACTGCTCTTTTTTTTTCGGGGCCAAGTGAAAATCTCTTTTTACACTTTGAAATCACTTTTACAGACTGACACATTCTGAAACCTTTTTTTTTTAAATTTATTTAAATGCACATGTCCAAGCTGTTGTTTTTTTTTTAAGACCACCACCGTGTGTATTCTCTGTGACTGCCTACACTCGAGCAGGGGCAACCAGCCTTACTGATGCTGAATGTATTTGCATTACAGACTTAAACCTGAAAACCCCACTCGCTTCTAATTACTGTGCATGACTATACATGGCAAGCACATGGGTGTGTGCTAAACCTCTGCTTCTTTCCCCTAAAAATGTGCTCCTCTTTTCCATCTACTGCAACTGTGAAATCACCAGAGCAAGACGCAATACATTTCTGCCTGTAATTCTTCTATGCACACAGAGTCATGTTTTCACATTAGTGCCAAAACGAAATTTCTTTGCCAATTTGAAAGCACACTTACTACTCTTTTTTTTTCGGGGCCAAGTGAAAATCTCTTTTTACACTTTGAAATCACTTTTACAGACTGACACATTCTGAAACCTTTTTTTTTTAAATTTATTTAAATGCACATGTCCAAGCTGTTGTTTTTTTTTCAGACCACCACCGTGTGTATTCTCTGTGACTGCCTACACTCCAGCAGGGGCAACCAGCCTTACTGATGCTGAATGTATTTGCATTACAGACTTAAACCTGAAAACCCCACTCGCTTCTAATTACTGTGCATGACTATACATGGCAAGCACATGGGTGTGTGCTAAACCTCTGCTTTTTTCCCCTAAAAATTTGCTCCTCTTTTCCATCTACTGCAACTGTGAAATCACCAGAGCAAGACGCAATACATTTCTGCCTATAATTCTTCTATGCACACAGAGTCATGTTTTCACATTAGTGCCAAAACGAAATTTCTTTGCCAATTTGAAAGCACACTTACTGCTCTTTTTTTTTCGGGGCCAAGTGAAAATCTCTTTTTACACTTTGAAATCACTTTTACAGACTGACACATTCTGAAACCTTTTTTTTTAAATTTATTTAAATGCACATGTCCAAGCTGTTGTTTTTTTTTCAGACCACCACCGTGTGTATTCTCTGTGACTGCCTACACTCCAGCAGGGGCAACCAGCCTTACTGATGCTGAATGTATTTGCATTACAGACTTAAACCTGAAAACCCCACTCGCTTCTAATTACTGTGCATGACTATACATGGCAAGCACATGGGTGTGTGCTAAACCTCTGCTTCTTTCCCCTAAAAATTCGCTCCTCTTTTCCATCTACTGCAACTGTGAAATCACCAGAGCAAGACGCAATACATTTCTGCCTGTAATTCTTCTATGCACACAGAGTCATGTTTTCACATTAGTGCCAAAACGAAATTTCTTTGCCAATTTGAAAGCACACTTACTGCTCTTTTTTTTTCGGGGCCAAGTGAAAATCTCTTTTTACACTTTGAAATCACTTTTACAGACTGACACATTCTGAAACCTTTTTTTTTTAAATTTATTTAAATGCACATGTCCAAGCTGTTGTTTTTTTTTCAGACCACCACCGTGTGTATTCTCTGTGACTGCCTACACTCCAGCAGGGGCAACCAGCCTTACTGATGCTGAATGTATTTGCATTACAGACTTAAACCTGAAAACCCCACTCGCTTCTAATTACTGTGCATGACTATACATGGCAAGCACATGGGTGTGTGCTAAACCTCTGCTTCTTTCCCCTAAAAATTCGCTCCTCTTTTCCATCTACTGCAACTGTGAAATCACCAGAGCAAGACGCAATACATTTCTGCCTATAATTCTTCTATGCACACAGAGTCATGTTTTCACATTAGTGCCAAAACGAAATTTCTTTGCCAATTTGAAAGCACACTTACTGCTCTTTTTTTTTCGGGGCCAAGTGAAAATCTCTTTTTACACTTTGAAATCACTTTTACAGACTGACACATTCTGAAACCTTTTTTTTTAAATTTATTTAAATGCACATGTCCAAGCTGTTGTTTTTTTTTCAGACCACCACCGTGTGTATTCTCTGTGACTGCCTACACTCCAGCAGGGGCAACCAGCCTTACTGATGCTGAATGTATTTGCATTACAGACTTAAACCTGAAAACCCCACTCACTTCTAATTACTGTGCATGACTATACATGGCAAGCACATGGGTGTGTGCTAAACCTCTGCTTTTTTCCCCTAAAAATTCGCTCCTCTTTTCCATCTACTGCAACTGTGAAATCACCAGAGCAAGACGCAATACATTTCTGCCTATAATTCTTCTATGCACACAGAGTCATGTTTTCACATTAGTGCCAAAACGAAATTTCTTTGCCAATTTCAAAGCACACTTACTGCTCTTTTTTTTTCGGGGCCAAGTGTATATCTCTTTTTTCAATTTGAAATCACTTTTACAGACTGACACATTATGTAACTACAACAAAAACAATTCCCATTTCTATTATTCATTTCTTAAGTTACCACATACATCCCCTCTCAAACTGTAAACTCACCTTTTAAATTAGTTAGTTGTGAAAGAAATGTGGCACTCAAACAGCAGATTATCAGAGCCAGGATCTCTGTTGTGTTCACCTCTCTCCTCTCAGCAGAACCAGATAATGGCAAACTTTCCCTCTATTTTTCCACACATATACATGTAAGTTTCAAATCTCAGTGCTTCCCCCTTTTTTTTCACATGTAATCACACATTTCTATTGGTTGAAAACCAACCCTTTTCCAACAGTACCCTTCCCCCAACTTGACTTCTGCCTAGTACCCTTCCCCCAACTTGACTTCTGCCTGCTACCATAGCAACAGCTCATGGAACACTGCTGTGTGCAGTTAGGTCAGAAATTCGACACACAATGTTTCAATTCCACAGAGCAAGAGTGCTTGACTTTTCAAACCTAACAGCAAATCCATAGTACTGTTCTTTGGTAACACATTTTTTTGTACCAATACAAAACATGCTTCTATTAATTTACACATACAGCCTAGTTTTTATTCTGGAATGGTATGAAACAGCCAATCAGTTCTTTTTGTTTTGAAAAAAATATGTATGACTCCATTTCCAAACTGTCTTTCTTTTCATATTGCCATTCTACTGAAAGACACCTCCTGAGTGCATCCAGTTCTCCTTTGAAGATGTTCACAGTGTGGATTGTAGGGCACAGCTATGTCTTCTGGAGTGAAAAGTTTGCAGAGAAAACAGATATGGTGAGAGACCTTGCTTTGCCAAATGTAGACATTAAATGGATTGGTCAGAGAGGGTTAAAGTGGCACCAATTGATGCCATTGGTGAAATCCTTCATGCAAATCCAACACCCTGACCTCATAATAGTGCACTGTGGTGGCAATGACCTAGGCACTTTGACTGGGGTAGGTCTGGAAATGCTTATGAAGGACACCTTTGCACAACTGTTTACACTTTTCCCTAAAACTGCCTTTGTGTTTTCCAACATATGCCAAAGGCAAAAATGGAACTGGTCCAATCATTTCTGTCCACAGATTGACAAAGCAAGAAAGCACGTCAACAAATCTGTTTCTGCTTTCCTCCGTGACTATGGTATGGGTGCCATTTTCCACAACAACTTGCGTTATGACATGCAAGACATTTATAGAGGAGATGGTGTGCACTTCAATGATGAAGGGAACAGAGTCTTCCTCTTGAACCTTAGACTCTGCATCGGTACTTACTTGTAGGTACCACTAAAAAAATGACTCCATAAACACAACAGCTCTTTTTAGAGCTCCCTAATTTCTAAACTCTTAAATCTGATTTTCATTTATTTATTATTTTTTTTTTTTACCGTACGCTTACCGTAAGCGTACCCCGTGATTTTTTTTTAAATCAATTAATGTTTTTTTTGTACTTTTCTGTCCTTCTTTGACCCCCTTACAAATGTTAGGGGGTCTGTAACTCTCCTCATTGCCCCCTTTTCTTCTTTTCACTCTTTTTTTTTTCAGAGTGAAACAGAAAATGGCGGCCGCCGCTTCCTGGTTTCGGCCGATTGGAATGTTTACTAAGATCTAAGAGCCAATCAGAATCGCGCTCGCGCACGTCACCGTACGCTTACCGTAAGCGTACGGTAAGCGCACAGAGCGCGCTTACAGATATATATATTGATTTAAAGGCTATTTTCTCAGAATCTACTGAACAGATTTACACCAAACCTACAAAAGGCACTTCCTTGACCTAGGGACTACCTCTCTGCCAAATTTTGAGTAATTCTGTTCAGCCATTCGGGCTGTAGCTCGTTCTAAAGGTCCTATGGAAAAATGCATGGGAAAAACGCGTTTTGGGACCCCCCTTTTATCTCAGCCCCCGCTTGACGAATCCCCCCGAGACTTTCAGGGTAGGAGCGGAGCGTAGCGCCCCACCTATTTTGAGAAATTCGCGAGGATTCGTCGACCGGCGCCAAAGTTATTCAAAATAGAATGTTGCGGATTTCCTATGGAAACGTGGTCCTAACTATAACTACCTACTGGCGACCGCCAGTAGGTAATATATATATATATATATATATATATATATATATATATATATATATATATATATATATATATATATATATATATATATATATCCACCACAACACTCCCGCAAAGGAAGGATAGGTCGCACTCCAACCAGCTTTCAAACTTTGTTTTATTCTTCAGAATCGCAGAACCAACAATTTACCACCAACGCGTTTCGTTATACCAGATAACTTGTTCACGGTTGTTGTTTGTTCAAATGCATTCAAAAAAATGTTCATTTTAAATAAAGTGAATTGAAGGAAGTTCGATGACATCATTTCCGACATCTTTCACCATTCACCCTGTGATTTGTGGGTCATGTAGTCATTACTACAGCAGTCAGTTATTTGCCATTAGCTGCTATTTGCAGTTAGTCATAGCAGCTGTGTTTTAGCCCTCCAGTGGGCCTACACCTTATGTTTTTCTTGCAATTTCTTTCGAGACCAAAATTGCCATCCTTGATATATTTACTCATCGGCCCTCTGGTGGGCATGCCCCTTGTGGGTTTAAAAGCAATGCACTGTGGTTCCTTTGGATTGTGATTGCAAGGCCTGATTCTTAGTGTACTCGAGAACTTTCTATTGTTCAAAGATGTATATACAATTCTTCTGACTGATTTAATCCAAATGGCATCATGGATCTCAAGTTCAAAATATGTCTGGATTCTTTCTGGCGTAAGATTTTCTCCCTGTTTCCACCACGCACGTTTTGAGGCACTGATTCGATCCCATAGAATTTCAGGAGTTTCCAATTGGCATTATGATGGGTTTCCATGTGCCTTGCTACTGCGTTGTTTTTGTCTTTGTTTTTGGTAGCTCGTACGTGTTCCAGAATTCGCTTCTTGAGCTCACAAATGGTAGAGCCCACATATTTGAGTGGGCAAGGACATTCAATTACATACACTGTGTATTGGCTTTTGCACGTTATTAGATTTTTGATTTGCCACGTTTTTTTATTAGCCATTTTGACTTCCATTATGGGTTTGGCAATCTCACAAACTTTGCAGTTGTAACACTTTACAAAGCCAGTTGTATGTAGCCATGATTCTTTCAATTTCTTTGTCTTGTAGAAACTGTGTACTAAGTGATCTTTTAGATTCTTGGCTCTTCTGAAAGTGATCACCGGGTGACTCCCCATTTTATCGCCGATTGTTCCATCTAGTTGTAGAATTTTCCAGTTTTTCTTCAAGATGTTTACAATGTCTTTAGATTCTTGGCTGTAATCCATAATGCATCTTATAGGTTCGTCTGCAGTTGTAACACTTTTATCCTTTGGTATTAGACATTCCGCTCTGGTTTTGAGATTAGCTCCCAAAAAACCACCGGGCAGACCTATCCTGTCAGCTAAAGGCTCGCTCATGGAACCCGTGGCAAACTTTATTGACTATTTTCTGATGCCATATGTGGCCAAATTGAAATCCTACATAAAGGACACATCAGATTGTCTCAGGATTCTGAAAGATGTAGCTTGGCAAAACTCCTACTGTCTTATCACAATGGATGTGGTGTCACTTTATACCACAATAGACAACACGCAAGGTTTAAAAGCTTGTGAATACTTTCTACAAGAAAGGAATATCCACTACAAAGAACATAACGAGATGTTGCTCGACATGATGAAACTCTGCTTAACAAACAACATCTTCTCCTTTGGGGAAAACATATATCGCCAAAAGAACGGCGCGGCGATGGGGTTTTCCTTTAGCCCCAGTTATGCATGTCTGGTAATGGGGTGGTGGGAACAAGAGGTGGCATGGAATGCGAAAAACCTCCAATACACAAACCACATTGTAAGGTGGATCCGCTTCATAGACGATCTCCTTATTATATGGAATGGACAAGCGGATTTATTTGAAGAATACTTCACAATTTTGAATAACAGTACACCCAATCTCAGATTTACATACAACCTGAGCAAAGATCGAGTCGTCTTCCTGGATGCGGAAATTTATACACTAAATAATGGTCTTGAAACCACGTTACACCGCAAAAAAACAGCGACCAATGCAACTTTGGAAGCAACCAGCTTTCACCAACCCTCATTAATATCCAGCATTCCGTATGGAGAATTCCTACGCTTGCGAAGAATTTGCAGCGAAGAACAAGAATGGCAAAAACACAGCGCAACCACGAGGAAAAGATTTATACAGAGAAAATATGCCAGGAACACAGTCAACACACATTGGAGCAGAGCTAATCTCAAAACCAGAGCGGAATGTCTAATACCAAAGGATAAAAGTGTTACAACTGCAGACGAACCTATAAGATGCATTATGGATTACAGCCAAGAATCTAAAGACATTGTAAACATCTTGAAGAAAAACTGGAAAATTCTACAACTAGATGGAACAATCGGCGATAAAATGGGGAGTCACCCGGTGATCACTTTCAGAAGAGCCAAGAATCTAAAAGATCACTTAGTACACAGTTTCTACAAGACAAAGAAATTGAAAGAATCATGGCTACATACAACTGGCTTTGTAAAGTGTTACAACTGCAAAGTTTGTGAGATTGCCAAACCCATAATGGAAGTCAAAATGGCTAATAAAAAAACGTGGCAAATCAAAAATCTAATAACGTGCAAAAGCCAATACACAGTGTATGTAATTGAATGTCCTTGCCCACTCAAATATGTGGGCTCTACCATTTGTGAGCTCAAGAAGCGAATTCTGGAACACGTACGAGCTACCAAAAACAAAGACAAAAACAACGCAGTAGCAAGGCACATGGAAACCCATCATAATGCCAATTGGAAACTCCTGAAATTCTATGGGATCGAATCAGTGCCTCAAAACGTGCGTGGTGGAAACAGGGAGAAAATCTTACGCCAGAAAGAATCCAGACATATTTTGAACTTGAGATCCATGATGCCATTTGGATTAAATCAGTCAGAAGAATTGTATATACATCTTTGAACAATAGAAAGTTCTCGAGTACACTAAGAATCAGGCCTTGCAATCACAATCCAAAGGAACCACAGTGCATTGCTTTTAAACCCACAAGGGGCATGCCCACCAGAGGGCCGATGAGTAAATATATCAAGGATGGCAATTTTGGTCTCGAAAGAAATTGCAAGAAAAACATAAGGTGTAGGCCCACTGGAGGGCTAAAACACAGCTGCTATGACTAACTGCAAATAGCAGCTAATGGCAAATAACTGACTGCTGTAGTAATGACTACATGACCCACAAATCACAGGGTGAATGGTGAAAGATGTCGGAAATGATGTCATCGAACTTCCTTCAATTCACTTTATTTAAAATGAACATTTTTTTGAATGCATTTGAACAAACAACAACCGTGAACAAGTTATCTGGTATAACGAAACGCGTTGGTGGTAAATTGTTGGTTCTGCGATTCTGAAGAATAAAACAAAGTTTGAAAGCTGGTTGGAGTGCGACCTATCCTTCCTTTGCGGGAGTGTTGTGGTGGATATTGGCGGTTCGCTCAACCGCGAGGTAACGCACCCGTCGAGCAGCGCCTGAGGTCGGGTACACCTGAGCAACATTTTGGATTCATATATATATATATATATATATATATATATATGTATATGTATTACCTACTGGCGGTCGCCAGTAGGCAGTTATAGTTAGGACCACGTTTCCATAGGAAATCCTCAACATTCTATTTTGAATAACTTTGGCGCCGGTCGACGAATCCTCGCGAATTTTTCAAAATAGGTGGGGCGCTACGCTCCGCTCCTACCCTGAAAGTCTCGGGGGGATTCGTCAAGCGGGGGCTGAGATAAAAGGGGGGTCCCAAAACGCGTTTTTCCCATGCATTTTTCCATAGGACCTTTAGACAGGGCTACAGCCCGAACGGCTGAACAGAATTACTAGAAATTTGGCAGAGAGGTAGTCCTCAGGTCAAGGAAGTGCCTTTTGTAGGTTTGGTGTAAATCTGTTCAGTAGATTCTGAGAAAATAGCCTTTAAATCAATATATATATCTGAGCCAGCTTACGGTGCGCTTACGGTACGCTTACCGTACGCGTACGGTGGCGTGCGCGAGTGCGATTCTGATTGGCTCTTAGATCTTAGTAAACATTCGAATCGGCCGAAACCAGGAAGCGGCGGCCGCCATTTTCTCTCTCGCACTGAGAGTTATGTTGTAAAATAAAGCCAAAAAACATGTAAAGGGGCTGTTTAGACAGCTCCCACACACATAGCCATGTTGAGGGAGTCCCCAAAGACCCCCCAAGGACAAAAATGCAATTTTTATTTTTTCGCTAATTTCGCCGATTACGCTTACCGTACGCGTACGGTAAAAAATTATAAAAAAAAAAAAACTATCCTCACTCTCCCCACCCCGTATGCAATTGGTGGCCGAAGCACGAAGCGCACCGCGTGCTTACTGTGCACGCACGGTGCGCGAAGCGCACCGTGCGCGCACGGAACGAACTGCGTTAAGTGGGCGCGCACGCCACGAATGGCGTAAAGTAACTTAGCATTTAAAAAACCGTACAAATTCACTGAAAAAACCATAGGTTTCACACACGTTATAGTTAGGAATTAGCATTTAAAAAACCTTGCAAATTCACTGAAAAAACCATAGGTTTCACACATGTTATAGTTAGCGGAAATTTTACTGATAAAAAACCAGTGAAATTCCCCCGTTATAGTTAGTGCAGGCAACTCACGCGACCGCAATCTTCTGCTGATGACATATGTGTCTTTATGAAAAAAAAATATTTCTAATATATGTATAGCTAAAAATGTATGGAAGAAGACATGGGCAAATAAGTGTCTAAATACAGTATTAGCATCAGCAGAGGATTGCGGTCGCGTGAGTTATAGTTGCCTGCACTAACTATAACGGGGGAATTTCACTGGTTTTTTATCAGTAAAATTTCCGCTAACTATAACGAGTTCCCATAGGAAATCTATTTTGAATAACTTTGGCGCCGGTTGACTTATCTTCGTGAAATTTTCAAAACTAATGGAGCTCCTACCCTGAAAGTCTCGGGGTGATTCGTCAAGCGGGGGTTGAGAAAAAAGGGGGGTCCCAAAACGCGTTTTCCCCATGCATTTTCCCGTAGGACCTTTAGTCGATGGTACAGCCCGAACGGCGGAACAGAATTACTTGAAATTTGGCAAAGAGGTAGTCCTCATGTCAGGCATGTGCCTTTTGCTTAAATGGTGTAAATCCATTCAGTAGTTCCTGAGAAAATCAAAAGTAAAATCTTATATATATCTGGGCGGAGCCTAACCACACATCTCATCGTGAGATCTGATTGGCTGTCAGCGCTTCATCCAAGAAGTGTTGGCAGCCATCTTGGGACCAATATACATGATAGCATCTCATTAAAAAGCATTGCAGTTAATAGAAGGTTTTAAGACTTTAGTTACATTATAAATCATTTGTTGATGGTACCATTCTCATTTTAGGAATTGTGGTGTGTTCTAAGGTGATTTTACCATGTGAAAAAGCCTTCTGCTGTGATATCATGAATCATGTTTGAGAGAAAAATATTTGCTACTGCTTTTCCCACAGAGGTTTGGAAGGTGATCTATAAGCTAACTGAGAGCATATTTTCTGTAAATTCACATTATCTTTCTCAGTCATGTGAGAATGAAGTCTGGCATTCTCAGTAAAACATGTACATCCAACAAGGGCAGAGACTGTCAGTTGATTCCTTTGTGTTCTACTGCAGCTTCCCAGAGTGTTCTAAAGAACAACTAGAGCGCTAACAGTCCTACTTATGACAAACGTATGGCACACCAGAAGCCATCTTGATTGGAATAAAGTGGTAATTCTTAAAACATTTAATTTAAAAAGGACCAAAATGAGGGGGTTCATTTTGCCATAGAAAGTATGATTAGTGCTGCAGAAAGAAAAATTAGGGCACATTTTGAATGACTTCTCAAATCCCCTTCTATTTTATTAAAAAATTCTGACATGCAGACTGAAACATGCACTTTCAATACCAGCAGCAGCCTTCCCTGGTGAGCAGTAGCTTTACTACAGTGATCTAATAAGCAACTAGAGTGCTAACATTCTGAATTTATGGCAAATTTGTGACACATCTGAATGCCTTCTTGATGGAATCAAAGTAAAAAACTGAAAGTATTTCCTACTGAGGAGACTGTAGTAAATGAGGAAATTAGGAAACATCATAACAAATAAGTCTCCCAAAATGGCCACCAGAGACAAAAGAGCCCAAATGTAGCCCAAATATCACCCAGATCTAGCCCAAGTATAGCCCAATGACAGAATGTCCCAGAGTGTTCTAACGAACAACTAGAGCCCTAACAGTCTTACTTATGACAAAAGTATGGCACACCTGAAGCCATCTTGAATGGAATAAAGTGGTAAAACTTAAAACATTTAATTTACAAAGGAACACAATGAGGGGATTCATTTTGCCATAGAAAGTATGATTAGTGCTGCAGAAAGAAAAATTCGGGCACATTTTGAATGACTTCTCAAATCCTCTTCTATTTAATTAAAACATTCTGACATGAAGACTGAAACATGCAGTTTCAATGCCAGCAGCAGACTTCCCTGGTGAGCAGTAGCTTTACTACAGTAATCTAATGAGCAACTAGAGTGCTAACTTTCTGAATTTATGGCAAATTTGAGACACATCTGAATGCCTTCTTGATGGAACCAAGTAAAAAACTGAAAGTATTTCCTACTGAGGAGACTGCAGTAAATGAGGAAATTAAGAAACTTCATAACAAATAAATCTCCCAAGATGGCCACCTGAGACAAAAGAGCCCAAATGTAGCCCAAATATCACCCAGATGTAGCCCAAGTATAGCCCAATGACAGAATGTCCCAGAGTGTTCTAACGAACAACTAGAGCGCTAACAGCCTTACTTATGACAAAAGTATGGCACACCTGAAGCCATCTTGATTGGAATAAAGTGGTAAAACTTAAAACATTTAATTTAAAAAGGAACAAAATGAGGGGGTTCATTTTGCCATAGAAATTATGATTAGTTCTGCCGAAAGAAAAATTAGGGCACATTTTGAGTGACCTCTCAAATCCTCTTCTATTTCATTAAAAAATTCTGATATGCAGGCTGAAACATGCACTTTAATACCAGCAGCAGCAGTGAGCAGCAGTGAGCAGTAGCTTTACTACAGTGATCTAATGAGCAACTAGAGTGCTAACATTCAGAATTTATGGCAAATGTGTGACATACCTGAATACCTTCTTGATGGAATCAAAGTAAAAAACTGAAAGCATTTCCTACTGAGGAGACTGAAGTAAATGAGGAAATTAGGAAACTTCATAACAAATAAATCTCCCAAGATGGCCACCAGACACAAAAGAGTCTAAATGCAGCACAAATATCACCCAGATGTAGCCCACATGTAGCCCAATGACAGAAGTGTTCAAAACACTTATTTTTTGTGTATTTGCAGTTTTATATAGTGCAGACTTGTCAGGTATTGGAACGCTTTACATGAGCATTGGTTACATCACACAAGAGCAAATTCATTTTGGGGATATTAAGTGATTTGACCACAATCACAGATTTTTGAGCTGAAGCAGAAACTCCAACCTGGCTCCCCAGTTGCAAAGTCTGCAGCTCTGGAAGTAACACCACATCGTCTCGACAAGGTGCAACATTTAATCAAGTGGTCAACTGGATAAAAAAACATAAAGATTACAAATAATTTAAAAGTTCTTTGTCGCTATTTGAAAACTCAGAAAATATGTCCTCATTTTAGTTTTTTAGAGCACTAACCATAATTTTGATGCAAATAAGACCCTCTCATGTATGTAATTTCTAAAGGAAATACTCTAGGTATTACAGTTTTGATTACATCAAGATGACGTCAGGCGTTCCACACTTTTGTAATAAATATAGAATATTAGCAATCTAGTTGTTCATTGGGATACTGTTGAGAGGCAGAGGCCAGGGGCACGGACTCTGAAAATTGAAGGCAGGTAGGAGAGTGCAGAGGCAACAATTTGACCAAACTGGGCAGGCAGGAAGGGCAGTGGCAGCACAACAGACTATGGAGAGCAGTGGAAAGGGGGGCAGGGTCAACAAACCAACAATACAGGACTGGCAAGAGAGGCTGTGGCAATATAATAGACCATTGTGGGCAGAAGGAAGAGGCAGTGGTAGTACAACCATACATGCCAACAGACCCGTTTCAGCCAGGAAACGTCCAATGTTTTTAAGCTCAAATGGGCTTGATTTGATCTATCTCCTGTCTACAATCTCCTCTTTTTCAATGTAACTCAAAGGGGAAAATCAATACCCCAGTTTTTTTTCAAATTCTCCCTCTTACCAAGTTCAAAATGTTCGCAAGTATGGTACATTGAGTCATGGAAGGCAGGAGGAATTGGGGTAGGGACATGGACTCGGATAACAGAGGACAGGAGGGACATGGAGAGGTGCACCAAACTTACCCTACAGGGTAGGCATCAGGGTTTGCAGCAGCACAATACACCACACAGCGCATGCGGGACGGGAGTGCAGCACAACAATCCATAGAAAGCAATAGGGAGGGGACAGGACCATGCACATGGACCACGGAGAACAGATGGGAAAGAGGCAATGGTAGCTAGCTGACCATAATGGACAGACAGGAGAGAAAGCTGCAGCATAACAGACTATAAAGGGCAGGAGGGACGGATCAGGGGCATTACAATGGAACAGACAAGCCAGGAGGGAGGGAATAGGGGGTCTTCACATGGAAACAGAGGGCTGGGGGCAAGGTGGCAGGGCAGGAGCAGCAAGATGACCATGGAGGTCCGGCAGGATGGGCACTAGAAACGAGACACACCATGGAGAGCAACAATGAGACTATGGTGGCATACACACAGACCATGGAGGGAAGGTGGGAGGGGGTCAGGAGCAGCTAGCTGACCACACAGGGAAGGTGGGAGGGGCCATGGCAGCACAGAAGACCATGCATGGCAAACAGGAGGGTTAGTGGCAGCACAATGGCCTAGATGGGCAAGAAGGAGGGTGCAGGGGCATGCACAAAGGACCATGGAGGATAGAAGGGAGGGTCAGGACCTGGGCACAGACAAGAGAGTTCACTGGAAGGGGCCTCACAACAGACCGTGCGGGGCAGGCAGGAGCATCAGTTGCAGCACAACAGATCAGGGAGGGCAGAAGGGTGTGGCAGTAAAATGGACCATGGAGGACAGGAGAAAGGGGATAGGGGCATGGCATGTGGACAGGCAGGGTGGAGGTGGCAGGGGCAGGTTACAGTCATCTGACAATGCTAGGCAGGTGGGAGGAGAGTGGGAGCTCAAAAGAACACTCAGAGTAGATTGGAGTGGCAGGCCCATGGAACATAGTGGGCAAAAAGGATGGAGCAGGGACATGCACAAAGACATCGGAGGGCAGGGGGAAGGAGAATAGGGGCAGCAAGCTAAGCACAGAGGCTAAGCAGGAGGTCAATGATGGGCCATAGAATTGGGCAATGGAGGGCAGGAGGAGTGGACTGGTATATCATGCTAAATGGAGGGCAGTGGCAGCACATCAGACCATGCATGGCAGGAGGGAGGAGGCTTGTCCATGGATTCAGACAACAGAGGATTGGGATGAGGTGGATGGGGCAGCAAGCTAACTGTTCAGAGAAGGTGGGTATTAGGAACTTTATTGTTTTTAAAATGTGTGTCTGTGCGAACTACTTAAAATATGAACAAGTATGCAGTATAATCTCACTTTTATTCAGGAAGAAGAGGACGTTTGTGACTGTGACTCCGGGCTCACTTGGCAGAAACACCCCCTGACCCTCCACCCCATCGCAAAATGTAATGCCCGTGAAAAGGGTAGGTGGACGCAGTGTTATATAGAACATAGTCCTGAGAGCACGATTGAAAATGAAAACTAGATGTAGTATATGGTATAAACTCTAAACCAAAAAGTGTGATATAAGATGAACCGGGGTGTGAAATATGATATGCAATACAGTGTGCGCAATGACAGATTCATTGGAGAGCGCGAGATAGCACAGGCACTAGCGCGTGCTATGCGATATGCGCCTTGGAGTGTAATATGCACAGGGCAGTGTTGTGTAACATAACTAGTCTCTAAAGTTGTAATATAAAATATGTGCTGGGGAGTGTAACGTTGCATATGCACTGTGACAAAGATATGGATCCCAGATTGTAATAGGTATGGCATAGCGCTGTGCGTTATAACATACACATCGAGAAAGACACGTTAGATGGGGCAATATAACCCGTGCAAAGGCAAGTGTGGCATGACATATTCACGGGGTGGTGTTACAGTGCAAATGGGCTAGAGAGTGTCATAGCATACGCACTAGCTGGTGGAATACAACACAGAGGTGTTATGCAATCGCCGGGCACTGGTGGGTGTAACACAGCATTGGGCTCAGCCAGGGGCACGCTGTGACTCTCAAGTGAGGTTCGTCTCCTTTCCAGAGAGTAAAATAAAAACTATTACACATCCGGCGGTGGATATGTTTTTTATTAGCTGTGAGCTTGGTTTCTTGCATAGTTTGGTCGAATTTTTGTCGACTCCCCTTTGAATGGCTTGGTGTGCGTGTATATTAACCCCTTCCATGCTGCGCGAATTCCGCCGCTGTGCTGACGGTTTCTTGCGCGGGCGTGGTCATTACGGAACCGTTCCGTCATGAGCACCGAAGGGGCTAGATGTGCCCATCAATAGCTACCCATGTTTGTATAAATAAACAACAAGGTTGTCTACTTGGAGAGTACCCACCGGTGGGGGCGCCGGGATTAGGCACGGTAGGGCGTCAGACACGTCAGAGCTTCATTAGCGGTGTAAATACATTCCATGTGGATTCATTCTATGCATAGTCGTCTTTTAATGAATATCACGCAAATCGTCATGGTGATAGGTACATACGGTTTGTCCAGCATGTCCTAGGTGTTTCTATAAATATATATATTTTTAAAATAATAAAAAACAAAGACCGGCCGCGGGGGATGGGGTCCCCGGAGCCATAAGTGGCCTGAGGAGGGGGGCAACGCAGCCCCCTCGTAAAGAATTTAAATTAAAAAAAGGCCATGACCCGGGGGTTTGGGCCTTGGGAGGGCCAAATTTATTTTTTTCAACCAAAAAAATTAGGGTGCAGGCCCTGGGGGATGGGGTCCCCAGGGCCAGTAAATTAGAAAAAGAAGGGGGGCCACACAGCCCTCCTTCTTAAAAAAGATGAAATAAATAAAAGCCCGACATCGAGCTGGAGGCCACGCCCCCTCCTTGCAGCACTCTGCAAACGCGCCCCCTGGCCAGTTGTAAGTTGGGGAATTAATTCCCCTTAAATACTGAGAGTCCCTGAGGGCCAACTAGCCCAACAGGTACCTCCAGTGTGCACCAGGGAGCTGCATTGCAGACAGGTGTTCTGAGGCCACGCCCCTTTTTACACCTCTATGCAAAGCAGCTCTGTGGTGCTTACTGGAGGTTCCTAGTGGGCTAGTTTGACCCTAGGGACCCTTAGGATGCAAGGGGACTTAATCTCTCAACTTAGAACAGCCACAGGGCACGTTTACACAGTGGTGAAGGGAGTGGATGGGGCCTGAGGTGACGTGTGCAAGCACGCCCTGTGGCGCGTTTTAAGTTGGGGAAATAATTCCCTTTCAATCCTGAGGGACCCTGGGGGCCAACTAGCCCACCAGGTGCTTCCAGTAAGTGCCAATGCTCTGCATTGCAGAGAGGTGGTGCAGGCGTGCCCCTTACTACACCTTTCTGCAATGGCGCTTACTGGACGTACCTAGTGGGCTATTTTGCCCCTAGGGACCCTCAGGATTCTGTGGTAAATAAAATATTATCCATTACCGATCTGAATTTCATACGAGAACTTTAAACAAATAGCTCAGAATAATAAGAGGCAGAATCCGTGGTATAAGAGGTTTCTGAATGGGCTTTATTCCAAAATGGCCGACTCGAGTGGCGGCCTTCAGGTTCCGTCACCAAGAAGGTTCAGGAAGTGAAGTACGATATTTTATTGACAGACATACATTTTTATAGTTATTACATTATAATGAAACGAATGTAGGAGGCGTAACATTTGATAAGAAAAGTGACATATTAATTACGTAAACGAAACTAGGCGTAATAAGGAGTAAAAGAAACATAATTGGTTAAAGTTATCAAATATAGGTGGTTCTATAAGATAATACTTGACATAGATGCGCGCGCAGCAGCATGACGTGTAATTGACGTGGAACTAGGGGGTGAAGGGGGCTTGACATTAATTCTACGTGTGGAGACGAAAAGTCTAAGGGGTCAAGTCAACCTAATCCCAAATCATATCTAACATCCTATGTTTAAAGAACTATGTTATCCACAAGGAAGGACTGAAGGACTTTCGAACAGAATCTATTCTATACTGACTGTGTGCGTGCACAAACGCCTAAGTGTCTATGTGAGATGCAAGAGGCAGAAAACTTTCCATGGCAACTGGGCTATGAATTACTTGCAGGAGGACAGAGAGGCCAAGCCTCTAGCTCAGAAGCTAAAGGAAATGTTTACCTAAATCACTAGACAGGAATGCATCGGCTGAAGAGCAAAGTAGATAATTCGAAGGTGAAATACAGCTTCTTGGCAGACAGGCTAAACTGGCCGAGGCAGGCACCGTTAGCTGCACAGGAAATAGGACAAAGTTCATGGATACAGATGCAAGCTCAAGCTGACGCTTGTCAGAGGCAGAGAGCAGGGAAAGGCTTCGAGGACAGAATCGGGCCTACTTCGTCTGAACTGTAAAAATGGAGTAACTGAGCCATATAAAGTCGGTGGCCTTTCCTACTTAGGAATTAACTATCCAGCCCATTGATGGCGGATCTGACAGAGAACATGTTGACGGTGGACGCACATGTATTTGCGTCTTCAAAACTGGAACTGGAGAGAACATACATGTACTTGTAACATGCATATAGAACCGTTGGGGTCCAAGATAGGGGACATAACTGATCAGGGAAATCCACTTTTCCACATTCCCTCCTTGTCCCCTTACTTGCCCGTCAAGAAACATCAATCTTCATTAATCCATCGATTTGCTCATGGAGCATCATTTCTTCTTCTTTCTTCTTCCGAGATTTTGAACGAAAACCTTGATGTGGAATACACGATGTGGCACACAGACCACAAATCGCTGGTCCACATTGCAGGCATAAGCAGCAACTGAATAGTATAAGAAGGCCAATACCTAGGAAGGATAGAACTCTCCATCCCCAGGCTGATATCAGACTCCAAAACCACCCGGACCAAGTCCAAGTGCCTGGATCTTCGTGTATCTGGCTCACAATCTTATGAAGGCGTGTTATAGCTTTATATACAGATGGCGAATTTTCTGGTATGAATACGCAGCAGCTGGATCCGATGACCCTACAAGCTCCGCCCCTATCGGCCAGGATGACGTCAAGGACAAGCCGATTTTGAAGGACAACGATCCTCATCACTGATTGTTCCTCTGTCAGATTGCCTAGGGCAGCTATAGTCTCATTCACTACGGCTTCAAGAGTCTTGGTTAGTCTACGTATTAGCTTACTATTTGAAATTGTACCTATATATGGGAAGATACCTTTGTTGAAATCTACATACTTATCCCACGCCGTCTCAGTATAATCGACAACTGGGAGATCTCTTCGCTCTCTATTGTGTGCTAAACGAGTATTTCGATAATAATCAGGAGGAGCTAAGAAAACAGGTGGCAGAAGGAATGCAATGTAACAGGTACCATCCCAATCTAGAGGTAGACGCATGTATGCCGTCTGACCACATATAAAGTAGGGTATGGCGAGAAGCTCTAAATGTAGATTTTCCTTCATCACTATATTCTACTGTAGTAACACATTTGCTATGGCCCATAGGTATGGAACCAACTTTTCTTACACATAATTCACCTTTAACTGGGAATACTGACATGGTGGGCAAAATTAGCTCAACTTCGGATTTGACATTCAGAATCATGAGATTGGGTGTAAAGTTACCTAATCTATACACTTCGTTTTCTAGGTCAGTTCCTGTTCTACTAGGGTGACCCTCCTTGTCAGGGTGACAGACCTTGTATAACACTATATTCAGATTTCCCCATATCCAATGGTGTTGATAAACTGCTGTGTTTGAATCTATAGAATTCAATAAACTAAACCATGCTCCACAGGTGCCATTATATGTGAACGGATGTGGAAAGAAAGGCAGAACTCCCTTGTTATTCTGATAGGGAGGGAGTCGACCACACACCCAACAATTAGTGGCATTACTAGTCTGGTGAGAATGATGTAACATACTAATGAAAGTGTTATTACGCAGCGCAAGTCTGTAGGACAACTCATGTGGGGGTAGGTCACTAAAAGAATGTTCATCAGTTATATTAATAGCACGCCTAGAAACAGGATAATACATATGCAATAATATACTTGCAGTAACTATTATAAAACTCAAGAAAAACAAAATTAATAAAGTCACAATACAGTGGCTACGCAGTAATTTACAGTATGCATGTCTTTTCATTATGATTCGGGACTCTTCATGATTCAGACCTAAAGGAGACATGTCGGGACAGATTCAACCGCTTCACCTTGGAGAGGACTTAAACAATCAAATCGTCCGACAGTGTAGGCCTGGGCCTAAGTTTTTGCTTATAGAGTTCGGAGCTACTGGCCTCAGCCAAAGGTAGCTTTGAGTCAATGGGAGAAGATGCACGGGAAGTATTGTTCATATCGGGAGGAAGTCCATGAAATTTCTTTATATGGCTGGAATGCACCCAGCCCTTCCTCCCTTCGATCTTCACGGCTGTTCTTGTTGTCAAAAGGACTTGTTTAGGGAGCTTCCACCTGGGGTCCAATTGGCTTTTCCTATCGAAATTCCGGACTAGGACAAAGTCCCCGGGAACCACGTCATGGGGTTTCACCTCAGTGTTGTCAGGAAAAGCTGCGACCACCTGTGAACGAGAAGATTGTAGTGCAGACATCAAGGAAGCCAGGTAATCTGTCAGCATATTACAGTCAACATCAGTTATTTTACGTGGTATAGGCGTCCCCCACATATTTGGTGGTCTGCCAAAGATCACCTCATACGGGGATAGCCCTGTTCGAGAGTGTGGTACCATTCTCATGTAAAATAGTGCAACTGGTAAGGCTACTATCCAGTCAACACCTTTTTCCTGACATATTTTTGACAATCTGATTTTCAAAAGTTGATTATGTCGTTCCACGAGACCTGCTGCCTCGGGGTGTCGGACACAGTGGAACTTCCACTGATATCCCAGCAGAAGTGAAACGTGTTTCATTAATTCGGATGAGAAGGGTTGGCCGTTATCTGAATATACCACACGTGGTAAACCGTACCGTGGGAAGAATTCTCGAACTAGCTGTTTGGCGGTAGTCGGGGCAGTGTAATCTGATACAGGGTACGCCTCTGTCCAACGGGAGAGAGCGCAAACAACTACGAGAACATATTTGAATCCTCGACAACGTTCCATCTGAATATAATCCATCTGGAGGACTTCAAAAGGATGATCAGGAGGCTGAAATCCACCCTGTTCTACGGGGACACTCTTTCCTGGATTAAACTGACAACATATCATACAGGTACGGACTTTTTGTTTAGCAGCTGCTCGCAAATGTTTGTTAAACCAAATGTGCTGAATGCTGTCTAACATAGCCTTCTCTCCTAAATGTGCGGGACTGTGAACTGTAGCTATAATGACTTGAACCATGGAATCAGGGAGAAACCACACAGATTTCCCCTTCGTCATCCATCCTTGATCTGTCTGAATCCCTCCTAGTTCAGTCCACTTCTTTATTTCTTCCTCTGTAGCATGTGTCTGTATGTCAATTACGTCAAGTGCGGGATCCTTAATTGTCATACACTGTGTTGGTGTCTGAACTATTGGCTTTGTCATGTCGGATGTACGAGTCTGAGCAGTCTGTTTGGCTGTTCTGTCAGCTAAATCATTGCCTTGAGAAATGATATCAGTAACCTTCGTGTGTGCTTTGCATTTCATAATCGATATTGCAGTCGGTAAATGAATTGCGTCTAACAAAGCATGAATGAGGGACCCGTGTTGAATATGGGTTCCATGAGAAGTTAAATAACCCCTCTCCCGCCAAAGCACTCCGAAGTCATGTACAACTCCAAATGCATAACGTGAATCAGTATATATGTTGACTTTCTTGTCTGTGGCTTGAATACAGGCTTGTGTTAGAGCAACAAGTTCTGCTGCTTGGGCTGACAAAGTATCTATACAGTTTGTTTCAATAACTTCGGTGTCTGTAGTGACTGCGTATGCGGCAACTAAATTTCCTGTACTTGTCCTCATACACGAACCATCTACATACAATGTCAGGTCTGGATCTAGCAATGGAACGTCTGTTAAGTCTTGTCTGGGTTTTGTCTTTATTTCAATAACTTCAACACAATCATGAGCTAGTGGGTCGGTTCCAATTACTGGTAAAAGTGTAGCAGGATTCAGTGTATTACAACGTCTGATTTCTATGTGTGGCTGGAACAATGTCAGTTCGTAACCAGTAAGTCTTGCTATGGTCAAGTGTTGTGTTTGCGTTCGATTCACAAGAACCTCTACTGCATGCGGTACTTGTACTGTCAATGGATGCCCTAACACTATGGCATCACTTTGTCTGATTGCTAAAGCTGTTGCCGCTACTGATTTCAGACACGCAGGCAAAGCCTGAGCTACGGGATCTAATGTACTGGAGAAATAAGCACATGGCTTACATGCTCCTGCTTGTTCCTGAGTGAGTACTGACAAGGCAGTACCTGCACGCTCTGTAACAAAAAGTGTAAAATGTTTGCTGTAACATGGTGTCGCTAGAACAGGTGCTTGACATAGAGCTTTCTTTAAGCTCTCAAAAGCTAGTGTGTGTTCCTGAGTCCAAGGGAGGACAGTCGATGTGGCTGCCTCCTGTGATGTCAACTGAATGAGTGGCTTCGCTAGAAATGCATATTGAGGGATCCACTGCCTACAGTATGAAGTGAGGCCTATAAAAGCCCGCACCTCCTTTTGTGTCTGCGGTATTGGCATGTTTGCAATTAACTGAATGCGGTCAGGTGTAAGCTGCCTTCCCTCCTTGGACAGCGAGTGACCAAGATAAATAACTCGCTGAACACAGAATTGCAGCTTAGAAGGGGACACCTTGTGCCCCTTGTCGGCTAGAAAATGTAAAACTGTCAGTGATGCTTTTTCACATTCGGGTTCGCTTCGTGCGGTGATCAGCAGATCATCGACGTATTGAAGCAATGCGGTGTTAACGGGCATGTGTATACTGTCAAGTTCTCGTTTCAGTGCTTGGCTATAGATGCTGGGGCTTTCTGTAAATCCTTGGGGAGCGCGGGTGAATTTAAAGCTTCGTCCATTCAAGTTAAATCCGAATAAGTATTGGCTTTCCGGATCTATTGGGACGCTGAAAAAGGCATTCTTGAGATCAATTACGGTAAAGAATGTAGCTTGAGAATCAATGGCTGTCAGTAATGATGAGATATCGGGGACCACGGGGAATTGTGGCACAATGCATTTGTTTAATTCACGCAAATCAATAACTAATCGATATACTGGTGGGGCCATAGGATCAGTTCGTTTAAGAATCGGAATTATCGGGGAATTACACACATTGGAGTTGGTTTCTACAACCACTCCTTGCGCAACTAGCTCGTCAATGATTTTCAGTAAAGCCGCTACAGCATCCGGTGGTAACTTGTATTGTCGCATTCGTGGCAATACTACTCCTGCCTTCAGTGTGACTCGATATGGTGTAATGTTCATGCAACCAACATCAGTAGGGCCTTGTGCCCATAGATGCGCTGGTAAGTTCTGTAATCGGGAATCCATGTCTCTGGATACATAATGACCTTTAAAATCACGTAAAAACAATCTTACTCCTTCCGGAGAACAACAGATAATAGCCCCTAGGGCTTTCAATGTCTTTATACCTAACAAGTTTTCTGGACATGATTTGGTAAGCAATAAGTCAGTAGTTCGTGTCAAGGGACCTATCGTAAGCGGAAGTGGCTGTGTTACTTCATTAACAATAGGCTTTCCTGAAAAACCAAGGGAAACATTTTGAGAGCCTGAGAGGGGTGCCCCTGGAACTTCACTACTTTTTATGGTTGTTCGACTTGCCCCTGTATCGAGTAAAAATTTTCTGTCTTGACCTAATAATTCACTATGGACATAAGGTCCTTCTTGATCTACTGGAATCTCGATAAGGGGTAAGTCAACTTCCCTCTCTAGGCTGCTTCATGCGTAACGTTGATACTCAGGGTATTCATACTGTGCGGTCTGATACATTTGTCGTGAAGTTACTTGTGTGGCAGCAGCAGGCAACGGTGGTGCCGCTGGCACAAACTGTATGGACTGTTGTGCGGCTGGCATAGACTGTTGCTGAACTGGCATGGACTGTCCATGCTGCATAGTTCCTTGTTCATTCTGATCTTGTCTAATTAATCGTGGTCTCTCTTTTGCAATACCTGAGGCTATATTACGTTTCAGGACTTGACAATCGTGTACATAATGACCTGGCTGTTTACAGTAATTGCAGGTTCCTTTTACAGGAACTGCAGAGTCTCCAGAATGTGTCGCACCCTTTTTGTGACCATCCGCTGGTACTGTCTGAGAAACTAGCATTTTCATTTTAGTATCCTTCATGCGTCTATGCTCGTGTTCTTGTTCATCCCTAATTCTATTGTGATGATACTGTAACATTTGTAGGCCTGGGCGGTAAATTCCGTTCCGTTCGCGGAATTTGCGGAATTTGGGTAATTTCGCGTTCCGCGGAGAACGCGAAATTGCCCAAAAGTCTGCGTTCCGCGACTTCGCGAAATTTTTTGCTTGTTCGCGTTCTCAATATGCGTGTTCGCGAGATATTTCACCCCAAGCACGCAAACAGCGATCGCGAACAGGAAAAAAGTATCGCGAACAAGCAATTCCGCGTGTTCGCGGAATTTTTGCGTGTTCGCGGAGATTTTTTACCGTTTCGCGGAGATTTGCGTAACGCGATTACGCAAATTCCGCCCACCCCTAAACATTTGTAGCATTTGTGACGGAGTGTTACTTTGCCAGGTACTCTCGAATTTCAATATTCTATTCTTCACTGGAGGTAATGCATTTTCCACCAACTTAGTCACAAATAAATGTGGATATGAGTCACTGCTTGCCTTTATACCACTGTTTATACCAAAACATTTTTCAAATCGGGCATAATAATCACTTGTGTCTTCATCTTGCTTTTGTTTACAGGCTGAGATTGCACCCCAATCTTCCTTTTTCGTCGCTAGTAAACGTGGCAGTACTTGTACTAGTAAACCTGGTAACAGTTTAACTTTATCCCCGAGCCCTGACCCTGCAGTTCGGTCCCTTTCCTCCGCTGATGATGCTGTCCAATCTATCTTTTGGTCTCCCACTTCCCACTCTTTTTCTTTCAGTTTTTCATAAATGCCAGGAGGCAAAAGCACCTTTAATATTGTCATAATATCCGGAAAGGTATACTCTCCCATCAGTAACATGTCTTTAATTTCTCGGTGAAAACCCGCTGGGTCTTTATCATGACTTGGTACTACTTTCTTCATTCCTAATAATTCCATTTTTGATATAGGTGTGTAAACAAATACACGACGAAACTGATCGTCATCGCCCTTTATTGGGTGGACTTCTCGTAGGGGATTTTGTCTATCCATGTAGTACGATGTTCCCTCTTTGTTGGGGATCGCGAAAGGATCTGCGTTTACAAAAAGATCATACTGTTTACGTGACATTAGTATTTCTTTAATTAACTTGTTACTGGAACCTCTCCATCTATTCATGAGAAGTTCGGTTAACATATCGGGTAAAGGACCAGGATCAGCATGTCGGCTCTTATATTGTATAAGAAGTTGCTGGATCATGTAAATCCCAGCTAAACATTGTTCGTCTGGACTGAGGTTCAAAAACGCGTGTGCAACTGTCACATCACCATATTTACCGGGACTGTCCATCCAATGAACAGCTGCCCTTGCTAATTCTTGTTCGTCCATAGAATCGAGGAGGTGGTAACCCCTTCGTTCCTGGAGTATTTTATCTGCGGCTTGAAACAAACGCTCGGGAGATTTCATATTTATTATTGTTGGACGCATAGAGTGTATCGGATCAGAAAAACCTCCGGTATTATTACAGGACCTTCCTCTGCCCACATAGGCTATGGTGTCTGGCTGTCTTCCTGAGTCCCCTGATTCGGACTCTTCATCCTGCTCGAACTCGTCTGTTTCCAATCTCTCTGCATGTATGTGTTCTACTTCTTTCCTAATTTTTCGGCACATGGCTACTATACTTCCTTGTCTATCATGTTTTCCATCGGATATATTCTGACTCCATCTAGTAAGAGTTTGCATTACTTCCGGGTCTACCCCCGGTCGGTCTTGATTTCTGATCACACAATTTATAAGAAAACGTAACAATTCTCCCTGTATCTCGACTTTCTGATATTCCATAGCTCTGTTAATACATTCAGGATCTTTCCCTGTTTGGACAAAATGGTATATGTTATCTAGATGCGCGGCCATTCCTGGCAGCCTTCCTAAAAATGACGCAGCTCGTCTAATACGTAATGATGTTATAATCATTTCATCCTCTTTACCAGGCACCGGGTCATATCTACAATCCACCATAAGCTCCTTAAGCGTACGGTTATTTATAAGTTTGGGCGTACGTGCATGTGCTGATTCCTGGAAAGAAAATTTACTCCCTCTGGGTGGCGTAAAATGAAGGCTAGCAGCACCTCCAGTAGCCCCCTCTGAGGTGTCAGACGTGAAAGGGTGCGTTGAACGTGCTACAGCCACTACAGGTGTAGACACGGCTGTGGAAACAGTTGCGGGGACAGACGCGGAAGCAGATGTGCTTGCCGAAACTGGTGTCGTGACTTGTGTCGGAGCTTGCTGTGGTACCGGGACAAGAACTTGATCTTGATGTTGAACCCCCCCAGCAGCCGGTCTATGTGGTGCGGGGTTGGCATATTCGGGAACTGTGTCATCTAGATATGAGGAAAGAAAAATATCTTCTGCGGTTCTGGGATGTCCTTTAGGATGTACCTTTATAGGAAACAATGGGGGTGGCAAGTCTTTTGGTATGGCCGTAGTGGCTTGGGGCAATCCTTCGGCCAGAAGGGGATACATCCCTTTCATAAGGGCATTTCTTTGTCTCTCTGTTTGTTCTGTTTGTACTCTTGTACCTTCTTCAATCAACTGCTTCTCTCGAACCTTATTTGCACTTTCTTTACTTCTCTCTTCTTGTCTCAGCGCCTTTTCAGTGCGCCTATGCGACTCTTTACGCCATAATTCAATAGCGTCTTTCTGTGACTGTCTAGCTTTCCTCTTCCACAACTCTTCTTCTACTTTCATGATACAGTCTGCATCCCAGGTCCCAGCTACGGGCCATCTCTGATTCTCTGGTAACTCTTTGGTGTAGTCCACCCATAGATCTAGAAATAATATGGCATCTAAGCCATGTTTATGGTACATAAAATGCCCTGGAGTGTCCCTAGGAGGGATAGGGACTGCCTCTTCAAGCACCCCTTTTCGAGTAGTAATTTGTCTCAACTTTGAAAAGAGCGGCATATTTGACAACAGCTAATCTGGTACTTACTCTTGAACGGAACTGATCTGATACTTAATCTTGAACACACTTAGGACGAAAAACACAATAATGAACAAAGCACAGTAAAACAATCATTCATACCACAATATGCAGGACATTTTAGCACGTTAAAAATAAAACACTAAACATTTGTTAAAAATGACCAACAATGGTGACAGTCTGCATAACTAATCACCAGGCAGAATTCTTGACAATAACTAGAAACTTCGGAATACTTGATATACGGCTAAACCGTACATATACACTGCTAAACAGTGCAGACCGGACTTGTGTACCCAAATCCGTCTTGACCGGCACAACCTATGTGCACGTCAACACGCCTCCCCGGCGATGGTACTCACCGAGTAGCTCACAACGAAAGGCCTCGGAGACTGGACTCGATTTCGGACATCGGACCCTCTGGACATCGGGACTTCGGAAACCTGGTGGGCCTCTGTATACCTCGGATCTTGCTCTCTCAGCTAGGCTCTGGTCGGGATACTTTGCGCTTCTCACCGCCTCGTCTGGGTTGATCGCAGCCTCAGTCGCCCCCGCTTGACCGGAGGGAGCTACAGGAAATCCTGCTGGTACGCGTTATGGTCCGTCCAGCTGTGGCAGGAGACCGGGCCTGCAACGCACCGCCGGCGCGTGAGATGAGAAAGTGTCCCTGTTCGGGCGCCATTATGTGGTAAATAAAATATTATCCATTACCGATCTGAATTTCATACGAGAACTTTAAACAAATAGCTCAGAATAATAAGAGGCAGAATCCGTGGTATAAGAGGTTTCTGAATGGGCTTTATTCCAAAATGGCCGACTCGAGTGGCGGCCTTCAGGTTCCGTCACCAAGAAGGTTCAGGAAGTGAAGTACGATATTTTATTGACAGACATACATTTTTATAGTTATTACATTATAATGAAACGAATGTAGGAGGCGTAACATTTGATAAGAAAAGTGACATATTAATTACGTAAACGAAACTAGGCGTAATAAGGAGTAAAAGAAACATAATTGGTTAAAGTTATCAAATATAGGTGGTTCTATAAGATAATACTTGACATAGATGCGCGCGCAGCAGCATGACGTGTAATTGACGTGGAACTAGGGGGTGAAGGGGGCTTGACATTAATTCTACGTGTGGAGACGAAAAGTCTAAGGGGTCAAGTCAACCTAATCCCAAATCATATCTAACATCCTATGTTTAAAGAACTATGTTATCCACAAGGAAGGACTGAAGGACTTTCGAACAGAATCTATTCTATACTGACTGTGTGCGTGCACAAACGCCTAAGTGTCTATGTGAGATGCAAGAGGCAGAAAACTTTCCATGGCAACTGGGCTATGAATTACTTGCAGGAGGACAGAGAGGCCAAGCCTCTAGCTCAGAAGCTAAAGGAAATGTTTACCTAAATCACTAGACAGGAATGCATCGGCTGAAGAGCAAAGTAGATAATTCGAAGGTGAAATACAGCTTCTTGGCAGACAGGCTAAACTGGCCGAGGCAGGCACCGTTAGCTGCACAGGAAATAGGACAAAGTTCATGGATACAGATGCAAGCTCAAGCTGACGCTTGTCAGAGGCAGAGAGCAGGGAAAGGCTTCGAGGACAGAATCGGGCCTACTTCGTCTGAACTGTAAAAATGGAGTAACTGAGCCATATAAAGTCGGTGGCCTTTCCTACTTAGGAATTAACTATCCAGCCCATTGATGGCGGATCTGACAGAGAACATGTTGACGGTGGACGCACATGTATTTGCGTCTTCAAAACTGGAACTGGAGAGAACATACATGTACTTGTAACATGCATATAGAACCGTTGGGGTCCAAGATAGGGGACATAACTGATCAGGGAAATCCACTTTTCCACAATTCAAGGGGACTTAATCTCCCAACTTAAAAAACGACCACAGGGCATGTTTACACAGTGGGGAAGGAAGGGGACGGGGCCTGAGTTAACGTGTGCAAACAAGCCCTGTGGCGCCATTTAAGTTGGGGAAATAATTCCCCTTCAATTCTGAGGGACCCTGGGGGCCCACTAGCCCACCAGGTGCTTCCAGTAAGCACCACTCCACTGCGTTGCAGAGAGGTGGTCTAGGCCGTGCCCCTTTTTACATCTCTCTGCAACGCAGCTCTGTGGCGCTTACTGGAGGTACCTAGTGGTCTAGTTGGACCCTAGGGACCCTCAGGATTCAAGCGGACTTAATCTCCCAACTTAAAACAGCCACAGGGTGTGTTTACACAGTGGGGAAGTGAGGGGACGGGGCCTGAGGTGACATGTGCAAACACACCCAGTGGCGCGTTTTAAGAGGTAGTTTTAATCCCCTACCCTATTATATACTAGGGGCTTACAGAGGAGGTCATGCTGATCGCAGGGGGACCCCAACGCATAGTGTTCCCTAGTGTATGTAGGTGTTTTCACTGTATTCTGAGTGTCTTTCAACATAACACTGGCTCTAGGACTGGTTAGTCAGACTCAGTTACCACCAGTATCCGTCTGAAAAAGTTGAGGGTACAGGATGATTTTGCAACAAGGCTTCTTTCTGCTCATCTGTTTGTTGTTTCTGCATGTTATCCTTCTTCCTGCACTTTTCTTCGTCTTTGGGGACTTCTGTTGCTTCTCTCTGCATTTCTTTTTTTTCTTTCTGTGCGTTTTTTCTTCTTTCTTCACATGTCCTATCTCTGTAGGCATAGTTAGAAATTAGCATTTAAAAAACCTTTGAAATTCACTGACAAAACCATAGGTTTCAGGCATGTTATAGTTAGGAATTAGCATTTAAAAAACCTTAGAAAAATTCACTGAAAAAAACATAGGTTTCAGGGGCGTTATAGTTAGCTGGACTTTTCACTCATACAAAACCATTGAAATTCCCCCGTTATAGTTAGTTCAGCTAACTATAATTCGCGCGCCCGCAATGCACTGCCGATGACGTCACATATTACATCACTCATGACATGGTCAGTGACATCACTCATGACATCACTGATGACATCTCAAATGACATCACTAATGACATCACTGATGACATCATCCTTGTGATAGAGTGGCAGACCTCCTCTTCCCCCAATATAACCTTTAATACACACATTCAAAAATAGAAACTGCAATGTTCAAAACAATGGACATGCCAATACCAGTTACAACAACCTATTCAGTCATTCTCAGATCCACATACACATCCACTCATTCACCAACAGTCCTATACAGTCACTCATACATGTACTCACTCATCATATGTACTCACACACCTATACATCCTGTTACACAACGCCACTCATCCATAGAGTTACTCACACACATAGTCACTCATGATAATAAAGAATCAAACATCCATTTACTTGCATATACAGTTATACACACACCACCACACTTACTTCTACAGAAACTTACACATACTTAGTCTTTTAAACAATCACTTATAGAAACACATACTTATTCATACAGGAACTCTTTCAATCTCTCACTCTCACATATACTCACTTATATACACCAATAGTCACATATACTAGATTAAAACATATGTAGTTACTCATAAAGACACTATTGAGACAGTCTATCACTCACTAACACACCCATGCACACACTCATCCACCCATACAGTCCTGCACACATGCTGTCTTCAACACATACAAACAGTGAGTCACTCATTCATGCACCTATGCACTGCGTAATACCCCCCACCGAACCATACAGACACTCAGACACTCATACTGATGCTCAAAAAAACAACTAATAACCTATATAGACACTCATGTAGCTACTCAACAACCCATGCAGCCAGTTATACACAAAGTGAATGACTGATACAGATATTTACACATTTAAACATTACTCATTAAGCCATGTATTCACTAAGATACACTTAATCAGCCAGTTATACAATCAATTTTTCAAAAACAAATCATCCATTTAGACAATTAAATACCCATTTATTCTTCCATCGACCTTGAGATATACATATATAAAACAAATGTAATTTTCAGAAAAACACACATTCACTGGATGATGTCATCAGTGATGTCATTTGAGATGTCACCAGTGATGTCATGAGTGATGTCACTGACCATGTCATGAGTGATGTAATATGTGACTTCATCAGCAGTGCATTGCGGGCGCGCGAGTTATAGTTAGCTGAACTAACTATAATGGGGGAATTTCAATGGTTTTGTATGAGTGAAAAGTCCAGCTAACTATAACGCCCCTGAAACCTATGGTTTTTTCAATGAATTTTTCTAAGGTTTTTTAAATACTAATTCCTAACTATAACGCCCCTGAAACCTTTGGGTTTTTCAGTGAATTTCAAAGGTTTTTAAAATCACAATTCCTAACTATAACGTGCATGAAACCTATGGTTTTTTCAGTGAATATATATATATATATATATATATATATATATATTCACTGAAAAAAACATAGGTTTCAGGGGCGTTATAGTTAGATGGACTTTTCACTCGTACAAAACCATTGAATTCCCCCGTTATAATTAGTTCAGCTAACTATAAATCGCGAGCCCGCAATGCACTGCTGATGACGTCACATATTACATCACTCATGACATGGTCAGTGACATCACTCATGACATCACCGATGACATCTCAAATGACATCACTAATGAATCCAAGGACTAGCCTCCTCCCTCCTGCCATGCATGGTCTGATGTGCTGCCACTACCCTCCATTTAGCATGATGTACCAGTCCACTCCTCCTGCCCTCCATTGCCCAATTCTATGGCCCATCATTGACCTCCTGCTTAGCCTCTGTGCTTAGCTTGCTGCCCCTATTCACTTTCCCCCTGCCCTCCGATGTCTTTGTGCATGCCCCTGCTCCATCCTTTTGCCCACTATGTTCCATGGACCTGCCACTCCTATCCACTCTGAGTGTTCTGTTGAGTTGCCACTCCCCTCTCACCTGCCTAGCATTGTCAGATGACTGTAACCTGTCCCTGCCACCTCCACCCTGCCTGTCCACATGCCATGCCCCTATCCCCTTCCTCCTGTCCTCCATGGTCTATTTTACTGCCACACCCTTCTGCCCTCCCTGATCTGTTGTGCTGCAACTGCTCCTCCTGCCCGCCCCGCGCGGTCTGTTGTGAGGCCCCTTCCCCTGAACTCTCTTGCCTGTGCCCAGGTCCTTACCCTCCCTTCTATCCTCTATGGTCCTTTGTGCATGCCACTGCACCCTCCTTCTTGCCCATCATAGCCATTGTCCTGCCACTAACCCTCCCGCTTGCCATGCATGGTATTCTGTGCTGCCATGGCCCCTCCCACCTTCCCTGTGTGGTCAGCTAGCTGCCCCTGACCCCCTCCCACCTTCCCTCCATGGTCTGTGTGTATGCCACCATAGTCTCATTGTTGCTCTCCATGGTGTGTCTTGTTTCTAGTGCCCATCCTGCCTGACCTCCATGGTCATCTTGCTGCTCCTGCCCTGCCACCTTGCCCACAGCCCTCTGTTTCCATGTGCAGACCCCCTATTCCCTCCCTCCTGGCTTGTCTGTTCCATTGTAATGCCCCAGATCCATCCCTCCTGCCCTTTATGGTCTGTTATGCTGCAGCTTTCTCTCCTGTCTGTCCATTATGGTCAGCTAGCTACCATTGCCTCTTTCCCATCTGTTCTCTGTTGTCCATGTGCATGGTCCTGTCCCCTCCCTTTTGCTTTCTATGGATTGTTGTGCTGCACTCCCGTCCCGCATGCGCTGTGTGGTGTATTGTGCTGCTGCAAACCCTGATGCCTGCCCTGTAGGGTCCGTTTGGTGCACCTCTCCATGTCCCTCCTGTCCTCTGTTATCCGAGTCCATGTCCCTACCCCAATTCCTCCTGCCTACCATGATTCAATGTGCCATACTTGTGAACATTTTGAACTTGGTAAGAGGTAGATTTTGAAAAAAAAACTGGGGTATTGATGTTCTCCTTTGAGTTACATTGAAAAAGAGGAGATTGTAGACAGGAGACAGATCAAATAAAGCCCATTTGAGCTTAAAAACATTGGACGTTTCCTGGCGGAAACGGGTCTGTTGGCATGCATGGTTCTACTACCACTGTCTCTTCCTTCTGCCCACAATGGTCTATTATATTGCCACAGCCTCTCTTGCCAGTCCTGTATTGTTGGTTTGTTGCCCCTGCCCCCTTTCCACTGCCCTCCATAGTCTGTTGTGCTGCCACTGCCCTTCCTGCCTGCCCAGTGTGATCAAATTGTTGCCTCTGCACTCTCCTACCTGCCTTCAATTTTCAGAGTCCGTGCCCCTGGCCTCTGCCTCTCAACAGTATCCCAATGAACAACTAGATTGCTAACATTCTATATTTATTACAAAAGTGTGGAACGCCTGACGTCATCTTGATGTAATCAAAACTGTAATACCTAGAGTATTTCCTTTAGAAATTACATACATGAGAGGATCATATTTGTATCAAAATTATGGTTAGTGCTCTAAAAAACTAAAATGAGGACATATTTTCTGAGTTTTCAAATAGCGACAAAGAACTTTTAAATTATTTGTAATCTTTATGTTTTTTTATCCAGTTGACCACTTGATTAAATGTTGCACCTTGGCGAGAGGATGTGGTGTTACTTCCAGAGCTGCAGACTTTGAAACTGGGGAACCAGGTTGGAGTTCCTGCTTCAGCTCAACATTCTGTGATTGTGGTCAAATCACTTAATCTCCCCATGTCTACAACAAAAATGAATTTGATCTTGTGTGATGTAACCAATGCTCATGTAAAGCATTCCAATACCTGACAAGTCTGCACTATATAAAACTGCAAATACACAAAAAAGAAGTGTTTTGCACTCTTCTGTCATTGGGCTACATTTGGGCTACATCTGGGTGATATTTGTGCTGCATTTAGGCTCTTTTGTGTCTGGTGGCCATCTTGGGAGATTTATTTGTTATGAAGTTTCCTAATTTTCTCATTTACTGCAGTCTCCTCAGTAGGAAATGCTTTCAGTTTTTTCCTTTGATTCCATCAAGAAGGCATTCAGATGTGTCACAAATTTGCCATAAATTCAGAATGTTAGCACTCTATTTGCTCATTAGATCACTGTAGAAAAGCTACTGCTCACCAGGGAAGTCTGCTGCTGGTATTGAAAGTGCATGTTTCAGTCTGCATGTCAGAATTTTTTAATGAAATAGAAGAGGATTTGAGAAGTCACTCAAAATGTGCCCTAATTTTTCTTTCTGCAGCACTAAGCATACTTTCTATGGCAAAATGAACCCCTTCATTGTGTTCCTTTTTAATTTAAATGTTTTAAGAATTACCACTTTATTCCAACCGAGATGGCTTCAGGTGTGCCATACGTTTGTCATAAGTAGGACTGTTAGCGCTCTAGTTGTTCTTAAGAACACTCTGGGAAGCTGCAGTAGAACACAAAGGAATCAACTGACAGTCTCTGCCCTTGTTGGATGTACATGTTTTACTGAGAATGTCAGACTTCATTCTCTCATGACTGAGAAAGATAATGTGAATTTACAGAAAATATGCTCTCACTTAGCTTATAGATCACCTTCCAAACCTCTGTGGGAAAAGCATGAGAAAATAGTTTTCTCTCAAACATGATTCATGATATCACAGCAGAAGGCTTTTTCACATGGTAAAATCACCTTAGAACACATCACAGTTCCTAAAATGAGTATGGTACCATCAACAAATGATTTATAATGTAACTAAAGTCTTAAAACCTTCTATTAACTGCAATGCTTTTTAATGAGGTGCTATCATGTATAATGTATTTGTAATGGTCTCAAGACGGCTGCCAACACTTCTTGGATGAAGTGCTGACAGCCAATCAGGTCTCCCGATGAGATGTGTGGTTAGGCTCCGCCCAGATATATATGTGATTTTACTTTTGATTTTCTCAGGAACTACTGAACGGATTTACATCATTTAAGCAAAAGGCACATGCCTGACCTGAGGACTACCTCTTTGCCAAATTTCAAGTAATTCTGTTCAGCTGTTCGGGCTGTACCTTCGACTAAAGGTGCTATGGGAAAATGCATGGGGAAAACGCGTTTTGGGACCCCCCCTTTTTCTCAGCCCCCGCTTGACGAATCACCCCAAGACTTTCAGGGTAGGAGCTGAGCGGAGCGCCCCATTAGTTTTGAAAATTTCACAAAGATAAGTCAACCGGCGCCAAAGTTATTCAAAATAGAATTTTCAGATTTCCTATGGGAACTCAGTCCTAACTATAACTGTCTACTGGTGACCGCCAGTAGATAATATATATGTATGTGTATATATATATTCACTGAAAAAACCATAGGTTTCACACACGTTATAGTTAGGAATTAGCATTTAAAAAACCTTGCAAATTCACTGAAAAAACCATAGGTTTCACACATGTTATAGTTAGCGGAAATTTTACTGATAAAAAACCTGTGAAATTGCCCCGTTATAGTTAGTGCTGGCAACTATAACTCACGCGACCGCAATCCTCTGCTGATGCTAATACTGTATTTAGACACTTATTTGCCCATGTCTTCTTCCATACATTTTTAGCTATACATATATTACAAATATTTTTTTTTCATAAAGACACATATGTCATCAGCAGAAGATTGCGGTCGCGTGAGTTATAGTTGCCAGCACTAACTATAACGGGGCAATTTCACAGGTTTTTTATCAGTAAAATTTCCGCTAACTATAACATGTGTGAAACCTATGGTTTTTTCAGTGAATTTGCAAGGTTTTTTAAATGCTAATTCCTAACTATAACGTGTGTGAAACCTATGGCTTTTTCAGTGAATTTGTACGGTTTTTAAAATGCTAAGTTACTTTACGCCATTCGAGGCGTGCGCGCCCACTTAACGCAGTTCGTTCCGTGCACGGTTTTTATCAACTTTAATAAGCCCTGTACATTTGGTGGCCTTCGGCCACCAAAAGCACAGGGGGTGGGGTCAATGTGGATAGTGTTTTTTTTATTTCGATTTTATAATTTCATGTTGCCAAAATTTAGTTTTTTTTACCTATTAATAAGCCCTGTACATTTGGTGGCCTACTAACACCAAAAGCACAGGGGGTGGGGTAAGTGTGGATAGTGTTTTTTTTATTTTTATTTTTTTACCGTACGCTTACGGTAAGCGTACGGTAAGCGTACTCGGCGAAATTGCCGAAAAAAAAATAAAACCGTTTTTGCTCTTGGGGGATGTTTGGGGATTCCCTCAACATGACTATGTGGGAGGGAGTTGTCAAAACAGCCCCGTAACATGTTTTTGGCCATCATGTTTGATAAACAACACTCAGTGCGAGAGACAAAATGGCGGACGCCGCTTCCTGGTTTCGGCCGATTCGAATGTTTACTAAGATCTAAGAGCCAATCAGAATCGCGCTCGCGCACGCCACCGTACGCTTACGGTAAGCGTACGGTAAGCGTACCGTAAGCGGGCTCAGATATATATATTGATTTAAAGGCTATTTTCTCAGAATCTACTGAACAGATTTACACCAAACCTACAAAAGGCACTTCCTTGACCTAGGGACTACCTCTCTGCCAAATTTCTAGTAATTCTGTTCAGCCGTTCGGGCTGTAGCTCGTTCTAAAGGTCCTATGGAAAAATGCATGGGAAAAACGCGTTTTGGGACCCCCCTTTTATCTCAGCCCCCGCTTGACGAATCCCCCCGAGACTTTCAGGGTAGGAGCGGAGCGCCCCACCTATTTTGAGAAATTCGCGAGGATTCATCGACCGGCGCCAAATTTATTCAAAATAGAATGTTGAGGTTTTCCTATGGAAAAGGGGTCCTAACTATAACTACCTACTGGCGACCGCCAGTAGGTAATGTATATGTTCATGAATATTCTATAGCGATAGGTAATATATATATATATATATATATATATATATATATGTGTGTGTATATATATATATTTATATATATATATGTTCATGATAAATCTATAGCGATGGCACTAAGAATGTGGGTCCTATATCTGCTCTTTATGAAACTGCTAGTAAGCCTATCCCTTCCGGTGAGTATTGGTGATTTATCCAGGGTCCTGCCTTGTTTTTCTCTGGCACAGGTTGCAGAGTTTCGGTGAAGCCAGTGTTGGTCACAGAGTTTCAATGAAGCCACAAAGTATTGGGTGCATATATTGGCAACATCGGCCAACATATTAAATTCCTTTCATTCTCAATGTGCTGCCATCTAAGCTGGCTATGTGAAAGTAAATTTCTGGATTTAGCACAGTCTTTATAGATCTGATGGTTTTAATAGGCCTACACAAAATGTAAATTACGCTGGTTTGATTTGTGCACTTTCAGGAATTTCATCTTATGCATGCACATGAAAGTCCCCAAATTACACCATTAAGCCATGTTGTGTAACTCTATGCCATTCTCTGTAAACTTCACACCTAAAGTGTTCATTTGTGGTAAAAATGTCCTGCGAAATGCTCAAGAAAAACAGAACACAATCATCTAAACTGATGCAAGGACACTTTTCAGACTAAAATACCGCACCAAAAAATCGATTTGCATTTTACATAATTACCCATAAATTTGCATGCATTTCCTGAAGTTTTGCTTAGTTACTTGAAGCCAAGTCACACAAATATTACAGACCCCTAGCTTTTAGTTGCACCTCAGGAAATGATGAACCCTACTGTTCAATGACAAGGAACACTCAGCATCTGAACTACATATCTTGCTTTGGGACTATAAGGAATATTTTTTGATTCACTACACCATTTTTGTTTTCACCATTTCATGATGCTTTTCAACTCTTTCTATTTCCACCTATAGGTCTTTGCTTTACTTTCAGTATTTAGTCAATAATCACTTTCAGCTATTATTTTCTCATCTTTTAACCATATTCGGCGATCCAGTTAGGCCGTCAAGTTTTGAGTAAATCCAATTATTCACTGCACACTAGTCATCAGCAATATTTGTGAAATCTTGATCCTTTTCCATACTTTTTAACTCTGCTTCCTCTGATTTAAATATTCTGGAACTCAAATTTGCTTTGCACTAATAATACTTTGTACACTTGCACTTCTGATGCACTGGTCAATTCTTATAATTTTCTCCATTCTCTAAGCACCTCAGCCTTCCCTGCAAACTGTCAAGCCAGACTTCGTTCACTTTTCTCCCATACTCTGTTCTCCCATACTATTGTCAATTTTCAGACTGATATTCCTGCACTATCTCTCTCTCATTGCTTTATTTTCAGGTGGGCTGCCTTTAGCTCTAGAGGCCAATGTGAGACAGTTCAATAAAAAAAAGTGTGAATTACATTAATCTTTCTCTAGCCAGCACTGAATATTTCCCCTGCTGTGTTATTACAAGGGATTAAACATTTTAGATTTTATATATTCAGTTTCTATTATCACCTCCCAATTTTCCCAACTACTTCATATAAGATTGTGTCGGAGGCCTACTGATAAAAAATGTGTCCTTTTTTGCGGTCAGCAGTAACCTGCCTCAAGAAATAATAACAGAAACTTGTCAGGGTAAACCCTAACAATCTCTAAATTGATCTGAGATCAACCCTCTGGTAACTTAGGCACAAAGCTGATAAGCTTAACTTAGGGCAATGTGTAAAGTATTTATGCTGTACTAGAAGAATTCAATTAGGGGAGCCAGAGATATGTTTTTTTAAATTTAATCCAGAAGTTTGGGATCTTACAGGGAAAACATATTGGACTAATTTAAGCTATAGCACCAGTCTATATTACTGTAAAGGCAAACACAGTATATCATAGAACCCTACTGTACCATTTGACCCCAGAAATTATTGCATGAAAAACACCTGTGATAGAGGATATGTTACAAAAAGGAATTTTGAGGGAACTGATTGGAAGTCCATGTAACTCACCGATCGTGAGTTTGTTGGATCCCAATGTAAAATACAGGATAGTGCAGGATCTTAGAAAGATTAATGAAATAGTGGTCCCTTGTTGTCCCTTGGTAGCGAATTCAGCCACTATATTATTTCAGATTCCATGTACTGCAGAATGGTTCACCATTACTGACTTGTGTCAGGATTTCTTTTCAGTGCCGTTACATGAATAAAGACAGTTCCTTTACCCCTTTGTGTCCCAGCCATAGAATTTTTGCATGGTGTGGGTTTCCAAAAGGGTATACAGAGAGCCCTTCCATCTTCAACTACATTCTGAAAAGAAATCTGGAATCATTGCAAAGGCCCTACAGATCAATACTTTTACAATAGATAGATGATCTGCTTTTAACATCAGAAACACAAGAGGCTTGCATACAAGACCCCATTGCCTTAGTGAATCACCTGACTGAGTATGGACAACAAGTATCCCCAGGAAAACTGCAATACTGTTAAAAAGAAGTTCAATATCTGGGACATATATTTGAAAAAGGAGCTAGGAAGGTGTCACCACAGAGAGGGTAAGTGATTCTTAAAATAAATCCACCTCGAACTCAAAAGGAATTGACAATGTTTTAGGGAATGGTTGGCTATGGTAGACAGTAGATACAAAACTTTTCCTTGGTGGCAAAGCCTTTACTGAGGCTGACACACAAAAATGTGTTTGATCCAATTCCATGGGTCATTGAGTGCATGAGAGCCTTTTTAGAGCTGGAAGAAAAACTGTGTCATGCCCCAGTACTAGCAATGCCAGAATATACTAAAGAGTATACTATATTTTATAGTGCAAGAATGTACTGCGATCTCTCAGTGCTGACTTAGATGCACAGTGATGCACAGTGATGCTTGAAAACCTGTGGTATATTTTTCTACCACCCTTGACACTGAAGCCGCAGGTCTGCCCGGCTACCTTAAAGCAGTTGCCGTGGATGAGCAATAGTATAGAAAAGAATGAGAACATAGTGATGGGATACCCTCTGTTATAGTCCAACACTTGGTGGAGCTTCTATTGACCAGAACAAAAACTCAATATATGATTCATAATCGTTTGACAAAGTACAAACAGACCATATTGTCAGCTGACAACGTCGTTTCAAAGGGGTGTCAAATCCTTAATCTAGCAACTCTTTTGCCTGCAAATTACGTTGTTTGTAATGAAATTGAACAGGACTGATTAAATGTCACAGACTTTTACACTAAGCCTAGACCTAATTTTAAGGATGAACCCCTGATTGAACTTTGCCATGTCCTTTTTGTAGATGGCTCATGTTTAAAAAGTAATAAGGGCATGCTGAGAGCAGCATATACCATGTGCATGATAAATGATGTCGTAGAAGCTTCCTGGCTTCAAAGAGCTACTTCAGCACACTTTGCAGAATTGATTGTCCATTACCAGAGCATGCAGTTTAACTGTTCACATGACAGTGACTATATTTACAGTGTTAGAAATGGGGGTCTTTAGTTGACAAGGGTTTGCACCTCCGTCCAAGTAGAGACCCTTGTTCCTAGTCAGGGTAAGGGAGTTACACTCCTAAAATAAATAAACCCTGCTCACCACCTTGGTAGTTTGGTACAAGCACTCATGCTTATCTTAAAGGCAGTGTGTAAAGCATTTGCACATGACCAACAGTAATACAGTGAAAACACTACAAAAGGACACCACACAGTTTTAGAAAAATATCAATATTTTATATACTTAACACAAGACCAAACAATAGAAATTCACAATACAGTACTTAAAAAAGGTATACTTTGTAAGAATACTTGAAAAACACAGTTCATACGAGTCGGTAGCTCCAACCGGGGCTATAGCGATGCTGAAAACAACAGAGTCTAACAGTTCCAGCCAAACTCGTCAGTACCAGCCAGCGAAAGCGTAAACAGACTCGCTAACAGTACCTTTCTCATTGCAGCTGACACGGTGGTGCTAGCCAGTCGTGGCAAGCGTCGCAGTTGCATTGCAAAATGGAAGAGGTGCAGTGTCTTCTTGATGCGGTGCAGGCAGCGGCTCAGTGACGATCATCCATACAGCGTCGTTGAGACCAAGGCTTAGGGTGCAGGGTGAGACGGTGCTCGATGCGGTGCTGGCAGGTTGCGGTGCAGGCGACAGAGCAGATAGCGGGAGCTGGCGTCAGTCATCCCAGATGGCTATGTGGAACGAGGCGGTGCATTGTGAAACTTACGAGTGGTGTCAAAGTCAGCAGCAGTGACAGCGTCAGTGAGACCAGGATGGTGAAGTGAAGTGAGGCGGTGTGGAGAGAGGTGCCCATAGCTCATGGTACAAGCAGCGGCTCGGTGGCTGCGGTGTCAATCCTCGGCGTTGCTAAGACCATGGTAGCAGTGCGAGATTCAGAGGGTATGTTCTGCGGTGCCATCAGGACACAGAGCCAGCGATGAAGTCGGTGACAGAGTCAGTTGCAATTCCCTTCTCTGTGGCAGCTGAAACAGCGATTTCCAGAAGCAGTACCCAGAGGTTGGTGAAGTCTTTGCAGTCTCTGAGACTTCAGAACAGGAGGCAAGCTCTATTTCAGGCCCTTGGAGATACTCAATAAAGAATTTGCAGAAAGTTCAGTCCAGTCCTTTAACTTCCCAAGACAGAAGCATTCACTGCAGGCCTATACAGCAAAGCACTCAGAAAAGTGGTAGTTCCTCCTCACAGCTTCTCCAGCTCTTCTTCTTGGCAGCCTTCTTGGTCCAAAAGAGTTATAAAGTTCTGTGGTCTGGGCCCCAATATTTATATTATAAAATCCTTTGTTCTCTGGAGGCAGAGAGGGTCTTTGCCCAGCCAGAACGACTTCTGTCCTTTCTGGTGCAGCTTCCTGGCCGGAGGTGGAGACAGCATTGTCAGAGGCAGACCAGGCCCATTCAGGTGAAAGGAAATCTCCTCCCCTACACTAAATGCAGGCCAGGTCTATTCAGCTCATCCCTGACCCATCTAGATTCTCTGGAGCCACTTCTCCTCCCCAGCCACTGTCATCACAAAGCCAGACAGTCAATCCAGAAACCCAGAAGAGGCACACTGGTTAGCAAAGCAAGAAAAGACCTACTTTCTAAAAGGGGTATTTTCGAACACAGAATGTAAAAAACACCCATTACCAAATAGATAAATATGACGATCACACAGGGGGCTATTCTTTCATCACCAGATCTTCTTTAATTTTATTAACGAGTTTCGCCTGTCGCAGCAGGCTTGTTCACACACTAAAGTGTGGGTTAAAGTTACATATATACTATTGAGAATTCAAACCGAAAAACAGAAAAGGACTTCATTCACCATGTCCATACAGCAGTCCAATGTTTTTGGTGGCCATCTTAGGCTAGTCAAATGCAAACCTTATACACATTCTGTTTGGCCTGTATAGAAGATATGTCATTATCATTCTTTTGACATAGTGCCCTGAAAAATGATCACTCATAAAATTAAATATAAATAGATTCAATTCTATTCGGTCTATGCATGGCTTATTTACTATTCAATTGACATAGTGTCTAATGTATTAATCCATTATCAAGCACAATGTTCATTCACATTATTTGCCTTAGCTATAAATCACAATACTCGTTCATTCTGTAATATATTTGACTTAGTGCCAACCTCATTATGCCTTGTCCATCTTATTCTCATATTTTCTTGTACGTAGCAATTTATTCCCACAAAAATGTAATTTAAGATCAACACCCAAAAAGAAAATAAATAGATGTAAATACATCCATTAATAGTGCTACCTATTTCCCATACTAAATATAAACATACAGAATAGAAAATATACATATTATTAGGAGGATGAAGGTTCTCTTATCTGTAATATTAATCGATTTCATATATGTAGATATGATGTTCTGGAAGAAAAGGGTAGGGGTGAATCTCGATTCCCTTTCGGAGTCGGCCCCTTCCTTTCCTCCTATAATTAAAACAAAATAAAATAAAGAACTATTTGTATCTAATAGTATATGTAAAAACACTCTAAATAACATTTTCAGATTGCAATGTATGTTTCATTTAATTTTCATCAGAAATTGTCATCCTGATTTAGAATGGGAATAGAATGTTACGATTTTCCTATGGATAATAGGTTCTAACTATAACTACCTACTGGCGACTGCCAGTAGGTAATATATATATATATATATATATTCACTGAAAAAACAATAGGTTTCAGGGGCGTTATAGTTAGCTGGAGTTTTCACTCGTACAAAACCATTGAAATTCCCCCGTTATAGTTAGTTCAGCTAACTATTACTCGCGCGCCCGCAATGCACTGCTGATGACGTCACATATTACATCACTCATGACATGGTCAGTGACATCACTCATGACATCACTGATGACATCTCAAATGACATCACTGATGACATCACTGATGACATCATCCAGTGAATGTGTGTTTTTCTGAAAATTACATATGTTTTATGTATGTATATCTCAAGGTCGATGGAAGAATACATGGGTATATAAGTGTCTAAATGGATGATTTGTTTTTGAAAAATGTATTGTATAACTGACTGATTAAGTGTATCTTAGTGAATACATGGCTTAGTGAGTAATGTTTAAATATGTAAATATCTGTATCAGTCTCTCAATTTGTGTATCAGTGGCTGTATGGGTTGGTAAGTAGCTACATGAGTGTCTATATAGGTTATTAGCTGTTTTTTTTAGTATCAGTATGAGTGTCTGAGTGTCTGTATTGTTCGGTGGGGGGTATTACGTAGTGCATAGGTGTATGAATGAGTGACTCACTGTTTGTATGTGTTGAAGACAGCATGTGTGCAGGACTGTATGGGTGGATGAGTGTGTGCATGGGTGTGTTAGTGAGTAAATGACTGTTTCATTAGTGTCTTTATGAGTAACTACATATGTTTTAAACTAGTATATGTGACTATTGGTGAATATAAGTGAGTATATGTGAGAGTGAGAGATTGGAAGAGTTCCTGTATGAATAAGTATGTGTTTCTATAAGTGATTGTTTAAAATACTCAGTATGTGTAAGTTTCTGTAGAAGTAAGTGTGGTGGTGTGTGTATAACTGTATAGGCAAGTAACTGGATGTTTGATTCTTTATTAGCATGAGTGACTATGAGTGTGAGTAACTCTATGGATGAGTGGCGTTGTGTAACAGGATGTATAGGTGTATGAGTACTTATGATCAGTGAGTACATGTTTGAGTGACTGTATAGGACTGTTGGTGAATGAGTGGATGTGTATGTGGATCTTAGAATTACTGAATAGGTGTTGTAACTGGTATTGGTATGTCCATTGTTTTGAAAATTTTAGTTTCTATTTTTGAATGTGTGTATCAAAGGTTATATTAGGGGGAGAGGAGGTCTGCCACTCTATCACAAGGATGATGTCATCAGTGATGTCATCAGTGATGTCATTTGAGATGTCATCAGTGATGTCATGAGTGATGTCACTGACCATGTCATGAGTGATGTAATATGTGATGTCATCAGCAGTGCATTCGGGGGCGCGAGTTATAGTTAGCTGAACTAACTATAACGGGGGAATTTCAATGGTTTTGTACGAGTGAAAAGTCCAGCTAACTATAACGCCCCTGAAACCTATGGTTTTTTCATTGAATTTCTAAGGTTTTTTAAATGCTAATTCCTAACTATAACGTGCCTGAAACCTATGTTTTTTTCAGTGAATTTCAAAGGTTTTTTAAATGCTAATTTCTAACTATGCCTACAGAGGTAGGACATGTGAAGAAAGAAGAAAAAACGCACAGAAAGAAAAAAAAGAAATGCGGAAAGAAGCAACAAAGTCCTCAAAGTGCAGGAAGAAGGATAACGTGCAGAAAGAACAAACAGAAGAACAGAAAGAAGCCTTGTTGCAAAATCATCCTGTACCCTCAACTTTTTCAGACAGATACTGGTGGTAACTGAGTCTGACTAACCAGTCCTAGAGCCAGTGTTATGTTAAAAGACACTCAGAATACAGTGAAAACACCTACATACACAAGGGAACACTATGCGTTGGGGTCCCCCTGTGATTAGCATGACCTCCTCTGTAAGCCCCTAGTATATAATAGGGCAGGGGATTAAAACTACCTCTTAAAATGCGCCACAGGGCGTGTTTGCACACGTCACCTTTGGCCCCATCCCCTCCCTTCACCACTGTGTAAAGGCGCCCCGTTGCCGTTCTAAGTTGAGAGATTAAGTCCCCTTGAATCCTAAGGGTCTCTAGGGTCAAACTAGCCCACTAGGTACCTCCAGTAAGCGCCACAGAGCTGCGTTGCATAGAGGTGTCAAAAGGGGGGGTGGCCTCCCTGGCGCAAACTGGAGATACCTGTTAGGCTAGTTGGCCCTCAGGGACCCTCAGTTTTGAAGGGGAATTAATTCCCCATTTTACAACTGGCCAGGGGGCATGTTTACAGAGTGCTGCAAGGAGTGGGCATGGCCTCCGGCGCGATGCCGGTCTTTTATTTAATAATTTTTTTTAAGAAGGAGGGCTGTGTTGCCCCCCTTCTTTTTCTAATTTATTGGCCCTGGGGACCCCATCCCCCAGAGCCTGCACCCTAATTTTTTTGTTGAAAAAACTAAATTTGGAAGAGGGCCACGTGGCCCCCCTCCCAAGGCCTTAATCGGCCCTTGGGACCCCTACCCCCGGGTCATGGCCTTTTTTTTTCTTCATTGTTTAGGAGGGGGCTGCGTTGCCCACCTCCTCAGGCCACTTATGGCCCCGGGGACCCCATCCCCGGGGCCGGCCTATGATTTTTATTATTTAAAAAAAATATATATTTATAGAAAAACCTAGGACATGCTGGACAAACCGTATGTACCTATCACCATGACGATTTGCGTGATATTCATTAAAAGGCGACTATGCATACAATTAATCTACGTGGAATGTATTTACACCACTAGTGTATCTCTGACGTGTCTGACGCCCTACCGTGCCTAATCCCGGCACCCCCGCTGGTGGGTACTCTCCAAGTAGACGCCCTTGTCGTTTATTTATACAAACATGGGTAGCTATTGACAGACACATTTAATACACACGCACACCAAGCCATTCAAAGGGGATTCGACAAAAATTTGACCAAACTATGCAAGAAACCCCCCTCATGGTTACTAAAAGACACATCCAATGCCGGATGTGTAATAACTTTTTATTTTACTCTCTGGAAAGGAGACGAACCTCACTTGAGAGTCACAGCGTGCTCCTGGCTGAGCCCAATGCTGTGTTACACCCACCAGTGCCCGCCGAGTGCCACACACCTCTGTGTTGTATACCACCAGCTAGTGCATATGCTATGACACTCTCATGCCCATGTGCACTGTAACACCACCCCGTGAATATGTCATGCCACACTTGCCTTTGCACGGGTTATATTGCCCCATCTAACATGCCTTCCTCGATGCCTCTCTTATAACGCACAGCGCTATGCCATACATATTACCATCTGGGATCCATATCTTTGTCACAGTGTATATGCAACGTTACACTCCCCAGCACATATTTTATATTACAACTTTAGAGACTAGTTAGGTTACACAACACTGCCCTGGGCATATTACACTCCAAGGCGCATATCGCATAGCATGCGCTAGTGCCTGCGCTATCTCGCGCTCTCCAATGAATCTGTCACTGCCCACAATGTATTGCATATTATATTTCACGCCCGGTTCATCTTATATCACACTATTGGTGCATAGTTTATACCATATACTATATCTAGTTTTCATTTTCAATCGTGCTCTCAGGACTATGTTCTATATAACACTGCGTCCACCTACCCTTTTCACGGGCATTACATTTTGCGATGGGGGGTGGAGGGTCAGAGGTGTTTCTGCTAAGTGAGCCCGGAGTCACAGTCACAAACGTCCTCTTCTTCCTGAATAAAAGTGAGATTATGCTGCATACTTGTTCATATTTTAAGTAGTTCGCACAGACACACATTTTAAAAACAATAAAGTTCCTAGTACCCACCTTCTCTGAACAGTTAGCTTGCTGCCCCATTCACCTCCTCTCTATCCTCTGTTGTCTGAATCCATGGAATAGCCTCCTACCTCCTGCCATGCATGGTCTGATGTGCTGCCACTGCCCTCCATTTAGCATGATGTACCAGTCCACTCCTCCTGTCCTCCATTGCCCAATTCTATGGCCCATCATTGACCTCCTGCTTAGCGTCTGTGGTTAGCTTGCTGCCCCTATTCTCCAACCCCCTGCCCTCCGATGTCTTTGTGCATGCCCCTGCTCCATCCTTTTTGCCCACCATGTTCCATGGACCTGCCACTCCTATCTACTCTGAGTGTTCTGTTGAGCTGCCACTCCCCTCCCACCTGCCTAGCATTGTCAGATGACTGTAACCTGTCCCTGCCACCTCTACCCTGCCTGTCCACATGCCATGCCCCTATCCCCTTCCTCCTGTCCTCCATGGTCCATTTTACTGCCACACTCTTCTGCCCTCCCTGGTCTGTTGTGCTGCAACTGCTCCTCCTGCCTGCCCCACGCAGTCTGTTGTGAGGCTCCTTTCCCTGAACTCTCTTGTCTGTGCCCAGGTCCTGACCCTCTCCTCTATCCTCAATGGTCCTTTGTGCATGCCCCTGCACCCTCCTTCTTGCCCATCATAGCCATTGTGCTGCCACTAACCCTCAAGCTTGCCATGCATGGTCTTCTGTGCTGCCATGGCCTCTCCCACCTTCCCCTTGTGGTCAGCTAGCTACCCCTCACCCCCTCCCACCTTCCCTCCATGGTCTGTGTGTATGCCATCATAGTCTCACTGTTGCTCTCCATGGTGTGTCTTGTTTCTAGTGCCCATCCTGCCTGGCCTCCATGGTCATCTTGCTGCTCCTGCCCTGCGCCCTTGCCACCAGCCCTCTGTTTCCATGTGCAGACCCCTATTCCCTCCCTCCTAGCTCGTCTGTTCCATTGTAATGCCCCTGATCCATCCCTCCTGCCCTTTATGGTCTGTTATGCTGCAGCTTTCTCTCCTATCTGTCCATTAGGGCCAGCTAGCTACCATTGCCTCTTTCCTCTCTGTTCTCTGTTGTCCATGTGCATGGTCCTGTCCCCTCTTTATTGCTTTCTATGGATTGTTGTTCTGCACTCCCGTCCCGCATGCCCTGTGTGGTGTATTGTGATGCTGCAAACCCTGATGCCTCCTCTGTAGGGTCAGTTTGGTGCACCTCTCCATGTCCCTCCTGTCCTCTGTTATCCGAGTCCATGTCCCTACCCCAATTCCTCCTGCCTACCATGAGCCAATGTACCATACTTGCGAACATTTTGAACTTGGTAAGAGGGAGATTTTGAAAAAAAACTGGGGTATTGATTTTCCCCTTTGAGTTACATTGAAAAAGAGGAGATTGTAGGCAGTAGACATATCAAATAAAGCCCATTTGAGCTTAAAAACATTGGACGTTTCCTGGCTGAAACGGGTCTGATGGCATGTATGGTTGTACTACCACTGCCTCTTCCTTCTGCCCACAATGGTCTAATATATTGCCACAGCCTCTCTTGCCAGTCCTGTATTGTTGGTGTGTTGCCCCTGCCCCCCTTTCCACTGCCCTCCATAGTCTGTTGTGCTGCCACTGCCCTTCCTGCCTGCCCAGTGTGGTCAAATTGTTGCCTCTGTACTCTCCTACCTACCTTCAATTTTCTGAGTCCGTGCCCCTGGCTTCTGCCTCTCAACAGTATCCACATGAACAACTAGATCGCTAACATGACGCCATCTTGATGTAATCAAAACTGTAATACCTAGAGCATTTCCTTTAGAAATTACATATATGAGAGGGTCTTATTTGCATCAAAATTATGGTTAGTGCTCTAAAATACTAAAATGAGGACATATTATCTGAGATTTCAAATAGCGACAAAGAAATTTTAAATTATTTGTAATCTTTGTTTTTTTATCCAGTTGACCACTTGATTAAATGTTGCACTTAGTGGAGAGGATGTGGTGTTACTCCCAGAGCTGCAGACTTTGCAACTGGGGAACCAGGTTGGAGTTTCTACAACCAAAATGAATTTGATCTTGTGTGATGTAACAAATGCTCATGTAAAGCACTCCAATACCTGACAAGCCGGCACTATATAAATCTGCAAATACACAAAAAATAAGTGTTTTGCACACTTCTGTCATTGGGCTACATGTGGGCTACATCTGGGTGATATTTGTGCTGCATTTGGGTACTTTTGTCTCTGGTGGCCATCTTGGGAGATTTATTTGTTATGAAGTTTCCTAATTTCCTCATTTACTGCAGTCTCCTCAGTAGGAAATGCTTTCAGTTTTTTACTTTGATTCCATCAAGAAGGTATTCAGATATGTCACACATGTGCCATAAATTCTGAATGTTAGCACTCTAGTTGCTCATTAGATCACTGTAGTAAAGCTACTGCTCACCACAGAAGTCTGCAGCTGGTATTAAAAGTGCATTTTTCAGTCTGCATATCAGAATTTTTTAATGAAATAGAAGAGGATTTGAGAAGTCACTCAAAATGTGCCCTAATTTTTCTTTCTTCATCACTAATCATAATTTCTATGGCAAAATGAACCCCCTCATTGTGTTCCTTTTTAAATTAAATGTTTTAAGTGTTGCCAGTTTATTTCAATCAACATGGCTTCAGGTGTGCCATACTTTTGTCATAAGTAAGACAGTAAGCGATCTAGTTGTTCTTAAGAACACTCTGGGACATTCTGTCATTGGGCTATACTTGGGCTACATCTGGGTGATATTTGGGCTACATTTGGGCTCTTTTGTCTCTGGTGGCCATCTTGGGAGATTTATTTGTTATGAAGTTTCCTAATTTCCTCATTTACTACAGTCTCCTCAGTAGGAAATACTTTCAGTTTTTTACTTTGGTTCCATCAAGAAGGCATTCAGATGTGTCATACATTTGCCATAAATTCTGAATGTTAGCACTCTAGTTGCTCATTAGATCACTGTAGTAAAGCTACTGCTCACCAGGGAAGTCTGCTGCTGATATTCAAAGTGCATGTTTCAGTCTGCATGTCAGAATTTTTTTATGAAATAGAAGAGGATTTGAGAAGTCAAAATGTGCCCTAATTTTTCTTTCTGCAGCACTAATCATAATTTCTACGGCAAAATGAACCCCCTCACTTTGTTCCTTTTAAATTAAACTGCTCACTCTCTACTACTCACTCGCTACTACTCACTCTCTACTACTCTCTACTACTCACTCCCTACTACTCACTCTCTACTACTCACTCTACTACTCTCTACTACTCTCTACCACTCACTCTCTACTACTCTGCTACTCATTCTCTACTACTCTCTCTCTACTACTCGCTCTCTACTACTCACTCTACTACTCTCTACTACTCACTCTTTACTACTCTCTACTACACACTCTCTTCTACTCTACTACTCTCTGTACTACTCACTCTCTACTACTTACTCTCTACTACTCTCCTACTGTCTACTACTCTCTCTACTACTCACTCTCTACTACTCTACTACTCTCTACTACTCTCTACCACTCACTCTTTACTACTCTACTGCTCACTCTCTACTGCTCTCTCTCTACTACTCACTCTCTACTACTCACTCTACTACTTTCTACTACTCACTCTCTACTACTCTCACTCTCTACTACTCTCTCTCTACTACTCACTCTCTACTACTCTCTCTCTACTACTCACTCTCTGCTACTCACTCTCTACTACTCGTTCTCTACTACTCTCTACTACTCACTCTCCACTACTCACTCTGCATTACTCACTCTCTACTACTCACTCTCTACTACGCTCTCTACTACTCACTCTCTACTACTCACTCTCTACTACTTGCTCTCTACTACTTGCTCTCTACTACTCGCTCTCTACTACTCTCTATTACTGACTCTACTACTCACTCTCGACTACTCCCTACTACTCACTCTACTACTCACTCTCTTCTATTCTCTACAACTCACTCTCTACTACTCCACTACTCTCTATTACTCACTCTCTACTACTCCCTACTACTCTCTCTCTACTACTCACGCTCTACAGCAGCTCTGCTGACCTGGTTCTCTGGCTCTAGAACATCTCTGCTGACCTAGTTCTTAGGCTCTAGAGCAGCTCTGCTGACCTGGATCTCTGGCTCTAAAGCAGGTCTGCTGACCTGGTTCTATGGCTCTAAAGCTGCTCTGCTGAGTTGGTTCTCTGGCTCTAGATCAGCTCTGCTGACCTGGTTGCTCTGGCTCTAAAGCAGCTCTGCTGGCCTGGTTCTCTGGCTCTAAAGAAGTTCTGCTGGCCTGGTTCTCTGGCTCTAAAGCAGCTCTGCTGACCTGGTTCTCTCCCTCTAAAGCAGCTCTTCTGATCTGGTTTCTCTAGCTCTACAGCAGCTCTACTGACCTGGTTCTCTGGCTCTAGAGCAGCTCTGCTGACCTGGTTCTCTGGCTCTAAAGCAGCTCAGCTGACCTGGTTCTATGGCTCTAAAGCAGCTCTGCTGACCTGTTTCTCTGGCTCTAGAGCAGCTCTTCTGACCTGGTTCTATGGCTCTAAAGCAGCTCTGCTGACCTGGTTCTCTCCCTCTAAATCAGCTCTGCTGACCTGGTTCTCTGCCTCTAGAGCAGCTCTGCTGACCTCATTCTCTGGCTCTAGAGCAGCTCTGCTGAGCTGGTTCTCTGGCTCTAAAGCAGCTCTGCTGACCTGGTTCTCTCCCTCTAAAGCAGCTCTGCTGACCTGGTTTCTCTGGCTCTAGAGCAGATCTGCTGACATGGTTCTCAGGCTCTAAAGCAGCTCTGGTGACCTGGTTCTTTCCCTCAAAAACAGCTCTGCTGACCTGGTTCTCAGCCTCTAGGGCAGCTCTGCTGACCTGGTTCTCTGACTCTAAAGCAGCTCTGCTGACCTGGTTCTATGGCTAAAGCAGCTCTGCTGACCTGGTTCTCTGGCTCTATAGCAGCTCTGCTGACCTGTTTCTCTGGCTCTAAAGCAGTTCTGCTGACTTGGTTCCCTCCCTCTAAAGCAGCTCTGCTGACCTGGTTTCTCTGGCTCTACAGCAGCTCTGCTGACCTGCTTCTCGGCCTCTAGAGCAGCTCTGCTGACCTGGGTCTCTGGCTCTTGAACAGCTCTGCTGACCTGGGTCTCTAGTTCTAGAGCAGCTCTGCTGGCCTGCTTCTTAGGCTTTAGAGCAGCTCTGCTGACCTGGTTCTCTGGCTCTACAACGGCCCTGCTGACCTGGTTTCTCTGGCTCTACAGCAGCTCTGCTGACCTGGTTCTCTGCGCTCACGATGCACGCACCCGACTTTGCGAAAAGTTTTTTATAAGTACAAATATCCTTTTTTTATGAATATCTTAGATCATCTCTTGACCTAATATGTATATTAAAGACACATACATATCATTTTGGAACATACATTTTTTTTGCCGGAGTCGCGCACCCAGTACGCCCCAGCACGTATATGACATCACGCGAGACCCGCCACCGCGCAAGCATCTCGTACCGCAATGTGCATGTGTTGCGAATGCGCGGGAGCAGGAGACGTGGACTGGTCGCATACCAATCGCGCACATCACGTAATATTTAATGTATATGATGTAACTGAAAAACACACAGCTGTCGCACACAGGCTAGAATCCGCGCACCCACGTGATGTGTACGCTTTGAGTGCGCAACTCCGAAAAAAAATTGGATTTGAAAAATAAATAAATAAACAATATAAATATATTAAAACAAAAAAATTAATCAATATTTCAGTTTGAATTTTTTTACATTTTTTTTGCAATTTTCAGAAAATAAATATTGTTATTTAATGAATAAAATATTTATCAATAAACTGTAGAAAATCAGTACAAAAAAACAGGTATAACTACTATCACACTTAAAAATTAGCATTTCAAAAACCTTTGAAATTCACTGAAAAAAACCATAGGTTTCAGAGACGTTAAAGTTAGAAATTAGCATTTAAAAAACCTTAGAAATTCACTGAAAAAACCATAGGTTTCAGGGGTGTTATAGTTAGCTGGCCATTTCACTCGTACAAAACCATAGAAATTCCTCGGTTATAGTTAGTTCTGCTAACTATAACTCGCGCGCTGAGGATGTCACATATTGCATCATTCATGACATGGTCAGTGACATCACTGATGACATAACTGATGACATCTCAAATGACATCACTGACGACATCACTAATGACATCATCCACATGTCAATCTGATACACCTCATCATACACTAGTATAACCTTTCATCACTCACTGTAAAATACAGAGTACCATATTTGAAACCATTGACACACCAATACCAGTTACAACATACCCACTCACTGATTCCTAAGTCTACACATACAACTCCCCATTCAACAACAGAATCATTTATACATGCAGTCACTAATTAATAGAACACTATCAAATGCACTTATACACATATATAGACATTGACACATCAGCAGTCATCTTAGTCGGTTATGCAGTCATCCTACTCACTTTCATTTACTCACTTACACAATTATCCAACAACACCTCATATATTCAAACACATAGTAACTCATAGTTAATATGTTAAAAGATCACCATTACAATTATTCATATAGTTACTCTCACAATCACTGACTCTTACACACACTTATTTATATACACCAACTCTCACATACAATGTCTAATTTTTTTACTTTGTTGAAGATGTACAAATAAAACATATATTCGCTCACCAACACTCAAATAAATACACTCAGTCACCCAAACAACTGTTTCCACATGCACTCTTAAACCTATACACCTAGTCAATCAACCACTCACACATCTATGCATAGAGTTACACACACCCCATCCAACCACACACAAACTCAGTGTCCCATACAAATACTCACCCAACTAATCAATAACGAATATACACACTCATGTAGTTAGTGACCAACTGATGCAGCATGTTATACAACAACAGAGACAGTGATGCACACATTCACATAGTTTAGTTACTTATCTATGTATTAAGTGAGACACTTTTAATTACTCACTTAAACAGTCAGACAGCTACTAAATCCTCCATCCAGACAGTTATATATCCACTCAATCTTCAATACAGATTGCTATATATATAATACATATTTAAATTTCAAACTAAACCACATTCACTGGATGATGTAATCAGTGATATCATCAGTGATGTCATTTGAGATGTCTTCAGTGATGCCATCAGTGATGTCACTGAGCATGTCATGAATGATGCAATATGTGACATCATCAGCAGTGCATTGCGGGCGCGCGAGTTATAGTTAGCAGTACTAACTACAACAGAGGAATATCTATGGTTTTGTACGAGTGAAATGGGCAGTTAACTATAACACCCCTAAAACCTATGGTTTTGTCAGTGAATATATATATATATATGTTCATGAATATTCTATAGTGATGGCACTAAGAAAGTGGGTCCTATATCCGCTCTTTATGAAGCTGCTAGTAAGCCTGTCCCTTCCGGTGAGTATTGGTGATTTATCCAGGGCCCTGCCTTGTTTTTCTCTGGCGCAGGTTGCAGAGTTTCAGTGAAGCCAGTGTTGGTCACAGAGTTTCAATGAAGCCACAAAGTGTTGGGTGCATACATCGGCAACATCGACCAACATATTAAATTCCTTTCATACTCAATGTGCTGCCATCTACGCTGGCTATGTAAAAGTAAATGTCTTGATTTAGAACAGTCTTTATAGCTCTGATTGTTTTAATAGGCCTATATAAAATGTAAATTACGCTGGCTTGATTTGTGCACTTTCAGGAATTTCATCTTATGCATGCACATGAAAGTCCCAAAATTACACCATTAAGCCATGTTTTGTAACTCTATGCCATTATCTGTAAACTTCACACCTAAAGTGTTCATTTGTGGTAACAATGTCCTGCGAATGCTCAAGAAAAACAGAACACAATAATCGAAACTGATGCAAGGACACTTTTCACACTAAAATACCGCACCAAACAATCGATTTACATTTTACATAATTACCCATAAATTTGCATGCATTTCCTGAAGTTTTGCTTAGTTACGTGAAGCCAAGTCACACAATTACAGACCCCTAGCTTTTAGTTGCACCTCAGGAAATGATGAACCCTACTGTTAAATGACAGGTAACACTCAGCATCTGCACTACATATCTTGCTTTGGGACTATAAGGAATATTTTTTGATTCACTACACCATTTTTGTTTTCACCATTGCGTGATGCTTTTCAATTCTTTCTATTTCCACCTATAGGTCTTTGCTTTACTTTCAGTATTTAGTCTATCATCACTTTCAGCTATTATTTTCACATCTTTTAACCATATTCGGCGATCCAGTTAGGCCCTCAAGTTTTGAGTAACTCCAATTATTCACTGAAAACTAGTTATCAGCAATATTTGTGAAATGTTGATACTTTTCCATATTTTTAACTCTGCTTCCTCTCATTTAAATATTCTGGAACTCAAATTTGCTTTGCACTAACAATTCTTTGTACACTTGCAATTCTGATGCACTGGTCAATTCTTCTCATTTTCTCCATTCTCTAAGCACCTCAGCCTTCCCTGTAAACTGTCAAGCCAGACTTCGTTCACTATTCTCCCATACTCTGTTCTCCCATACTATTGTCAATTTTCAGACTGATATTCCTGCACTATCTCTCTCGCATTGCTTTATTTTCAGGTGGGCTGCCTTTAGCTCTAGAGGCCAATGTGAGACAGTTCAATAAAAAAAGTGTGAATTACATGAATCTTTCTCTAGCCAGCACTGAATATTTTCCCTGCTGTGTTATTACAAGGGATTAAACATTTTAGATTTTATATATTCAGTTGCTATTATCACCTCACAATTTTCCCAACTACTTCATATAAGATTGTGTTGGAGGCCTACTGATAAAAAATGTGTCCTTTTTTGTGGTTAGCAGTAACCTGCATCAAGAAAAAATAACAGAAACCTGTCAGGGTAAACCCTAACAATCTCTAAATTGATCTGAGATCAACCCTCTGGTAACTAAGGCACAAAGCTGATAAGCTTAACTTAGGGCAATGTGTAAAGTATTTATGCAGTACTAGAAGAATCCAATAAGGGAGCCAGAGATATGATTTTTTAAATTTAATCCAGAAGTTTGGGATCTCACAGGGAAAATATATTGGATTAATTTAAGCTATAGCACCAGTCTAGATTACTGTAAAGGCAAACGCAGTATATCGTAGAACCCTACTGTACCATTTGACCCAGAAATTATTGCATGAAAAACACCTGTGATAGAGGATATGTTACAAAAAGGAATTTTGAGGGAACTGATAGGAAGTCCATGTAACTCACCGATTGTGGGATTGTTGGAGCCCAATGTAAAATACAGGATAGTGCAGGATCTTAGAAAGATTAATGAAATAGTGGTCCCTTGTTGTCCTGTGGTAGCGAATTCAGCCACTATATTATTTCAGATTCCATATACTGCAGAATGGTTCACCATCATTGACTTGTGTCAGGCTTTCTTTTCAGTGCCGTTACATGAATAAAGACAGTTCCTTTACCCCTTCGTGTTCCAGCCATAGACTTTTTTCACGGTGTGGGGTCCCAAAAGGGTATACAGAGAGTCCTTCCATCTTCAACTACATTCTGACAAGAAATCTGGAATCATTGCAAATGCTCTACAGAGCAATACTTGTACAATAGATAGATGATCTGCTTGTAACATCAGAAACACGAGAGGCTTGCATACAAGACCCCATTGCCTTACTGAATCACCTGACTGAGTATGGACAAAAATTATCCCCAGGTAAAACTGCAATACTGTCAAAAAGAAGTTCAATATCTGGGACATATAATTAAAAAAGGAGCTAGGAAGGTTTCACCAGAGAGAGGGGAAGTGATTCTTAAAATAAATCCACCTCGAACTCAAAAGGAATTGACAATGTTTTAGGCAATGGTTGGCTATGGTAGACAGTGGATACAAAACCTATCCTTGGTGGCAAAGCCTTTACTGGGGCTGACACACAAAAATGTGTTTGATCCAATTCCATGGGACATTGATTGCATGAGAGCCTTTTTAGAGCTGGACGAAAAACTGTGTCATGCCCCAGTACTAGGAATGCCAGAATATTCTAAAGAGTATACTATATTTTGTAGTGCAAGAAAGTACTGCGATCTCTCAGTGCTGACTTAGATGCACAGTGATGCACAGTGATGCTCGAAAACCTGTGGTATATTATTCTACCACCCTTGACATTGCAGCCGCAGGTCTGCCCGGCTGCCTTAAAGCAGTTGCCGGGGATGAGCAATAGTATAGAAAAGAATGAGAACATAGTGATGGGATACCCTCTTTTATGGTCCAACACTTGGTGGAGCTTCTATTGACAAGAACAAAAACTCAATATATGATTCATAATCGTCTGACAAAGTACGAACAGACCATATTGTCAGCTGACAACGTCGTTTCAAAGCGGTGTCAAATCCTTAATCTAGCAACTCTTTTGCCTGCAAATTATGTTGTTTGTAATTAAATTGAACATGACTGATTAAATGTCACAGACTTCTACACTAAGCCTAGACCTGATATTAAGGATGAACCCCTGATTGAACTTTGCCATGTCCTTTTTGTAGATGGCTCATGTTTAAAAAGTAATAAGGGCATGCTGAGAGCAGCATATGCCATGTGCATGATAAATGATGTTGTAGAAGCTTCCTGGCTGCAAAGAGCTACTTCAGCACACTTTGCAGAATTGATTGTCCTTACCAGAGCATGCAGTTTAACTGTTCACATGACACTGACTATATTTACAGTGTTAGAAATGGCGGTCTTTAGTTGACAAGGGTTTTCACCTCTGTCCAAGTAGGGACCCTTGTTCCTAGTCAGGGTAAGGGAGATACACTCCTAAAATAACCCCTGCTCACCCCCTTGGTAGTTTGGCACAAGCACTCATGCTTATCTTAGAGGCAGTGTGTAAAGCATTTGCACATGACCAACAGTAATACAGTGAAAACACTACAAAAGGACACCACACAGTTATAGAAAAATATCCAATATTGTATATACTTAAAAAAAGACCAAACAATAAAAATCCACAATACAGTACTTAAAAAAGGTATACTTTGTAAGAATACTTGAAAAACACAGTTCATACGAGTCGGTAGCTCCAACCGGGGCTACAGCGATGCTGAAAATAACAGAGTCTAACAGTTCCAGCCAAATGCGTCTGTACCGGCCAGCGAAAGCGTAAACAGACTCGCTAACAGTACCTTTCTCATTGCGGCTGACACGGTGGTGCTAGCCAGTCGTGGCAACTGTCGCAGTTGCATTGCAAAATGGGAGAGGTGCAGTGTCTTCTTGATGCTGTGCAGGCAGCGGCTCAGTGACGATCATCCTGACGGCTTCGTTGAGGACAAGGCTTAGGGTGCAGGGTGAGACGGTGCTCGATGCGGTGCTGGCAGGTTGTGGTGCAGGTGACAGAGCAGGTTAGTGGGAGCTGGCGTCAGTCATCCCAGATGGCTATGTGGAACGAGGCGGTGCATCGTGAAACTTACGAGTGGTGTCAAAGTCAGCAGCAGTGACAGCGTCAGTGAGACCAGGATGGTGAAGTGAGGCGGTGTGGAGAGAGGTGCCCACAGGTCATGGTACAAGCAGCAGCTCGGTGGCAGCGGTGTCAATCATCGGCGTCGGTGAGACCAGGGTAGCAGTGCGAGATTCAGAGGGTATGTTCTACGGTGCCATTAGGACACAGAGCCAACGACGAAGTCGGTGACAGAGTCAGTTGCAATTCCCTTCTCTGTGGCAGCTGAAACAACTATTTCCAGAAGTGGTACCCAGAGGTTGGTGAAGTCTTTGCAGTCTCTGAGACTTCAGAATAGGAGGCAAGCTCTATTTCAGTCCCTTGGAGATACTCAATAAAGAATTTGCAGAAAGTTTAGTCCAGTCCTTTCACTGCCCAAGACAGAAGCAGCCACTGCAGGCCAACACAGCAAAGCACTCAGCAAAGTGGTAGTTCCTCCTCACAGCTTCTCCAGCTCTTCTTCTTGGCAGTCTTCTTGGTCCAAAAGAGTTATAAAGTTCTGGGGTCTGGGCCCCAATATTTATACTATAAAATCCTTTGTTCTCTGGAGGCAGAGAGGGTCTTTGCCCAGCCAGAACCACTTCTGTCCTTTCTGGTGCCGCTTCCTGGCCAGAGGTGGAGACAGCATTGTCAGAGGCAGACCAGGCCCATTCAGGTGAAAGGAAATCTCCACCCCTACACTAACTGCAGGCCAGGTCTATTCAGCTCATCCCTGACCCATCTAGACTCTCTGGAGCCACTTCTCCTCCACAGCCACTGTCATCACAAAGCCAGACAGTCAATCCACAAACCCAGCAGCGGCACACTGGTTAGCAAAGCAAGAAAAGACCTACTTTCTAAAAGTGGTATTTTCGAACACAGAATGTAAAAAACACCCATTACTAAAAGATGCATTTTAATATTCTGAGTTCAGACATACTAAACTTTACTTTTCTACCTTGTTCCCAGGGGTTGTTATGTTTAAAAGATGTTATAAAAAAACCTCCCTATTCTATCCTATGGGAACAGGTAGCCTTGCAATTATGAAAAACAAAATTGGCAGAAGTGCACTATAATGCAATGCCACACGCACCAGGGCATGTCCTACCTTTCACATACACTGCAACCTGCCCACAGGGGTACCTTGGGCCTACCTTAGAAGTCTCTAATATGTATGAAAAGGGAAGGGTAGGGCCTGGCAAGTGAGCGCTCTTACCAAGTCGACATGGCAGTACTTGACTGCAAACAGGCTCTGAAATGGCAGGCCAGAGTTACATAGATAGGCTGCTTGTGTGGTTGGCACAATCAGTGCTGCAAGCCCACCAGCAGCATTTTAGTTACAGACCCTGGGCACACACGGTGCACTATGCTAGGGACTGACTAGTAAATCAAATGACCAATCATGGAATCACCAATCCATAATACCAATAATACAATGAGCATATGCACTTTAGCACTGAATAGCAGTGGTAAAGTGCACCAGAGTCCTAAAACCAACAACAGCAGGTCAAGAAAAAACAGGAGGAAGAAGCAAAACATGTATTATGTGCTCCTTTGGAACCCTCAATGTCCAGCACTGATTTTACTGTACTGGAGGATAGTACCTTCCCCATGGAATCCTGCACAGATAGGGTCTCTATCAGACTATTAGACACCATGAATGGTTTGTAACTTGGGCTGAAAATAGAGTGCCCCACTCACCAGGCAGGTCATATGTTGGATGTAATGTTTTCCAACAATCTTGCATTAATGGCCCAGTTAATCTTCTACTAATGTGGACTGATCGTTCGGCTGTGAAATGGCAACTTTTGACAATAGCCATGGTAAGACAACCACCCAGAAACTCTTTATCCTCTGGCAGGGCTTGGCATACATTGGATAGACAAGATAGTGACTAACCTTGCTCCCACAAAACATAAACATAGTTCAGAGAAGCACTCCCAGCCCTTGTATGGGGAGCTACTAAAAGAATCGAGACAGGAATGTCGCAAACTGGAGTGAAAATGGCAAAAAATCTATGAAGAAAAAATAAATAAGGAGTATAAATTAAGTTACTGGAACACAAACAGCTTATTCTGACAACTAAATCAGGTTACTATTGTGAACAAATTAGAATAGCCAGTGACACAAACAAAAACAATCTTTCAGGTTAGAAAAAATCTTTCAGCATCCATTAGCCTTAATGTAGCGACTAATCACCAAGAATTTAGTGATTCAGTTGTTCACATCTTTGAAGAGAAGGTCATTAGTATTCATAATGAGTTAGCTACCTTTTCTAACATCCCCACAGATACAATGCAATGCTCTAATTTGGAGCTGAAAAGCACGATTTTTAATAACTTTAATCCACCAACAGCACAACAGTTGAGAAACCATATTCCAATTATTAAATCAGGTTCCCCCAACAATCCATGCCCACCCAACATATTTCATATGGCACCAGAACCCCTTGCTCATCAACAGGCCGATATTGTGGCAGCCATGTGCAAACAGGGAATTTTCCCTAATGACTAAAAACAGCATCAGCGCTTCCACTTTTCAAAAAACCTAATCTCAACTTTAAAGAGATGAGTAATTATAGACCTATCTCTAGTCTTTCATTTCCGGACAAACTGGCAGAAAAAGTCCTTAATCAACAATTGACGGACTACATTGATAGTAACCATTTATTGGATGATACCCAGTTTGGTTTACGGAGAGAATACTGTACTGAGTCTGCATTGGTAACTGCAACGAGGAAATGCTGCTTTGGTACTATTAGACCTCTCCGCAGCGTTTGACAAGGTAAACCACCCGGTGTTGGTTGACCCTCTGCGGAGCATGGGAATAGGGGGTACTACACTGAGTCTTTTAAAATCCTTTCTAATGAACAGGCAGCAAAATATCTAGGTGGGAATTTTATTTCTCAATCCTCCCATCTGCCCTGTGGGGTTCCACAGGGCTTACCCCTAAGTCCCACGTTGTTTAATTTGTATGTTGCTCCACTAGCTAAGCTCATCAAGCCTTTCTCTTTCTCCTTGTAATCCTATGCGGACACACGGATTATAGTGTCTCTTGCTAAAAATGCAATTGATCCTGGTAACTCTATCAGTGAATGTAGCAGGAAGTAAATACATGGATGAATAGTAACACTTTGATGTTGAACTCCTCCAAAACGGAGATTACTGTTTGGAAATAATCCTTCCTTTTGGACACAGTCTTGGTGGCCATCAGAAATAGGAGCGCTTCCTATTATGGCCCCACAGGGTAAAAACCTGGGGATCCTTATTGATAAGAAGTTCTGCAGTTTCAGGAGCGAATTTCTAGAGTCACCTCGTCCTCCTACTACTCACTGAGACTTATAAAAAAAAGAGAAATATTTGCCCTTTGAACCTCTAAAAACGGTGGTAATATCATTGGTTCTGACCAGGATAGACTATTTTAGTGGTCTTTACCTTAATATATCAGTCAGACTCCAAATAAAACTACAAACTTTCCAGAATGCTTCTGCACGCTTCCTTTTTAAGGTGTCTAGGTTTGAAACTGCAAAGGGAGCCATCAGGGCTCACCACTAGCGGCTAGTGATGCGACACATATAGTTTAAGGCACTATGTACAGTGTTTAGGGCCCTCCATAGGACTGGACCAAGGTATTTTAGGAAACACTTCAGATGGTATACTCCAAGCAGGACTCTTCATTCAAGCTCAGCTAAAAATCTAGTAGTTGCTCCTTTAACGAAATTAAGGTGGGGGGAAGAGTTTCTTAAGATCATCTGCTTTTTTATGGATCTCTTTGCCAGGAGAGCTTAAGTTGGTCACCTGTCTTCAAGAGTTTAGAACATCTTTAAAAACGTAGCTTTTTGCATTTAAATAGGAACAATACATTTGCACTACCTGCCTGATCTTTAGAGCAACTAGATGCCTCTTGGCATTAGTTTGCGCCTTTTAAATATTTTCATGCATTCATTCATTCATTCATTCATTCATTCATTCATTCATTCATCAGGTGGTCCTTTCAACGTAATGCAGATGGATTTTATCAAGATATCTGCTTACAAACGGGTTGATAAATGTTGTGGTTGTAGTATGTGTCTTCTCGAGATGGATGGAAGCCTATCCAACCAGCAGAAATGACAGTCACACTGTAGCTAAACTGTTATTGCTAGAATTGATCCCCAGGTATGGAATGCCAGGTTCTCTGAAATCAGATAAGGGGACCCATCTAAATAATGAGGCCCTAGAGATGATTTGCACCGCACTACAGATTGAGCAGAGATTGAATTGCAGTTATAGACCTGAAGCTTCTGGAACAGTTGAACAGATCAATGAAGTCATTACTTATCGATTAGCAAATGTTTGTGCTGCAACATCACTGAAATGGCCAGATGCATTACCTTTGGTACTGATGAGTATTCAAAGTATCTCACATAGAAAGACTGGTCTATTGCCCGGTGAAATCCTGAAAAGCAGGGCAATGAGTCTGCCTGCTGTATCTGCAACTGGACATTGGAACATCACAAATGATGTGATAATTGATTACTGCCAAGGATTGGTTGATGTGGTTCGTTCTGCCTTTTACGAGCTTACAGCTGCCATAAGAGATCCTCACCAAAAACAATGCCACAACCTCAATCCTGGTGATTGGGTTGTGATTAAGAAGTACATTCAGAAAACCTTTTTGGAACTGAGATTGAAAGGCCCCTTCCAGATAATTCTGCTGATGAATACTGCTGTTGCGTGCAATGGAATTCTGAATGGGTCCATGCCTCTCACACCAAGAAAGTGAGACGCCCAGAACAGGCAATTGTGGTCTTTGATCCTGAACGAGGACCATTGGTGACTGCACCACCACCTGAGAAACCACCAAGGCCACTGTTACCGTTAGCACAACAGCAGAGAGAAGAACCAAGGGGGAAGACCGGCAATTCAAAAAACCAAATTCAAATGTCTTAGGGTACACAAAGTGGTATTGAAGCCACTAATGAAATAGAAGCAGAGACTGCGCCTCAGAATGAGAACACTTTCCATTTTTCATTAGTACAGCTAGAAGATCTGGGTGAAGGAACAAATACTGGAATTAGAAGAGTCACACAAAGAGCTGAATGGCCACAGTGCTATCAACAAGAAAGGTGTAGAAGAAGTACCTCAGTTGATTGAATACCATCTGCTGTACCTGAAGAGACTGATTCAAGTGATAAAAGTAGTATACAACAAAACCAACAATCTCTAAGAAGATTAAATTGAGGAAGAGTTACTTGTCAAAGATATTCAGCACCTGAATGATCGTATTACGTGGACAGGGTATTGAACATCACATTAAATGACTTGTGTGATTTGAGGTCGGAACTGTATGAACCTCCATGATATAGCATTTAGCAGACATTTTGAAGAACTATTGACATTTGAAAAGGAAAAACAATAACTGACTGATGAACAAGAATTGTCCTGTTATAACTTTATTATTTTAGATTCCTCTTTTTCAGAAGATACACCTAGGTCTGAATGTGGTGTAAAAGAGTAGGGTTAGCAGTATAGAAGAACACGGAGTAGTGTTCAGGATTGTCTAATTAGAGACCTGACCTACTGAAAACAAATTATCTTGAAAAGTAACTTACAGAATTCTACACTGAACTGTTGAATATATTTACACCTATACTGATTCCAGAGAATTGTGTTGCATTATAAATAATTATGAATATATTATGTGCTAAATCTTTGTAATAACAGTAATAATGACTACCATAGTACTAGTAGAATATTATTTAACTTCTGAAGTAGAGTCTAGATCAAACAATATAACTAAACCATATGCATATAGTAATGATAAAGACCAACTAAGAGCTTTATTTTATAGTTACAAGAAAGATGATTTCTCAACTAACGTTTACTATAGAATATTACAAGGACACACTCATGTGAATGACTGTGATGTGTGCACTCACTTACCATCAACTGAAATAGAAGAAGTCACTTGTTATCACATGCCATCATCATATGCTATATCTTGTAGTATTTTGCTTTCACTTGTTTATAGTTGAGCACATGTTGAATATTTCTATTCTAAATATGATCACAAACTTCCAAGAGTACCTTTAATAGAAATCATTAACTTACACCTGCAAACAAAAGAAATGGACACAGCTTGGTATTACTTCTTTCCTCATAGACCTTTAGGTAGTGTTAAGGCCTATAAACACAACTTAACCTGCTTAATGAGACATACAGAAAAGATTTACATACTGGCTTTAGAAGAAAGATACATAAATATTACATGCACTAAAGATAAACAGAGTGATGATTTGATGAATGTCTGGAAGAAATAAGAACATGGTATACCCTGAGCCAAGGTTAGATAGTGAACACAAAGGGAAAAATTGTGTTTACAAAAAGAGAACACCTAAACGGATTAGCTATGTAGATATAACTAGACATGAAGGAATTAGTATCTGGGAACACACATTTGAATTAACAGGAGGATAATGACACATTTTACAGGGAGAAGATTATGGAATCCCAGGAATTTATTTTACTTGTGGACAAAATGCTTATTTCCTGCTACGTGGGACGGTATTTGTTATATAGGGTACTAATTCCTGAGATGTACCATACACAAAGCATAGATGCATTAACAATGACACCAGCACACAGACACAAACGTAGTACAGAAACTGGAGCTGAATTAGTAGGAGATATATTTGGTGCAATTATTCTAATCTAGGCATCATATTAAATCATGAAAAGATTAGTATACTGTCAACTGTTTTTGAAAAAGTTGGCAAGAAACATTTCTGGAGGTTTGCTGGTAGTAAACACTGAGCTGATTGCAAGATGTTCTATGGTTTTGTAGGATTTTCTATCATTAGGCATATTGCTTTCAGAAAAAGAAGGAGTTTACAAAATGCTTAAAATAACCCATTGTAGCACCTAAATTCCTGACGAAAGTATGAATATAGGTTTTGCAAACAACATTTCTGATCAGGAACCTGAATTAGAAGAGTTGAAAACACCTAATGTCTTTGAAAACTTTGGAAAGAGAGTTTGTACAATTGGAAATTGGTATACAACAGCAGGAGGAGTACTTATAAAGGCTGCCTTTATTCCAATATTAATAATAGGGCATTGCCTGGTATTTCTTTATGTTTTATTAATGAACCGTAGATTTTTCAAGGTCAGAAAAAATACGAGACTCAGCAGATGGTAAAAGTGCTTTCTGAAATGAACTTACTTGTGAAATGAGATTAATGTGATGGTTAAAATAAGCATCAGATGTGGGAGTGGAGAGAGCAGAACATTTTAATTTGAAAGTAATTAAAGATGCTGATAATTTGCCTTAAATGCTAACATGAAAACACTGAGAGATGACATGTAGTCAAAAACACAAAATGCATTAGGCAGCCCTATTAGACCACTGTTAGATTTCCCTTTAACAAATAGAAGATTAAGAAATTGTTGAACGATGCACAAGTGTATTTGATAGCTTGACCTAAATGTGACTTGCAAAACTTTCTGGTTTTATAAATGTATTATCTTCATTATGCTACATGTTCTCGTTCACGTTAAGCTTGAACTTCCTATCTATCTCATGTTCAGTTAATGCTGAATAGAGAATCACATATTTTAACAATAACTCTCTCTTGTATGAAATATGAAAAGCATTATCTAACTCAAAATCTGCAAGTAGCTGTTTCTGGCTTTAGTATAGTTAATTGTCAAGCAGTGAAACATTGACAAAATTATAGAATAGACTTTGCATTAAGCTTCCCTGGTAACCATGCTTAATGCTTCCAGAAACAAGTGTTTAGTGATGTCTGTTACATATTTGATTGCAGACTGTCAACTTCATGTGTGTTTTCATGGGAAAGGAAGAATGAATCCTGCTCATCATCAAAAGATCTCTTTCCATTAGAAAGAAGCGATCTGACCTGCAACAATGTTGTTTACCTGTGTTCTTGTCTTTTATATTAGTGCTTGTTTCTAGCTACACAGCCAGCCACTTTGGTTGAGATGCTCCCAGACTCTGCCTTGGAAACTTTCAACTTCACTTTTTTATATTCTTGACAGTTGTAGCTACCGCTGGATCTGTTGTCCCATAGTTCCCTGTTGAGACTTTATTTGTATAGATTGCTACCACAACAATATGCTGATGCTCTTTAGATAGTGAGTCTTTACTCCTTTGATCTCCCTCTTTTATCAAACTCTTCATGGGTTATATTAGCTTTTCATTATAGACTTTTAGCTAGAATAGGGATTAATTTGTTTATGAAACACGCTTGTTATTTCTTTGCATTATTAATTTTGATAAAATTCTGTAAACGGATTTATCTGACTTACTAACTGAATAAAAAATAAAATAAATGAAGGAATTGTACTAATCTCTTCATGAGTAGAAAGGTTTTCAAAGCTAATCTAAAAAACTCATTATTGTCTGAACTCAACAATTAATTGATATTGATGTTGATTAACATGACTTGATTTAGCTTCCATGCCAATAAGGTGGCTAAGATATGTCGCCTATAGAGAAGAATTTGGCGCAGAGTTGGAGCCCATTCTTGTAAGTCACAAGTTGAACTGGAACTAGACAGTACATTTGAAGTCTTTCTGTACGATCAATAGTCTTTGGTTGCAGTGGACACGGCCATAGGCTCACTTTGAGGCCAAAGGTAATGATCAGGAGGTCAGATACACCAAAGGGGATGGCCTGGTTAACTATTTACACATTTACACATATTTCTTCATATTTAAATGAGGCTTAAGAGACAAGACTTAAAGCACTTATTCATCTCCTGCCCCCTTCAATTGCTTTAAAAGAACAGTGTTTTCCTTTATATTTTATTACCTTCCACAATTTGGACTTCATTCATTCATAACAGCCTTATTCTTTCAACTTATCTGAAGATGTACCTAAAACATTTAAACATGAATGGTTGAGGTAGGTACCTGGAACATGCAGGCAGCCTCTGCGTTTAAAGAGAGGATGAAATTGTACCTCCTTTTTTTTTAATTGATAGTGTTTTCTATTACCATGCAAGCAGAATATAATTTTACTATTTTTCAGAGCTGCAGGTTATCCATTTTATTTAGGCCCTCACTCAAAATAAATATGATAATTCCAACTTCAACAATGGAAAAGTCATTCAGATAATTAATTATCACTGGAGCTCTCAGATATGCTTAGTAAATACCTTGCAAGGTTTTAAAGGATATCTTGGATGTTTCTTTCACCACCACCTCAACTCTGGGATTATGCACAGCCTGTTGTGATCGACCTTTCACCTCTCTCACCCACGAGAATTGTTTTGCCCTTTTAGGAGATCACAACTTCAAACTGTTTGGAATAATGTCTTTTAAACCAACTTATACTTTCCCACTATGTCAGATCACAAACAGCTTCCTTCTCACGATCAATGGCCTAATGATGGAAAGGATATGTGTGAAAGTGGATTAGAAGTTTGGAGAATGTGAGTCCTCACCAAATACCAATGTCACCATTCTGTAACAGATCCAGTAAGGTCTCAATAGTATAAACCTGAGCTCAACCATTGGTAGATGTAGTGCAGAGTAGGCAGGCTTAACTTAGGAGAAATATTAACCCCTTCAGTGCCCGCCCCTTTCCCCGCCCTGTGCCGGCCGTTGCATTAGCGGGCGGTGTCTATGACGAGCTGGACTCGTCATGGGCACAGCGCAACCGCGGCCCATGACGAGTCCAGCTCGTCATGGGCACTGAAGGGGTTAAAACACTTAACCCTACATAAACACTCAAATGTAAAAAACACAACACAATAAAAACCTACTCCAATTTATCAAAATAGAATAAAGTTTAATGACCAAATAGACAACAAAACAACAAAAATCTGAGTATTCATTTTTAGAAGTTTTAAGAATAAATCGGACCTAAAAAGTGCAAAGATGTAATAGCTGTTAAATGGTCTCAAGTCCAAGTCAAAAGTTAAGGCTGACCACAAGCTACTGCAGTTTGGGTACAGGGACCAAGTTTGTCCCGGGGGAAATATAACCTTCCAAATGAGGATATTTTTGGGAGAAGGACACTCATTGATGGGTTCATCAGCAGGTCCGGCTGCGTGTTGAATACGAAGAAGAGCTTGACGATGTTGGCCTGGTGAAGAGCAGGTCCTCAGTGCAGGTATCTTCAGTGGTGGGACCCAGGAAGGTCTCGTCGGAGGACGAATGCTGTTCAACATCAGCCTCCATTATATCCCTCTAATTTTAGACCTAAAACCTTTTCTGGGAGTCGAAATTATTTCAGCAGGGTCAATAGGCAAGTCAGCTTTGGTGGTAGTCCCTGTCTCTTCTGGTTTGCAGGGGGAGGGAAACTCTCTGAAATAGTTTCTAAGTGTCCAGTTTTGCAGGTTTTAAGGTCAGAGGAGCACACTCTAACACTAGCCAGGCATATAGGACGTTGTCGGCACCTCTTGGGGGTTAGGTCTCACTTTACCAGAAGCCACCAGCAGGGTCCAGAAGTAGGCATCTTGCAAATGTTGTCACCCTGTAACTTAACAGGATGTCAGTCGATTGACTCTTGAAGTCCACTTCTTTGTCCTAGGTACAAGTGGGGGCAGATCCAGCCCTTGGCATCTCTCTCCACAGGTGCAAGAGCTGGTGCAGTCCGTGTCCTGTCTTCCAGAGGTCCAGATGTGTCCTAAAGAAGGGTGCCACATTTATGCCTGGAACTAGGTTATGAGTGGGAGAGACTCCGTGGCAACCCTACCCACTTTGACATAATTTCCTTTGGGGGGGTGTCATTAAACAGTACCACAGTGCACTGATCTGCCAAATTTCAACCTTTCTTTTCCTGGGCAGAGCTCTGGGCATGCCCCTGAGCTGCATCTAGGGAAATATGAAACTCCCTTTGCAAAACTATTGAATAACAGTTCCCCTCCCCCCCACTGGGATCCGAGCCATGCTGACTTCCTGGACAATAGAAAGGGCAGGACTAGGTGTAACTTACGCCTCCCTGTGACAAGGGTTGCCCCTTTGAAGCTTGTGCAGTTGCTGGGCATATCCCACAGGCCATTCTATCAGGAGAGGTCATACCTCCTCCCACCTATGACCCCTTTGTTCCTTTTCCTGGGAGCCTTTCACTCCTCCTTGTAGGGAGCTATAAAACCATCAAATCACAGTTGGGTGATCATGAAAAAATATGCCTTTTCTTCCAGGATCTAATGTAGAATCCCATTTCTTCCCCTAATCTTGATTTAATGCGTTTAACAGAAAATAGACTCAATGATTTCTTACAAATCAATATATATCTGCTCATATTCTGTGATTATTCTATCGTCTACCTTAAATGGGATGACAAATGGGAGGCAACGTTGCTGTGATTGATAAAAGCATGATGTGATGCAAATGTCTGAAAGGAAAATCATTCTCCACCTCGGAGTGGAATTTCTCCAAAAGCTCTGGCATGCGATAAATGGCACATGGACCAAAATATTGCCTAAAACATCACACTCACGATGTATTGAAAAGTACCAAAACAGAAAAAGTTGTATTTTGCTTGCATATGGTTTCTAATTTTTTAATTAAGTGGGCTATTTATTCTGTCACATTTTGGAAAGTACAAAGTTTGAACTTTGCGAGGTGTATAAATGCTCTCTATTCTATCAAGAGAGGTGCCGACATGGGGAGACTAGTATCTAACTCTTAGAAGGATATTACAATACATGTATTTGTAATGTCTGTGAAATAATAACAATTATATTTCACTGTGTTGAGCGGAAATTGACCGATTATCGATCAATTTTCTCAATCAAAATATGACTACCCATTAACAGAGAAAATAGAAAACACAGTGTATTTTAAAATCTGGATGAAAACACTCCTAATGGGAATTGTACAAATTATTCGAGAAACATGCATATTGGAGACAGCTTTACAAATGTTTTGATAAGGTGCAAAGAAACCAAAACAAAGAAAAGAAATTGAGACAGAGCTTGATTAGAAAACTCAAAGAAATGTTCAGAGACATTCTGAAAAACTAGCATAAATGTGTCTCTCTAGTAGACTGCAACAACCTTTTTTTTAAACTCAATGGATGTCTATGAAAATGTATTTAGGAAACCTTTGTATTCTAAAGTATGCCGAGAATACAATGTGAGAAATATACATACAAATTAGTTGCTAGCTCAGGCTGATTGCATTAATGAGTTGTGCGAAACAATTCAGACAAATTGCTAAGTATTTTAGGGCAAAAAGTCAAGACAATTTCTATCAGCATTATGGCGACTGATTTGTCAAATGATTGAAATAGTACAACATAAGCAATGATATATTGAGGTAAAACTATGTTTTATTGGCGCAGAAGTTCTTCTGAGGACAATGAAAAGTCTTGTTGATCAACAATGGAAGTTGACAGGCAGGGATCCACAATGAGGAAGAGTGTGGTGAAGTAGTTTCTAGATTTACCAAGTGTTTCTGTAGGATTCACTTTTACAGTCATAATGAACAGAAACCAGGGCTGAGCTTTTACAGCACCCATGAGGCAGCGATCCCATGTAGAATCTCCTCTTTTGTATGATATGTGTATCAATCTGTGGAGTTTCACCACGATGCAGTGTCAAGGTATTGATAACTCCATCCCTCTTATGATTGGTCCTGTTGACATCTTCGCGCTTGTGTTTCAGTTCTACTCTGGGAAATTATGTGACCAACTGTAGGTCTGTGGGAGATGACTTCAAAACTTATCGAGAATTCTTTGCTTTCTTTCAAAAGATCCGCCTGTCCTTTTCTTCGAAAACATAGTGGACACTAGACCAGAAAATTCCAACAATACTGGCCTGAGAAACAAGTCGACATTTCTACCCACTTTACAACAAGTACCCTCTGAGGTAGCGACATTTGAAAAAGCTGTTATACAATCCTTCAATGCTGAGAAAAAGAGAGCCATCAAACCATTCTTCAATATGAACAAAGCAGAAGAACGATGTGCACTTGAACTAGGTTCCGATCCGTCGATTGTTATTAAACAAGTCGACAAGGGTGGGGCAACTGTAGTGCTGGATGCACTGGCCTACCGTACTGAATGTTTACGACAGCTACATAATACCAAACACTACAAACCCATTATGCGTGACCCCACCACAAGATTACAGAATACTATTTGTAATCTTGTTAAGGAAGCATTTTAAGCTGGATGGATCACCAGTAATGAAGCTGAATTTTTGACACCCACACATCCGAAGATCCCGGCATTTTTACATCTTGCCGAAGATACATAAAAATCAGAGGCCCCCCCCGGTAGGCCAATAGTTTCTGGCATTGGTTCTTTACTTGAACCATTGTCACAATTTGTCGATTGGTTTATCCGACCTTTGGTGGCCAAGATGCCATCATACTTGCAGGACACTAAACATGTCTTGGCCTATTTAACCACTATTCATTTTGATCTGATGATACATCTCATGGCCTCATTTGATGTTGAGACTCTTTATACGAATATTCCCCAAGAAGAAACATCTGTTGGAAGAAAATCCTCGGAGTGACCATATGCCGACATCCTTTGTGATGAAGTGTGCCAATCTAGCTATGAGAAAGACCTTCTTCTCCAATGAAGATCAATTGTATTGGCAAGTTATGGGCACTTCAATGGGCAGCACCTGTGCCCCCAGTATGGCCAATCTCTTCATGCACTGGCTTGAAGTTACATACATCTACCCAGATGACAATCCCTTCCACAGCAAATTACTGCTGTGGAAGTGTTATATAGACGACATCTTAGTCATCTGGGAAGGGGATCAAAATTCACTATTGGAATTTTCAAGATGGCTTAACACCCTCAATATACATCTGAAATTTACTTGTGAAGCAAATAATGAGATTCTACCATTTCTTGATTTGAGATTGTATCCGAGAAATGGGAATATATTCACAGAACTATATCAAAAACCCATGGCATGTAATGCACTCCTCAACTACACAAGTTTCCACCCTCAGGCCCTTCGTGACAATCTTCCTATAGGACAATTCCTACGGCTGAGGAGAAATTTTACTGAACTTAGATTGTATCACAAACATGCAACCACGCTTAGTGCACACCTCCACACTCGACAATATCCGACACGGTTGACACAGAATGCGAAGAAGAGAGCCAAGAACAATAACCGCGAGGCACTGTTAGAGACATATGTGAAACCTACCACTAATCGCTTGGTATGTGTCAGCACCTTCAGCCATCTCAGCACTACGATCAAGAAAGCCATTAATTCCAACTGGCATATCTTGAATAAAGGCAAAAAAAATAGCGAGAGGCCTCTTTTTGCCTTTAAACGGAGTACGAATCTTGGGAATATACTTGTACACTCTCGGCCAAGAGTGTTACATGATAGAAACCAGTTATGGACTATCCATACTGGCTTACCGGTCGAGTGCCATTTTCCTTGTGGTTCGTGTGTGGTTTGTCATTTGACCACACTGACGCTCCAACTTGATGTGGGTTTAAAAACTCCCTGGGTACTAACTAGCCATACAAATTGCAATTCAGAGGCAGTTATATATTTGATACAGTGCCCTTGCAAGTTGTACTATCTGGGTATGACAACTCGAAAAGTCAAAACCAGTATGATAGAACATAAGAGTTCAATCAAATGGAAGAAATCCAACACAAAACTCACCAGGCACTTCCTTGATGTGGGACATACAGAGAGAGTGTCAGGACCCACGGTAGGTTTCCTCCTTATTTAACTCTGGCCACCATTTCCCCCTCACAAAACCATCAAAAAGCATTTGATCCTTGGAGTTGGAGAGCAAGTTGGCATCGTAGAAATTCCAACATGGCCGCCAACATTCCAACACTGCTACAGCATATCGCTGTGTAGCAGTCTAGCCATTTAGGTTCATCACACTCTGGTGAAGCATTCTCCAAGATCCCAATGTGCACTTCACCAAACTACCTCAAGGAAGAGCAACGAATTTACATGGGCGTCGTGGAAGTCAGTCAGGGTAGTTTGTGTGCACACCGGGGTTAGATTCGACGGTTGGTAACATTTGCAGAGTCAAGGAAGCTAAGGCAGGATAGGCGCTGTCGTCCCTGAAAAAGAAGAAAGAAGATCACTGAACTGCACTTCTCTTCATAAATAAAGAAGAAAACAAAAAAGAGAAGTAAGAAGAGAAGTAGGCTCCCAATCTTATCCTGCACTACAAGCACACTATGAAGAAGAAAAGAAGATTGGCAGAACAAGCAGAGTGTTGGGAGCTGTCTCTTCTCTGTCCCATTCCCCTTTCCCCCTTGGTACTTACCTGCAATGGTTTATTGAGATACTAGCAGGGAGGTTCCGAGAGGGGCATTGGAAACTAGCGTCGTTCTGCTCCCGTGCCATTAGAATCATAGTTGTTAGCCTTGACAGAGTGAAGTGCCCACTTTGGTACTAGCATCTGAGCAGAATGACGGAAGGATTTGAGTTAAAAGACTTAGGAGACATTTTAGGTAATATACAAAGAGACTTAACGGCAGTCTGAGAGGAAAATAAAATTCTGAGACAGGAACTAAGTAGTTTAAAATCAGGAGAATCAGTCTTGGGGTCTAGTCAAGGAGCCTCCTCCTTTGAAACTCAAAGGCCAAACACCAGTAACTTATCCTTTGCCCCAACACAAGTCATTCATTCATTATCCCCTGTAATCCCTCTCGACCCTCCTGAGCGATTCAATGGAGACCCGCAGAAGGTGCATTTTTTTTAACGTAATGCTCCCTACAATTTATGTGCCGACCAACGATTTTCCCCGATTCACAGTCCCACGTAGCCTTCATTTTATCTTACCTAAGTGGTGACGCCACCTCATGGTCCATGCCATTAGTAACTAAAGATGATCCTATCCTGTATAATCAAGATGACGTCAAAAAAGAATTTCTCAGAATTTTCAACAGAAGAACTGCATCTCAGGCCTCAGACAACGAATTGTTAGAATTGAAACAGGGCAACCGAGAACTAGTGGCCTACCTAGCTCAATTCAATAAACTGGTGGTAGAAACAGACTGGCCCGAGAATAAAAGAGCTGCAGTATTCTACAGAGGGTTGAGAGACGAACTGAAGGATTCATTGTCACAGATTCCAAATCATCCTACTGATATTTCAGCACTGGTGTATCTAACCTTGGAGATTGATTATCGGCAAAATGAGCGGAAGGGAGAACGAAGAACAGATTTTTGACCCAGTATTCCCCGTTTTGATAGAGCCAAATCGGAATCCACGCGGACGACAGAAGGAACTTCTGGAGTTGAACCTGTGCAAATTGGTGTTATCCGAGGACCACTCTCAAAAGAGGAAAAATAAAAGAGAAGACTAAATAAGTTGTGCATGTATTGTGGAGGCAGTGGACATTTCATCAAAACATGCTTCAAGCGACCCGAAATTCCAGCCAAGGAGAAGGAAAACTAGCAGCACCACCAGTCAACGGAGTTGGATTGGTGGATGCTAACAAAGAAACAACTCCAATAAATCACCAACTGGCGAACACCCTACAATTCTCCTCACCCCACTTTGTTATGTCTGTAAAGTTAAAATTCAGAGAGGTAGTTCTCACAGATATTATGGTCATGGTTGACTCTGGAGCAACTGGTAATTCTTGTGACCACAAATTTGCTAATCGAATTGGACTGCAAGCTATCAGAAAAGAGAAAAGTGAGAAGGTCAGAGCTGTAGATGGTACTGATTTAAACTCTGGACCCATAACGAGTCACACAGAAGTTGTGCAAATGACTACCGCCCAAGGACATCAAGAAACCCTACAATTTAATTTAATTGATGCGCCCCAATTTCAATTGATTTTAGGTTTACCGTGGCTAACTGAACACAACCCGTTGATTGATTGGGGAGCTCATACTATTCAATTAAATTCTGCCTACTGCACCAGGAATTGTTTTCATAACTCTACTGAATTTTCTGAACCCAGTGCAGCTGCTCAGCTGTGTGAAAATGGTAGTTCGGTATGTGTGATCCAAACCGCTATGATCCCAGAAGAACATCAAGACTTTGCTGACATTTTTGACGAAGTTAAAGCTGAAACTCTACCTCCTCACAGGCCCAACAACTGCAAAATTGATCTTGAACCTGGGGCAAACTTGCCGTGCAGTCATATCTATGCCTTAACGGAAAAAGAAAACCTCCATTTGAAAGAATATTTAGCCAAGAATTTGGAGAATGGGTTTATTAGACCATCTCAATCGCCAGTCTCTTCCCCCCTTTTTTTCGTGCCGAAAAAAGGGGAAGATCTCAGAACGTGCATTGACTTTCGGGCAATCAACAGGATAACAATTAAAAATCACTACCAATTGCCCCTCATTTCGGTCTTGATTGATCAGGTCAAAGAATCAAAAATCTACCCTCATTTAGGTCTACGAGGAGCTTATCACCTGATTAGACTCCGGGAAGGCGACGAATGGAAGACGGCGTTTAGGACCAAATACGGCCTTTACGAGTACCTAGTAATGTCGTATGGTCTTTGTAATGCGCCAGCGGCCTTCCAGTACTTTATTGACGATGTTCTGAGTGACTTTATCGACAAATCTGCCATTGTGTATATTGATGATATTCTGATTTATTCCAACTCTATAGAAGAACATCAAGATCAAGTACGAGCTGTTCTACAACGTTTAGGTGAGAATTCCCTATACGTCAAGTTAGAGAAATGCTGGTTCAACACTGATACAGTGGAATTTTTAGGATTCGTATTGTCACCCGCAGGAGTAAAAATGGACAAACAGAAAGTGGAGGCGATTACAGACTGGAAATCTCCTACCTCTATCAAAGAGGTTAAAAGTTTTATCGGATTCTCTAACTTTTATAGGCGATTCATTCATGGATTTTCCCAAAAGAGCCTTCCTCTTACTCGTCTTGTCAAAAAAGGTGTTCCATTCAAATGGTTTGATGAAGCAGAAGAGGCCTTTAACTTGATGAAAGAAAGCTTCACCACTTCACCAGTGTTGCTTCATGAGGATCCCTCCAAACCTTTTTACCTGGAGACAGACGCTTCAGATCTGGCCATCGGAGGAATACTTTTACAACGGCACAAGGACACAGGACAGTTACATCCAGTGGCTTATCTTTCTCGCAGACTCAACCCTGTAGAATGTAATTATACAATTACAGAGAAAGAACTTCTGGCCATTAAAGATGCCTTCAAAGATTGGAGGCATTATCTGATGGGAGCTAAACACACGGTCACAGTGTTTACTGATCACCGCAATTTGAAATTTCTACGATCTGCTCGTACCCTTACACCCCGTTAACTTCGTTGGTCGCTGTATTTTGCAGACTTTTATTTTGTAATTACCTTTCGCCCAGGTTCTAAGAATGGAAAAGCTAATGTTCTCTCCAGGCTAGACACAGAAAATCAAGCTCCTGTCATTGAAGTTCTACAAATCATTCCTGAAGATAAGATTGTTGGTGTGATCTCTGTGGAACCTTTTGAGACTCGTATTCGGGAAGTTATGACTGATCTAGACATGGAGAAATGGGCTACTGAAGATCTACATCGTTCTATCCAGAATGGTCTACCCTATCAAGGAACCATCCTGTTTGTACCTACAAATGAACTTCAACTGAAGGCAATGCAAGAATGTCATGACAACCCTCTGGCTGGCCATAAGGGTATACTAAAGACTGAAGACTTACTCAAACGGCGTTTCTGGTGGCCACACATGTGTCGAGATGTTCATCAATATGTTTTGGGATGTGGACTTTGTGCACGGGGAAAACGGACAGGCAGGCCCCTAAAGGTGTCTTACAACCCATGCCAACCCCTCCCTATCCCTGGCACACTGTCTCCCTAGATTTAATTGTTGATTTGCCCTTCTCTCATGGGTAAAATACCATCCTTGTCGGTGTTCACACCTTTAGTAAGATGGCATATTTTGTACCCTTCAAGGGCACACCCACTGCCAAACAACTGTCCATACTTTTCAATCAACATGTTATTAGTCTCCATGGTATTCCTAAAATCCTAATCTCAGATAGAGGTTCTCAGTTTCTGTCACGATTTTGGAAAGACTACATTAAAGGTCTTAACATTGACCATCTCTACTCCACCAGTATCCATCCGGAGACTGATGGTCAGACTGAGCGCATTAATCAGGAACTAGAACAACATCTTTGAGTTTACTTGTTAGATGAAGAGGGTGATTGACCTGACCATCTGTGGACTGCGGAGTATGCTCATAATAATGCTTTAAATGTGTCCACTGTTCATTCCCCTCTCTTTGTAAATTCAGACAGACATCCTAATTCCCATGTTAATTTTGAGAATGTAGAAGTTCCTGCTATTCAAGACATTGCCCGACAGATAGCTAAAGTCCACCAATCTACAACTCAAAATGTGTCGATCGCTAAAGATCGTAACAAACACTTTGCTGATCGGAAGCGTAAAAAAGCACCTCATCTTCAGGTAGGGGACTTAGTTTGGCTTTGTGCAAAAAATCTCAGACTCAAAGGCTCCTGTAAATTCCAACCCCGTTTCATGGGCCCCTATCCAGTTGAGAAGGTCATTAACCCAGTAACTTACTGACTATCACTGCCTGACACAACTATGATTCATCCAGCCTTTCACATCTCTCTTCTTAAACCAATCCAACCAGGTTCGCTGAGTACTCCCCCTCCTGATCCTCTGAATCTTGATGGCGAGGTGGAGTACGAGGTGAAACGAATCTTAGATTAAAAAAAGCTTCAAAACAAACTTTTCTACCTCATTGATTGGAAGGGTTATGGGCCTGATGAGCGTTCATGGGAAAAAAGAACTAATGTCCATGCCCCTCGATTAATCAGAGCCTTCCATGCTAAATTTCCTGCCAAACCACGATTGGAGGAAACCCTGTTGGGAGGGGGTACTGTCAGGACTCACGGTAGGTTTCCTCCTTATTTAACTCTGGCCACCATTTCCCCTTCACAAAACCATCAAAAAGCATTTGATCCCTGGAGTGGGAGAGCAAGTTGGCATCGTAGAAATTCCAACATGGCCGCCAACATTTCAACACTGCTGCAGCATATCGCTGTGTAGCAGTCTAGTCATTTAGGTTAATCACAATCTGGTGAAACATTCTCCAAGATTCCACTGTGCACTTCACCAAAGTACCTCAAGGAAGAGCAACGAATTTACATGGGCGTCGTGGAAGTCAGTCAGGGTACTTTGCCTGCACACCGGGGTTAGATTAGACGGTTGGTAACATTTGCAGAGTCAAGGAAGCTGAAGCAGGAGAGGCGCTGTCGTCCCTGAAAAAGAAGAAAGAAGATTACTGAATTGCACTTCTCTTCATAAATAAAGAAGAAAACATAAAAAAGAGAAGGTGAGAAGTAGGCTCTCAATCTTATCCTGCACTACAAGCACACTACGAAGAAGAAAAGAAGATTGGCAGAACAAGCAGAGTATTGATAGCTTTCTCTTCTCTGTCCCATTCCCCTTTCCCCTCTTGGTACTTACCTGCAATTGTTTATTGAGATACTAGCAGGGAGGTTCAAAGAAGGGCATTGGAAACTAGCGTTGTTCTGTACCCGTGCCATTAGAATCATAGTTGCTAGCCTTGATTGGGGAGCCATCATAATGGCCTTAATGATGATATACCCTGGTGTGCTGTGGGCTCTCATTAATACAAATGGTAGGCTACTCACCTTGCGGCTGCATGGTGAGTCATGATTGATACCTTGCTACCCTTAATATATTTCTTGTGTTACTATGGCCAAATAGAAGGTAGGGCTGTAGCAGCCATGTACTGTCAGAGAGATGTGGCCAGCATAGATGTTGAGGGGCCGAAGTAATTAAAAGTATCCTTGTTATAAAGATGCACACCTCTATGCGTAGAGGTACCACAGTATACCGCCTATTTGGATAGACATCCTACCATTAGAACCCCTAATTAGGAGCGGATCCGAGTATTACACTTTGTAAATAGAGAAGTTGTTGTCACGATTTAAGCTTATTGTCGTTAAGAATGGCATGCGTGAACAGCACAGTTGGTACGCCCCTTTGGGCGGCTAACGAGTCTAGGTAAATCGCTCTTGAGTGAAAATATAAATGAGTGATTTGGAGTATACTTTATTTAAAACATTTTTTTTAAACGGAAGTAGCATCCTAAAAAAAGTATCGTACAGGGAGAGATGTAAGCATAGAAGAAGGCCCGATCATACGGCCGGAATCAGAGTTGAATGTTTACTCTGTTACCATAGTTACGGGTGACCGCGAGCACGTGATAAGTACGTAATGCGTCTCGCGCGTCCCGCTTTCCCTTCCGTGTATTTAACTGCGTACACACTACATTGTGGTGCTCCCTCCCGAGTACTGAAGGGGAAACCGTGCGTTTGTACTAGGTGAGCAGTTAGATGTAAAATGTCATGGCACTTGGCAATCGCCTCTAGTTCGGTCCGTTCGTAGATCTGTAATATAAAATGTGGCCACACAGATGGGGTTCTAGCTAGTGCCTTTTTATTTCATTTCAGCTCATGTCCTGCTATAGTGGAAGTTCTAGCTGTTAGTCGGGGCAAGTCTAGGACGATGGTATCACCATAGAATATCTATGGGCTTAATAACAGTATGGCCAATTATAAAACATATACTTTGATATAGGCAATTCAGAGAGATTATATCTCTCTAAACAATCTGCAATAAATAAATATGTACGTTACAAATTAGAAGATTAGGGCTACCTTGCACTACCAATACTTCTTAGTACATATAGATATCAGGGACCAGTATTTTCGAGTGTTAACTATGGTCTAGTTATTACAATGCTGAGGTGTCTGCAGTAGGCTATTTATTATGTTATGTGTTCACACAATTTTTTAACCCTCCACTAGAATAACGGACATGGTGAGATACACGGTAGAATGTTGAGCTGGCACATACATATTACACTTAGGTAAGAATCTTTTTAGATATGTTAATCATACACTGAAAAGAGGTGTTGATACACATTGGTGAAAGGTTATTGTTAAGTTGTGTTGTATTATTATTGTTTTACAGAGCCTTCTGACCGATCATATTGATCTACATATGCGTGTGATGGTCAAGAAATAGAGGCCTAAGTATCACATTTTATTTTAACACCTGATATAGCAGAGTGACTGTTGTTTGATCCTGATGAATGCCCTGAACATTATTGTCACTATGGCAGAAACATGTTGATCACTGAAGAGGGTATATATCTATAACCGTACACTCACTTGCATTTTAACCACTACCACTTAGGAAGGACGAGTAAAGTTGTTACCCCTAAGTAGGTAGTTTTTAAACACACTTTGTTCACCTATTCTTTAGCACTCTGCCCCTCCTTACCATATCGAGTTGGTAGAACCAACGCGTGCTTTTCCTCCTGCTCCTTCCCCCTTGGGTAAAGTTTTAGCCCACACGGGGTACCTTGCGGTCCCTGTGTGTTGGAGACACCCAATGATGAAGCATGGCACCCTCGGATTAGTGATGGTTTTCGTTCACAACTGGGTTGTGCCCATTTGTTCCTTTTCCCTCTCCCTTTTCGAGACTAGACATCCTCCTATAGTGCTACCCTATATTTGTGTGAGATTTATGATAAGGAAGTCATATTGAATAGAAGTTTTCTATTTTGTAGCATTGTTCTTCCCTTTGGCCCTCCCGTGTGAGATACATTGATTGATCGATGAAATAGAGGCCACAGACCCAAACATTCCACCTTTAACAAAGAAAATAACAGTTAAGTGCATATTTATATACTTTAGTTTTATTTAGATCCCATAGTTGCAACTTGACTATTTTCAGATATGTCGGCTAAATTAGACACATCACAAACTACAAACCTTTCCAGTGACAATATATTATTGGCAGCAGAGTTTCTAAGATGCTCATCACCAATCCTTTGGGACCATGTGCTATACACACAGGCACAGCTAGAATAAGGTGCAACATTTGCAGTGTTGCCATGTGCCTGAGTTGTGAGGGTCAAAAAAGGGTGGCGAGACCGGGAGCCGTTATTTAGATAGGTCCTGCATACAGGGCTCCTAGTAAACTGTGCTACAAAGGGTATGCAGTTCCTCAAGGGGACAGGGAAGACAGGTCTTTCTTCGTGCTGCCCTCACACTCCCCAAAGGATGTCATGCATCATCATAGGGCTTTGCTCCTCGTCGGGCCGGGCCTGCAATGCCCAAAGGGCTCACTGTAAACTGGGCTCTTTGGTGGAGTTTTTTTTGAAGAAGCCATCGGGTGCGTGCGGGTGGGAGGGCAAGGATAGTGTAGTGCACGAGTAGTGGATATTAAAATAAGTCTGGAGCAGTTCTATTCAAAAACAAATTTAATGGTACAGGTAGTTCCAGCTTAGTTAAAAGGTGTGTGGATGCCCTATGTGGATGCAATGTTCCTAAAGGGCTATCGCTGTGTAATGGGTCGACATGTTTTGTGCCATTATCACTCCTAACGAGTCGTATGGCACTTCATCAGGACCTAAGTGAATGAGTGGTGCACTACTAGAGGTTAGGTTCCTTCAATTGTTGGATGGTAACCAGACAACATAGAGTGACGCCCTAGTAGACCTATACATGGCAGTGGAAGACCTGTAAGGTGGATAGGGGGGGAAAAACCAGACAAACAACAATGGAAATAAAATCTGCATTAACAGGGGGTGTCTCTGTTAAGATCTCGCACATGGCTGGGTGATGGTGTAGCTAAAACATGCGCGGGTGATGGTACTTAAAGGCTTGCCAGTGTTTGTGTGGGGGATGCATAGTGGCGTACAAACACTAGTGCTTTTATGGTGATAATGGCCCTCGTACTGGCCAGTGCTAGCTACTTACACAGTACGTCGTGTGGTGATGTCAGAAGGAGAAGCAGACCCTAGGGACTACGTAATTGGTTAGGTTAGGTTCATGTAAGGCAGAGGAACCCTCTGTAGCCAACATACGATTAGTGGTTATCTGAGCATGTGATGCCACAGGCCGGGGGGGCGGCGTTAGTACCATGTGCTCGGATAGAAACCTATAATAGCAGCAATGTGGGTCATGTGCTGCCAAGAAGGTGCTGGCGCGCCTGGTTACATATATGCATGAAGACGTGGTAGAGACATGCACGGATGTGTGGCCCACCGTGTGGACTGAGTGAGTCACAGTTACTTGACTGTCCGCTAGTTGACCAATGCTGTGAGGACAGACAATCATATGCATGTGATTTGGCAACGTAGGTTTGCATTGTGCCGGAAAGAGTAAGGTGCGCGGTTTAGATTTAAGTAGAAGAACTTGTAGGTGTACGGGCTGTTGCAGCGGGAGCAGTTACAACAAACAATTGATGGACGGAATGCTGACAATGCAGACATTCTCCCCCAGTCAAGAGATCTGGGTTAAATCCATCGTTCTTTTGCCCACTACACCACCCCAGTTTACACATGGCCATATGCAAATCAGTCTTGACCCTGTGCCTCATGGGAACAGTCCAGCCCGAACTGCCAAGCCATGTCTTCCCTGGACCGGAATCAAGCATCCTAGGACCGGTTTCTGGCTATCAGCCGTCATCAGCCAGGATAGCTTGACTCCAGTGGCGTAGTGAGCACGGGTCCCACGTCTGGGAATACCCATCCCACTTAGGGCGAAAAGCGTTACAACAAACAATTGATGGACGGAATGCTGACAATGCAGACATTCTCCCCCAGTCAAGAGATCTGGGTTAAATCCATCGTTTTTTTGCCCGCTACACCACCCCAGTTTAGACATGGCCATATGCAAATCAGTCTTGACCCTGTGCCTCATGGGAACAGTCCAGCCCGAACTGCCAAGCCATGTCTTCTCTGGACCGGAGTCAAGCATCCTAGGACCGGTTTCTGGCTATCAGCCGTCATCAGCCAGGATAGCTTGACTCCAGTGGCGTAGTGAGCACGGGTCCCACGTCTGGGAATACCCATCCCACTTAGGGCGAAAAGCGTTACAACAAACAATTGATGGACGGAATGCTGACAATGCAGACATTCTTCCCCAGTCAAGAGATCTGGGTTAAATCCATCGTTCTTTTGCCCACTACACCACCCCAGTTTAGACATGGCCATATGCAAATCAGTCTTGACCCTGTGCCTCATGGGAACAGTCCAGCCCGAACTGCCAAGCCATGTCTTCCCTGGACCGGAATCAAGCATCCTAGGACCGGTTTCTGGCTATCCGCCGTCATCAGCCAGGATAGCTTGACTCCAGTGGCGATGGATTTAGGCCCAGATCTCTGTACTGGGGTGAATGTAAGACATTGTTCTGCATTCTGTCCATCAATTGTTGTTCTTGCATTTGTCTCCCCGAGTGGGAAGGGTATGCTCAGACGTGAGTCCCTTGCTCTCCATGCCACTGGAATCAAGCTATCCTGGCTGACGAGGGCTGAAAGCCCGAAACCGGTCCTAGGATGCTTGTTTCCAGTCCAGGGAGGACCTGGCTTGGCAGTTCGGGCTGGACTGTTCCCATGGGGCACAGGGTCAAGACTGATTTGCATATGGCTGGGTTCAAACTGGAATGGCATGGTGAGCAAAAAAACGATGGATTTACGCCCAGATCTCTGTACTGGGGTGAATGTAAGACATTGTTCTGCATTCTGTCCATCAATTGTTGTTTTTGCATTTGTCACCCCGAGTGGGAAGGGTATGCTCAGACGTGAGTCCCTTGCTCTCCATGCCACTGGAATCAAGCTATCCTGGCTGACGAGGGCTGAAAGCCCGAAACCGGTCCTAGGATGCTTGTTTCCAGTCCAGGGAGGACCTGGCTTGGCAGTTCGGGCTGGACTGTTCCCATGGGGCACAGGGTCAAGACTGATTTGCATTTGGCTGGGTTCAAACTGGAATGGCATGGTGTGCAAAAAAACTATGGATTTAGGCCCAGATCTCTGTACTGGGGTGAATGTAAGACATTGTTCTGCATTCTGTCCATCAATTGTTGTTTTTGCAGTTGCAGCGGGAGCATGCACTTGACAACAATGTGCACTCAGACATAGAACAGTGCATACTTATGCAGTTATCTGCTTGGAGGCAAAAATGACAGCCTCGCTGCTAGTTCAATCATCTGAGAAAGAAAGTCGCTAAACAAGACCACTCACCCCCAGTATAGTGGTCTACGGCCTGCCGGGTTAAAAACACAGAGCACGTAGTTGCTCCGATGCTGAAAAGGAAAGGAGTGCTCTGGTTTACAAAACAATTAGTGACAAGGCTTACCAGAGTGTTTCCCAACATGCGGCGGCGATGTATACTCACTGCTGGGTGGACGGCAACCAGCTGTAATCCTACCCTCGCTCTGGGCCCTGTGACTCCTTCTGCTGGATCTGCGTATTTGTGCTCAAGCGTGTACTAAAAAGGTTGGAATGCTAACCTTGTCTGCCATGTTGTTTGTGAGGCACAAAACGTTATTAAAGCTCGGGCGTGCATTAGAAGGTTCAAGCTTTTACCTTGACTGCCAAGTCTGTTGTGCCTTGCGTGCACTAAAAAGGCTGGAATGCTAACCTTGTCTGCCATATTGGTTGTGAGGAACAAAGCTTTATTAAAGCTTGGGCGTGCGTTAGAATGTTCAAACGTAAACCTTGACTACCAAGGGGCATATCAGCAAGGGCCTGCGATAATTATCAGCAACGCTTATCTCCCAAGCGATAGGAATCCATGCGTTAGCTGGAAAACGTGTGATTATCGCTGGAAATCCAGTGATAATCGCACTGCGACCATCGATACCTTGCTGATAGGGCAGGTTGGTCTCAGCCATGTAATCCACCTCCCATTGGATTACATGTCTAAATCAGATTACAAGCAGGCGTAAGGAAAGTAGCGATAACTGTGGTGAGCGCTACTTTTCTTATCGCTCTGCTTGTTTGCGTGCAGCTTGATAATTGGAGAAATGTTGGTTAGTGACATTTCTCCAGTAATTTTGGCACGGAACGCCCACTTTGTATCTCATTAGAGATGCAAAGCTGGGCGTTGTTGTAAGGGGTGGTAAATCAGCAAAACACGCGATAGTGTCTCTTTGCTGATAAGGCGACGAAATTATCGCCTCTTTTCGCCAGAAAACGGACACAAAAGCGGTGATAATTTCATAGCGCCGCCTTGCTGATATGCCCCCAAGTTTGTTGTGATGGAAAAAAACAACTTTATTGAGTCTATATGGAGAAAAGGTTTCGCCACAATAGTGTGCCTGATGGTGTTAGTGATAGCTAACTCTCCTTTTGGCCATAGTGTATATAGAGCAGACGAACCAGGTCTAGTTATTGCTTGTATAGGCAGTAGGTAATGTCAGAGGAATGCGTCTGTATGTCGTGGGCGGTAAGTCACATAAAGGTAATGTGAGCTAATCGCCAAGTATCAAAAAGGCTTTGTATGGTGGTAGCCATGTTCTATTCATTGGACATAGTGACTATTGGTCAAAGACCCCCTCACAATTGCTTGATCAGTGTTAAGGGGCATGAGTCAGACCAAGGTGTTTGTGATGTCTATGTGTGGGGGCTTACCAGATCTACAGAGGCATACCAGCACAGTGGTATGTAGCTGTGGGATATGTCCAGTTCTGACACACTCTGGTGGATCCTCATGTCAGGGGATGTGCGTCTATGTCAAATTTACATGATGACAGTGTGATGTGGTTGCCTAGTCTTGGCAAGGGCTTAGATGGAGGTGGCCCTATATCCTGTGTGTTTAGCAGTTGAGTTCTACCCAGGGAATATTGTCATGGAGCCCCCTAATTTGGGAGGACAGTTTGAAAGCCCAGCGTTGTTCTTTTCAGGACAGTGCTTCTTTGGTGATGTTATTGCACGATTCCAAAATGGTCCAGCAGAGTTCGTTGGGGTTGTGGTGTGCTTCTGCATAGTGAGTACACATCTTGGTGTTAGTTTTTTAACATCTGATGTTACTCCTATGTTCGGTAATCCTTGTTTTTACTGGACGGGTTGTCATGCCAATGTACTGACGCTGGCAGGGACATGTGATCAAATAAACACAATTGCTAGTGTTGCAATTAGTGTGTTTATTTTGTTTCCATATCCATGTGTCCGTCAGTGCGGTGGTTTTAGTCGCTTTTGTTGGTGGACATACAACACATTGCAGGGGTAGTGACCCGTAACGGGTGGTAAATCCCAGAGTGTGTTTGGGGGTGTGGTATGCTGCCTGGGTCTTGTATTAATAAGCAAGTCCTTGATGTTTGCTGTGCGTTTGAAGGCAAACCTGGGTTTGCTAAAAGTTTGCTCCCCTACTTGTAGGATTTTCCAGTGTTTGTCGATCACTTTTTGATCATGTTGGATTCTGGGTGTAGGTGGTGCCGCAAGTCAGTAGGTCGTTCTTTGGTTGTCTTTGGCTTTCAAGGAGAGCCTGTCTGTTGGTGTTTTGGTCTCTTTTTTGGGCATGTTTAATCTGATTTGCAGAATATTGTCTCCATGCTTAATTTGTGCTCAGTTCAGACAACTGTTTCTTAAAATCATCCATGTTGCTGCAGTTTCTGCGTATGTGCATAAACTGCCCGTAGGACAGATTTTCCTTGAGGGCTTTTGGGTGGATGCTCTGATAGAGTAGAGGGCAGTGGCTGTCTGTGGGTTTGTTGTAGGTGGTGGTGACCATTCTGTTTGATTGTCTTGTAATCAGGAGGTCCAAAAAGGGGATTTCAGAAACCGAGCTGTTGGCTGTGAAGTTGAGGTATGGATTGAGACTGTTAATCGAAGTGAGGAAGGCAGAGATTATGGGCCTCATGTAGGTAAATACATTTTACCGGTTCTTAAATACCGAGCCGTACCGAATCGGTAAATTAGAATCGGTAAGTTATATGTAGGTAAAAATTCGGTAACAGTTACCGATTCGGTAACATTCGGTAATCACCAGGTGGTATTTACCGAATCGGAAAATACCGAGGTGGTATTTACCGATTCGGAAAATACCGAGGTGGTATTTACCGAATCGGAAAATACCGAATCGGTATGTACGGATTCGGTAAATCAAATCACATGACTTGACGAAACAGCTAATCCTGTGCAACGACAGCCCACCCAACCAGGAAGTGCCCACACCCAGGCAGGTGTACATAATTAGCCGAAGTGGCCACACCCAGGCAGGTGTACATAATTAGCCGACCCTGGAGAGGCTTGGAGTGCAGAGGAGAGGCAGGGAGCCGTTGCATGTGCGAGCGGGTAAACGAACAGCATGTCCAGCCAGAGAACACAGAAAGACAGAGGGGAAAGGAGGAGGAAGCTGAAATTTAGCCCCAAGGAACTCCAGGTGCTGGTGGAGGAGGTGGTGAAGCAGCACCAGAAGCTGTTTGGAAGGCAATCCCTGCAAGTGCCTGAGGCTGAAAAGCGCAACATATGGCTGGCCATCCAGGCGCAGGTCAATGCTGTGGGAGTGACCCACAGGGACATTGAGGTCCTCAAAAAGCGCTGGTATGACCTGAGGATTGTAACCAAGAGGAAGATGGGCGACATCCAGAAGGAGGCCAGCCAGACCGGAGGTGGAACCAACAGGGCCCCTGCCCTCACCGAACTGGAGGAGCTGGTGGCGGCCACAATCGAGCAAGAGAGCGTCGTGGGTCTTGGGGACGCCGACAGCTCTGCCAGAGCCGCAACACACCAAGGTAAGACGAAAGCACAGCAATGTAGCCCCCCCTACCCCTATCCCACATCCCCCATTGTGAAACGAGAATCACACTGCAGTCCACACGTGTCAGTGCAGACAGGCAATGCATTCCGGGAGATGTAGTCAGGGCAACACTAACCATGACGTAAATGTTACAGGGCAACATGGCATGTCACGCACTCGAGGCACAAGGAGACAGAGGACATATTGGAATGTGAAATGATTTATTGTGACGCTTGCAATGCAGCCCTTCGGGGACACTGAGCCAATGTTGTATTTCTGTCCACAGATGTGACATCATGCAGGACAGGGCATGCTGCAGGAGAGACGGCACACGGGCCACAAATATCACCTCTAGCCAGCACAAGTTCAGACCAGGGAGCAGGCCCACTGGCAGCCGCACCACCAACACAGCCAGCCTCGCTGCACCCAGAGCCAGCATCACCTCACCGAGAGCCGGCATCACCTCACCGAGAGCCAGCATCACCACAACCAGAGCCAGCATCGCCACTCATGTTCGAATCACCGGCCACATCTCCGCTTGCAGGTGTGAGAATGAGGAGGCGTCCAGCAGCCAGGCTATGAGCCTTAGACACCTCGTCAGACGACAGCATGGGCCCAGAAGACCGCACCGGGCCCCAGGAAGGGAGCCATGCCACTGTGCCCCACACCTCACAGGCAGCACAGACGGGAGCAAGAGGGCGCCGCAGGTCGCGTGTCCAGAGTCCACCAGCACCCACTGACGGACATGGTGTCTTCATGGGGCTCGAGGGCCAAATGTTGAAACAACAGCGCCTGCAATCAAAGGCAGTCATGTCAGTCCAGAGGCACATGCGGGTGATGAAGACAACATTAGTCAACATGGACAATAACATTAGCGGCATGGCTGCGGGCATTCGGGACATGTCCCAGTCAATCCAGCAGTTGTGCAGCAAATTAGATGCTGACATCGAAGCACGGCGCCGGGAACGCCAGAGAAGGGACACTACCAGCAGGGCACTCAACCGTCTGTCAACTGCGACTTCTCTACTGTGCCGGCGCTCTGTGACGATGCAGGAGGGCCTAACACAGTGCTGCAGCGACCTGTCTCGGGGGATGGTGCAGGTGACAAGTGCACTAGGGGTGCTATTGACTAGTCAGGCGTCGACAACTGCTGCAGGGGATGCTGCGGAGAGCATCGACACCAGCAGCAGCATCACACCCCCCCTCCCAGAAGCACGCAGGAGCAGCAGGCGGCTTGGGGTTGGCTCTAGTGAGGATGCACAGGCCGTGCAATCCACCACTGCAGCGCGTATGCGCAAACATTGATGTAGCCCTGCTTAGCCACTTCCCATTGGGTGACGTAACCCTGGACATACTCCTTGTATAGATGGTATATTGCCAGATTGGCCTGTTCATGTGTTCATGGCGTGGTGCCACATTAAAACTACGTCAGGACTTCTCACAACTCGCTGTGTCCCCTCACTTACTCAGAAATAGTTGCATGTGATCTCTGCCCGTCTCTCTCTCCCATCGATTGCAGTTGGCACTCTAGCTGCGTTGCCCTCTGGCTGGCCTGACTCATCCTCGTTGTCCTCAAAATATGTTAGTTCCACATCTGTACCTTTTTTCGTGGCAAGGTTGTGCAGCATTGCACAAGTGGCAATAATCTTGCAGCAGGTGATGGGTTTGTACTGGTGTGCGCCTCCGCTCTTGTGCAGGCAGCGGAACCTGCTCTTCAGTAGTCCAAACGTGCGCTCCACCACATTGCGTGTTGTTTTATGTGCCACGTTGTATCGTCTCTCACTCTGGGTTGCTGGGTGTAGGTAGGGAGTGAGGATGAATGACCGGCATGCATATGCACTGTCGCCTGGATGAGTAAAAGGGAACCATCAGTAACATGCCTCTATACACTATGATTTGCAGGTTTCAAGGGGCGTCACTGTTACTTACCTAGCAGGTATCCCTCTCCGAATTCTCCGGCACTCAGTCGTGTGTAGATCCCACTATTCTGGAAGATGTAAGAGTTGTGGGTGCTCCCAGGAAACTTTGCAACAATATCTGTGATGATGTTCCCTGCATCACAGATCACCTGCACATTGATGGAGTGGGTGGACTTCCTGTTCCTGTAGATGTGCTCTGTATCAGCTGGTGGACAGATTGGGATGTGTGTACCATCAATACAGCCGATGACATGGGGGAACTGTGCCATGTGATAAAAGTCAGTTTTTGTTTTCTGCAGTGCAGCCTGTGTGATTGGGAAGCTTATGTAGTGGTGCATTCTCTGCATCATGGCATCCAGGAACTTCCTGAAGAAACGTGACAGGCAACTCTGGGATACCCCACCCACCGCAGCTATCACCACCTGATAACTGCCGGATGCCAACAGATGTAGGCTGCAGAGCACCTGCACATGTGGGGGTATGGCGTGCGCCCTTCTTATTGGATGGTCCAGGAGTGGGTGTAGGTCCCTGATTAAGTCCATGATGGTTTCGGGGTGTAGCCTGTACCTCTCATGTATCTCTGCATCAGTCAGCTGGAATAGTGTGATGCGCTGTCTGTAGATTTGTTCCTCCCGTCGCCACACCCTCAGTCCTGCTGCCTGTAGACGTAGGCGCCTTGCAATGACGTACATAGCGGCCATGTTGTCCACGCTGTTGCATTTTGGGATTGCTTATATGCATTGTTGATGGTTACCACCTGCTTTCAATCCGTGTTAATTACCGACTCTTATTTACCGATTTTCCTGGATTTCTTAATTACCGAGTGCTCCTACATGTCATTTTAATTTTTACCACTTCATATTTACCACTTCATGTTTACCGAATCGTTAATTATGTATTCGGTAAATCTGATTCGGTATTTTGGAATTCGGTAAATATGAATCGGTATTTACCGCCTCATATTTACCGAAAAGTGGTTTTTGGACTCCTACATCTCACTTGTCTGAATACCGGTCGGTAACGGCATATTTACCGAAAATCGGCCGTTACCGACCGGTATTTGGCTACCTACATGAGGCCCTATGTCTCTAGTGCCTTTCCAAAAGACTAGGATGCCGTCTATGTAGTGTCACCACAGTTGGACATTATCCCTGAAGGGATTTGTGTTGGTGAGCACGTGTTTGCCCTCAAACTCCGACATGTAGAGACATGCCAGGCTTGGGGCAAAAGTACTGCCCAATGATGTACCCTGGTTTTGGTGAAAGAGGCTGTTCCCAAATTGGAAAAAGTTTTCCATTAGTGCGATCTGTGCACACTCCATGATGAAAGTGACGGGGGTAGGTGAGGTCCATGTTCCGCTGCACAGAATGGATTCCACCACCTCAAGGGTGCTTTGTTGGGAGATGTTGGTTTAGAGGGCCTCTATGTCTAGAGTTAGTAGAAAATCAGGTAGTAGGCCCTCTTGGTTGGTAGTTTCGATAAGTTATAAGACATCCCTGGTGTCCTGAGGAAGGTGGGTATGGTGCGGACCAAAGGTTCGAAAAAATGGTCGCAGAATTTTGAGAGGGGCTCCAGAACTGACCGTATGCCCGAAACTATTGGTCTGCCGGGAGGTGGGCTTACTCCTTTGTGTATTTTGGGCAGAGTGTAAAAATAGGGCAGTCTGGGGTTTTTGTTGGTTAGAAATTCCGCCTCATGTTTTGTAATCCAGCCCTGGTTGAGGGCTGCGGAGACCATAGAGTTGATCTGGCTGGTAAGGCGTGATGTTGGGTTTTCAGTGAGGGGTGTGTAGCAGTGCTTGTTGTGTAGTTGGCGTAGACATTCATTTCTGTAATCGGTAATCGCCATGATCACGATTGCTCCCCCTTTATCAGCCTTCTTGATAGTGATCGTAGGGTCATTGGCAAGGAGTTTGATTGCCTCCGATTCTGTTTTGGACATATTCACGAAGGCAGTGTTACTCCGTATTTCTGCTATCTCTTTTAGGACAGCTTTCTCAAAAGTTAGGATCTCTGGTGGGACCATACTAGAGGTTGGGGTAAAAGTGGATGGTTTTCGCAGTCCCGTGCCATCGGGTATGGTAGCTGGTTGGTTCCCGAAGTAGGCTTTTAGGCGTATCTTCTTGAAAAGACTCTGGAGTTCGCAGTGGTTGCAGAAGTCGACAGTGCTGGGTGTAGGTACAAAGCCCAACCCGCGTTTGAGTGCGTTGGTTTCTGTCTGGGTTAGTTGTCTCACAAAGAGATTCACGATTAGTTTTTCTTCTCCAGATTGCTTCGTAGTTCCATTTGCATCTGTTGGGTTTGATCCTGCCATTGCACCTGTTTCTGTTGTTGTTGTGGCCCTCTTCTTTTTCTGCCGCGCCCTCTGCCCCAGCCTCTGCCTAAAAATGGTTGTGGCTGGAAGGGGGTGAAAAGAGGTTGGGGAACATGCTGATATTGAGGGTATTGCCACATCTGTTGGCCATGAAAAGGTGGTGGTCCTTGGTAAGCTGGTGGTCCATATCCATACATCATGTTTTGTTGTTGTTGGTTGGCACCCCGGGTCTCAGTGCTTGAGTTACTGCTTGAGGAGTAGGTGCATCTGTGCGATCTGGAACTTTCATCAGACGAGTAGTCTTCTCTTGATGGTGTGTAATCTTCCTTCAGGTATGGGTTTACTTTCTCTTTGCTAAACCTAGCAATATCTTTTTGCAGTTTAGTCACCTTTTGTCTCATGAGGTAGTCATTGTTGTCATTAATTTTTTGTGTGATTTCAGCTAGTTTGGCCTTAAAAGCTGCGTTGGCGATGGTGGTTTTACTTTTCAAGGCTCCTCCAGCTATCGCAATTTTTGTGATGAGTTCGTCGGCCAAACGTTTGGCTGTCCTGATTATTAAGACCAAAAGGTCCCTAGTACATTTCCAAGATACTAGAGACCATTGTTCCTTGAACTGCTTGTCCTCGAGGAAGATCCTTGGAGAGTTGGTCACTATCAGGCCATTGGGGGCTATGTTGGCGCGTATGAACTCCGTCATTATAGCCCCATAAATAATGATTTTCATCAGCTGGCGCTTCATGTTTGTTATAGTTGTCCAGTCGCTATTGGAGCTACTGGTGGCAATTCCTCCATCTTGGTCGAGTAGCGATGGTGTGCATAGTGTCTCAGAGACTAAATAATCATCTAAGGAAAGTCCTTGGTTGAGGTCCATTGTGTCATCGGGTAGTAGTTCATATGAGGTTGCAGGACTAAGTGGGGATAGGAGGGGTATAGGGGTCCCTCAGCTGAGCCGCCGTGCTTTATACGTCAAAAAAGGGTGGTGGGACCGGGAGCCGTTATTTAGATAGGTCCTGCATACAGGGCTCCTAGTAAACTGTCCTACAAGGGGTATGCAGTTCCTCAAGGGGACAGGGAAGACAGGTATTTCTTCGTGATGCCCTCACACACCCCAAAGGATGTCATGCTTCACCATAGGGCTTTGCTCCTCATCGGGCCGGCACTGCAATGCCTAACGGGCTCACTATAAATTGGGGCTCTTTGGTGGAGATATTTTTGAAGAAGCCATTGGGTGCGTGCGGGTGGGAGGGCAAGGATAGTGTAGTGCACCAGTAGTAGATATTATAATAAGTCTGGAGCAGTCCTATACAAAAACAATTTTAATGGTACAGGTAGTTTCAGCTTAGTTAAAAGGTGGGTGGATGTCCTATGTGGAAGCAATGTTCCTAAAGGGCTATCGCTCTGTAATGGGTCAACATGTTTCGTGCCCTTATCCCTCTTAAGGAGTCGTATGGCACTTCATCAGGACCTAAGTGAATTAGTGGTGCACTACTAGAGGTCTGGTTCCTTCAATTGTTGGGTGATAACCAGACAACATAGAGTGACGCCCTAGTAGACCTATACTGGTCAGTGGAAGACCTGTAAGGGGGGCAAGGGGAAAAAAAAACAGACAAACAACAATGGAAATAAAACCTGCATTAACAGGTAGTGTCTCTGTTAAGATCTCGCACATGGCTGGGTGATGGTGTAGCTAAAACATGCATGGGTGATGGTACTTAAAAGCTTGCCAGTGTTTATGTGGGGGAGGCATAATGGCGTACAAACACTAGTGCTTTTATGGTGATAATGGCCCTCGTAGTGGCCAGTGCTAGCTACTTACAAAGTACGTTGTGTGGTGATGTCAGAAGGAGAAGCAGAGGGGCTACGTAATTGGTTAGGTTAGGTTCATGTAAGGCAGAGGAACCCTCTGTAGCCAACATACGATTAGTGGTTTTATGAGCGTGTGATGCCACAGGCCGGGTGAACTTTTGCTATGTCAATGTGCATAAGTTATTCAAACCCCTTCAGTTTTTTAGGTCGAGCATTCGACACCTCTTGTATATACTTTAGTATATACTTTAGTAAATAACCTTTAGTATATACTTGAATATATACTTATATGTGTATGTACTTTGTGCGCTCTGGAGATCAGCCATAGGACTTGTCTGCTTCCACTTAGGGACTTTTTTTATGTTCAACTGCCTCTATTTAACTGGCTTGATAGAAAATGACCAGCAGAGGTCAGTAAAATACCAGAATTGCTTTCTGCTGAGGGACTTACTTTTTTTAAAATTTATCTGGCAACTGCCTCTATTTAACTTTCCTGATAGAAAACGACTAGCAGAGGTTAGTAAAATACCAGAAACACTTTAGCATTCTCTAGATTCCAGTCCATAGAAATTGTCTTCCACAAGCACCCGCAGACAATAATATTTTTTTCAAATCTTGTATTTTCAGTGATATGAACACTAAAGGCCTTGCTTTTATATTAAAAACAGAGTTTTGGACTATACCATTTCCCGCTGAAAGGCAATATTTCTCTCCATGTGTTCCCATACCTGGCGTGTCACGCAGTTTGGTGCTTACTTTCGCTCCATGTTAAAGAACAGTAGATGTGTCTGCACCCAGGCTAATGTGCTGCATAGCTAAATAAATATAAGGTCCCAAAGGCGAGACCGAATGCATTGCAAATGCTTGTTTAATTACTGAGTGCATGGAGGGTCCGATCTTTTCTTTGTTTTCTTTCAAAAAGGAAATAGTTTCTGCTCCACTGCAGGCCTGTGAGGCAATACGGAAGTTGGCTCTGGAGCTTTGTGCTCATAAATTCCTACCTCCTGGTATCTTCAGTTAATATTTTGCCACATTTTCATAATATAAATCGTTTTCATAAGCTACACAATAACACACATGCATACACTACTCATTAAGGGGCATATTAACAAGCCAGGCGATAAAATTATCGCCGCGTTAGCGGCAGAAAACTGCCGCTAAAACGGCGATAATGGGCTTGATAATATGCTCTATGGAATTCCAATTGAAGCCCATGTTAGACGTCCTTCACATCTAACATGGGTTTCAATTGGAATTCCATAGAGCATATTATCAAGCCCATTATCGCCGTTTTAGCGGCAGTTTTCTGCCGCTAACGCGGCGATAATTTTATCGCCTGGCTTGTTAATATGCCCCTCAGTATTTGTAAGTGTCGCAAAAATATTAGCATATTAAGTTGTGGTCTCTTTCCCATTTCCTTATGTTATTAAACTTGACTTCCGGAAGAAAGTTTTCCAAAAATCAATCTATGCTTGGTACCTTACTTGTGCAATTGCTACAAATCCAGGCTGAGTTTTCATTTCCAACTTCTTTTCAAGCTCACAAAGGTCATGTCTTGTCAAAACGGGGATTTTCAGACTTCAACTCAACACCTAATCACTTTACCACATACTGCAGCATAATACATGCCTCATTAGCCATAATATCTGTTGGCAGCTCAAAAAACACAAAAGAAGCTTTTCTTAAAATAAGACTTGTAACAGTTCTCTGCCTCTCATTGTTCCAGAGGATACTGCATTGTGATTTATGAATTGTAAGTTATTACCCTTCCAAGGAAATATACCTTAGAGGAATTTTACAGTTTATAATTATTAACATAAACCAAAACCGATAGACTATCACAATCACCTCAAATCCATATTTAGAATTAAATTATCTTGTAAAACATGTTTAGTTCGTTCCTTAAATATTCCCCCATATTATGTAAAAAGTGACACTTTTGCTTATTTTCATATAAACAGAACACATGGTCACAGGTCAACATACAACTATCTATCATGCAAGGATGCCATTCTTTGCAGTATTGGATATGACGCGTCATATTTCACTGCATTCATCTTAGTAGATCAAACTATGCAGTAAAGCCAGGGCCCTGATGTGTCTGAGGTCACACTTCGCTTATCAACTTCATCATCATCATCAAGACACAGTGTTAGATTCCAAAATAATGGAATGTATTGTCGGACCTCAGGACCTTTAAGAAAACTGATTGCAGATCTTAGATGTAAAAATAACTGCATTTGCCGGAACAAAACCCTGTTCCAAGGGGCGTGGCTTGGACGCTGATCAAGATGGCCGCTTAGATCCGGAGCTCCGCCGCACCGGGACGGACTCGTATCACTTACGGCAGTCTTCACGTTCCTTCTTCAAGCTTTTTGGGATGTTCCAGCTAGCGGAACGTGTTGTGCGCCTGGTGAGCCCAAGGTGAACTCTTTCGCGGCAGGAATGCGTTGTTTTCACCGCGCTGAATGCGCTCCTCAGAACGCCCGCCATTTTGTTGCCTCAGCGCTGCTCGTCTGGAACCGGCGCGCGCACCTGGAGCAGTAAGTTCTCCTCATGCTCTCAGACGCGCTCTGTTTTTCATGACAATGTGGAATATTTTCTGTTTGACAAGCGCTTTTCTAAGGGATAGTTGCATGAGGGATTCATTACAACTTCCCTGGTAGGTGAATGCCTCTGTGGTTTTCTGCTGCACCCTGAGGATGCCACACCTGCTTTAATACTTCAGAGAGATGATTTAATTTCTTTTCTACGCTATGGAGGCGCATGGAGATGGATTTTGTACCAGGGGCTCTCTTTCTGTGACTTTTATACACTCTTAAGGATACTTCAGCTAAATCTTATGTGGTGCTAAGCCCACTACTGGGCAACGTTATTTAAACACCAACTCTGTGTGGAAACATCTCCTAATATCTGCTGGCATTACCTCCAGGTCCGGGGTTTCTTCACGATTTCTCCAAGTGTCCTCTACTACTCCTGATAACCGCTGGGCTATTTAGACCGGACATGTTGACATATTGACATTCCCTGCCTCTGAGCCCAGATTGTTGTGTTGGTTTGCTTATTTGCCTTCTGTTCACCATCACTGGCACGTTTTAAGCTTCTATGGGCAAGCTTCGCAACCCAAAGTTTGTCTTTGTGCCCTCGAAGGCTCCACCTTCCTCTGCCCCCTCCTCACCAACAGGCCATTCTCCTCATCCTCCTTCCACAGATCAAATGGCGACAACAGCTCCCACCCGCTCTTCTTCATCACAACCTTCCTCCAGTAAGTCTTCTCCTCCTGCCTCCTTACCTAAGCGCTTGAAGCCGGACTCCTCTCCTCCTCCACCTGAGTCATCTCCACCCCCTATCTCTATGGAGTTGATACTTGAGGAGATTCGCGCTTTGCGCCCGTTCGTGGAGGAGACTAATACTAAGATGCAGCTTTTTGAGGCCAAATGGTCAACTATGGAGGCCCGTGTTTCTTCTGTGGAGCAGCAGGTTCCAGAAATTCAGTCAAATTCCCATCGCATTTCCTCTCTGGAGAGGTCTCTTCTCGCCCTTCAACAACACACTGAGGACTTGGAAAACAGGAACAGGAGGAATAACCTACGCGTTTATGGCCTGCCGGAATCCTTGGAGGGTGATGATCCTGTCACGTTCTTCTCTTCTTTCCTCCTGAAATTGTTAGACCTTCCTGCTACCACCTCTCTTAGTATCCAACGAGCCCATAGACTTGGTCCTCGCTCCTCCTCCTCTACCAAACCGCGGGGGGTCATCATCCTCTTCCTCAAATTTACGGATCTCCTTCTGATCCTCTCCACAGCTCGAGCGAAACGCCAAGTGTCCTGGATGGGTCAGAGAGTTTTTCTCTCTCAGGATGTCTCTGGTGTCACTGCTGCCAGAAGAAAAGAATTTCTATCTCTTCGCGCTCCTCTGCGTTCTATAGGAGCTAGATATGGCCTTTTTCACCCTTGTACCTTCAAGGTAACTCATCAAAATAATACTTGGACTTTCCAAGACCCGGCTGAACTTAAGAAATTCATCCACACTCAGACTAATGCTGGCATGGATACATCTAATCCTCCTACTGGTTGACTATTTACCTGTTTGGTTTTTTCTCCTTACAGGCTCTTGCTGGAATTTTTTCCCTCCTTGGTTGATTCTCCTTCTGCCTGATATGATTGTATAATGGTTGTTGTTTGGGTTTCTGTTTTTGCATACAATTGTTTCTTTGTGTACTGTTTACCTCCCCATGACTTCTGCATAACATGTTTCTCTTTCCCTCCCTTAGATTTTCTGTTCGACCAACCCTCTTGTAGTCCTCTTCGTACCATTTGATTTGTCTTCCTCATACTCCGTCCTGTTGCGGTGGGTTGTTGCTCTCCGGCTCGGAGGGCTGTTCTTGTCGAATCCTCCCACACCCCATCGTCGTCATCTTGTTATCTCCCTTCCCCCTTCAGGTATGTTTTCCTCAGTCGTCCGTTTTGGATATGTACTGTCTCTTCTTCTTCTCCTCTCTTCCTCCCCTTTCCTTCCTTTCCTTTTTCCTTGTTCTTTTTTCACTATGTCCTTTGAATTTCTTTTGTCCTGCTCTTGTCTTTCACTCGCTCGTTATTCTCCTTTGTGGCGTTTTTGGTTTAATCTCTTTTCTCTGTTCCTAGCACACTTTATTGTGATTTAATTCAAAGTTATTTCATGGAATGTGAAAGGTTTTGTTAGCCCTATTAAACGGCAGAGAGTGCTTTCCCATCTAGCCTCTTACACTCCTGACTTAGTTCTCTTACAAGAGACTCATCTCTCTGAGGCGGAGTCTCTTAAGTTAAAAAGAGGTTGGGTGGGAACGGTTTTATTTTCTCCTGCTTCTAACAAAAAGAATGGTGTGGCCATTTTGTGTCACAAGAAGCTAAAATGTAAAGTTCTTTCTCAAGAAAATGATACTGAGGGTCGTTGGGTCTTAGTTAAGCTGTTAATCAATTCTGTTTCCTTGACTGTTTTTAATGTATATGGCCCCACTCATCCTGATTGTAACTTTTGGCCTCTAATAACTTCTAAGTGTTTTCAATACAGTGATTCCTTGTTCATTCTGGGTGGGGATTGTAATCAAATTGTTGACCCGTTTCTTGATCGCAAATCCTCTGCCCGTTTCACCCCCCACAAATCACATACACAATTCCTTGACACTATCTCCAAATCTCACCTTCTCGACTCATGGAGACTGTCCCATCCTGACTCTTTGGACTATTCTTTCTTCTCACCCCCTCATGCCTCCTTCTCCCGGATTGACTACATATTCCTTTCTCAGTCTCTCTCTCAAAATCTTCTTTCCTCATCTATAGAGCCGATAGTTATCTCAGACCATGCTCCCATTGTCACCGTTCTTGATCTTCTTCCTCCTCATCCCAAATCCTCCCGCTGGCGCTTTAATAATTCTCTCCTCCTGGATCCCCTCTTCTCTTCTTCTTTTCTTTCCTTCGCTACGGAATTTTTCCTACTCAATTCTGATCCTTCTTTACCCCCTCATGTTATTTGGGACTCTTTTAAGGCTACGGCTCGCGGTTTTGTGATTGACCTTGTCTCAAAGAAAAAGAAATCTTATCTGAAGAAACAGAAAGACCTTCTCTCCCATATCAAATCCCTGGAACATAAATTCTACACCTCTTCTACTCCAACGGTTGTACCAGACCTTATACGCACCAAACTCGAGTTTAACAAAATTTCTACTGACAATGCATCCTCATCACTGCTCCGCAGCAGCGCCCGCTACTACGGAGGTCGTAACAAGTCAGGTAAGCTTCTGGCCAACTATCTTAAGTCCCGCAAGGAGCGTAACCTGATTGATTCAATATATTCCAACTATAACCTTCTCCTCCATAAGGAGGAGGATATACTCGCCCAATTTCAACAGTTCTACCAATCTCTTTATACTCCTGAATCCCCCCCTTCGGCTACTCTCATTCAATCCTACTTGGACAAAATTCCTGCCCCCTCCACCTCTCATCTTAATTTCCCTGATCTTGAACTTGACCTCTCTGTCACCGAACTGGATAGCGCCTTAACATCTCTAACCAAGGGTAAATCTCCGGGGCCGGACGGTTTCTCTGTGGAATTTTATCTACATTTTTCAGATCTTTTGCTTCCTAAACTTCTCTCCCTCTTTCAATCCTTCTTCACCTCCGGCACGGCTACTGGTACCTTTCACGAGGCTACGATCTGCTTAATACCCAAAGAAGGTCGCGACCCGCAATTTTGTAAAATTTATCGCCCATTATCCCTTGTCAATGTAGACTATAAATTATTTGCTAAACTTCTTGCCCGGCGCTTAGACCCTTTCCTCCCACACCTTATCGGTAAGGAACAATGCGGTTTCGTAAAGGGTAGACTTACCTCAGATAATTCCCGTCTTTTTCTCAATGTTCTCAATAAGGTACCTTCTCTCAACTTCTCTCTAGCTGCTATTTCAGTTGATGCCGAGAAGGCTTTTGATAGAGTAGATTGGTCCTTTCTATTTGCCTCCCTTCGTTGGCACGGTTTTGGTCCTAATTTTATTTCTCTTGTTTCTTTACTTTATTCCTCCCCTAAAGCGTCTGTGTTAGTTAATGGCCGGATATCCCCTTACTTTCCTTTGCAGCGTGGCGTCCGTCAGGGCTGTCCTCTGTCCCCTTTACTTTTTGTCCTAGCTTTAGAGCCGTTTCTGACGTCCATTAGAAACAACATTTCTATTTCTGGCTTCCCTTATGACAAGACTCATTTGAAACTCTCTGCGTATGCAGATGACATTCTTTTGTTTATTTCTGATCCTGACCAATCCATTCCGGCCTTACTACTTGAGTTTAACTCCTTTTCCCAAGTTTCTGGTTACAAGATCAACTCTGATAAAACTGAGATCCTTCCTCTTACTAAATTTTGTCTCCCTCATCAGTTTTCGGCCACCGGCTTTGCATGGAATCCCTCTAAAATTAAGTACCTTGGAATTTGGTTCTCTAACTCCATTTCTTCATCTATTCCGTTGAACATGTCCGCTGTACTATCCCGCATGGATAAGCTGTTCTCTTCTTGGAATCCTCTTTTTCTCTCATGGTGGGGTCGGCTGGACTCGATCAAAATGATGATTTCTCCCATTCTTATATACATCTTTTCCATGCTCCCCATTCATATCCCTGATGTCTATTTCAAGCGCATTGATTCCTATCTCTATAAGTTTCTCTGGAATAATAAAAAATCGAGAGTTGTGCTCGTTGCCCTTCGTAAACCGAAGTCCAATGGCGGAGTCAACTTTCCGGATTTCCACCTTTATCATAAATCTTTTTCTCTTCGTCAGACTTCTAATTGGCTTGTCCTTACACCTTCTCCTCTTGCTCCTCTTTGGCTCTCTATTGAACGCTCACTCCTCTCCCCTTTTTCCCTATCTGAAATTGTACATTTCACTGCTAAGAATTTAACCACCCCTCTACCCCTGTTTAAGCATACTACTTCTCTTCTACATGCTCTGGTCTGTCCTGACCTGATCTCCCGTGAATCCTTTTTGGCTTCCCCTATTTGGTACAATTCACTTATTCTCCTCCATAATCGTCCTATTTGCTGGACTGCGTGGAGATCAAAGGGGCTGATATGGGTTAACCAGCTTTTCGATGGTTTTCTCCCATGTTCTTTTCCTCGATTCCGACTTCTGTTTCACTGTCCCCAGTCTTTTTTCCATAGATTCACGGTCCTAATGGCCATTATACTTGAGGTCTACTATTCTCTCCCCTTGTCATCCTCTTCTGTTTCCCAGTCCTCGCTTCTTCAGATCCTCTCTACTCTCCCCAAAGCCTCTCTTATTTATAAATTTTTCTCCTCCCCCAATCCGACCCGTCCGAAATCTAAATTGGAACTTGCTTGGGAGCTTGATTTGGGCTGTGAATGGTCTATAGTTGTTTGGGACAAAGTCTGGGCCAGATCCTTAAAAATCTCCCGTTCCGCCTCACTAACTCAATCTATGTTCTTTCTATATCATAGACTTTATCTCTCTCCCCTTTCTATTTCTCGCTTTTCTCCTGATAAGGACTCTACCTGTTGGACCTGCTCTGCCCCTAATGCTGATCTGTATCATTTACTTTTTCTGTGTCCTTCTGTTCTAGTACTTTGGGATCAGGTGTGGTCTTATATCTCTCGCCTATTTTCTATCTCTATTCCGTACTCTATCCCTCTTCTTTTTTTAGGTAGTATCTCTGACACTCTTGATATTCCTTCTCGCTCCTCAGGTCTATTAGATCTTATGTTGGCTCTGGCTTTCCAACACATTTCTTCTAACTGGAAGGATCTTTCTAAGCTCTCGATACAATGCTGGTGGAATTCCCTCTGTCACTATCACAGACTTCATGTTCGTTTCGCTGCTGCCTCCACTCCTACCCTCAATAGAGATCTATTCTGGTTGCCTCTCACAGCTTATCTTGATCGCATGGCTCTGAAATCGAAATCTATCTCTCCTTTATCCTCTGAGAATTTCAAACCCCCATGAGAGACTTCTGCTCTGCCTTCCTCTTCCTTTCTTCCTCTCTATTCCTTTTATCTTTTCCACATTTACATTTTCATTTCCTGCCTTTCAACTATTCCCTACCCTTGGCTTATTTGCTCTTTCTATTCTATCTATTTTCTCTCTGACTACATCATTTATTCTTCTCCTAACGCCTCATATTTCCCTTTCTCTTTCTTCTCTCCCTTCTTTCCTTTCTCCTCCCCTTTTCTCTCCTCTTCCCCCCTTTCCCTTCTGGTTCCCTTTAAAATTTTACAAAATGCTTTTTGAATTTTTCCTCAGGTCCCTTAGGTTTAGCGCATAATGACCCTTTATTATTTTTTCTCTTTTTGATTTTGTATGACAATGTTCTTTATATGACTTGTATTTGTCGCTCGCTATGCTTTTTCTTCAAATAAAGCATTTCAAACATAAAAAAACCCTGTTCCAAAAAGTAATAATCCGGAATAGGGGTATTTAGTGCCTTCACAAATCCGGTTTTAGGATCGCGCTTGTATGTGATCCAGAGATGAGTCACATGTAAATGTTGGTGGCTCTGGGTTCACTTTTATAATTATTACTATAAAGAGTAGAAGTGAAAGTGTATTTTTTGTAGTAATGATGAGAGAACATCTACAAAATGTATGAGCAAAAGAGACGTATTGAAATGGATCAATTTTTCCTGTGTGAAACTCAAACAAAAAGTTTCAAAGTTCAAATGCACTATTTGCTCTGTTCTCATCTGCACAAAGTATTCTGGTAAAATTTCCGTCCATGTAAATATCTGTGCACAGATGAGTAGCAATTTGCTGCAGTCACACCATTACAAGAGCACTGTAGAAATCCCACGAAAATGTCCAAAAACTAGACATTTTGTACGTGTAACCCTAGGGGTGAAAATGCCTGCTATTTGTAAGGCAGCCATTGCGAATCAGACTCCATATTGTGACTCAATCCATCTCAGAAAAATAGATCCCCGATATTGCAGTATTTTTCGCGTCTGCTTTTTTCCCAGGAGAGTGCTCTATAATTAGTTGCTCGTCTAGATGCCTGTGTGATTTCAAATGTACCCAAGTGAGTTCCAGGGCCGAGTGGCATAGATTGTTCAAACATAGTTGCCGCTCTTTGGGGCATGTGTACAAGGAGTTAACGCCACTGTAGCGTCCATTTTATGACGCTATGACAGCGTTTTTTAATTGCTGTATTTACAAGTTGCTGCTAACCGTAATTAGCGGCAGTTTCCTTTCGTAAACGTTTATTTTGCGGATCAACACTTCTGTTAGCGGGACTTTACGAAAATGAGATGCAAGGTGGGTGTTCCTGTGTAAAAATTCCTGCAAAGCCTTCTTTGGGACATTTACAATGATTTATCGGTCTGGCTATACTTATAAAAAACTCACACTAAGGCCAGTTAGCAGCTGGATTTTAAGACCAGAAAGAAGCTGGTTTAAAAAATGGTGCAAACACACCTGTACATAAGGGAGACAATTCCAGACCCTCATTTGCTCACCTAATGATGCCATGTACTACTCTTGCAGCTTGGAGGCCCAAGAAGACCACAACCACCACTGCCACGAGGAACACCACAGAGGCAGCGCCAAAGAAGCGAGCGGTTGTACCGTCAATGCATCACCCTGATAGACCTCTATCCAGAGGATGTGAAAGCACACTACAGGCTGAAAAGCACCTCCCTCTTATGCATACTCACACAGATAGCACCAAGGCTGCGGGCACCATCACAGCATAGCACAAACATCCCACCGCAGACAAAGCTACTTGCAGTGCTGCACATGTTGAATAGGTTCCCCCCCAAAGTCTTGGATGCCATTATCAGCCTGAAGCCACATCACCTACACTTCCCCAACAATACACAGGAACAACTTGACAACAAACAAGGCTTCTATAACATCGCTGGGTTTCCAAAAGTGTTGGGGGCAATTGACTGCACCCATGTTCTACTTGTGTCTCCTGCAGACACTGCACATGTATAGAGGAACAGGAAGCACACACACTCAATGATTGCTCAGGCAATTGTGGACCACCTGGTCCTGTTCATTAATGTTGATGCTAAGTTCCCTGGGAGTGTGCATGACTCATACATATTTCACCAATCGGTCATCAACTAGCGGTTTAAGAATGGCACATATGGAAATGGGCTGCTTGTTGGTAAGTACAAACTGAACACACCACACACCTCAAGCACATAAGCATGTAGCTCAAATATGAGACAATTCACAGGTAGCCAATGTAATACAACATGCCTTGGAACAGGAACGAAAAATATATACAACCACACAATGCAAAATAATCAAGACATTTGGAAGACAGTCCAACAAGGGAGGAGCCATGAAAAACTCACAAAAAATACAATGGCATTCTCGTAAAATAGATTTAGCAGAACTCATCAGACAATATTTAAATTAATCAATGCTGTACATGACACAGAACATATGCTTTTGCTGTGCCATATTCATATTGAAAGCAACACATGTACCATATGTACAAAATGATGACAGATCACCCTGCTCTCACTTGTGAAAGTGCACAATTAGCTGACATGCAAAAACACAGTCAGTCATGCACCAAGCAGTGGGTGTACCTGAATGAAAAGTATTGCTGAATGAAGGGAGCACTAACTGTCTACAAATAAAATCAAAAGTTGCTTAGAACATCAGTCTGTGTTGTTGCAGAATGGAGCATGCATTTGAAGAGCATACAAACAATACAAAGCACATTCTCAACACATGTCATGCATCCACATATCTCCCCTGGTGAGGTGTACCAATCTGATGCACAAAATAAGAAATCATAATGTGTGTTGATTGGGAACAGACACACACAATGGTAAATTGATGTGTCCTTCCACAACACGCATACATGCAGAGTCTAAGTCAAACCATGCGCAAGGGAATCAATGCATAAGTATGTTGTCTTCAAATGTCCCAGTAAGTCCAGTGCACCAGGTAGCAGTGCCACTGTCACCTGGACACTGACCCACCTATGTGGCAAGGTGGCTACAAAGAGCCCACAATGAGTCTAACATGTCCCAGACAAGGATTTTTACTCTCAGTTACCTTCAGCACAATGACAAACAATGAGGATCCCAGATGATGTCCCAACATAGTATTCATCAAAAACTCAAGGTGGATGTCTAATCAGGCACATGTGCCAATTGTGCACCCTCCACAATATGTGCACAGGAGATGTTCATTTGTGCAACAGGCCTGCAAAGAAACTATTATGTTACTTTTCATTGACCCATATATCCTGACAGTCACAACATGAAGGAAATATTCAGGACCGGGACAATGACAGCATGGTGATGCGTAGTCTGTTAAGTATACACAAGTTAATTTCCCAAATGCTAGTAAATTATTGGAAACTCAACTAGACAAACCAGTATGTACAAAGTAACACAATGCACACACACCTAAAAAGGTATACTGCAAACACAGCAGGCACACATACTAATGGACACATATCTCTTTAATCTGTTTAAGGTGATCAAGGATATGCACTCACACCATGGCTGATGACGCCCCTCAGAGCACACACAGGTCTAGAGAGACTACAAAGTTGCACTGGGACGCATAAGGGCCATAGTTAAACTGACATTTAGAGTTGTCAAATCCAGGTTCCATTGCCTAAATGTATCGGGGGCAGACTCCTGTACAGGCCTGAACTTCTTTGCAAGATCATAATGGCCTGTTGCATTCTGCACAATATGTGTGTATGCACAAACACGCCATTGGATGAAAACCAGGAGGAGCAAGACAACCCATCCGATGGCCAGGATAAAGAGGCAGATGCGAAATACACCACACCTTCTGCTGCTGGAACAGCAAGAAGAAATCAAATAATCTGTAATTTGTTTCACATAATCACAGGAAATAAATATCACATCACATATATATTTCTTACAACAACAAAAAGATTGGCACTTTTTCAAAGAAAATATCACTACACAAAAGTCCTGTATGCTTGTTTTATTACATCTCAAGTTCATATATCTGTCAAGTGAAAGGTAATAAATAATGTGCCACACAGCTGTCACATATAGAAGTGGACAGAACATCAGTCATCCATGTAAATGCAACATACAAGAAAATGCTCACCAACATGTGTGGATAATAGGATGCAACACATGTTTGCCTCTTGAATGGCAACATTTGCCAGCAGATCACATGTCCCATATCGTCCATGTAAAATTGTTTGGTACACGCAGTTTTTTTTTCCTGGACAATCAGCAAATACAACCCCTGATCCTCCTCTAATTCACTCACAACCATTACTAACAACTCAATACTACAGCAGGTGTCAATATACAAGTCTCTCTTACTCACTGACTCATAATCCTTGGTGAGTATAGCTAATAAAATACAGGGATACAGCATGGAATGCAAACTATGCACTTCAAAATACTGGCGCAGGGGATGCAAGTGTACACTCTAATTTGCCTCATCACATGTCCCTTGCATAACAAGTCTTGTAGAGCAGATGGGCCTCATCCTCGACAGTGAGGGGCTGCTCAACATACTCTTGCTTAAACACGTTGAGGGGGCATTCAAAGAGATAGGATGTCTATTCTGTAACATCAATGTATTCATGGTGTGTGTCCTGCAACACTCACTAACATTTGTACATTACCAGTAGCAGCCTTCAATTATGAGCACAACAAGTTGCAACGTTCATACTTCACATGTCACTGATGTTAAAACAATAACATGACAAGACTTGCCATCAGGTAATGTTTATTCTTCATGCAAGAAGCTCAAGAACATGGGACCACTATACCAAGCACAATGCAGGCATTGTCATCCCTGTCACTCTGCTATAACTCAGCAGTATCTGTGTGTAGAGACCAGGGTCTCATAAAAAGGCACAGCATGATCTTCATGACATGTGGACTGCTTGTGCTAACAGGCATTGTTACTTTTGCTTTTGCAAGGACTGTGACATGCAAAGTGGAGCCTTGCCATTCCAAAGTAACAATGACATGTTCACATTGGAAGCTGGGTCTCCAACATGCTTGTACATGGCTCAGTGTGTCATGTAGAGCTATGTATAAATCTGAGGCTTATGCTATCTGATATTTGCCTTTAAGTATGCATTATCTGACCTGTGCCTGTAGGACATTGTAGTCCATAATGTACTAATAATATGTGTAGACACAACACCAAAACTAACTTACAATGGTATCTGTCCATCGAAAACATATTTTTACATACCAGATAATATTAGCTCATTGCTGACATGCATGACTTTTCTTGTGATGTTGTGTGCACAAGAACACACTCAAACCATGTAACGTCTTGCCTAACATTTTAGGTAATGTTGACAATGGAGATGGTCATTGAACACTGACCAGAGACCATCTAATACAAAGCACTCCATGAAATGCATAGGCATATCTTGTGTAAATGAAGCCATGAGTGTCATAGCACAGACAGTCATCAATTCCCACTCTGTGTCTCCAGCTATTCATACACTCAAAGGTGAATGTGCAGCCATAACTCGGCATTGTATGCTGCTTTTCAAATATCATACACAAGTAGTGACTGCCTGTTGGTCAAGTACACTTGTGTAGCAAGACCATCATACTTACACAAACATCACAGCAATGTGTGATGTTAGAGGCTCACATGTGGTGACACATACCACCAATGCCAACCCTAATGTGTGACACTCTGGCATGAGTCTACGTACACACATTTCCAGTCATGAACAGACACCAATGTGAATAAATAGTGCCCCCTAATGGCTCAGGACCACTCATACATGTACAGTACAGATACACCACACAAAGGTACAACACACAAATCACATCACAAATATATATTGTGCTGTTAGATCAGATAAATCACATGAAATGGTACATATATTGATCATGTATCAATAAGCAATAAAAGCGTTGCGCAAATCCACGTTTGATTCAATATTTTTCATTTCTGTGATAAAAAATACTCACAAAATACATATATACACATGAAATCTTCCCACTCAGCCCTAGTTGTGTGAAATGTTATGTCGCTAAACAAGAAGACAGGCTGCAAAATGACAGGAAATGATGTCAGTCCTCATCCTGGCACATGGAGGAGTACAGTACACTTTCACTTTCTCTTTCAGCCCCACTGTTACTGTCTTTTGTGAGTTGAGGATATTTTGGAAGGTGTCTTCTGGTCTTACTGTGTTTGAGAGAGTTCTGTGTGTAGTGTTCTGTCCATACTGTCCTTGTTAAGTACTGTGTTTCTGTCCCTACGTGTAATTGTGACTGTCTGATTGTTTTGTCGGGTGTACGTCTCTGGGGTATCTTTGTATAGTTAAGTAGTTAATATGGGTTGACTGTGTGTTTTTTTGGTTTGCCTGGAGGAAATATTGTATTTGGGAGGTTAGGGAGGGCACGATGTCAGACGGATCCTTATGGAGCCGTCCTCTAGCTTGTTCAATTTTACTTGCCCAGGAAGGTAGAGGCTGAAAGATGCATCCTATAGGGGTATGATGTAAAAGTCCAGAGAGTGAGATGGGAGCACATCCAGGAGAAGATGCTCAACATATTTAGTGTGGAAACAGCTGTCCAGCAGTGGAAGCACCGATGGCAAGACTGTGCTGGCTGTGAGGGAGACCTAATGGAGCACCTTCAAATCATTATTGGGATGCAACGTGGTAAGTACATGACTAACATTGTATCACATCAGAGGATGAATGCACCGGACACCAATTATGTTGAGCACAAGATATACGCATAAATCATGGAAATTGGTATTTGGCAACATAGCTTGCCTGTCATGACATACTGTGCCACCCCTACATCATATTTTTGGGGTACACTTCACATGATCAATGGCTGACAATCTCTGTGAGATACACAAAGTGGCTCACCAACATGGCAAAGCCCGTGACATACCTGTGCGTCGTAGAAAAACTGATTTGACCCTCAAATGTCTCGTCTATTGAGGTGTGATAACAGATTTTACATTCATGAAGCAGTGGGACAAGACATAGAATGCTATGTCACTCTGACCGTGGAATGGATATCAATTAGGGCACCAGTGTTACATTGGCATGTGTTGTGGGTAAGACAGGCTCAGCAGATAGCAACATGTATGTAATGTGGCAACACACCTGACTATTCCAATGACTGAAATTGTATCATGAAACCATCAATGATGTATGTGAGGTTTGCAAAATGTGATGTCAATGACATTAATTGTACTTTCCACAATTTTTCAATATCAGAAAGACCCTTGATCACACAAGGAGATGTGGATGCGTTCATGGACCCACACACCACAGGTGAGTGTATCGCCCCTAACTTTAATGGGAAGAGGAGTTGGCCTAACGGCTAGGGCGCTCGACCTCGGACCTGGGCAACTGGGTTCAAGTTTCGGTAATGACGCTGAATATCCTGTGATTCTGGGCAAATCACTTAATCTCCCCGTGCCTAACAAAAATGAATGTGTGTCCTCATGTAACATGTAATGTAACTGGTGCTATGTAAAGCGCTCTGATACCTGATTGGATTCGGGTCAAGTTCGAGCTATATAAAACTCTGCAAAAAACAAAACTTTGGATTATATGTGTTGACATATGCAAGCAATGCCACAGGCCCTGTATGTTGTAGCACACAGTCTGGATGTGCATCACATGAAACTCACCTCTGGTGTGATGATGCTGCATGAAGTCAACAGTAATGCATATGAGCATCATGTGATGCTGGAATACAGAATTGCCATTTGTGACTTGATGATGCAATGCCTCATATGATTCACAACACCCTAGCTATGTGCAAGCACAGAGTCCATGATGTGGGTGATGTCATAGCCATGTCATAGAGCCAATCACACAGCATCACAAACATCAATGTGCCCGGACATTAATGTGCAAGTGTTCCAGATGTGCAGCAGCAAATTTCAATTGGAGACTGTTGTATATGATGATATAGTTCTCCTGAGGCTTGAGCCGGGAGAAGAGTGGAGGATATACTGAAGGCAAGCTGCACTTTGGCGTTTTTGCACAATTAGCGGATCTTAACTGTTTTTTAACCTTTTTAAAATCATTTTCTGGTTTTATATATGTATTGGAGCATCTTACCTCAAGTATTTTAGTGTTTTTAAGTTTGAGAGGCTGGGGCATCGATACTAAAGTGGAGTAAGCGACAGGAAGGGCCGCCATCTTTGAAGGACTGCAGGTCAGCGGACTAGGCTCCCTGACTCACGTTTAAAAAAAAAAAGCTGCTGTGCCGCTGGCGCGCCTAAGGCAAGCCCATCTGCGCCCGTCCGTGCCTGGCCAGCGCCTAGGGCCAGGGCCCCTGGATGTTTTAGTCCAGGAACAGGGCCCGCTCACAGGTATGACAGTGTAACTTTGTTGAACTTGTGGGGGACTACTAATACAAGGGATTGCCCTTGCATACTTCCAAGTACCCTACCTACAACTGTTCCCAAGGTTTGTCCTGGCTGTAGATCCAGCTTACCCAGGATCCTAAACCTACCCATTTTTAACAGGGAGGAGAAGAGGAGAGGGGCAGCTGTTAAGGAGACCCGATCTTATGAAATGCATTCTGTTGAATGCGAGGTCTCTAGTTAAGCACAGCCTAGAATGTGCCAGACTTGTCGAGGATCAGAAGGTTAAAGTGGCCTTCATTACTGAGACATGGACAGATGCCGCCTCAGGGCCGGACATAGTGAAAGCCACCCCCCCAGAATTCCTATGTCATACACTAGATAGGCCTATAAGGAAAGGTGGAGGCCTGGCAGTGATTTATCATCATTCAATCAAGGCAGCCTTCCAGCCACTTCCTATAGATACCTGTGAGGCTCTATTTTTCAACCTCAGTCTCACCCATCACAACTCTTTTAAGGGGTGTTTATTATATAGGTCGCCAGGATCAAGAAATTCCTTTTTAGACTCCGTGGGTATTTTATTGGAAGAGGGGGCACTTTCAGAGGCCTTCATAGTCATGGGAGACTTTAACTTCCATTTAGAACTAATGGAGGAAATGGATACTATGACTTTGAACAACCTGATGCTGAGTGTAGACTTGAGGCAGCAGGTAGTAGGTGCCACGCACAGGGGAGGGCATACCCTGGATGAGATTTTTTCCAATCAACATAATCTCCATTTCCGGGGCCTCCTCCCTCTGGTGTGGTCCGATCACTCTGCGGCTCAATTCGAGATATTATTAACTGAACCAAATATGAGAAGCACAGGCACCAAGGATTGTATAAGAATAAGAGCTTGGAATAATTTGGATGGAACCACTTTTAATGAGCTGCTGGCCTCCTCTGCAACTCAATTGCCACTGGAAGTGGAAGGGGCCTGCCAAAGTTATACAGACTGGTTGCAGCAGGCTTGTGACAGACTAGCCCCAAGCAAAGTCCTGTGTCCTACGAGATCACACCCCTCCACCCCCTGGTATTCGGAGGAGCTCAGGAATCAAAGACTTATTTGTAAGCAGTTAGAACGGAAGTGGAAGAGCAGTTACAGGGAAACTGAGAAAAAAGCTTATAAAGCCGGCTTGCAGACTTATAAACAGGTAATTGCGGCGGCTAAATAACAATACTTCACCTCACAGATCGCAGAGTCTAAGAACTCAGTTAAAGAACTGTTTAAGACGGTCGCAACGCTGGCCTCGCCCAAGCCAGGGATAGTTCAACCAAGCCAAGTACTCTGTGAAGAATTGGCAAAGTTCTTTTTGACCAAGGTTAAAGCTATCTTCACCTTATTCAGCAAAGCTAGTACTGACAACATGGATATGATTAGTGGGGCTTCCACGTCAAATGGGGCCCTTTGCCCCATGTTTGATACATTTCTGTCGGTGTCTCCCTGTGACACTCAAAAGATCCTTAAGGAGGTAGACTCTGGATCACCGTATGATCCCTGCCCCGCCAAGGTGGCTAAATTGGCCCCGGGCCCTATAGCGGATCTTTTAACGGTAATATTTAACTCAATGTTTGAATCAGGATATTTTCCCAGGCAGTGGAAATTGGCATCTATTGTGCCCCTTTTAAAAAAAACAAACCTTCCCTCTAATGACCCGAATAATTTTCGTCCAATTTCTAGACTCCCCCTACCGGCAAAATTGGTCGAGAAAATCATGAATAGACAACTTAGTCACTTCCTTGATGAGACACAAGTGCTTGACCCCACTCAATATGGCTTTAGTTCAGGACACAGCACGGAGTCCGCACTCATTAAAGCCACGGAAGAGATCAGGGAAGCTGTGGATCAGGAAGGTAGGGCAGCACTGATTTTGTTGGATCTGTCCACGGCTTTTGACATGGTTCACCACACGATACTGCTGAGCCGTTTAAATTCATGTGGTATTCATGGAAAAGCATGGGATGTTCTAAGATCCATTCTGGCGGACAGAAAGGCCAGATTCAATGAGCACTCTCCCAGTCCCAACCAGAAAGGTAAAAAACTTGGGCATAATACTTGATGACAGACTTACTCTAGAGCCTCAAGTGAATGCAGTGATATCAAAAACCATGTATGTCATCAGAATGTTGAGGAAAGTGCTGCCCCGCGCTGCCTTGGGAAAGCAGGCAAACGGTGGACACGGCCCTTGTAATGACCAGACTGGACTATTGCAATGGACTTTATCTCAATGCACAACAAAGAGCGCTAAATAAACTGCAGATATTACAGAATCGACAGTTAGATTGCTCACAGGCTCTTCAAGATTTTCCTCAGTCACTAATGAGAGGAAAGCTCTACATTGGCTTCCAGTCAAAAGCTGAGTACGTTTCAAGGCTCTTTGCCTGGCATGCAAGGCTTTACATGGCTTGGGCCCAGACTTCCTAAAACTTAGACTACGATGGTATGTCCCGGAAAGAACCAAGCGGTCTAAAAATGCCAAGTTAGCTCGGGTGCCACATATAAAGAAAGCCCGATGGGGGGGCAAAAGCTTTATTTATGGTGCAGCAAAAGCATGGAATGAGTTGCCTTTCTACCTCAGGATCATGACAAATCTTTGGTTATTTCACAAAGGACTAAAGATGTGGCTCTTTTCTCAATGAGTAAGCTTTCTCTCCACTCTTCATCGGTTAGTAGTCTCAGAGGAATTAGATAGCCCCAGGACACCTCCGGGTATTTGTTGCGCTCTATAAATGTCACTAACATAACATAACATAACATAAGTTTGTTCCACTGAACATGTCACATTTGTTGTCGAATATCATTATGCAAAAGTGATGTGGCATTCAGAATAGGCCTGGGCGGCAAATTCCGTTCCGCTCGAGGAATTTGCGGAATTTCGGTAATTTCGCTTTTCGCGGAGAACGCGAAATTGCCCAAAATTCTGCTTTCCGCGACTTCGCGAAATTGTTTCTTTTTTGCGTTCTCAAAGTGCGTGTTTGCGAGATATTTCTCCCCGAGCACGCAAACAGTGAACAGGAAAAAAGCATCGCGAACAAACAATTCTGCGTGTTCGCGGAATTTCTGCATGCTTGCGGAGATTTTTTACCGTTTCGCGGAGATTTGCGTAACGGGATTACGCAAATTCTGCCCACCCCTAATTCAGAAATGAACTATTGACAAAAACACACTTACAATCTTATTTTCAACTAACTAGAATGTACTACCATCACCATATGATATTAGCCCCCATGGCTTCAATCGTGTCACCAAAAAACAGTGGGGCATACGTACAAGCCCCTATGGCACCAACAACGTCACTTTTATCGGCTTTGTGGTGGCAATGGGGGCTTGCCTTATTTCCATGGCAGCGTTAAGCCACTTAACATGGATTAACGCTGACTTCTTCATAAGGCCCCCTTTCATGCTGTGGTTAGTGTGAAAGGGGTGAGCTGTGGGTGTTGTGGTGGGCGTTCCACCGCAACACCCATTGTCTTTTGATGCTGCCCCCTATGTACAAGTGTGGTGTACATAGGAGGCTGCGCCGAAATCAAGACATGGTAAAACCTGTTCTAAAGTTGGCTAAACAAGGTTAAATACATTATTTTGCCTAGTTATTGCTTTTTCTAAGTGTGCTGCCTTGTGCACATAAGTGGCAGAGAGAGGCGTAAAGCCATGACAGCTGACACCTCTCACCACCACTTCGATGTACATATCCCCAGGTGATTTTACATAAACTGTGTCTGTGTGTACTCACAACACATTCAATTTAATATGCCAATAAGTAACACTGGTCATACACATATATGATGTATTGGGCATGATCAGTTCAAAAACTCACAATTATCCTGGCTCCTTCACATGGTGTCATGTGTACAGGTCCGCTTGTGTGCATGTTGCATGTCCACTGATACAACATGTTTAATAGTTTTTCTTTGCATGGAATTGTTTCACTGTGGAATATGGTAGATAGTGAGCAACTGAATTAGGAGCCCATTAATACAAACTGTGTACATCACTCCATACATCCCAGAGTGTACACAAGTGAGAAGATACATTTGAGTAATGATGTAGATGTGTATGAACAGACCTGGTACTAATTCACACACAGCACTGATGTGCATGTTGGTAATTGTCCTGTCTAATAGCAGTTCCACTTGACATTGACAGTTGTTCAGAGAGCATGTCACATTACCACAATGACACCATGATTACATGTTACAGAGATCTGAATGAAAGGATGAAACATCAACAAGTTTCTCAGGAACACTCTTACACTGTGACATAGATTGTAGGTACATATATCTATCACATCAAATACTAGTGTATTTGATTAGGAATCCACAAGGGTCTGAGAAGGACAGAGGAATTCTCCCTAAGAGAACTGACAGTTTGGAGGAAAGGTCTGATGCAAATGTTAGTCAGGGTAAGCTTGGTAAAAACTATTAATAGCTCATGCTCTAACAGTCTGAAAGTAATTAAGGCAAAATAAACACAGCACCACACCAGTTTTTTTAAACTGCTACTAACCGTAAAGAAGCTCCAAACTGGGAAGGTCCACTTTCTGATGCTTTTGTCACTGCCAATATTAGATTAACTGGTGGTAGGTATGTGCTTTTTTATCTTTTGAAGGATTCCCTAGTAAAGTGCTTATGTTGATGTTTGCCTCTCTGCAGTACCTACTTCTACTGAGGTGCTTGTGGATGTAGGTGTCAGGACTCACAGCAGGTTTCCTCCTTTTAACGCAAAGATGGCTACCATCTCCCCCTACTAAATTATCAAAGGTCAGTTCATCCCTCAAGCTGGAGTGCTTGTTGGCACCGATGGAACTCCAAGATGGCTGCCAACATGCACATACTGCAACAGCACACTGCTGTTAGCAGTCTAGTCTTTTAGGCTTCAGAACACCTGGTGAAGTGTGCTTCAACATTCCACTGCGCACTTCACTGAAGAAATAATTGGAAGAGCAACTGTTTTCCCCAGCGTCGTGGAAGTCAGTTAGGGTAGTTGCGATAAAATCGGGGTTAGCTTCGGAACTACATTTCCTCACTAATCAGGTTAGTGTTAAACTATTTAGCTAAAATAAAACATTCTGTGAGAAAAGGTTATCGTTTCAGAGGTAAATTTCTATTTAAAAAGGAAACTAAGTCAGAATATATTTTCCTTCCTTGGAAAAACTGGAACTACCTTTCAGTAATTGCTTTCCTTATTTAGCTGTTCCAGAATCTGTCAGACCCAGAGCTGTTCACTCTTCAGAGAATTAATTAAAAGGTTAAAGTCAGGGTCAAAAGCCCAGCATATTTCTTTCTTATGCCAGTGTTAGGTTTGAAGATAAATAAGTAAAGGCCCAGTTAAGAACTCCAGTAATGTTCTATGGCCAGAATAAATTAACTCTTCAGCAAACATTAAAACAGGGCAGAATAAATTGTGCTTCCAGCAAACATTACAACTGAAGGCCTAAATAAAAGGAACGCGTTCTTTAAACAGTTACCTAAGTTCTGAAGCATTGTTTAAAAACTAATTGTAGACAGAAAACCAGTCATCCTACTTCAGAAATCCCAGTGCAAGGCCCACTCCAGTCTCTTAACAGTGAGTTAATAGAAAGAAAGAGAAACCCTAATTATACGTAAATTAGGAATACAGAAATAAATACTTACCTTATCTTTCTTACATTAAGGAATAGCAGGATCAAGTGCAGATTGTACCTGAGAACGAAAAGAAAAGAGATTTGAGTGAAGACTTCTCATACAACCAAGCAAACAATACATGAGAAGTAGAAGAGAAGTAAGCTTCAGTAAACTTTCTGGTAAGATAAGTTATATATACACCATAGAAAAATCAGTAATTTAAAAGGCACAGTAAATAAAGGTTTTTACATGTTAATGTTGCAGTCCTGTAAGAAGAAGAAGAAGTCGTAGCTGAACAGGCAGAATATTGGAGCAGTCTCTTCTCTGTCCCAACCCCTTTTCCCCTCTTAGAACTTACCTGCAATGGAATACTAAAAGACCTAGCAGGGTTGGTTCTGAGAAGGGTATTGGGATCTAGCATCATTCTGCTCCTGTGTGGTTCAGACAGCAATAAGTATTTAGACCCTGACAGTAGGTCGCCTATGGAGGCTTTGCAAATATGGCAGCTGGTAGTGCTGGTGGTATCTGTGGTGCCACATAAAATATAATGTAGATACAAGGACCACCTGCTACTGATATAAGTTCCCAGGGCAGGAAAAATGCAATTCTTGTGCCACATCCTTCAGAGCAGGTTGTGATGGGATATCATTGCTTTCCACTGGGGCTGGGCGAACATCCACCATGACCGGCTCATTGTCGTCCTTCTCTCCAACATCCATTAGTCTAAGGCTTTTAGGAACCTTCCCTTTCCCTAGCCTCTTGTGTCGTGTCTCACTCTCAGACTGAGTCGGGATTAAAGTGAAATCTGGATCATCAGAAGGGGTGCTTGCATAAGAAGATGGTGGACTAGCCCTCCTTTGTCTTGCTGGAGATCTGGAAGACAATGGATCTTCTGAAAGAGTGACTTCCTCTACTTCTTCAGCATGAAGCTCAATCTTGTGAACTGCTCCTACTTCAGGAGGAACTACTATTGCTGGCTGCGGCTGTTGTTGTCCACTTATCTGAGTGTCGAGCAACGATTTGGTACAACTTTGCAAAAGAGATAAGCAATTTCAGTGTCACTGCTCGTCGGTGTTACAGTGATTAGACGGGCTGCCTCTGTGACAGATTCAGGCTTGGGACTGGGTTGGGGAGGGTCTGCTGATGCAGGGGTGCTGACCCCAGCTTGCTCCCCGGAGCTTGGAGTGGCAGGCACACATTTTTTTTGTAAGAAAAATAACTGGGTCAACATACTAGTGGTAGCAAGCTCCGTCTTATCACTGGCCACTTTCTTGATATCACCTTTCTTTGGGGCCATCTTGAAGCTGTCTGTTGGCATTGTCACTTAGCTTCACAAGCTGAAGAGACATCTGTGATGTGAGGTGACGCGTCACGTCGGGCACAAGCATTCTGTCAGGCAGTATTGTGGGTGTTGTTATCTCTTGTGCACCTAAAAGCAAGAAGAACATCAGTGAAACATGGAAATGTTGCAGTTCAATTAGTAGTGAAACAAACAATATCATTTAGTGTGGTCACTGTTTACTAAGTTATTATAAATAATTAACAATACAGTGTATCAATTTGTAAAACCACACCAACATAAACTTCCATGGTGTACACTCAGGAAGGATAAGAAAGCAGCAACAACATACAGATGTAACTGTTTGCTTAATTTGCATCACGTGGGATATGCACTCAGGGAGGTGTAGCTGACAAATGACAATGGAATAATCCGCAGACAATGAATGCTGCTATGCACCTATAGCAAACATGGGGTTGATTCATTGATGCCAGATGTTATGAAAATGGCAGACATATATTTTTTTAAATCACATTAAAAATATACATTTTCTTTATAAATAAGTAAAATTATCCTCAAGCATATAATTTATTAAACTGCTATCTCATTGCTCAACCATCCATGCAAGTTTATGATAAGGGGCCATACTGGCTGAACGCACAGAATGGCTGCCAGCCAGGGCCCCATGGTCATAAACAGCAACAACACTGAGCAAGAAGGCGTTGGGAACAAAGAGAAGACATGCAGGCCTATTGCAAAAGCACACTTGCTGCCAACACAAAATGGCCACTGACTACATGGTGAAACAGCATAATGATAGAAGAACAACACATGCAGGCTTGTGGCAAAAGCTCAATGGCTGGCTACACAAAATGGCAGTCAGCAAGTCAGATGGTTACAACAAGAAGAAGGCCTGGAATACAAAGAACACATGAAGGCCTTTGGCAAAAGCACACTAACTGCCTACACAAAATGGCTGCCAGCCTCATGGTCACAACAACAAGCAGGAGGCCTGGAAAACAAAGTACACCTAGAGGCCTATGGCAAAAGCACACTGGCTGCCTACATGAAATGTCCGCCAGCCACATGGTCCCAACAACAAGCAAGAAGGCATGAGGACAAAGAATAACACATGCAGGCCAATGGGGAAAGCACACTTGCTGGCTACACAAAATGGTCACAACAACAACAACCAGTAAGAAGGCATAGCCACAACAAAGAAGACATGCAGGCCTATGGCAAAAGCACACTGGCTGGACACAACATGGTCTCCAGTCACATGGTCACAACAACAAGCAGGAGGCCTGGAAAACAAAGAAAACATGTAGGTCTATGGACACTGATTATACAAAAAAGCCCCTGGCCACATTGCATGGGGAACAAAGGCAAATGGTGGCCTATGGCAAACACAACCACACACACAGGCCAGACTAAAGAGGCATGGTAAAACAGAGAACACAGCATTATTGAGCAATGGCAAAAACACAAATTAACTAGTCTAAAATGTTTACAGCGGCACACATCCTCTAAAGGCATTATCTGACCTATACACTTTAACAGGGACAAAAACTTAAAATATCACAAAATAACACATTTTGAATTTTAATCCAACGCCATCCTTGGCCTAAATGTTGTTACAATTCAAGAGAAACAGTTGTTTCATGTACCCATGTCTGGTACTGTGCCTACTGACTGGAAGGTCCACTGGCAGACTAGTCCACATAGTGATTAAAAGATTATTGACAATTTTTTAGAAAACATGGAGAAAATGTACTAAACTGTGCTACATTTTACCTGTAAAAAATAAGAAAAATGACATGCCAAAAATATCTAGGCCCTTACTGAAACTGAAGGCCACCTCGACCAAAGTAAATTTAAAAACTCAAATTAAAAATCTAAATCTATCAAACAAACAAAACCCTTATACAACTTTGTTTGACTTACTTGTGAAATCTCAGGTACAGAGTCCTTAAATCCAATGGTATATATGTAGCAGACACAAAGAGAAATGCTTCCAGCTCCAAATCCAAATGAAAAGTGACCTGGAAATGGACAAAGCAATAGGAGGAGCATGCTGGACAGGAATAGGAAGTTGGAGACTCTGGGGCACTTCCTCCCTGTTGGAAGAAAAGTTTTAAAAAAAGGACTCTTCACACAAAAAAACAACAGCAACGATCCATTTGATGAGATTTTTTACTTCAATTCGTCATTTTGGGAAGATTTTGATGCTTCTTGAGAAGAGATTCTTCCCCAGATTGCAGACGCAGTAGTTTGTACACGTTTGCAATCGGGTACACCACAAAACATTTGCCAGAAGTTGCTCACACAGCAGAAAGATGTGTTAGTGAGCACAAAATCAAGCGGGAACTTGCGGCTGTCTAGTAAATCTCGCGGCACTCCCGAATAGTTATGAAATCTCATGGGCAATTGCGAGCACCCTGCAAGTTGCTCCTGTGCATGCAAAAGGACATTTTGAGTGCAGCAACAAAAGAAAAACCTCACTCTGTTGCGGAGCCCATGGTTTATTGGTAACTCCACATTCTCTGGCAACTGTGGAGTAGCCAAACTCGCGCCAGTACTACTTTTAACATCATTTCTCTCATGCGATGCCCGGCACCTTGCTTACAAAGTACCATTAAGCTACTTTTTGTGGTTTAATGCTGCTTTGTAAACATGGTTCCCTTTCATGCAGGTATCTGCGTGAAAGGGGTTTGCAATTGTTGTTTCCAAAACACCCATTTCTTTTTACTCTGCCCCAGATTAACAAGGAGGTGTAAATCTGTGGCAGCACCAAAAACTAATCCCGTGCAAGAGCAGACATTAGAATGTTTCATAAGGAGAAAGCAAAACCAAAGTGGATGATGGACGGAGTGTTGAATATTGCAAGCACTCACCCCCAGTCAACTGATCTGGGTTTAATCCATCATAATTCAACAAAAGAGTTGCAGGAAAGGTGATGCGTTGGTTCTTTACACGCAAGAACGGTGATGCGTCGTTTCCTTGCTTCGGGGGAGGTGATGCATCGGTTCCCTACTGCTGCGCAGGGAACGGTGATGAGGTGGTTCCTTACCGGAGAGGCGGTGATGCGTCAGTTTTTCACCACGTGGGGAGGTGATGCATCGGTTTCTTACTGCGCTTCTGTGGCGATGCGACTAGCAACACTGCGATGTGTTGATGACCTGGTGCAATGAACAAAAATGGCGTCTTCTTGATGTTGCGACAAAGAAGGGGTGATGCGTGCACGCCTGACGGCCTTGTGGTGACTCGGTGAATCTTCTTGAGCCGCGACAGGCCCTGCGACACGTTTTCTCAGCAGCAATGCGACGACAGCTTCTGCGTCAATGACACGTTTCTCCGGTGATGCGACGGCATCTGCTGCAACGGCGACACTCCGGTGATGCGAGTTGCTTCGGCGATGCGATGGCTACAGAGGCGGCACAATTCCTCAGCGATGCGACGACAACCGGCGGTGACACGCTTCTTCGTCTTGAGTTGCACTTCCAGCTCCCAGTGACATGCAGTCTCTCAGAAGGCCCAGCTCAACAGCAGGTACTTCAGATTCCCAGCAAGGGAACTCAGGGGAGCTGGTTGGTGAAGTCTTGCATCCCTGAGACTTCAGGCAGGAGGCAAGCTCTAGTTCAAGCCCTTGTAGATCTTCTTACAAGTTGGTGAAAGTAGCACAGAGTCCTTTCTCCTTTCTTTGGTAATCAGGTAACCACTGCAGGCCAATCCTCAAACAGCACAGAGCATAGGGATAGTCTCCTCCTGCAGTCTCTCTCTCTGGTTCCTCTCCTCAGCAAAGGTTCTACTTGTTTCCCAGAAGTGATCTAAAGTTCTGGGATCTGGGTCCCCATTTTTATACTCATATTTTCTTTGTTCTCTGAAGGCAGAGAGGCCTTTGCCTAGTCCAAACCAGTTCTGGTCAGGCTTGGAGTACTTTGTTTACCGGACTCCTTCTTTCCTTTGACAGTGTGGGCCAGGGACATCAGACGCACCACAGGAGGTGAAGCCAGCATTGTGGAAGGCAGGCAAACCCTATTCAGGTCCCAGGTGCAACTCCTCCCACCACTCTACATGCAGATCTCTCTATTCAGCCTTGTGCTGACTCACCCTGTCTCCTGAAATCCCCCAGCCCCGGTCACTCTAACTGCAGATATGGAATACCTAACCTAGCAGAGGCAGGCTTGGATAGTTAGGAAAGAAAATACCTACTTTCTAAAAGTGGTATTTTCAAACTCAGAATGTTAAAACCAACTTCACTAAAAGATGTATTTTATCATTCTGAGTTCAGGCATACGAAACTCGAATTTCTACCATGTTCCCTGGGTCAGTTAGGATTATAAGGCCACCTGTTATAAGGCTACCTGTTCCCCATAGGCCATTCTGGCCTATGGGGAACAGGTAGCCTTGCAATAGTGAAAAATGAAAATGGCTGTAATCCACTATTAGGACATGCCACACACATCAGGGCATGTCCTACCTTTTTCTTAAAATGCACTCTGCCCTTGGGCCTACCTTAAGGGTGTCTGATATGAAGAGAAGGAAAGGTTTAGGGACTGGCAAGTAGGTGCACTTGGCCAGTCAACATGGCAGTACCAGACTGCACATAGGCTCTGCAATGGTAGGCCTGAGACACACTTTGCAGGCTGCGTTGGTGGGTGGCACAACCAGTGCTGCAAGCCCACTAGCAGCATTTGATTTACAAGCCCTGGGCACCCATGGTGCACTGGACTAGGGTCTGACCAGTAAATCAAATAATCCAATCATGGAGTCACTAATCCATACATCAATTTACAATAGGGAGCACTTGCACTGTGGCACTGATTAGCAGTGGCACAGTGCCAAAAGCATCTAAAACTAGCAAAAACATATGAGGCAACAGCAAAAAATGGAAGGGAGACCCACGCCAATGGTGCCAGGTTTAACAGTCCCCATGCAGTTGGGGAGTTGCGCCGGACGTCTCCACCCAACTGCAGCAATGTGACTGGTCCATTGAGTGAAGCACCAGTTCAGAGTGCGGCAGTTCTGAAGTCGATACACTGGGTTAATCCACGCTGCGTGGGCTATGTGTTGATCTTCTCAATGCAGTGGCAGCTATGCGTTGATTTCGAGTACATCCGTATGCCAAGCAGTGCTTCTGAGTGTGATACACAGATTCTACATGTCCTACCTTTCACTTTCACAGCACCCTGCCCTTTGGGCTACATAGGGCCTACGTTACTTATGTGTAATAAAAGTGAAGTTTAAGGCTTGGCAAGGAGTTTTAAATGCCAAGTCGAAGTGTCAGTAAACTGTACACACAGGCGCTGCAGTGAAAGGTTTGAAGGGTTACTTTTGTGGTTGGCACAGTCAGAGCTGCAGGCCCACTAGTAGTATTTAATTTACAGGCCCTGGGGACAGGTAGTGCACTCTACTAGTGACTTTCAGAGAAATTAAATATCCCATTTGTGGATTAACCAATTTTACCATGTTTAGGGGAGAAGCACACACACTTTAGCAATGGTCAGCAGTTGTAAAGTGCACATAGTTCTAAGGCCAACAAAAAGAATCAGCAAAAAGAGGTAAGCATGCCAATGGTTTGGGGGAAGACCACCCTAAGGCTGACAGGTCTAACAATATAGTTTTCTAAACGTCAATAAAATGTGTTATTATTTGAAAAAAAATGATAAACCTTGCCGATATTTAAATATAAAACATTCACAGTGAATCCGTTACCCGCCCTGACGAAAGACGTTTGCTAATCTTTTATTCATTCGCTTAACGTTATACATGCCTGTCCATCAGCTGGAACAAAGACAAATTCCATTGCTTTGTAATATATCCATTCAGCCTTTTACATGTCTGACCTACCTAAAAGAATGCTATTTCACTGACACTTCCAGAAAATTGAGGTAATATAATGCTTTCCTTCCAACAGTCAATGATATCCATCACTGCACAGTGTGGGGAGTGAATAGCATTGGCGGCGAGTTTTTTTTTGTATTAGCTTTCAACTCTAATACAGTCTACTGTATCACACCATCAATTTACTGACGAGCAGAATGTGCAATACATAAATTGTTCTTGCTGTGGGTGGCAGCTCTATTGTCTAATAGCATTTTCCACGATGGTTTAAAAAGTCATCAATCATTTTATCCGAAGGAACGACAGCATTTTCTTTGTATGGTTTTTTGGGCCGGGAGTCGGGACTATCTCGAATTGTTTGCCCATATACACACACATGTAAATGATCAATGAACGTTTATGTAGCGTGCATGTACAAGTATGTAAGTTGTACATTTAATAGAAAAAATATATAAAGTCATGTGTTTAAAGGAAAATCCAAGTGCAACCTTTTGAAAGAAACTACACCAATCACTCCATGTATGAAATGAAACAAAAAGCAAGATCTACACCCAATGCCCTGGACACATCCATGGATAATGGCTGATAAATAGTGCATTAGAAGCAAGAACTAAATACCATCAAATGCAGCACTCTTATTCCAGTGTTCGATAAACATTCTTCAATGATACTCGTTATCATCATAATCATTTATATAGTGGGCCAATCCCAGGGCATTCTAAAAACACATACAGCTCATCCTGACCCATTAGGAGAATAGCTGGGTTTTCATAATCTTCCTATATGGCAGGTGCTGTCCAGAAGGCACAGCTGCTCCAGGAGGGCATTCCAGAGTGTGGATGCCTGGGTGGGGACAGTTCTGCCTCCTGCCACTTTTCACCTAATATATTGGAGAGACAGGATGTGTTTGACACAGGACAGAAGTTTTCGAGTTGGACACTAGGATGAGACCTCAACGCACATTAGTGTTATGAGTTAGGATGTGAAATTAAAATTTCACCCTCTTATGTACCACTAGCAGGTGCATGACTCAGTCCGATGATACATCCTTTCTATGTACAAAACTGCTCAAAGCTATAATTGTTCATTTAGAAATTACTGGTATTTAGGTAATAAATGTTATCGATCTACTGATGATTGGGAAGTTGCAGTGATCTAATTTCGCCCTGATCTTTTATTTGGCAATTTTAAATCTGTTGTCTACATCTAAGAAAGTATAAACTCGCTGGTCAACTTTAAGTGATCATTATATGCAACCATCGAGGTATTTCCCTGACCGTCCAAGGAAACTCATTTATATATACCCAAAGTCTTGTTTTATTTTCCAGTCAGCTTATGGTCTCACCATTGTTAATGTTTTTTTATGTGTCCCAAATTTCCTTCAAAACAGAGTGAGACCCTATTTCAAGGAGCTCGATAATTTATTGACAATTTGGTGGATGTGAGGCATCTGCTCAAAAATGCCGGATGCCCCACCCCCACCACATTTGCTGTTCCTCTGACCCATTCCTCTCATTCTTGTTTGATTGCGCCTCTGTGTGAATTGTTACCAAATCGGTTTCCACAAAGAAATGTTCTCACGGCCTTGTGCCAAATAGTGATGGCATGCAGAAGTGAGGTGTGTGTCTTATGGTCTTCAGCATTCTATTATGCGGTGTTTGACAGTATGTTTACATCTTGATGTTACTTTCGTGGTGCCCTAACTTGTTGACATTTAGGTGCATATTTCTTTTTTCATACTTTGACAATGGGATGGCACCCTCCTCCCACCCATGATCGTCAAGCTGAATGAAAAGGGCACCTAAGTCAAATAGATATCCCAAAAACAAGAGAACTCTCAAAACATTACCTCCTTCTATTATGGATGATTTTAATCACCAAACCACATTCTCAATACTACCAACAAAAGCAACTACTTTCAATCAGGATTCAAAAATTCACTTTACAGAATCGATATTCTTTCACATAGTTAATTGCATCACAACCCTCCATCACAACAATCTCCTTCAATGCAGATGTTCCTCATCCATTTGGCAGCATCTGTCACAATTCATCACTCGACTCTCCTATCTACTCCCAGTACTAACTGCTTTCGGTATTTCAGCTCAGTCACTTGTTGCTCGAATGCAAATTTACCTTGAAACAACAGTAGACAAGAAGCATTTGGCAAAACAGGAACAGTTGGTTTAATTAACCCAGGGGTCTCCAGCATTTTCTGTAGTGAGAGCTACTTCTGATCAGTCATAATCATTATGAGCTACTGCAGGCCAAATTGCTCACACATTATAACCTCATGCCCAGCTCCATTGACTTTAAGCCCAATGCCCATAAAACCAGATACAATGGGTTGAACAAGATACTTCGAACAGGGGCACTGTGATGGGACTGTCATGTTTTTCAGTGAGTGTGTGGTCTTTGGGGATGTATGGACATGTCTGTATATGAATAAGATAAATGTATATTGGTGACTGAGAGCCATCGTATATATTTGTGGAATTGGAATACCTTTCGTTACGTGGTACCATTACATATATACACACAAACGGGTGAAATTTAAAGTGCAGATAACGTTTTGCAAAAATGTTCATGATATGCAACATTTATCTACACTTTAAATTTCTCCCACTCAAAATAAGGGCTGTATTTTGCAGTTATAAATATGACACTGTATCTACCAGCCAGTGGGAGCAAGATGCCACTGTGTGTAAATGTGACACTTTGAAAAGGGAGAAAATTAAAATGAAGATTTAACTTAATCACTAAGGTAACTTTACTTTTTAATTTTGTACCATTTGAAAAGTACTCAGAAACATAATTTTGTTCTCATACTTCAATATTGAGTAGACAAGCACATATTTTAAGAGTTAAATACATCAGTGCTTCAGTTTTTCACCTCTGTGCCCTGGGTCAGAAATAGGTCTCCAACACTGCTCATTATGAGGCCCTACTATCTGCAGCCTGATAATAATGTTGTAAAATAAACAAAGCCTTCCCCTAACTTTAAAAGAAAAATGTGACCTTGTGCTTTTAAAAAAAAAATGCACTTAAGGCTGTGAGCAACTCTGAAGGGGCCAAGGAGCTACTGGAAGCTTGTTGACTCATTGGAGACACCTGAATTACAAACTTCGGGACAAAGAACAGTTACAGAAGTGGGTCTGAGGACTGTTTTAAAGTGCAATCAATCTGAACAGGATTTTATACATTTCTTTGGGCATCATAAATTACTTCCAGGGATACTTTTTTGGTAAAAGAATGTGGACCTTGTCTGTGAAGTCATAAACGAAGCCCCTGATAGCAAAGGCAGGTGGGCCTCAACCTTGCATGGACACACTGGGGGCCAGTGGCTAATGTATTCAGATGTCTGGCATGAGGCGTGCATGACCACTGCGTGTACTGTGTCCTGATTCCCTGTTAGTTCCTAACTTCTTGTGGCATATGACTTTATGGTATTTTTGTGGATTTGTGCACACCTCTGGCCATGTGGACTCTAGTGGGAATACCCAATTGACAAAATACATCCAGCAGCCATGAATTCCAGAACGCAAGTTAAGGCTTGAATTTCCTAATATTGTCTCACTGGTCCTTCTTTTGAATGTTGTTACAGTGAACCTTTGGGTGTGGACAAAAAGGGTGGCATGCATTTGAGGTTTTTAACTTACTACATGTTTGGGTTCCGTGTTTTAGTGAAGGCATTGCCTTCCTAGACATTTACCTCTCCCTGATGCAGTTGTAGCCTTGGTCCCTGTTGGGGTGGGTTTCCTGTCTGTTGTAGCTGTTGCCACATGTTCCTCTAAGTATCTGACCCCTGTTGTGGTGTTGCGGTGGTTGACTGACTGTATGTGGTTAAGTGTTAGGTGCATTTGGGTTGCCTTTTTTACCTCTATTCATTATATGTTTTCAGTCAGCATTAGTCTGCCATGTGCTCTATTCTGAGAGAGGAGTAACACTCTCAAGGGCCTGGTTGTTGCCAACCCCTTGGCCTCTGCCATTATAGTTATGTTGGAATCTTTTGGGGTATTGTGACGGTAACTTCCTAGTGTGTTGCTGAGTAGGGGGTGCGTGTGACTGCCTGCCCATCTCACACTCAGCTTCCCTTCACATGTGGTCAGCGGTGAACAACCTTTACAACGCAACTTTTACACCGCACTACCATTACAACAAAACTATTACAACGTGAAATCTGTTACAACGCATGCCATTACAACGCATGCCATTACAACGAAATGCACTAGATGGCGTGCTAACATTAGAAATAGTGTAGTTTTACTATCCAAACACCTTCCCTACTGCAACGTGGACTGGAGTTAAAATAGTAAATTATACATTTCTAATGTCAGCACTCCATCTAGTGTACGTCGTTGTAAAAGCATGCGTTGTAAAGGCTGGCGTTGTAACAGATCTTGCGGTGTAAAAAATGCGTTGTAACGGCATGCGGTGTAAAAGCATGCGTTGTAACGTCATACATCCGTGGTCAGCGGGGACACTTTCTTGTGCTTGATTTCTGTTTACCTTAAGTGCTGTATTTCTTATGATGGCTATGCATTTGGGTACCCTGGCTGAAAGCAGAAGAGGGACTTTAAGCATGGGGAACACACCACATAATGCCAGGCAGCCTCATCTGCGACACTTTCGAGCTCGTGGAGGTGTTAAGGTGGTGACAAAGGCTGAATCCAGAGGTTCCTACAGACACGAATGTACCGATGGTTACTGCCATTGCCCCTGTGTGGCTTAGCCCTGCCTCCTGCCTTGCTCGGGGGACCCAGCAGGTATGTGCATGGTGTAGTTCTGACTTTCTTATCCTTTTGGCTATCAAAGCCCTTGTGTTTTAAGCTGTCTGCGCTAAGAGGTGGTGTGCATGACATACTCATTGCTGAGCAAGTTTTTACAAATCAAAGAAATTATTTGTATATTCAAGGACTGCCTCAGGGAGGGAGATCTGGTTGGTGGACATTGTCCTCTCCTGTGTTCATATTATGTGGTAGTGTTTAAATGGCGCAGGATCTAGGGAAAGAGAGCCTATGGAGGAGGATCCTAGTTCTGTCATCAGCAAACTGGATGGATATTTTGACTAAAACCTTTAACAGGTTACTGACTTTCTTACTTGTTGTGGACTTCCATCCACCCCAATTAACAATTCACATTTTACAGTAGCACAAAGAGCAAATATTTTACTGCAAGCTTGATACATTAAGGTTGTTGCCTTTCCTGTAGGGTCACACAGGATTGTTTGCTTTTTTGATCAACCCAAATTTTGATGGCTGTCGAACTCTGTTCACTTCACCCCTGCTAACCAGCTTCTGTTCTCAATGATTAACTTGGTAGAATTGGAGTGCCCTTAATTGGCACATTTACTTGTAAGTCTCTAGTGCATGATAAATCATATATCCAGGGCCTGAAAATGATGAACTGCTATTAGTGGGCCACAGCACTTATTGTGCCACCCACTGAAGAGACACTGTAAAACATGTCTTTAGACCTTCCATTGCTGCCTGGGTGTGCAGTTCTAAACTGTTTTTAATTTCAAACTGTCAAAATAAACATGTTGCTAGGCCTAAACCTTCCTTTTTAATACTAATAGGTAACCCCTTAGGTAGGCCACAACAGCCCACTGGGAGGGTGCATGGTATTTAAAAGGTAGGACATAGTCATTATATGTCCTGGCAGTGAAACCCCTGCAAAAATTCATTTTTACTGGCTATTCCATAAAAAAAAACATGGGTCACACTATAACAATTTATAATGCTTAACTTCTGTGCGAGAGTGGCTGAAAATTTGCACAAGGGCTCATTTACTAGTATTTTAAAATACAGCTCAGTGGTCAACTCGGATTATGTACTACTACATTAATATTTTGGAAATGTTCAACTTGTCTTGTTTTTTTACCAAAATGTTTTTCTGCTAGTGACCAGTTGTCACTTTTCTTCCTTTTTAAAAATGTTCTCCTGATTACACTATTACTGGGGAAGATATCCTGGTACTTAGCAGGTGTGAGACTAGCCAAACCTAGAACCTAGGACCTAGAGGGACTACTCAAAATGCGAGATCTTCAACTTCTTGCAAAAGTCAAGAAGTGAGGAGGAGGCTCTTATTTGTAGTGGTAGGTCATTCCATGCTTTAGGAGCGATGTAGGGAAAGGCTCAACCACCAGTTCTAGTTTTCCCCATGCATGGGATGGGTCCAAGTAGGAGTCAGGACAAGAGGAGGTGTCTGGGAGGATTATGAAAGTAAATGTGTTTGTAGATATATGCTGGGCCGATCTTTTATAGTGTCTTGAGGGTAAGGGTGAGAAGTCTGAATTGTGATTGGTTGTGTATGGCGTGCCAGTGGAGCTCATTCCGGTTTAGTGTGATTTGAGAGTGATTCTGGTCATTGAGTTTTTAATGGTCTGAAGTCTTCTGATGAATGCTTTGTTGATTCTGGTATAGAGGGTCTTCCCATAGTCAAACTTACTTGTGACCAGGGTGTGTGTGATGATTGTCCGGGTGCTAATTGGAAGCCTTTTGAAAATCTTCCTTCAACATCATCAGCATATAGAAGCATGAGGTGGTGAGGATGTTGACTTAAGCGTTCGTGTCGAGTTTGCTGTCAATGAGAATCCTCAGATTCTTGGCATGGGTGGCAGAGGTGGGTGCGGGTCCTAGCTTTGTTGGCCACCTGGGGTGCTAGTATATATAGGATGCACTTTTCCTATATGTGCCACGGTTTAAACATGTGCGTCATTCGCAAATAGGAAAAATTCCCTCTATTATGTTTAATGCACTGCCCTCAGGGCAGTTGCAAACTCATGTTTTCCTGGAGACTGTGCATTCAAGTAAAATATGGAGTGGCTGCTTTAATCATTCGCATCATGTTTCACAGTGCAGGTGACACCCACCTGCAATTTCAAAAAGGGATTAGAGATAACCCTGCAGGCAGGTGCAGGGAGTGACTGTAACTCCTGCAAAGGGATGTCGGTGGGATCCATGGGACACCCTTTCAATCCTCAAGAAGACTGTCCTCAGGGGATGCACTGACACTGTGACACTTTTTTGTGGCTCACTTTCAGTGCACCTCCTGACAGTTTCTTTGCATTTACGCCTGCGTCCATAGTATGGCGAGGGTGCAGAGGCAAATGTATTCTCTAATTTTCATGGGGTCATGAAACCATGCAATAGAGGGAATTCCTTCTGGAGATAGCACTTGCGCTACATGTGTGCCAGCGCTATTTGTATTACAGAAGGGGCCACACAAGCATCTGCAGCCCCTTCGTAATACCAATGTGCCCCAGGGGTGCACAAAGCAGGCAAACATGCCATTGTGGCCCCTGCTGTTGTCCCTAAGAATATGATTTTGTTCTTGTCTGTGTTCAGCTTTAAACAGTGTGTCTTTTTCCAGTGGGTATTTTCAGTCATGCAGGCACTGAAAGTGATTTGGGTACTGGGTGTCTTATCATTGAGAGAGTTAATGAGTTATGTGTCATCGGTGTAGGAGAGATCATTAATGTCATGAGAAAGGATGATGCTGACTAGAGGGATCTTGTATACATTGAAGAGGGTTGGGCTCAGGGAGGATCCTAGCGGATTTGCAGATGAGGTCATGGGTGTCCAAGGTGTACAGTGGCAGGCTGACAAACTGGGTCCTTCCAGTCAAAAAGGAGCAGATCCATTGAAGTGCATGTCCTTGTATTCTGATGTCCTGCAGACATTGGATGACAATGGGTTGGGACACTGTATTAAAGGCTGCAGAGAGGACGAGGAATAGGAGGGTTATGTGTCTATTCAATCCAGATTCCTACGGATGTTATCTGTTGCAGCAATGATGGCAGTTTCTGTGCTGTGATTGGGTGTGAAACCAGACTGAGGGGTGTTGACGTATTGGGGGTTATTGGGGTATTCAGTGAGGAGTCTGATGTTGATTTTCTTTAAGACCTTCACTGGGAATTGTGGCAGGGAGATTGAGATGTACTTGGCGAGTGGTGAAGAATGCACAGAGGGTTCAATCAACAAAGGGAGGACAATTATGTGTTTTCAGGCATCTGGGAAGGGTGCTGAAGAGGTGGATGTATTCAGAATGGTTGTGAGCATGACACTGATGGGTTGCAGTCCTCTGGAGTAGGCATGGTTAGGGCATGGGTCTGATGGGGCCCCTGAGTGAATGGACTTTGTGGTGGTTGTGGTTTCATCTGGGCTGCCATCAGAGCTCACGCTGTCACCTAACCACTGATAGCCACCATGTATTGCTCCTAGACAGTGGACAAAAGGTTTGGGTGTGGGGAGGTACTTTCTTCCTTAAGCAGGATGACTTGGGGCTGTGCCTAGCACCTTCATGAGCTTCGAAAAATGTCTACCTTGGCTGTGACAGAAGACACTTACACCTAGACCTGCCTCCCCTTTGTCTTATGAGTCAGACTGGCACCAAACCCAGTGGGAGGGGAGGAAGTGACCACAACCCATTTAGGGGATGGACAAAGGCTTGCCCTCCACCCGCAGGCTAGCACTGGGTATGAAAGTGGACCCCCATAGACCTCTATTCAGAACACCAGTGAAAACATCAGTAAAAGGGCTACTCTGTTGTCTGAAGAACCTAAACAAGGATTGGACATGCTTGTCTGGAGTCCAGGACCTTGGATTGGCTCCAACGTTCTGTTGACTGACCTCCTCCTTGAGTTACGGGGACACAACAATCATCCAGAGACCCTTTCCCTGCAGCTTCCCAGGTGACTAGTTCCAATGGTACCTATCCTGGACCCTCTTGCTTGCCTCTGCTCCAGTGAGTCCTAATCCCCAGGTTGTTCACCCACCCCTATATTCTGAACCATTAGCTTGGGTTGGAGAGAACTCTTCCTGGCCTCAAACTGCAATAAATGGGACTTAGAAACTTTTTGGCAACTTTATGCCCAGGAGAAAATAAAGAGACCAGGATTGCGTTCAAAGCTGCAACCATCGACACAGAATTGCAGTTCAGCCTCAGTTTCCTCGTTTACCCCTCTGATGGAGATCCTACTTCCAGAAAAGTTTCTAAATCCAAACATAGAGGTCGTCATCTAACCTACACAGAGCAGCATCCAATCAATGTCAACGCCTTCCTGGCACAGACTTTGGAATTTGACACTCAGAGCTTTCCTGGCTTCTTTGTTGACCACAACAACCCATTGCTGCTTACCACACTTTGGGCCCAACTTACAGCTTGCCCCAGTGATGACATGTCAACAACCACTTTTTCTCCAGAAAGGTTTTTAAGTTAGAAGATATCTAACCCACATGTTACCACAGAAAGCATAATTCTTTTACTTTGACCTGCTCTAATCTGGCCAGATACCTGTGGTTGGTGCTTTCTGCTTTTTCGAGCTATTTTTAATTGAAACTTTAAAAATGAATGTCTTTGTCTATTTTTTTTAATTGGTTTATTCTTTTTCTTGTGTTGTGTTGTCACTTTATTACTGTTTGATCGCTGTATAAATACTCACACATTGCCTCTAAGGTAAGCCTGACTAGTTTGTGCCAAGCTACCAGAGGGTTAAGCACAGGTTTATTTAGTGACCTTAGTGGATCACCCTGACAAGCACTGTTATTAAGGGTCATTCCCTCTTGGCAAAAATGTTACAATATAAGTGTTCCTGAAGTTAGTCAAGAGCACCTGGGCATTTTTATTTAGGATATGGTTGGCCATTGCTCTTCTATTTTAGCACAGGTATGTAGAGCTGTGTTTGGGGGTCAGTATATTAACCGCAGAAAGATTAGAATGTTTTTTTCTCTTGTTGAAGAATATGAAGATTCCTATATGCAAAGATAAAGCATATTCCTGTTCAAATATGTAAATCTAACTGGACTTCAGATTATTATTTTAGTTATATGTGTCAGTAATGGATCTCTCACTATTGCATTGCCTCATTTTGGCTTTTATTGATCAACTTAACCATGAGAGGATATTCGGGTTTGCAGTGGAAGTAACAAGGTCATCCATTTGGAGAGCAGTCCTCCAGAGGCCTTGAGACATCACTGATAAATGGCATGAAACATTTCGGCCCACATTTCCAAAAGATTCCCATCAGGTGTGCTTTAATTTATTTTGCGCAGATCTGATGCAAAATCCTGTTTGATATTCACAAACCAACACAAATGGCAATTTGCATTGATTTGTAACACAAAGGGTCCGATTCCGATCCAGGTTGGAAGGGCACCGATCGCTATCCGGCCGGAAAAACTACGAGCCGTACGTGTGTTTTCCGGCCGACTCGTACAGCTGTACGAGCGAGCAGGTACGATGCGAGCTACATGAAATTCACCGACCGAGTCGTTTCCGGGTCCGAACCGCTCCGTACGTCTCAGTCGTAAGCTAACCGTGGCGTGTAATGGATGCAATTCACGACCGAGCCAGTAGAATGCACACGTCGTACAGCCTGTGCGAGCCAGAGTGCCTGGCTCGCAAATTGTCCGTGTGGTTGCCTTTGGGGGTCCGCATCGGACCCCCTGTCACCCGCAGCCCTACGACTCGGACACAGGGGGAGACCCATGGGTCCCCCAACACAGGCATGTACGGTGCGGATGGCACAGAAGCATACCCACTGTAGGGGGCGCACTTGTCCGCGACGTACCCATTCAGTCAATGGGAGCCCATGTACGTGTCGTAAGCCCGGCTCCCATTGACTTCTATGGGAGTCCGACTGAACCGAGTTCGGCAGCATACGGCCGCATCGTACTCGCTCAGTCGCACTGCAGGACGCCGGCTCGGTCGGAAAACACTCCGGATCCGCCTTGGTCAGAGTGCTTTCCGACCCGGATTGGAATCGGCCCCATAATGTGTTCTACTTTACATTAGGTAGGCATTTTATGGGAGCTGCATCCTGGGCATTCACCCATTGATTTTAACGCAAATACATTTCTATGAAAAACTTTAGACACGTATTTACACCTAAGTCTTGTGGCTACCTAAGACTGGTGAAGCAAGTAGAAATATTATTATATATGCCCCTTTTTGCCTCTTTGCATGTGTACTGCATTCTGTAGTTCACATACATTGAGAAAATAGTGCTGAAGTATAGTTTCTGTGCAGGAAGGAACTCCTTCTTGCACAAAAACTATGCAGACTGCAATGCAGAAACGAACGTACTATGACACAGAGGTGCCTGCGTTGGTGCGAATGCACAAACTGCCCTAGCATATGGAGAAACCACAACTGCACCCTTTCTTTGTAATATTTGCTCTCTCCAGTTCATGCAATACAGCACAGAAACTTTGGGGCTTATTTACAAGGCCCTTGCACCACCTTTGCGTAATTTTTAACATGGGAAAAGTGACGCAAAAGTGGCGCAAAGGGCTTGTAAATCTGCCCCTTTGTTTGCTGCACTGTGTTGAGTGAACTCCTAATAGATCTTTCAAATACACTAATAGAACTGGGCACTAGTACACTGCCACAATCATTATGAAAGACATTTGGCCGTTTTGTAATCAAATGTTTTTTTTCTGTGATTAAATGTTCGTTCTTTGGAGTTGATGCAGATCTGCTCACTTGTAGGCCAGCAATGTTGTGAGCCAGCGCCTAGAACCTGCTCCTAGATATTATTACATTTTCATCATTCTAGAAGCTGTCCTCGTCATGCAGTGTGTTACCAACCTCGACATCAGCACCGTCCGAAGCAGGCAGAGCGAGCACCAATCCCATCCTTATTCATTCAAACGCTTTTTACTTCTTGTCTAGGCTGGGTCTGTGCGCATAAGTATTCCGAGTGCATCCTCCTATCACATGCTGCCATGGACATAATACATTACACCCAGAACCTGTCACAGTGTCACTCTGCAGACATATTACTATTCTCCACAGCTTCAGGGGCGTGGGAGGCGCAGTCTACCAGGTAAAGAGAAAATCTGCAATCGTCATGCCAGAACGTATTCCTCGGGGCAGGAAGAACTGTGGGTGGTATTGTGGGAAAGAAACACCAACATTTTTAATGTAGGTTAGTGATTGAATACCCACAATTATCTGTCAAAACTTTCCTTGTAAAAAAAAAACGTACAACGTATTCTGGCAAGGGAACAGTGCTGTCTCCTCTTGGCAGGCATTAGTGTGACTCCTGCATGGCAGGCTGACGCCAGAGTGTAAGAGCTGCTGCATGGAGTGTTACATTATGTCAATCAAGTGATGGAGAAAACAAGAACAACTTAAGTCAGAATGTGCAATTCCATTCACTGGCTGATACAGTGCCATCCACCTATTTTTATTTATGAAACAATAAATCTTTGATCCAGGTGTTCATCGGGACTGGATGGATCTCTGTTGGCCATTTATAACCCTGTACAGACAACTAAATTCCGTTTAATGGATGGAAAAAAATCAATACTTGAAGATATATTCGAATTTTCCCTTCTACAAACAATACACAGAGCGGCCTTTTATGAAAATGTCATGCAGTGCAGCCACCTTGCGGCACTGCAATGCGTGACAGGGAAAGGGCAGGAATGTGCAGTATTTAAGGCAATATGGTGCATTCCTGCCTTTTCCCCTGTGATGGCGCCCTTTTTGCTGCCTAACGCCTACACAGCCACCCATGCACCATGCTGTAAGGGTGCATGCGTTGCATGTAAGGACACCTTTCAGCATATTCCTCTTTCTATGATTGCTACAGAATACAGCAGACATAGAAAGAGGAAGTAGCGAATAAATTAAGATATTTCTCCTTGTTACTCTTCACTTGAGAAGTCATTTCTTTTTTGGCGCACTCCCAGGTCTACTGGTTCTGGTAAACCTGGGAATGTATCAAAAACTGTGGGTGTTGCTGGGAAACACCCAAACAACACCCATGGAACGCCTTCCCGAAGCAGAGTAAGCCAACACCGTGATTTGCACTGCATTGCCTTACTCCAGATTTATGGAGCCACTCCGTGCCTTGCAAAGTGGCCTTGTGTGGTTTCAGAAATCACATGTATTGTTTGCGTTGCTCTTACTCCACATTGCGTGGTACAAGAGCGATGCAAACCAGCTCACAAAAAGGCAGCTGAATGTGCATAAAAAAAGTAGCAAAAAAAATCCACTTATAAAAACTAGAATCTGAATATCACCCATGAGTTTGCAAAAGAGTTTACTACTGTCAGATTTTAATGTAGCAATATCAGATAAAGAGTTGAAATGCTTGCCAATAAATTTCTTCTTTGACACAGATGCCAGAGTGTGAGCATTTTGTGTTTCAACACATAAACACATTTACTTTACACTAACAGGTGCTCGGCGGTAAGGGTATGGAACATTGGCTGCAACATACCACTTTATGGTTAAGGTATATAAACAACCTCTTTGTGGTTGTGGCAGGGTACAAAGAGGGAAGCAAAACAGTTTGTAATGGAGCTTAATGAGAACAATCCGAACCTCAAATTCACTGCTAGTATTAGCTCCACTTCAGTGGACTTTCTGGATGTCCATATTACCACAGGCTCTAATGGTCTAGAGACAACGATATTCAGAAAGCCTACTGCTAGTAATACCATATTGCAGGCAAAGAGTTTCCACCTGGCACCACTCCTTATAAGCATCCCCTTCCGGGAACTATATAAAGCTAAAAGAATCTGCACCAGCCACGAGTCCTGTGACAAAACTGAAAAAGAAATGCTAAATAGATTTAGGCAAAGAGGATACTCAGATCGTATCCTTGATGCAGCCTGTAAAAGAGCCAGACAAATAGACAGGGAAAGAGCACTTTTTGATCCTTCACAAACCAGTGTAAAAAGGAGGAACACTGTACCCACGCCCAGATTTATAACCACATATAATCAGGAGCATCAGAAGGTGCGACGGGTTATGCCTAAACATTGGCATCTTCTTAGAGAAGACCCGATTATTGGCCCATTGGTCCCTAGACGCCCTATGAATACTTATAGGAAGTCCAAGTCTATGAAGGGCCATGTAGTCAGAAGTCATTTTGAGAGAAAAGTTCAATCCCTAACTTGGCCGATGCAATATGATGGCTTTAGGGAATACTTCAAATGTAAGCATATAAGAATGGTGTAAATCGTGCATATATAGAAAAATCATTCAATAAGGTCATCAAAATACAGGGTAACCTTACATGCAAATCCAAATATGTTATGTATATTCTAATATGTCCCTGCAGGAAAGTTTATGTGGGAAGTACTACACTGCCGGCACACAGGAGAATATTACAACATATTTGTGCCATCATACACAAGGACTGCAGCTACCCTGTTGCCCGGCACTTTGAAAAAGATCATCAAGGTGACCCCACAGCTTTGAAGTACAGCTGTGTGGCACAAGTGCCCAAAAGGAAAAGAGGGAAAAGGAACTGCGGAAACTTGAAACCTGGTTCATTTTAAAACTAGACAGTAGGGAACCAATGGGTCTTCATGTGGATGAAGAATTGCACACCTGTCTTCTCTGAAAGCCTTATGAGGGTTAGTTACATATTACCTGGGAGTGTATGGGGGTATAGCTTAAATTATCACTCTTTGGCATACTATGTGGAATTTGGGTTGTTTATGTGGGCGTGTTACCATCATAAATGAAATATCATCTCATATATACCTGATGGCAGAGAAATTTCAAATGACCCCTATCCATGATAATAGGAATTTATAATTGTTATTGTTTAGGTTTTGATAGGCTTTCTACTCCCTGATGGACATGTATGTTTATATATGTATTCATTTGGCACTAGTGCACTTTGTTTCAGTGATGCAAGGAACACAGTAAGGCATACATCAGGCACTTGCCGGGGAACATTTGGAATACTGTGCTATCTTGGAGGTTAAGGGGTGAATAGATAGTATTCTATGTACAATTTGCCTTTCAGGAATGTTATTGGGGGTCCAAATCCAACTATCTTGATTACATGAAATTTAAGTAGCATTTTGCACTAATATTGTAATGTGGACCGGCTGTAATATGGAATAACAAATAGGTCATATTTTGCACATAATTATTTATTAGCATAATGAAATTAATTTGTGATTCTAAACATTGAAATTTTGCTAATAGAAACTATTTTCCCCACCCCAGTGTGAACAGAAAATATTGCCTTTAACATGTGTATCTTTGAACCAAATTATGTTTTTATGTCTATTACACCACTTCTTTATGTTTAATACACTGTTTACTATATATGCACTTTAGAATATGGCACTCACAGTGTCGTGATCAAGGCTGCTGTGAGCAGTTGAAATGCTTTGACAGGCCGTCACTCTAAACGCTTTTAATAAAAACTTGCTGCATAATTTGCCAAGAAGTTCATCTGTATCCATTTGTTTGTGGCCTGGATACATTGTTGCATATATATATATATATATCCACTGAAAAAAACATAGGTTTCACACACGTTATAGTTAGGAATTAGCATTTAAAAAACCTTGCAAATTCACTAAACAAACCATAGGTTTCACACATGTTATAGTTAGCTGGACATTTCACTCGTACAAAGCCATTGAAATTCTCCCGTTATAGTTAGTTCAGCTAACTATAACTCGCGCGACCGCAATCCACTGCTGATGACGTCACATATTACATCACTCATGACATGGTCAGTGACATCACTCATGACATCACTGATGACATCTGAAATGACATCACTGATGACATCACTGATGACATCATCCAGTGAATATGTGTCTATCTGAAAAATGTAATTTTTTTATATATGTATATCTAAAGGTTAATGGAAGAATAAATGGCTAAATAAGGGTCTAAATGGATGTTTTGTTTGGTAAAATTAATTGTATAACTGACTTATTACCAGTATCTTAGTGAATACAAGTATTAGTGAGTAATGTTTAAATATTTAAATATCTGTATCAGTGTCTCACTTTGTGTATGTATAAGTGGCTGCATGGGTTGGTGAGTAGCTACATGAGTGTGTATATGGGTTATTAGTTTGTTTTTAGAGTATCAGTATGAGTGTCTGTATGGTTCAGTGGGGGATGTTACTTAGCGTATGGATGCATGAATGAGTGACTCACTGTTTGTATGTATTTTGAAGACAGTATGTGAGCAGGACAGTATGGGTGGATGAGTGTGTGTATGGGTGAGTAAGAGAGTGAATGACTGTCTCAATAGTGTCTTTATGAGTAAGTCCATATGTTTTGAACTAGTACATGTGAGTATTGATGTATATAAGTGAGGATATATGAGAGTGAGAGATTGGAAGAGTTCCTGTATAAATACGTATGTGTTTCTATAAGTGATTGTTTAAGAGTGTAAGTATGTGTACGTTTCTGTAGAAGTAAGTGTACTGGTGTGTGTATAGCTGTATATGCAAGTAAATGGATGTTTATTTGCATGTGTGAGTATGTGTGTGAGTAACTCTATGTATGAGTGTAGGTGTGTAACAGGATGTATAGGTGTATGAGTACATATGATGACTGAGTACATGTATGAGTGACTATATAGAAGTGTTGATGAATGAGTGGATGCGTATGTAGATTTTGGAATTACTGAATAGGTTGTTCTAACTGGTATTGGTATCTCTATAGTTTTCAAAATTTTAGTTTGTATTTTTCAATGTGTGTATCAAAGTTTATATTCGGATAAAAGGAGGTCTGCCACTCTTACAGAAGGATGATGTCATCAGTGATGTCATCAGTGATGTCATTTGAGATGTCATCAGTGATGTCATGAGTGATGTCACTGACCATGTCATGAGTGATGTAATATGTGACGTCATCAGCAGTGGATTGCAGTCGCGCGAGTTATAGTTAGCTGAACTAACTATAACGGGGGAATTTCAATGGTTTTGTATGAGTGAAATGTCCAGCTAACTAGAACATGTGGAAACCTATGGTTTTTTCAGTGAATTTGCAAGGTTTTTTAAATGCTAATTCCTAACTATAACGTGTGTGAAACCTATGGTTGTTTCAGTGAATTTGCAAGGTTTTTTAAATGCTAATTCCTAACTACAACGTGTGTGAAACCTATGGTTTTTTCAGTGAATTTGCAAGGTTTTTTAAATGCTAATTTCTAACTATAACGTGTGTGAAACCTCTGTTTTTTTTGTGAATTTGTAAGGTTTTTTTAAATGCTAATTTATCTATGTATTATTATATTTTTATATATTTATTTTACAATAAACTATCTATGTATATAGTTATAGATTGACTGTATCCTGTAATATGGAATGGCTCAGCTCTTTTTTTTTAATTTGGATAAAGTTGAACAGCACAGTTAATTTCTTCTATAAACTTATAAACAGTTTAAAATGTTTTGGTTTTTTTAAGGGTTTTTCACGGTGCGCGCACCGGCAATTTTTTTAATTAAAGGAAATGTTTTTTTTTTATTTACGAGGTCCTTTAGGGACCCCCTGAGAAGGTCTAGGGGGTCAGGCAGTGTCTTCCCTGCCTCCTTTTCATGTTTTAGAAATTGGGTTAAAAGTAATTCATTTCTGATCCGTGCGTGCACCGTGCGCGCATACGTGCGAGCACCGTGCACGCACGGCAAGTCATGTGATTACGAAACAACACTTTTCATTGGTTCATAGTAGTTTCTGTTACAGAATCTTCAAACACCACACCCACTCCCCTCACTATTTCTTCGTATTTCTTGGGAGAAGGAGCTGAACAGCTACTCGAGTGAAATCTTACTTGAAAATGGCAGAACAGCAGTCAACTTCAGGGAGTGAGGAGGAGACCTTTGTGGAACCACCAAGGAAGAGCAAACAAAAACACTCTTTCATCTGGAATTATTTCACCTTTCCAGAGGGCCAAAAGAATGTGAATGCGCCGAAGGTGACATGCACTATTTGCGGAAGTGTCTTATCTAGAGGAGATCCCAGCAAAAAATACTCCTTTAGTATTTATTCTATGCTGAGACACTTCAAAACAGTGCATCTTGTACGCTATGCTCGTGAAACAACTAGAGCCCTAAGGGACAACCCTCCACCTGCTCAGCCGAGCACATCATCTGCGGCCGCAGATTCACCGTGTACCAGGCCACTGGACATCCGCCCCCTTTTCCAGAAGGTGCATTACCAGTTTTTTTTTGGTGCTCTAAATTTTTTTTAAAAAAAATACAAAATTGTTAAAAAACATACAAAACAAAAAAAAACTGTTCTTTTCAGGACTCACTTCATTTCTCCAAGAAGAGCTAAATTCCTAATATACTGTGTTGTAATTTTATTGAATGAATGTGTAGTGTATACATGAATGATTGAATTGATTGAAATGACTGAGTGAAGAGGAGGAAAGGACAGACAGAATGAGTGAGAAAAGGAAAGTATGATCAGTCATGAAAGGGAAGTGAAAGACTGACTGCAACAAAAGGACTAAGGGTAGAGGATACAGGTAAGAAGAGTGAATGAGTAAGGGAATGGCAGTGAGTAATGGAGAGTGATGGAGGGGGAGTGAGAAAAGGGGAGTAAGGGACAGAGATAGGAAAAGGGAGTAACAGATGAAGCGGATGAAGTACAGCAGGGTAAAGGGATTGAAAGTAAGAGAAATGGAGTGACGGTGAGATAAGGGGTATAAGGATTAGAAAAGGGGGTAAGGGAAAGTGAGAGATGGGGAGTGAGGGAATGGAGGGATTTAGGAAACTGGAGTGAGAGAAAGGGAGTCAGGATTTCAATGAGCAAAGAAGAGTGAGGGAGAGTGAAGGAAAGAATGTGAAAAGATGAAGGGGTGTGAGATACAGACAGGAGGAAGTGAAGTAGGAGAATAGGAGTGACTATGAGTAAAGGATAGTGACAGTTGGGGAAGGTGAGGGAAGGAGAATGATGGAGAAGGTTAAAAAATTAACATAGATGGAAAATGAGTGATGGAGAGAGGAGGGGTGGTAGAAACAGAGATGTTAAGGAAATTAAGGGTAAGACAGACAAAGGGAGAGAGACAGAAACAGAGACAGAGAGCAAGGAACTGAGAAGGAGTAAGGCAGTTAGAATGACTGAGACATATGGAGACAGGGAGAGAAACATGGTTGAAAAAATAGTGATTGAGGCAGTAAACCTAGGGGAGTAGTAGAGGAGTGAGGGAGTTACGAAAGAGCAGTAAAGGAAGAAGAGAGAGGGAAGGGGAATAAGAAAAGCAGATTGAGGAGAAGTGAAGAAAAGGGAGCATGAAAGTGAAGGGGTGAGAAATACAGATATTTTAAACTTACCTGACCAACAAAATAACTTAATTAGAAATAAATAGTTTTTTTTAATTACAAGAAACATGGATTCAATTTCCTAAATTTTCTTTCTCGATCTGAAAAAAAAGAAAAAAAGTACTAATATTTAACAATACATTTTAGAATACAGTACACATATTTTCATATTTAACAAAGTAATTGTTTGCCCTTTGTTTGCTGTTTTCAGAATATGTTGAATTTCACTGAAAATAGTGATATCAATTGCATTCATCACTTAACAGCGGCCAAAAAAATAAACAATCTGAAAGATTGTTTAAAAAAGCCCTGAATCTATCCTCAGTAAAACATACCTTCATAGAAATGTAACATATATATTACAAATATCTTCAAAGAACAATAACTATTTGCAATAAATAACATCTGTAAATCTTGTTGCTTAAGCACATACACCAAAATAATATCTGTCAAAGAAGTCCACAATAGAATTATTTACCTTTCCATGAGGCCAAATGGTAATTTTTAAATCCTTTTTAGGTGAAATATCCAATGGTAATCCTATAAAATCGAAATAATGGTTTCTTCAGATGCTTCAATTTGTATCTAAAATTTTGGTTTTAGAAAAATTAAGTAGGAATTTGGTAATTCTACAGGCAAACGTTGCTTGAAAATCAATTGAGAATCATTACACAGTGTCCAGCCTTTTTCACATTTTAGATAAACTGTGTAATGACCAGAAGTTATAGAAGGTCCATCATGGAAAATTATTGCAACTGCAACAAAAGTCTTTCCTGATATTGATAATTGATTTCCTACAAACTTCTTTATTAAAGTGTCCAATTTTGTTCCATCTGCTCTACAACGTTGCATCATTAAAATTATATACTGTCCATATTTCTTTAAAAATAACGTTGATAACATTTCTGATTTACATTGGGAACATTCCATGTTGTGATATGCATCTTTAACTAATTTACTAAAAGTCACTGATTTACTCTCTGGTAATGTTAAATGTATGAACCTTTCAAAATCAACATTAGTGCTGCATATGTTCATACAGTTTTCACAACAATGTTCCCATTTATAAGAGAGACCAAACATATTTTCTATTTCTACCCCTTCATCTTCCAGTACCATAAGCATATACATTAAGAATTCCTGTGCATCTTGCTGGACATTTTGAGTAAACTGTGTACATCCAGAACATACATCGAAAAGATTTCTAACATCAGAAGCACTTTCTATTTTAGTTTTATCATTACTCAACTTCTCATAAAGGAAACTCAGCAGAGAACAATATCTTTTTTCATGATTTAGTATTATCTGCTCTTGCAAACTTTCAAGATAAAATACAACATTCAGCACTACATTAGCGTAGCAGTTGACACCAGAGCTATTTTCAAAATGACAACCAACAACCTCTTCAACATTGTCCTTTTTCTTTTTGCTTGCAATCACATCACTCTCCTTTTGTTTTCTCTTCTGTACATCCTCATTACAGATATTCTCAATTCTCCTTTTCCAACAAACAACACGTTTTTCAAACACAGGATACTGACCTAAATGAGGAGCATAGCTTCTTCTTAATCTATTATACTCCTTTACACAATTTGCATCAGCACTAACTTTTGAGTCATCAAAGTCTATCATGAATAAACCAGATACTTTTTTCACTCGTGACAAAGCAACATATGCCATACCTTCTTTAAACACACTAGATCCAATGTTTACAAAAGCACTATCTACAGTTAATCCTTGAGATTTGTGAATAGTTACAGCATATGCTAGAGAAAACGGAAACTGCTTCCTACGTACATATAAGTCTTTCACAAGCAAAAAACGAACTGAACAACGACTAATGTCTTTAACCTCTTCAATCTGATCAAATTTTATTTTTAAAAATTCAATTCCATCTTTTTTCTGGTAATTAACAAAACCCATAACTTTACCCATAGCTCCATTCACTAAACCTTTTTCTACATTCAAATTACGTCTTAAAATTACCTGACAGTTCATACATAGATAAAGATTCTTTTCTAAACCAGCTGTTTTTGATATGTTTTTATCTAGAGAATCCAATTTAGTTTTCAATTTGCCTGTCAATATAATAGTTATTCCTTCATGCATTATTTTATCCACGGCTTCCATTTTCATAATCTCTTCATTTTCCAATTTCAAAAGTTCTTCATTGAATATAGAGCATTCATGTAGTGTTGGCATTAAGCAGATTACAGTATTTCTTTCTGCAATTTCCTTGTATATTTTCTGGAACTATTTGTTCTGTTGGAAACAAATTACATAGCAATCGACTCTGTAAAGCATTTCTGCCATGTTCTGTGAGTAGTCCAATTCTGATATCTTTGAGAATACTTGCATAATCATCATCATTTGCTTGCCGCATATTGGTAATGAGTTCTTTGTACTCAAAGTATGACCAAATATTCACATTACCTATACTTCCTAATGACTTTTTCGTGTCTTCATGTGCAAGAGTATTAAATACTGGTTGTCCTTTAACTGGAGTGAGCTGCAGTAGATCCCCAAAAACTATAACATGTTTTCCTCCAAATAACACGTCATAGTCTGTCTTTAGAATTTGCTGCATTCTTAAATGCACAAAGGCAAGCATTAAGTTTGATACCATGCTTACCTCATCAATAATGAGAACTTTCATTTTCTTCAACACTCTTGAAACTTCAAAACATGCTTCTCCTGTTAGCTTGTGGTATTCTATTTTGTTCTCATGCTCTACTGGTAACATTAGCAAACGATGTAAGATAATTCCTTTTATGTTATATGCTGCTAACCCAGTTGGAGCAGTAACAACACAAGACAAAGTTGAATCCGTTTTTTTCTGTAGGTAGCTTCTAATTACTTTAATTAAGAAACTTTTTCCAGTTCCAGCTTGTCCACTCACATACATTCTGATTGGTTCAAATGATGTGCATGAGCGCTCTTTATTTTCATGTAGTAATCCATGATCAATTTGTTTTGTGACTTCTTCATAAATTTGTTGTTGTTCATCATTCAGTTGTTGTTCCAAATTTGGTAAGTCTATTAAATCTTCCTGAGCTTGATTCATAGCTGTTTCCACTTCAGTCATGGCTATTGCAGCTTGATTTTCTACGATTGGTTGTCCTAGGGGATCTTGACTGAGCGTACCAGAACTTTGACTGTCTTGAGAACTGTCTCTAGCTACTTCAGCTGCAATTGTAGCTTCTTGTTTAATTTCTTCATTTAACATTTGTACATAATTTGTGAAAGTACTGCATTCTATGCTATCTTTACATGCAATAAAGGAATCTTCATAGCTCTGAAAATCTCCAAGTAATTCATCCTCTGAACGCCATGGTTTAAACAGCTGTAAACGTGCTAAGTAGTAAAATTCCTTTTTGTCAGTAGTGTCGCAACTCAGCTTCCTGTGATTTATCAAACTTCCTTTTGTTTGTTTCACCAAATATCCTTCCTCACCAATGACTTTATATTTTCCATTGTTGATGTCTTCTGTGGCAATCCGTGTAAAAATGTAGTTCTGCAGCACTTCATAGAGACACATGTTCTCAAGATGATGGCTTCTGTTTGGGTAATATGTGTCCAACATATTTGTTTTCAAAATGTCTGTACTTTCTGGTTCGTTCTCTGCTAAATATTCAATTTCTCGAATAGATATCAGTACCCGATTTCGCATTCCTGCAAGGCCTAAACTTACCCAAGTTATTCTTCTGGATTTGGAGTACAGACTTGCAGATGATAACCTATCTGAGCATTCGTATGACCCAATTTCTCGATGCGATAACATCTTTAAACTGAAACTGTATAGCTTTTTACTGACAGTCTTCTCGTGAGAAACCTCTTCCCACATTTCTTTCAATTCCGTTTTCTCAGATTTAGTGATGTAAGATGTGACATACCGAGCAACAGCAATAGAATTGTCAGCTACATACTGAATATCCATGTTAGCATTCCACATGGATAAAATGACTGGGTTGTAGTTAATTAAATAAAGTTGCCCCCGGGAGATGGGGCCCCAAGGGCGAAAAACGGCCTGGGACAGGGGTCGCACAGCCCGCAGCCCTGCTAAAAAAAGGGCTGGCCCCAGGGGATGAGATCCCCAGGGCCAAGACAGCAGCACCCATCCGTATAAAATAAAAAAATATTTTTACAGAAAACAGGCATGTCACCGGAGGGGCTGTCCTCCTTCTATGCCACTCTGCAAATGCACCTCCTAGTGCACTGCTGGTGAGAGGGATGAAGTCCCCTTGGCTGCAGAGGATCCTTGGGGCCAACAAGCCCTCCTGTTACCTCCAATAAGTCCCACACAGTAGGATTGCTGAGAGGTCTTCAGAGGCCACGGCCCCTTTCTCCACCATCCAGCAAACCCACTTCCTGATGCACTATTGGTTGGGGGATGAAGCCAACTTATGGGCCAACTGTCAACTGTCCCTCCTGTTACCACCTGTTAGGACTTTGTAGGCCATGCCCCCTTTCTCCATCACTCTCCAAATTCGCCTCCTGGCACAACACAGGTTAAGGGATGAGGTCCTCTTGGATGCAGAGTGACTTTGGGAGCCAAGAAGCCCTTATGTTACCTCCAGTAAGTAACTTAAAGCGGGATGCCTAGAGCTGGTCAGAGACTCATACCCTTTCTCCTTCATTCTGCAAACACGACTACCAGTTAAATAACCATAGAAATTCACTTAAAAAAACAAAGTTTACAGGGATATTATAGTTAGAAATAGATTTTGAAAAACCTTTGAAATGTATTGAAAAAAAAAGGTTATAGAGACGTTATAGTTAGGAAATAGAGTTAAAAAACCTTAGAAATTTACTGAAAAAAACAATGGTTACAGGGACGTTATAGTTAGGCTCACATTTTCCAGTGAAATTCAGCTGTTATAGTTACCTGAGCTAACCATAACTCACGCCCTTGCAATGCACTGTTTATGACCTTACATATTACATCACTCCAGGCGGGAGAAAGGATATTTTTCCCTTCCTGCTTCTCTACTGTGTCCCAAGGAAGGACTTCCAGGGATGCAGTATGTGAACTGGTCTCTGGGGATGGGGTCCCTGGGGTCATAAAGGGTTGAGGGAGGGGGGCTAAGCACCCCACTTCCATTTTCAGTTTAATCTGTTCCACAAATATGGGGTCCCCTGGGCATTTCTAGGCTGAGGGAGGGGCGCCACACAGCCCTCCCCTTTCAATTGACACCTGGCCCTGGGGGATTGGGGTTTATGAGACTTAATAAGGTTCTGGGAAGGGAGCTATACAGCCCCAATAACCTTTTTATTGGCACATGGCTCTGGGGGAAGGGGTTCCTGGGGTAAATAAGGCTCAGGGAGGCACATGCTTAGTAAAGGTAGGTGTAGAAACACAATGAGTGGTACATGCACTGCATGGTAAAAGATGAGTGGTAAACACATTGGGCCTTATTCACAAAGGCAATCGGAGACAAACGTCTAGCTTTACGACTTTTGTGTAGTCACAAAGGTCATTTACAAGTCATAACTTTAGGTTCACAGTCAACCGGAAATCTCTGGGTCAAGCTGTACTCTCCGGCTTAAGCCATACTCTCTGTCTCAGGCCGAAACTTCCAGCTCAGGCTGAACGAAGTGTACTCACAAAAAGGATGTTCACAATATGCACTTCTCTCAGTGTTGACTGTAGTGTTAAACCAAAGTTTGGTGTAACACTATAGTCAACACTGAGTGTGGTGTAACACCACAGTCAACACTGAGAGGAGCGCAAATTGTGAACTGCATGTACCATGATGCAAATGAGCAAACTGTTCTGGGCTGTGATGCCACACCCTTTTCCCTGCCCAAACTGATTTTCATGACCTCCTCTACCATTTATCCCATGTTCCTAATGTTCCTCTTGTAAAAATTGTGTCTGGACTGCGGATGTAAAGATATGGCTTGTAAATGACCTCTGTGAATACCAAAAGTCTTTTGTCACAGATTGTCTTTGTGATTCAGGCAAACCGTTGTGAAGACAGCATTGTAAAGACGGTCTCCGATGGCTCAGCTGCCCCAATAATTAAGGTCAAGTAGTGATGGCGGATGTGATGCTGGTGAAGTGGTAGCAGTGATATGGACTTGAGAACCGTTTCTATAGTTTTCAGAACAGGGTCTTTCCATGAATCTTCCATAGTAAACAGGATGCTGAGATGGACTGATATATTGTAATTAATGGCAAAATGGTCAATGATGTCACTTCTGCTAGCTATTACATTTTGTTAAATCTGTGTCCATATGTCCTTAATCTATGCCAAAGGATGAGGTGAGATAGTATACACAACAAAAACTTGCAGAGTTCCTTATAACAAAAAATTGTCGCATAACAGTTTTGATTAATTATAGCATTACTGAGATCTTCTGGTTTCAGGCGTGTAGCTTTCATCATTACACCTACCAACCTACAGTTATGGAGGGAGGGCTGCTTCTAAAGTAGACTTTTAATGGCTCAAGTAGATTTTCTACTTTATTTTTGCAGCACCAAAATCAACTTGAAAGGCCTCACACTCCGGAGCACCGCATGGTGCGGTTCGCTCAGATTTTTTAGCACTGCTCATGCTACTGCCACTAAATTGCAGCACAAGCAGCGCGACATGCATAACTCCACCTGGTGGTGGAATTCTGTGGAATTTAACTGAGATTTTATGTAACTCAGTGGAGTTCTATGGAGTGAATCTCCGAGAGTTCCGCCTACCCCTATTAAAATTCCCAAATATTCTAAATTGTGTTATAACAATTTGAGATGTACAAAGTTGAAAGATTTTTACTCACAAGTTTTGAGCATTGCAATAACTATAGAACATATGAAAAAATGAAATGTGTCTGAAATCATCTGCAGCATATTTATTCCCTATTCTTCGCAGTGAGTAATACAAGGAACTAGAAATTGCCATCGGATCTAGCACTGATAGGAGCATGGCAATGAAAATTACCTTATCCGTAAATACATTCGATTTATTTGAGTGCCCATTCCTGCAAAATGCCTAAAAACAGCTTTCCCCACCAGCTGTCTTCTAGAGTATCAGGAGGACTCTGCATACAGGCTCTGTACACAGGTTCCTCTCCTAAGGAAGCCGCTTAGAAGAGGATGGCAGTATTCCAGGCAATGTGATCACCCTAAAGATATCATCATCAAGGACATTAAACTGCCCTTATGCACATATTCCCCTCTGGAGGAGGACAACAGAAAACTCTGCCTATTTAAAAAAACTACCTTGAAAGTAAATAAAGTGAAATATAATAAAAAGCGAAATAAATAAAAAATATTCAAAAGACAAACAGAAGTGAAAGGTGAAAATGAAGATAGTTTGAGGGAAAGAAAGAGGAGAAGAAAAGATAGAGGTAGAAAAAACATTAAAAGAAGTAAATAAGGAAAGATTAAAAGAAAAATGTAATGCAGGTGAAAAGAAAGAAAGATTGCTAGAGGAAAGGGTACTTCACTGCATTGTGTGACAGGTTTGTAAATCTGGGCCCAAGTGTTTCTTGAACGTGAGACTTCACAGTCTGTTTGAACGTCAATATGGATGTGTTCTTGTTACATTCTGTACATTTTAGGCATACTGCATCTTTAATAATATTATTTTACAGCTTGGGTTTGCATGACATGTGTCTTGTAAATTTTTGCACTGCGTTCCAGGTTCTTCCAAGAGCTTTGGTTTGTAGACTCCATATGTGCTTCAGTTGCATCTGGAGTCACTGATGGATTGATGTATTTTGCTGTGATGAATGAAGTCTAGAAGATTTTAATAATGGCGACGAGCTGAAGAAACACTTTTGTCATTACCACCACACGGCAACAGAGTTTTTCTTCAACTCAAAGGATATTTTCTAAAATTATCAATTTTAGATACATCGTGTTTTACGAAGGAGTATCGGTTATCATATTTGAAGATTGCATTATCTGGAGATTTCAAGTATACAAGGGGTGGTATAGGGTGAAAAATTGCAATAGTCAAGAAGCAATGAAGAATATTGTAAGTAAACAAACCCTACCGTTAAGGACGCATGCCTGAATACGTGCAATGAAACGTAGTGGCCATTTTGGAAAAATCACCATAACAACCCCACTGCGTCACATCTTCGGAGTTTTACACGGAAGTTGCATATTTGCATATTAAAGCAAATCGCGGTGAGCTGTTCATGCTGCAAGGATAAAAGGATTATGGGAAAACTGTGGTGAGTTAAGGTGTGAGACAAAAAGTGACATTTTTTTTAACTTTAAAAAAGGAGCAAAAGTCAGATTCACTATCGTTTAACAATACTGTGCAACAGGATAACAATGCATAAAAGTATTCCTTGGATTAAAAACAAAAACTCATATCATACCATAACAACGGAACAACATGCATTTTGACCTGGCAGGGAAATTTTTGCAAAATAAAGGTGATCCACCCATACCGTGGACAAGGTGGAAAGAAGAGTTTGTTACATACATGAAGGCCATAGATGGATAACGCATTGGAGCAGTTCAAAAGGACAAATTGTGCTTAGAGCACAAGAAGTACAAGAAAATATTAATGTTTATGCAGAGGCAATGTTTAGGATGGAGAAGAGGTTTAAACCTCCAACAAATATTGCTCTAAACAGATATAAATGTAATGCTAGGGCACACAAAGAGGAAGAATCTTTTGATGATGTTTTGACTGCTTTGAGATCTTTATGCATGCATTGTAATTTTGGCAAAATGACAGATGCAATGATAAGAGATCAGATCATTGTGCATATAAGAAACAGGAAAATTCAAGAAAAACGATGGGTTATCCAAAATTATCAGAAGAGATAGCCACAGCAAAATGGTTAGAGCAATCAGAAAAATGGATACAACAGTAAGACAAAACACTGTTAAGACAGGAGGGGCGGAGGAAGTATGTGCAGCAAAAAACAGAAATGATCACAAGAGTGATGTGCCACAAGCCAAACTTAGGTGCCGATTACGATCCGGTAAAAAATTTCCCCGTGCGACTCGTATCCGGTCTTTTTACCGGACGAATCGTACAAGTGCCGTACGAACTGGCAATCACGATTCGCATGGTAAAAAGTCCATACGAACCGCATTGGGAATCATTCCCCACACGTCCTCGGGTCGGAAAATGTGTCCGACACGTCCTCGTACGATTTACCGTACAAATGTGAAAGGTGAAGTCCGACCGAGGAATCACGATCCATCCCGTGCGTCCGAGGTTACAACCGGATGGAAAAAACACCGTCCGCGATGGGGGTACGCACCGTACATACACGGGTGGGGGTACGACTCGAACGTACACGGGTGTACATACAGGGGGGTTCGACTCGAACGTACACGGGGGGGGTTCGACTCGAACGTACACGGGGGGGTTTGACTCGAACGTACACGGGGGGTTCGACTCGAACGTACAAGGGGGGGTTCGGCTCGAACATACACGGGGGGGGTTCGACTCGAACATACACGGGTGTACATACACGGGGGGGTCGGCGCATATGTACGGGGGCTGGGGGGGGTAGGCGCGTACGTACGGGGGCTGGGGGGGTCGGCGCGTACGTACGGGGGCTGGGGGGGTCGGCGCGTACGTACGGGGGCTGGGGGGGTCGGCGCATACGTACGGGGGCTGGGGGGGGTCGGCGCGTACGTACGGGGGCTGGGGGGGTCGGCGTGTACGTACGGGGGCTGGGGGGGGTACGGTGCGTACCGGGCCACCTACTCTGGTCGATTTGCGCCGTACTTCGCTTTTCCGGCACTTTTTGGGTGCCGTGAAAATATTGCCGTCCGGACTGCTGTCGGTTCGAATCGTAATTCCTGGGTCGTGAAACGCTGCCTGAAAGCGTCCCGACGTCACGTCGCAGCATTCCCGGATCACATTCGTATGTATGTTTTCGTCGGTCGGTGTTTTTTACGATTCGTACGGAAATGGTGTTTCCGTGCGAATCGTAATTCCATGTTTGTACAGTTTTACGACCGGGTATGAGTCGGACGGGGAAAACGCTCCGACCGACGGTTCGTACTCGGTTTTTACCGGATCGTAATCGGCACCTTAGTGTTGGTGAAAATATTAATAGCAATAGTGTTAAATTATAGGATATTTATGTTAGACAAAATTCATGCTACAGGTGTGGTAGTAGATCTCATATAGCATCAGTGCCCGGATGTCCTGCCATCAACAGAGAATGTAGAAAATGTGGAAGAATGGGTCATTTTGGTAATGTTTGCAGAGATAGTAGAAGTAACTTTAATTAAAACACTTGGTATGGTTTCAAGCATTTCTAAAACCAATAAGGTAAATATTGAAAGTGAGTACAAGGAACTATCTGAGTGTGACAAGGGATTTGTGGTGTCCATTTTCAATAATGGGGTGAATTCTGATGAAGGAACTACTTTTACTTTGAAATTTCCAAAATGTGTGGTACAAGTGATAGGAGCAGAATTAGAGCTTATGTCAGAATCTGGGTCTCCTTGGACTATTATATCTCAATAGTATTACAACGAAAAAATGAGTGAGATATGTAAAGGTAGACAACTGGAACCATCTGATATCATAGCTGAAAGCTTTGATGGGTCTAAAATCAATATGGAAGGTTATTTTATTGTGTCTTATTATGTTTTAAAGGATAATGTGCAGATGTAAAACTATATATTGCTGTGAAAGATGTAAATGTATTAGGCTGGGGTGATCAGTGGAAATTGAGCATCAACTTAAATCCACATTCCAGTGAACAATTGTTATTAAGTGAAGATAAGAGTACAGAACAAATTGCTAATATAGGCTAAAGTGGTAAAGAAGTACAATTGGAAAAGATTTTAACAAAAAGTTTGTGACAAATTGGGTAAACTAAAACCTTTCTCACAAAATCATTTTAAAAGATAATGCATGTCCTGTAAAACAAAAGTTGAGGGGTGTACCAACTAATGTAAGAGAAGAATTAAGGGACATGCTCAAGGAATTATCTAATTATGGCATTATTGCAGAAATTGAGCCCTCCAAATGGGTTTCCCCCATTGTTTTAGTGAGCAAACCAGATCAAAAATGTAAGGTATGTGTTGACCTAAGAGCTTTGAATGTGAATATAGTTATAGATTGTCACCCTCTACCCAATAGAAATGAGGTGGTGTCTATGCTTGAAGATGCGAAAAATAAATCAACATTAGATCTAAGGCCTGAGTACCACCAGATAGAACTGATGGAAGATTCAAAAAAACTTACAGCATTCAGTACACCTCAAGGTCTTTACCAATACACAAGAATATCTTTCGGGTTGGCGTCAGCCGCGTCTGTGTTTTAAAGGTTAATATTTCAAATTTTCAGAGAGTAATCAATATGTAAAATGTTTTAAAGAAGATATTTTAATTTTTTCAAAAGATGAAACAGAACATGAAAGACATTTAAATGAGGTTTGCAAGAGGTTGGAAAAACATGGTCTCACCCTTAAAGCACATAAATGCAGATTGTACAGAAAATCTGTTGAATATTTAGGCCTCACTTTGTCTGGTGATGGAGTTATTCCCAAAAAATCTGATGTGGATGCTGTACTTAATGCTCCAGCTCCATCAAATAAAGATCAATTATTATCTTTTGCAGATATATGTGAATATTACAGCAACTTTTTTGAGAATTTTGCAACCAAGATGGAACCTTTGAGAAAATTATTAAGACAAAATATTCCTTATGAATGGGCAAGTGAACATCAGAAAGCTTTTGATGATATCAAATTAGAGATTGTTAGTGCACCTACTTTAAAACTGTTTTGTATGAGCAAAGAATGCATCATTACTGTTGATGCCAGTTTGTACAGTATAGGAGGTGTGTTGTCGCAAAAAAGTGGTAAAGAGGAGTGGAATGTAGCATTTGCATCAAGAACACTTAATGAAACAGAGCGCAAGTATGCGGTAATTGAGAGAGAGTTACTTGTGTGTGTTTGGGCTATTGAAGATTTTCGCATCTATGTGTGGGGCAGCAAATTCATTTTGAGGACAGATCACAAGGCTTTAGTTAATATTCTGTCTTCTGGTGGCATTTGGAATTCAACGGTGAGGATTGCTAGGTTAGCATCAAAGCTCCATGAATAGAATTTCAAAACAGAATATGTTCCTGGATAGAAAAACGTCACTGCAGATTTTCTGACAAGCTTACCATGTTGTCACAATGAGGTGAGTATCGTCAAAGAGTGTGATCTTGTGGTCCATATCAATGATGTTGTACCAGTGCAGTTCAATGAGATCACTGAAAGTATGTGGGAAGAACGTGTACTCAAGGATGATGTTTAGGAAGATATAAAAGAAATTGTGACGGTAGGATGGCCAAGCAAGAATGACATTAGGTCTGAATTATTACCACTATTTAATGTGGCAGATGATTTGGAGATAGAAGGTAATCTACCTGCCTGCAAAACAAATTTTACCTCTGGCCACTTGGAGTGATAGTGAACTAAGACTAATGCAAAACGAGAATTTTCTGGCGAAATATTGAAAGGCCTTGAGATGTCAAAAGCAATTTTTTGCCAAGGTTCTTTAGGCCATTCTACCATTTTTAGTGGGGGAATATTCACCTTTCACATTTTTTCAGCAGAAACACATACTTCATACTCCCTGACTGTGCGATTAATAAATAAATCCATTCCAGGTCACCAGAAATAATTTCTAAACAACCATTTCATGGCTAAAATTCCTGGATGAGTTTTGTGAGCAATTTTAAGAATCACAACTTGCATACCTTTCGGAGGAATACTTTTACTACCTTTAAAGAGTAGATTACCTTCTATCTCTAGCTCACTCTCTTCTATTTCTTCATTTGATTCTTTGGGGTACAGTATTTGATATAATAAATATATCATTGATAAACTATAAAATGAAGAATGCAATATTATGTTTGTAATGCAATAATGTGTTAAGTGCTTTTTAAGTGCGTATATGAATTTTGTAATGTCAAAACATTGACTACAGCACTACATTACCTATTGCTGCTAAATTTGTTATAAAAAAGAGTAATTTAATTGGTTGTACCTTTGACGGCAAGGAGGTATTAATGACAGATACTCCTGAAATGACTTGAAGTAGTAATATACTTTCTATTGTCTTCTCAGTCTGGATGGGTGCTGGCTCAGTAGATGGCCCTCATCGAGTCCCAATTGCTTCTTGTCTCCAGCTTGCCATGTTTTCCTTGATACATGAGAGTAGGTCATACCACCTTTTTATGTCGCCTCTGCTTATGAATGGCAAGCAATGACATTAATTCACTCTTGGATTCTTATCCAAATTCTCCTTACTTTGCTTCTGAAGCTGAGACTCCTTCTAAATTACTTATATTTATGAGCCAAACAATTCTCCACTGTGTTTTCCAACTCCTGTTTGCTTTATGACGGAATTCCATTTCTGAGTAATAAACTCATTTTGGCAACCCTGCTGTTGATCTTGTCTCCCTTAAAGTCTCAGAGATGTGAATTAGGACAGCACTTCCTGCTTGCGAGCTTGTCATTTCCTCACAGCATGACAGTTGCTGAAAAATAATTCAGAAATTGCAATTCATTAAATGAAGTAGAAAACTGCTTGGAATAACACAGCATCGGAATTTCAAAATCGGAAAACAAATTTGAGATGCATTCCAGTCCCTATAAGAGTGATAGAGTTCCTACTAAATCTTGATTTCAAATGTACATCAGGCCCATAGTTTCAGAAGACTCTTGAAAAAAAGCTAAGAAAGATAGGCACTTGCATAAAAATGCTTGGACATTACTGGTGCCACTTAATGCTTTCGACAAGAGAGGGACTTAGAGCAGTTCAGGTCCAGCATACACGCTCCCATGAATATGACTACTGAACAAAGAGGATGCGGTTACTAATATTACCTAAGGGTAAAACAGCATTATTGTAACCTCAGGGAAGTGATGCCGGTGAAATATTTATCTTCAGGAGCAAGAGCCCTCACCCACGAGCTCGGTGGCATGCTTCATGATCAGGTAGTTTCGCGCGGGGCCAGTCCTGATAAGCCCAATGGGCCCCTCAAAGAGGCTCTTTGCTGGAGTTCTTTTGATTGGTTTGATTGTGACGAAGGTGTAAGAATGGTGTAGCTGGAGTGAAAGGGTTATAACATTGAAATTAACTAAGGGTTTCCCTGTTACTAGTTTATTAAAGTGGTGGACCTTTTTAAGGTATAAAAGCAAGGTGGAACTTAAAGTGAAGGGATGTTCCTGCTTGAACTCATACATAATTGAACTCAGTATCTGGTCAACATGTTTCTTGCTGTAGAGGAAGTAAAAATGAACAGCAGTAATTTTTCAGGACCTGGTAATTTCCTAATCTACACTAGATTAGGACGAAGGAATCTGAATTGGTCCAGTGCTAAAAACTAGTACCCACCAATACAGTGTGGGAAAACAGGTATCTATTACTTATTAACCCCTTCGCTGCTAGGCCTCTCCCCCCCCCCGTGCTAAGCCTTTTTTGGGCTATTTGGGGTAGTTTGCGCTTAGGCCCCTGTAGCGTTTTGACCACATAACGTATCCACGCCAAATTTGCATCCTTTTATTCCATCATGGGGATTGTAAAGGTACCCCTGGAGGGGACCCAGAAATTAGCCAAACTACAGGTACATTTTTTTTTTTTTGTACAAATGGGAAAAAAAGGGCTACAGATGAAACCATCTGTTTTTTCCCTGCAAATGGTATAACAAAAGGGGTTGTGTTGCTGAAATCACCATCTTTCCAGCTTTCAGGGACAAGCATAATTTTGTCAGAAACCAAACATTTTTACACATTTTTTGCATTTTTTTGGGACATAGCGTATTTTTGCTATTCTTTTTGCATTCAATCTCTTTCCAGTTAATGGTAGAAATGGGTTTGAAAGCAATAATGGATCCTGGAAAGCTATACATTTTAGAAAAGTAGACAAAATTTTGAATTTAGCAAGGGGTCATTTGCGTAGATCCTTCAAGGTTTCTTTATAGAAACTAACCCTTGAATAATCGAAAAATTGAAAATTTGATGAAAAAAACAGCCATTTCTGCCAACGTCTTCACCTGTAACCTCTTCTAATTGTGACAGCTGTTTGAAAGCAATATACCGTTACATTTGCTAGACATTTCTGGTTGTGCGGATATACAGAACTTGTAGGTTCACCAAGAACCCGACGAACCCAGAGCCGATAACTGAGCAGCGTCTTGCAATGGTTTTTCATTATGTTCTGGGTATATAGCAATTAATTAGGGAAAATATATCCATGGAAAAATTGGTATGAAAGACACCTATGTATTTCTGAAATTGGAACAAAATATAGAGTTTAGAAACAGTAGATATTTGCACATTTCCAAAATTGTGAGTACCCATACTAGCATGAGACTTATAGGTCATTTACCCTAAGTCTCCCGATAACAGTGGTACCTCATTTGTGTGGGTAGGCCTAGTGCCTGTGACAGGAAACGGTCCAAAACACAACGTGGACATGCTTTATTTTTACAATGAAAACAGACCCTTTTTTTGCAAATTGCTTAGCTGTAGGTTTTGAAGCCTAGCCCTGCCGGCAGCTAGGGAAACCTAGCAAACATATACATTTTTGAAAAGTAGACACCCAGGGGAATCCAGGATGGGGTGACTTGTGTGGCTCTCACCAGGTTCTGTTACCCAGAATCCCTTGCAAACCTCAAAATTTGTAAAGAAAAAACACATTTTCCTCACATTTCTGTGGTGGAAAGTTCTGGAATCTGCGTGGATCCACAAAATTCGACCCACCCCGCTTTCCCCAATGTCTTCCGAGAAAAATGGTACCTCACTTGTGTGGGTAGGCCTAGTGGCCGCAACAGAAAACGGCCCAAAACACAACATGGACACACCACATTTTCAGAGTAAAAGCTGACCTTGCTGTTGATTCTTAACCCTAGCTCTGCCGGCACCTTGTGAAACCTAGCAAACCTATACATTTTTTTAAACTTGCCACCCAAGGGAATCAAGGATGGGGTGACTTGACTGGCTCTCAGCAGGTTCTTTTACCCAGAATCCCTTGCAAACCTCAAAATGTGTTAAATAAAATATATTTTCCTCACATTTCTGTGATGGAAAGTTAAGGAATCTGCGTGGATCCACAAAATTTCACCCACCCCGCATTCCCCAAGGTCTTCAGAGAAAAAGGTACCTCACTTGTGTGGGTAGGCATAGTGCCTGCGACAGGAAACGGCCCAAAACGCAACTTGGACACACCACGCTTTCCCAGTGAAAACTGACCCTTTTTTTGCAAAGCGCCTAGCTGTAGATTTTGAACCCTAGCTCTGCCAGCACCTATGGAAACCTAGCAAACCTTTACATTTTTTAAAACTGGACACCTGGGGGATTCCAGGGAGGTATGGCTTGCATGGATCCCCTAACGTTTTCTTACCAAGAATCCCCTGCAAACCTCAACCTTAGCTGAAAAAAAAAACACTTTTTCCACACATTTCTGGGTGGGAAAGTTGTGGCATCACAGGGCTGACACAAATGTCCTACTACCCAGTGTTGCCCCAGGTGTCCTGATAAAAATGGTGCCTCACTCGTGTGGGAGGCCCAAGTACCCGTGACAGGCAAGGTCTCAAAACGTATTAAGTCAACATCAAAATTGCCTATCACAAAACGACCTGGTTTTGCAAGTGGGGACACCTGGGTTTTTGGCCCGGTGCTCGGCGGCCATCTAAGAAACCTACCAAACGCACACATGTCTGAAAACTAGACATATGGGGGATTCCAGGGAGGTATGGTTTGCGTGGATCACCCAAAGTTTTCTTACCCAGAATCCCCTGCAAACCTGAAATTTAGCTGAAAAAATCCCTTTTCCATATATTTTTGTGTGGGAAAGTTGTGGCATCACTGGGCTGACACAAATTTCCTACCACCCAGCGGTCCCCCAGGTCTCCTAATAAAAATGGTGCCTCACTCATGTGGGAGGCCCAAGTACCCGCGACAGGCAAGGGCCCAAAACATATTGAGGCAACATTAAAATTGCCTATCCCAAAACGACCTCATTTTGCAAGGGGTTTTTGGCCCCGTGCTCGGCGGCCAGCTAGGGAAACCTACCAAACTCACACATTTCTGAAAGCTAGACACCCAGGGATTCCAGTGAGGTATGGCTTGCGTGGATCCCCATTGTTTTCATACCCAGAATCCCCTGCAAACCTCAAATTTAAATAAAAAATCACTTTTTCTAAACATTTTTGTGTGGGAAAGTTGTGGCATCACGGGCCGACAGGTCTCCTGATAAAAATGGTGCCTCACTCATGTGGGAGGCAGAAGTTCCCACAAAAGGCAAGGGCCCGAAAAGTATTGAGGTGACATGGTTTTGCAAAGGGGGTCACCTGGGTTTTTGGCCTGTGCTCGGCGGCCAGCTACTGAAGCCTATGCAACCCACACATTTCTGAAAAACAGACACCTGGGGGTTTCCAGGGAGGTATGGCTTGCGGTGATCCCACAAAGTTTTCTTACCCAAAATCCCTTCAAACCTCAAATTTAGCTGCAAAATCACTTTTCCACACATTTTGTGTGTGGAAAAGTTGTGGCATCACCGGGCTGACACAGATTTCATGCCACCCAGCATTCTCCCAGGTCTCCCGATAAAAATGGTGCCTCACTCGGATGGGAGGCCCAAGTACCTGCGACAGGGAAGAGCCTAAAAAGTATTGAGGCAACATTAAAATTGCCTATCACAAAACAACCTGGTTTTGCAAGGGAGAACACCTGGGTTTTTGGCCCTGTGCTCGGAGGCGAGCCGGGGAAACCAACCAAACCTACACATTTGGGTGGGAGGAAATTTGTGTCCGCCCGGTGATGCCACAACTTTCCCACACAAAAATGTGAGGAAAAAGTATTTTTTTTCAGCTAAATTTGCGGTTTGCTGGGAATTCTGGGTAAGAAAACATTGGGGGATCCATGCAAGCCATACCTCCCTATAATCCCCAGAGTCTTTAGATTTCAGAAATGTGTGGGTTTGGTAGGTTTCCCTAGCTGGCTGCTGTGCACAGGGCCTAAAACCTGGGGGATGGCTGGGTGGTAGGAGATTTGTGTCAGCCCGGTGATGCTACAACTTTCCCACACAAAAATGTATGGAAAAAGTGATTTTTTCAGCTAAATTAGAGGTTTGCAGGGGATTTTGGGTAAGAAAATGTTGGGGGATCCATGCAAGCCATACCTCCTTGGAATCCACCTGGTGTCTAGTTTTCAGAAATGTGTGGGTTTGGTAGGTTTCCCTAGATGGCCACCAATCCCTGTGTCGAAAACTCATGGGACCCCCCTTGAAAACCAGGTAGGTTTGTGATAGGTAATTTTGATGTCACCTCACTAGGTTTTGGGCCCTTGCCTGTCGCGGGTACTTGACCCACCCACAAGAGTGAGGTATCATTTGTATCTGGAAACCTGGGGGAATGCTGTGTAGAAGGAAATGTATGGATCCACGCAGATTCCAGAACTTTCCACGACAAAAATGTGAGGAAAATGTGTTTTTTTTAACAAAGTTTGAGGTTTGCAAGGGATTCTGGGTAACAGAACCTGGTGAGAGCCAGACAAGTCACCTCATTCTGTATTCCCCTGGGTGTCTAGCTTTTAAAAATGTACAGTTTTGCTAGGTTTCCCTATGTGCCGGCTGTGCTAGGGCCCAAAATCCACAGGTAGGCACATTGCTATAACAAGTCTTTGCCTTGTTGGCTTTTTACCGCCCTGGGGGGGAATCAAGGAGGGAGTTTGCCTGCTTATGGCCCCAAGGGGGTCAGAAAGACTGTGGTTATTTTTCTGGGGGGTGGGGGCATTGGTATGCCCATTCTAGGCAGTCCCCACCCCACGCATAAAAAAAGTCAGCGTAATCGCTGGTGACTAGTGAGCTTTCTGCCCCCTGGGGGGGCAGAAAGACTGGAATTTCTTTGGAGGGATGGGGTATTGTCATACCTATTTGGGTAGCCCCCACCCTACATGAATACAAAAAAGAAATCCCTGGTTTCTATTGGGCTTTCTGCCCCCAGGGGGCAGATTGAGGGCTACTGCCCCATATGCCCCAGGGGGGTAAAAAGACTTTAAGGTTCTTTGGGCGAGTGGAGGCATTGACATGCCCATTTTGGGCAGCCCCCATCCTAAGTAAAATTGCCCAAAAAAGATCCCTGGCATCTCGTGGGCTTTCTGCCCCCCGGGGGGGGCGGAAAGACTGTCATTTTTTGGGAGGGTGGGGGTATTGGCATGCCCATTTTGGGCAGCCCCACCCTAAGTAAAGTCGCAGGGAAATAATCCCTGGCGCTAGTGGGCTTTTTGCCCCCCCCGGGAGGACAGATTGGGGGCTACTGCCCCCATCTGTACCCCAAAGGGGGGCAGAAAGGCTGTCATTTTGGTGAGGGGGTAGGGGCATTGGCATGCCTGTTTTGGGCAGCCCTAACCCTAAGTACATTTTTGATTGGGGCTACTTTCACCTTCTGCCCTCCGAGGGGGCAGAAAGACTGGTATGCTCAAAACACAATGGGGGAACAAAGGCCCTTGCCCAAGGGGCCACTCCCCCCTCCCTGGCACTAGTGGGTGGATCCCCGCTTGGGGATTGCCCTCCTGGAGTGAACCCCAAGCAGGGATCCACTAGGGTACCATTGGAAAGGGGAGATCTTCCCCTTTCCAACGATACCTTTCCCAAGTGTTTTGGTGCTCGAGGGGCTGAGATAGCCCCACGAGCACTGAAACACATCAGTTTAGTTTTCAATGTAATTAAATGTCATTACTTTGAAAACAAAGGGATGGGCCTGGGGAGGTTAGGGAAGCTCTTCCCACCTCCCAAGGCACACAAACAAATGGAAATCCCTCTGCTGGATATAGGAGTGGATCAAATCCTTATGCAGATTAGACAAATTAAAACAAGCACAAATACCTGTCAAAGTACACACGATAAAGTGGAGACGCTAGAGGGCCAGCAAACAAGATGGACACACCCTAGGGAGGCTCTGTTAGCCTGGTAGCAACATCTGACAGTAAATGTGATAAATCGGCAGCAACCAACCCTGAAGACACAGCTATAGCTGTGTGAATATATCAGCATCTACAACAACTCCAGAATTTATTTCGGAATGTTGCTTGACCGGAGAGAGAAGCGTGGAAGCAACGTGAGCACGGACTGAGCAAAATGGCGCCGAGTCCCTCTCCGATAAATCTGCGACCCGGTAAGTGCGGTGGCTGCTGAGGCACTCCTCCTGTCTGTGGAATTACACAGACTCCCTCTGAGGTACAGGTGAGAGGAAGCCGCGAGCCGTTAATGAGACTGTGGCCAGCCGGGGACATTCACCCTTAACCTAGCTGCTCAAGCACCACGCACGAGTTGACTGCCATCCGGCCCGGCCACAAAGAGCTTGCCCGCATGGTCGGCTGAGGTCTCGGACCCCGCGCTCCTCCGCAACCACTGACCCTGCCTAGCATCCCTCAATCTCCTGTGCTCCAGATCGGAGGCTGAGTTTTGGTTAGCAATGCACGTGGTGGGTGGAGCCCTGGGTTGCATGCTGCGAGGGCCGCCATCGGCATGGATCTGCCAACTTCAAAGCACCTACATTTGAGGGGACCGGAGCAGGGGCTCATGGCTACAAAGAACATGGAACATGTTAGGAGAGCTATACATTGCTGACAGCAGGAAGATACTTGCTGCTACTATAACCTTGCTCACCACCGGGCTTGATAGATCGTGTTTTGAGCCCTGAGGCCTTGCTGGGGCAGTGCTCGCCTTTAACTCCTGTACAGATGGGCGACCCCTGGGCTACACAGTGCAGTTGACGGCATACAACTGGAACTGGCGGAACCGCTGGGGGCTGCCGTACTAAGTGGCAAGAGCTGCAACTTGCTGGGCCTGGTGATTCTTGGTGCCTTTTGCTAAACTGCACCCTGGGTCTGGAGGCCTTTGTCTGCCCACCGCTTGAACCACACCGGAACTGCTACTGAGCCTACCAGGGGGGACCGCCTGGACATCCAGATCTAATGCAGGAAAGACCTGACCTGGACACCACTACTGGGCTCACATGGACCATCGCATTATCTCACCTAGCACGTCATGGGGTGCACAGAGGGCAGGCAGTCTAAACTACCTTTCTCCACCCGGAAAACCTCTACGGAAGAGTCGGCAGACATGGCATCCCAGAAGGAGGCAGAGGCTCTGGCATTGACGGCCTCCCAAGAATTGGACATAAAGGCACTGTTGCTAATGATTCGTACAAATTTGTGTATGGATCTAATCACCCAAAAACTAGGCAAACACAACAGCCAGCTCGTGGAGGCGGAGCAACGTATCTCGACCGTGGAGGATACCTCGGTAGCCAACAGCGAAAAAAATCCTTGGAATGGAGAAATTACTCAAAGTCATAGCCCCCAAAAATGAGGACTTAGAGGCACGGTCACGTAGGAATAAACTACAAATAATGGTTATTCCGTAGTCCACCTCCACTGGGTGCATAGAGGACTAAGTCGAGAGGCTTCTGCTTGGTCTCATTGGCGCCGAGACTTTCTCCAGAGTCCTGATCGTGGAGAGAGTGCACGGCTACCTGGCCCCAAGGCTGCTGCCGGGGGCCCCCCTGACTTATCCTGGCGTGGCTACTAAATTATAAGGACCTGGATACGGCACTGCGATTAGCAAGAGAAAAATCCGACATGTGCTACGAGGGAAACAAAATCTCTATATACCCGGGTTTCACCTTAATGGTGCAAGAAGCACGGAAAAAGTGTCTCCCCGTCAAGAAGAAGCTGCAACAGGCCAGCATACAGTACTCCATGCTATACCCTGCCAGGCTACGAGTGACCCACTGAGGCAAAGCTCACGTTTTCACCAGCCCACAGCTGGCCCAAGCCCATTCCTGGGGCGTTCCTGGGAGATATCGATCCCTCGATTCACAACAGTTTCTTTGCCAGCAATTTCCCTGGACACTTGTGAGACTGGTCCTAGTACCGCGTTCCTGGCAGACGCGGAAAATATCGCCACTCGACCACTTTAATGTAAAGAAGTCCTAGGACACAGCGGGGTAAGTTTCAGGAGCCTTTTATTCACTGCAGTGTAACAGCATAATGCATTTCGGCGACTGCCTTCTTCAGATGCTGCAAACCGCCGAGTGACACCTTCTCCCACTTTTGAAACTCCTTAGGCCCTCCAATAGGTTGGAAGTCAGCTGATCCAGCCGTAGTTTTAGGCGGAGGCGGCATAATGTCCAACTACCTCCCCCATAATGCACCAGAAAAGAGTTCTCCGTGTGACAGCCGGATCTTGCTCATGTGAGCGCTCTATTTGCCATGCAAAAGTGGGGCCATGTTGTGGCAGGCAAACTCATTCTTGTGCTAAAGGCCCCCTCCAGTCCCCAACGTCTCAGCCGCAAGAGTAAGAAAAAGCCGGGCCGTGAAGCGGGAGGGAATCAACCCGCCTCCCCGTGCAGTCACGGTCTGCATTGACAGCGGCCTCTGAGCAAGCCCGTTCCTGGGGCGTTCCTGGGAGATATCGATCCCTCGATTCACAACAGTTTCTTTGCCAGCAAACTCCCTGGACACTTGTGAGACTGGTCCTAGTACCGCGTTCCTGGCAGACGCGGAAAATATCGCCACTCGACCACTTTAGTGTAAAGAAGTCCTAGGACACAGCGGGGTAAGTTTCAGGAGCCTTTTATTCACTGCAGTGTAACAGCATAATGCATTTCGGCGACTGCCTTCTTCAGATGCTGCAAACCGCCGAGTGACACCTTCTCCCACTTTTGAAACTCCTTAGGCCCTCCAATAGGTTGGAAGTCAGCTGATCCAGCCGTAGTTTTAGGCGGAGGCGGCATAATGTCCAACTACCTCCCCCATAATGCACCAGAAAAGAGTTCTCCGTGTGACAGCCGGATCTTGCTCATGTGAGCGCTCTATTTGCCATGCAAAAGTGGGGCCATGTTGTGGCAGGCAAACTCATTCTTGTGCTAAAGGCCCCCTCCAGTCCCCAACGTCTCAGCCGCAAGAGTAAGAACAAGCCGGGCCGTGAAGCGGGAGGGAATCAACCCGCCTCCCTGTGCAGTCACGGTCTGCATTGACAGCGGCCTCTGAGCAAGCCCGTTCCTGGGGCGTTCCTGGGAGATATCGATCCCTCGATTCACAACAGTTTCTTTGCCAGCAAACTCCCTGGACACTTGTGAGACTGGTCCTAGTACCGCGTTCCTGGCAGACGCGGAAAATATCGCCACTCGACCACTTTAGTGTAAAGAAGTCCTAGGACACAGCGGGGTAAGTTTCAGGAGCCTTTTATTCACTGCAGTGTAACAGCATAATGCATTTCGGCGACTGCCTTCTTCAGATGCTGCAAACCGCCGAGTGACACCTTCTCCCACTTTTGAAACTCCTTAGGCCCTCCAATAGGTTGGAAGTCAGCTGATCCAGCCGTAGTTTTAGGCGGAGGCGGCATAATGTCCAACTACCTCCCCCATAATGCACCAGAAAAGAGTTCTCCGTGTGACAGCCGGATCTTGCTCATGTGAGCGCTCTATTTGCCATGCAAAAGTGGGGCCATGTTGTGGCAGGCAAACTCATTCTTGTGCTAAAGGCCCCCTCCAGTCCCCAACGTCTCAGCCGCAAGAGTAAGAACAAGCCGGGCCGTGAAGCGGGAGGGAATCAACCTGCCTCCCCGTGCAGTCACGGTCTGCATTGACAGCGGCCTCTGAGCAAGCCCGTTCCTGGGGCGTTCCTGGGAGATATCGATCCCTCGATTCACAACAGTTTCTTTGCCAGCAAACTCCCTGGACACTTGTGAGACTGGTCCTAGTACCGCGTTCCTGGCAGACGTGGAAAATATCGCCACTCGACCACTTTAGTGTAAAGAAGTCCTAGGACACAGCGGGGTAAGTTTCAGGAGCCTTTTATTCACTGCAGTGTAACAGCATAATGGATTTCGGCGACTGCCTTCTTCAGATGCTGCAAACCGCCGAGTGACACCTTCTCCCACTTTTGAAACTCCTTAGGCCCTCCAATAGGTTGGAAGTCAGCTGATCCAGCCGTAGTTTTAGGCGGAGGCGGCATAATGTCCAACTACCTCCCCCATAATGCACCAGAAAAGAGTTCTCCGTGTGACAGCCGGATCTTGCTCATGTGAGCGCTCTATTTGAAATGCAAAAGTGGGGCCATGTTGTGGCAGGCAAACTCATTCTTGTGCTAAATATATATTACCTACTGGCGATTGCCAGTAGGTAGTTATAGTTAGGACCTATTTTCCATAGGATATCCGTAACATTCTATTCCCAATAAGTCTGGTGCAGGTTGACGAATCTTTGCAACATTTTGCAAATTTTTGGCCAGGTCTGGTCCGCTACTATCCTGTAAGTTTCGTGGTGATTTGTCAAGCGGGGGCTGAGAAAAAAGGGGTGTCCCAAAACGCGTTTTCCCCATGCAATTTCCCATAGGACCTGTTGACGCAGCTACAGCCCGAACTGAGGTAGTCCTCAGTTCAGACTCGTGCCTTTTGCATAAATGGTGTAGATCCGTTCAGTAGTTCCTGAGAAAATTAGAGTAAAAAAGATAGTTATATCTATGGCCTCGGAGGATCCCCGCACCCTATGCGCACCCTAAGCGCACCCTCTGTGAACTGAGCGCGCACCCTCCCGATCACACGCTCAATGCTAATTGGCTGTCAAGTGTCTGTCTACATTTGAAACCAAGAACTGTTGGCAGCCATTTTGTGCCTCGGGAGAAGCGAGGCTGATTAAGTAAGGGAAATAAGTGTGAAAGATGTGAAGGGGGCAGGGTAGAAATACTCTGACCCTCTAGTGTTGCTTAGGGTGTCCCAGAAGGATCCCCTGGGGCTCCCTTTAAAAAAACAAAAAAGGCGAAATGCGCGCAGGGTGCGCGGATCCGGCCGAAAAAAAAAACCCCGAAGTGCGGACTTCCGCGCTTTGTTAATAATTAGCCCCTGGGTGGGCCAAATCCCGGGGGCAAAATGTTTATAACTTAATAAAGGGAGGGGGGCTGCGTGGCCATACTCCTGGAGCCCTCGAGGGCCCTGGGGACCACCACCCCCCAGGGCCGGCTCCTACAGTGTCTTGAGGTGCCCACCCCCCAGGACACTGTTGTTTGCTATGAGAGGGCTGGAGTCTCCCACCCTCCCATAGCAAACTTTGTTAGGATTTTGAAAGAGAGAGCAGGGAAACCTGCTCTCTCTTTCAAAATCCAAACAATATGGCTTTTCTACACGGGGAGCTGCATGTCAGCAGCTCCCCATGTGGAAAAGCAATGCAGACTCCCTAAGAACACGGGGAGCCAACTGGGACCGTGGGGGTTTTTGGGGGTTCCCCCACGGTCTCCAACGTTTTTTTATAAGCCCTGGGGGATGGGGTCCCCAGGGATAATAAAAATTAGTGATAGGGACTATTTTGTTTTTAACGGTAAAATTAGGAGTCGCGCATCCTAACGCGTTGGGTGCACGGATCCAAGGAAAAAGAAAATACATTTTTGGGAGATAAACATCAAGCTGAAGTGTTTTGTTCTTGAGTGGCTCTAAAAAGAGCTGTTGTGTTCATTGAGAGTTTTTGGCACTTATAAGTAAGTACCTATATAGAGTCTAAAGTTTATGAGGAAAACTCTGTTTCCTTCATCAGTAAAGTTTACTCCATCTCTCCTATACATCTCTTGCATATGAAAGCGCAGATTGTTATTCTAAATGGACCCCATTCTATAGTCTCGGAGAAAAGCAGAAACAGATTTATTCACATGTTCCTAGCTTTCTCAATTTGTGGACAAAAATGATTGGACCAGTTCCATTTCTGCCTTTGGCATATGTTAGAATACACAAAGGCAGTTTTGGGAAAAAGTGAAAGCAAAGCTGTCTTTCAGAAGGATTTCCAGACCTACCCCAGTCAAAGTGCCTAGGTCATTGCCACCAAAGTGCACTATTATGAGGTCAGGGTGTTGGATATGCATGAAGGATTTCACCAATGGCATCAATTGGTGCCACTTTAACCCTCTCTGTCCAATACATTTAATGTCTACATTTGGCAAACCTAGGTCTTTGTGAATGCCTTTGTTTTCTGCATACCTTTGCATCCAGAAAATATAGCCGTGTCCCACAATCCACACTCTAAGCATCTTGATGGTAGGTCTGGATGCACTCAGATGGCCTCTGTAAATGAAATGGCAGTTTGAAAAGTAAGATTTTTTTTAAATGGTGGCTAAGATGCAGTTTTGAAAAAAGGCAAGAAATTATTGGTTGTTTCCCAACCTTCTACATTGAAAGGTAGGGTGCATGTTACTGTTTTTTTTAACGCATGATACTTATTAGTTAACAAAAACTGATTGAAAGGAACATTATATATGATAAGCTGATATGTTGAAATGTCAAGCACACATCCTGTTTTGATTAGCAACATTGTGTTCTGAACTTGTGACTTGTGTGCTCAGTTCTATGTTCCATGACCTGTTTATATGGTAAAAGGCAGAAGGCAGATTGGGGGTAGGGTTCAAATTCATGTCATTTGGAAAGGGTTGAAATGTTTAACCAATAGAAATGTGTGTTTGCTTTTGAATTTATGAGGGAAGAAATATGATTTGATGTTTACATGTATATGTGTGGAAAATGAGAGGGAAACTTTGCCATTCTTTGGCTTTGCTGACAGGTGCACAGTGCAGAGATTCTGTATAAGAAAACCTGGTGTGTGACTGATATACTTCTTAATCTACAAAACAACATTTAAAGGTGAGTTATTTAATTGTGAGGGGATGTATGTGGTCTATTTTGATTTTGATCAGACTAATGTATTTCTCCTGCTAAAGTGCAGGGAGTACTTTTCTTTGTCTACAATCTTATTGACAGTGTGTGTGCATGTAGAAATCATTCTGTGATAAGCATTTGTGTTTTTCATGTGTTTGCAGACAGATAACTGTGCTGTTTTTATATTTTGGTACAAGTAGAAATCAGTCATTGTTTATGAATTTGCAAAATGAGTCATGTTTCCACACTAAAATGTAGTATTCGTAGATTAAGAAATGTGTTTTGGTATAGTGCAAGGGATAGTGTTGTTTGTCTAGAACCACACAGTGAGCCTGTGTGCATTTAGGAATCATTTTGAGAGAAACATTTTGGTACTAATCTGTAGTAGTAGATTTTCTGCGATATGTGCAGTCACCTTAGATCTTGTAGACTAGTAAATGTATTTTGTACAAGGGATAGTTGTCTGTCTACAATCACAGTGTGAGTCTGTGTGTATTTGGGTAACCATTGTGAGAGAAGCATTTGGTAAAATTATGTAACTGCTTGCAGATAATTGTTTTAAAACCTGTCATGTTGTCAAGTTTTAGTAACATTAAAATCCAGTCTTTGCTTATGCATTGATAAAATGAGCCAGGCATTGACAGTAAAGTGCAGTACTGAAATATATAGATTGTGTGCAGTCCCCTTACCCCTTCCACAGAAGTGAATGAGTTTTGGTAAACTCCTAGTGATAGTGTTGCTTGTCTAGAATCACACTGTGAGTCTGTGTGCATTTGGGAACCACTGTGAGAGAAGCATTTGGTAACATCATGTATTTGCTGACAGATAACTATTTTAAAACCTGTCATGTTGTCAAGTTTTAGTAGCATTAGAAGCCAGTCTTTGCTTATGCATTGATAAAATGAGTCAGGCTTTGACACTAAAGTGCAGAACTTAAACATGTAGATTGTGTGCAGTACCCATACCCCTTCCAGACTAGTGAATGAGTTTTGGTAAACTCCTAGGATAGTGTTGCTTCTCTAAAATCACACTGTGAGTCTGTGTGCATTTGGGTAAGGATTGTGAGTGAAGCATTTGGTAACATTGTGTATTTGTTGACAGATAACTGTTTTAAAACCTGTCTTGTCAAGTTTTAGTAGCATTAGAAACCAGTCTTTGCTTATGCTTTTATTAAATGAGTCAAGCTTTGACACTAAAGTGCAGTCCTGAAACATGTAGATTGTGTGCAGTCCCCTTACCACTTCCACAGTAGTGAATGAGTTTTGGTAAACTCCAAGGGATAGTGTTGCTTGTCTAGAATCACACTGTGAGTCTGTGTGCATTTAGAAACCACTGTGAGAGAAGCATTTGATAACATCATGTATTTGCTGACAGATAACTGTTTTAAAACCTGTCATGTTGTCAAGTTTTAGTAGCATTAGATGCCAGTCTTTGCTATGCATTGATAAAATGAGTCAGGCTTTGACACCAAAGTGCAGTACTTAAATATGTAGATTGTGTGCAGTACCCATACCCCTTCCAGACTAGTGAATGAGTTTTGGTAAACTCCTAGGATAGTGTTGCTTCTCTAAAATCACACTGTGAGTCTGTGTGCATTTGGGTAAGGATTGTGAGTGAAGCATTTGGTAACATTGTGTATTTGCTGACAGATAACTGTTTTAAAACCTGTCTTGTCAAGTTTTAGTAGCATTAGAAACCAGTCTTTGCTTATGCTTTTATTAAATGAGTCAAGCTTTGACACTAAAGTGCAGTCCTGAAACATGTAGATTGTGTGCAGTCCCCTTACCACTTCCACAGTAGTGAATGAGTTTTGGTAAACTCCAAGGGATAGTGTTGCTTGTCTAGAATCACACTGTGAGTCTGTGTGCATTTAGAAACCACTGTGAGAGAAGCATTTAATAACATTGTGTATTTGCTGACAGATAACTGTTTTAAAACCTGTCATGTTGTCAAGTTTTAGTAGCATTAGATGCCAGTCTTTGCTATGCATTGATAAAATGAGTCAGGCTTTGACACCAAAGTGCAGTACTTAAATATGTAGATTGTTTGCAGTAAACTTACCCCTTCCAGACTAGTGAATGAGTTTTGGTAAACTCCTAGGATAGTGTTGCTTGCCTAAAATCACACTGTGAGTCTGTGTGCATTTGGGTAAGGAGTGTGAGAGAAGCATTTGGTAACATTGTGTATTTGCTGACAGACAACTGTTTTAAAACCTGTCATGTTGTCAAGTTTTAGTAGCATTAGAAGCCAGTCTTTGCTTATGCATTGATAAAGTGAGTTAGGCATGGACACTAAAGTGCAGTACTTAAATATGTAGATTGTGTGCAGTCTCCTTACCCCTTCCAAAGTAGTGAATGAGTTTTGGTAAACTCCTAGTGATAGCGTTGCTTGTCTAGAATCACACTGTGAGTCTGTGTGCATTTGGAAACCGCTGTGAGAGAAGAATTTGGTAACATCATGTATTTGCTGACAGATAACTGTTTTAAAACCGGTCATGTTGTCAAGTTTTAGTAGCACTAGTCGCCAGCCTTTGCTTATGCTTTGATTAAATGAGTCAGGCTTTGACACTAAAGTGCAGTACTGAAATATATAGATTGTGTGCAGTCCCCTTACCCCTTCCACAGTAGTGAATGAGTTTTGGTAAACTCCTAGGGATAGTGTTGCTTGTCTAGAATCACACTGTGAGTCTGTGTGCATTTGGGAACCACTGTGAGAGAAGCATTTGGTAACATCATGTATTTGCTGACAGATAACTATTTTAAAACCTGTCATGTTGTCAAGTTTTAGTAGCATTAGAAGCCAGTCATTGCTAATGCATTGATAAAATGAGTCAGGCATTGACAGTAAAGTGCAGTACTGAAATATGTAGATTGTGTACCTTACCCTTACCCCTTCCACAGTAGTGAATGAGTTTTGGTAAACTCCTAGGGATAGTGTTGCTTGTCTAGAATCACACTGTGAGTCTTTGTGCATTTGGGAACCACTGTGAGAGAAACATTTGGGTACTTCATATCTTTGAATACGCATAACTGCTTAAAAACTGTCCTGTTCTCAAGTTTTGGGAGAATTAAAAGGCAGTCATTGCTTATGTATTCACCCAGGAACTGTCCTTGCAATACTGTAAACATTCAGTTAATATTCAAGTAGTAACGGAGTGAGGCAGGCCTTAGCACATGCATTGATTCAAATGCTTATCCACTATGCATGCAGTTCTCTAACCATCCACACAGTTCTCTTTCACACCTTTAATTCCACAGTCAGTATCCATACACTTCAAGCAAACACCCTGTCACTCCCCATGTACTCCTCTAGTGACCCATTCAGCACCATGCACTAATCCATTCACTGCACAAAAACCCAACACTTATAAATTCACCCAGGCACTCTCTTTGCAGTACTCTAATCATGCAGTCAGTATCCAAGTACTCATGCAGCGAGCCAGGCCTTACAACATGGACTGCTTCAAAGCCCTATTCAGTAAGCATACAGGCTTCTAGTCACCTGCACACTTGTCTTTAACTTCTTTAATTAACTAGTTAGTATCTATATACTTCAAAAAACATCCTGTCACTCATCTTGCACTCATCCAGTGACTGATCCAGTACTATGTACCAATCTCTTCACTGCGCCAAAACTGAAAAACTTAAAAGTTTTACCCAGGCACTCTCCTAGCAGTAGTCTAATGATTCAGTCAGTTTCCAGGTACTCATGTAGTGAACCATGCATTACCACATATACTGCTTCAAATGTCTATGCAGTATGCATGCATTCTTTTAACATACTATACACGTGTCTTTAACAGCTTCAATTACCCAGTCGGTATCCATGTACTTCCAGCAAACATTCTGTCACTCCTCGTGCACTGTTCCAGTGACTTATTCAGCACCATGTAGTATGCATTCACTGCGCCAAAACTGAAACACTTATAAATTCACCCAGGTACGCTTCTCGCAATAGTGTAATCATTCAGTCACTACCTAACTACTAATGGAGTGAGGCAGGCCTTAGCACACAGATTAATTCAAACGTGTGCTAAGGAGGCCTCTAACTACCAACACAATTGCCTTTCAGACCTTCAATTTCTCTGTCAGTATCTATAAACTCCAATAAACACACTGTCACTTTAATTGCACACCTCCACTGACTCATTTGGCAGTAAGTACTAATCTATTCACTGCACTAGAATCCAAAATCCTAAAAAGTTTCACACAGTCACTCTTTTTGAAGTACTCTAATGATTTAGTAAGTACTCAGGTAGTTTTGCAGTGATTCAAGTGTTACTCTATGGACTGTTTCAAACATCTATCCATTAAGCATGTAGGTCTCTAGCCACCTACATACTTGTCTTTCACACCTTCAATATCCCAGACAGTATTCATACAGTTCCCGCAAACACTCTGTCTCTCTCCTTATACTTCTCCAGTGACCCATTCAGCACCATGTACTAATCCATTCACTGCGCCAAAAGCCAACCACTTATAAATTCACCCAGGCACTCTCCTTGCAGTACTCTAATCATTCAGTCAGTACCCAAGTACTCATGCAGTGAGCCAGGCCTTAGCACATGGACTTCTTCAAATGCCTATTCACTATGCATGCAGTCCTCTAACCACCTACACACTTGTCTTTCACACCTTCAATTCCCCAGTCAGTATGCATACACTTCCAGGTAGTTTTGCAGTGATCCAAGTGTTACTCTATGGACTGTTTCAAACGTCTATCCAGTAGGCATGTAGGTCTCTAGCCACCTACACACTTGTCTTTCACACCTTCAATATCCTAAACAGTATTCATACAGTTCCCGCAAACACTTTGTAACTCCCCTTATACTCCTCCAGTGACTTATACAGCACCATGTACTAATGTATTTACTGCACCAAAATACAAATACTTATAAATTCATCCTGGCACTCTACTTGCAATACTCAAAACATTCAGTCAGTATCCAAGTACTATTGGACTGAGACAGGCCTTAACATATGGATGGATTCAAACACGTGTCCACTATGCATGTAGGTCTCTAATCACCTACCCACTTGTCTTTCACATCATCAAAATCCACGTTAGTATTCATACACTTCTAGCAAACACCCTGTCACTCACCCAGTGTGTCTCCTTATAGTACTGTAATCATTCAGTCAGTTAGCATGTAGTCTTTTAGTGAGGTAGGCTTTAGGGCATGAACTGCTTCAAAGTAGTATGCACTATGCATGTAGTGTTTTAACCATCGCCACACTTGTGCTTCAGGGCTATAGTTTCTTAGTCAGTTTTGAAATAAAATGTGTTTCTACAGTAATAGAATAGTATAAATTTGAAAGTTATTAATATAAATGTATTTGTGATTCATTTTTACAGATACTGTTTTTCAACGTTAAAATAGAGAAATCATGCCAGAAAAAAAAAGAAAAAGAAAAGAACAGAGACAGGAGAATTACTTGAAGAAACATCAACCGCAAGAATTGAATGTACAAGATAATGTGGCTAAAATGAAAAAATCTTCTGGTAAGATCACAAAGCAATTTATTAAAATTGTTTGTAGGACCAAACAGAATGTACTGAATGCGGAAACAACTGAGAATGCTTCAACTAGAAAAAAAATTAAAAAATTAAAGGAAAAGCAAAAAAGCACATGGTCAGTCAAAGCAGGCAAAGTATGGTAAAAGAAGACAAAATCAGTATAAGGAATTACGCAAAAAAATATTTTACAAGACAGTAGTACATAATTTGCTGAAAGATGTGAAGAAATATAAAAAGAGTGCTCTATTTTATAAAAATAAGAAGCATATTGAAAACATTATTGAAAAGGCTTTTGAAGTAAAAAGGAAACTATTCATTTTAGTATTAAACAGAATTCGATCACTAGATAAACCAATCCATTTAATGAAGGCCAAAAGTAGGAGGAAAAGAGTAATTAATAGAAAAAAAAATGTGATTTTTTTTGGGAGAATGGAAACACAGTTCCAGTTCAGAGCCTTTCTTTAATGAAGAGAGTTATTTACATAGCAAAAAATGATTGTATGCAGTTGACACCAGTGGTAGAGGTTATGAGGTTAGAGATGGTTGTCCAATTGACAAAGAGAAAATGGTTGAAAGAAATGCAGAAGAAGTGAAAGCTGATGAAGTTCTAGGGAGACGTCCTAAACACCCTGTGTACACTTGGGATTGCAGTAGTATTTGTAGTGTAAGACAGGAATCTATTGATAAATTATGTACTTTTTACGAGCATATAGAAAAAAAAGTGTTAAACAAAAGATTAAGGTGTTGCAAGGATAGACCCTTGCAGAGTGAGAAAACATACTGGTTTGCAAGGTCATTCTCTGGCTTGTCTTTCTAGGAAAGTTTGTCAAAGTGTTTTTCACCATTTCAGGATGCTGGCAGTACATCATACTCAAATGCGGAAGTTAGTGAGAAGATTGCATTATGCAAAAAGTTCAGCACTAAAGTTAAATGAGTTGAACAGTGCTCTTTTGCGTGGGTCAGTATCAGATGTGAAGAAGGTTTGTGATGATATTGAGTTTTGGTACTTTGGTCCTCAGCAAGAGAGTACAAAAACTGACACATTAGTAGAACAAAATGTTGAAGACAATGTAGAACCCGTGATTACAAAAATTTTTGAGGATGAAATCACAAAGTTAAAGGTAATTTCAGGTGAAAGACCAAATGTTTCTTGTGTTTGTTATCAGCGAAGTCACAATAAAAATCAGACTAGGAGTGTCAATCTGTATTTAAAAAGTGAAATAGAAGAAAATGATAAGTGGATGGAATTTGCAACCTATTTGTTGGTAGAGATTGTTTTGATTTGGGATCTGAGCTGCGTATTTGCAAATATTGTTGTAACAAATTAGATGAGAATAAAATGCCTGCTAGAGCTGTTCATAATGATCTAGAGTTGGTTGCTATTCCTCTAGAGCTGATAGATTTAAATACGTATGAGTCTATTCTCATTTAATGTGTTCACCCATTTCAGGCTATTGTTCGTATGGAGCCTAAAACAGGTAAATTACCTCCATCAGAGTTGCAAAGAAGATTGAAAGAAAGAGTTGTGTATTTACCATTAGATTTAAGGAAACATATTGAAACTATTGGTGTAGACCATGCAGAAAATGAGCCACTAGTCATTCTAGTTAATGGTGTTCCTACTAAGAATAAGAAAATCTGGCAAGAGTTAGTGGATGTTAGAAAAGTGCAAAAGGCATCATTGTATCTGTTAAAAAATAATGAGTACTATAGAAATGTGTTTGTAGGAAAAGAAGAAATAGATTTAGCAGAAGATACTGAAACATTAAGTGGACAAATAGAAAAAGTGGACATGTCCAGATGTGAAGAAATCTATGAACATTGCAGTGTATATCCACTTCATTCCAAAGAGGTGATGGGGAATACGATTGAGTTGTTTCAAATGAAAAAAGCAACAGGAAGTCCCATGAGTGTATGGGAAGAGAGCTTGGAAGCTCGTTGTTTCCCGCAGTTGTTTCCAACAGGAAAAGGTGGACGATATGATGAACGTTCTGTGCAGATTCCTGCATCTGAATATTGGACAACAAGATTATATGCAGAAGATCCAAGATTTCGACAATGTATCCCTTATATGTTTCATATTCTGTTTGAAAGTGACTTGTCTGGACTTTCATATGCAGTAAATCACATTTTAAAAACTGGAATGCATCTGCAAAATGTTACTGCAAAGGATTTTATGGATAAAGTGCATCAGAGAGATGATCATTTAGAATTTCAGTTAATTAATCTGATGGCATGTCAGCGAGGGACTAATGAATATTGGTACCGTCGTCATGGAGAACTGAAATGTATGTTACGGAACTTGGGAACTCCTACATGGTTTGTTACACTAAGCTGTGCTCAGTATGCTTGGGATGATTTACTTGAATTTCTTCGAGAGGCAAATTCCAATGTAAAAAATATTGAATGCAAGACACCTGGAGAATTGTGCTCTTTGGATCCTGTTAATGTATGCAGATATTTCAATCATAGAATTGAAGCTATGATGTCTTTCATCTGCAATAAAAAGAATCCTCCTCTTGGAGAAGTTGTGGATTTCTTTTGGAGAAAGCAGTATCAAGCAAGAGGTGCTCCTCATATACCTATGTTGTTATGGAACAAGGACGCCCCCAAATTTGAAACAGATTCAGATGAAACTGTTTTGTCTTTCATTGAAGATTCTGCCATATGTGCTGTACCCAATAGCAGAGAAGATACAAACTAAAAACAACAAGTCTTACGATTCCAAAGCCATAGGTGTGGAAAATACTGTCGACGAAAGTCAAAGGATAAGTTCTATACCAAATGTCGTTTTGGATTTCCACGTCCTGTATTATCCAAAGGAAGAGTGAACAGTTTTATGTCAGCTATGCGACATACCATCACAAGAAAGTCTCCAAAAAATACCTACAACTTAAGAAGAAGTGAAGATTCTGTAGTGAAGATCGTTATCTATATATGTACAATGCTAAGTTAGCACAACCGCGTTAGATGTTAGAAGCCATCTTGCCACTTTTGCTGCTTTTGCACACGACACTGTAGTCACATGTTATTAAATTGAGAAATGCTTACTCGACTTTGCTTCACATGAGAACTGTCTGTTGTTAACATCCCAAACAGTGAGCTGCGACCTTGGTCTATACACAGTGTAAAGAAACAATCTGGGCCGCTAGACGGTGCATGTTGTTGAGTTCAGGTTGATCGGCCCACTAGTTTAGCCATAACACGCACGCAGCTGCAAATACCTGAAAGTCGGGTGCTTTTAATATTGCAGTGTTACATGTTTTCATTACATTGGGAAGAAGAGCTTTCCCAGGAGCAGAGCATAGCTGATCCTGTGATGTGATCTCACTGAGCTGATCTTTACGATATGGGGTTCCCCATTTAAGCCTAGATACCTTTTACTAGTCTAATAATAATACTAATAGTTTGCTAGAGAAAGGAAGGTGGCTTAGATCCACTGTCATTTTAGTATGATTACTCCTTTCATTTTCTATGGTATTGTAACTATGCTGATGGTTTTGATTTTAATCGTTTGTCTGCTTATGTTAGCCAAACTGCTGCATCTTAGGACATGAGGTTTATAAAATAAACTCTTTAAACTTTTACCGTGTCCCTGTTTATTCTGTTGTGGACTGATATGAGAATAATTACGAAAAGGTATTTCTGATTCCCACCATTCCTGAGGTATACACTAAGTCGCTTGTTCTGGGTTGTCTATACATTGGGACCGCCGAGCTAAACCGCGGATAACGAATGGGACACTGATGCTGGTCGGAAAAGGGGTTCTGGGTTCTGAGGTGAGTTTTTGGTACACCACAATTCACTGAGGGTCTGGGTTCCTGCGCATAGTTCTGTGCATGAGCAGAATCCCTGCAACATGGCACACCTAACGTTTGGTCTATTGATTTGAAACGCCTTAGTAGTGCTTGTATTAGTCCACAACACCCTCACTCTTTTTTCCGGGTAACAGGAGTGACGATTTAACATACCTGTGTTTCGACTAATAGGTTCATTCAAGCTTGATCATTAAAAAGGTTATTTTTTCTGAACCTCAGTGCTACTGTTGATATCGTTGATACTCTTTAGTGTGTACTGATGGTGGTTGACATAGCTACGCATAGCCGTGCACCTCTGCGCTGTCATTTGACGACGTATGGGGTGCCGGATGATGGGATGGTTGTAATTTTTGTGGTAAGCGCTGATGCGTCATACCCGTATGAGTTGTTTTATTCATGGGTGACTTTTCCGGCGGTAGATGACGATGATACGTTTCATACCTATACTGCCACACAGCTGCCTGCGGTCTATACCCCATATAGGACACAGGAAATTCCAATCTCTGCCTGGCAGCATACTATTTGGTTTAATGGCGCCCTTCCCCATGCGGTTGCACCGGCGAGAGTTACAGTAGAGCGACAAGCACTGCGTCCATATCTGGTGGCGACAGCAACTGATATATTCGTGAATATTGAAACTGCTGACACTCGGGTGTCTCCCCCTGATAGACTGTATAAAATAGTCATTCAAATTTAAGGTGACATACAACGTACAATTCAAGGGGTTTTTTGGGATAATCTGACCACTTCCTATGATATTCTGTAGGCGGAGGCGGATTGGCCCCCGGCTTTCGTTTTAGATGCTCCTAGAGGGGAGGAGGTAATCCTCCCGTCCTTTGCACACACAGTGCCGAAGGTCCAAGCTAAAAAGTACGCCGAGGAATGGGCTCAGGTACAAGCACCTGCGTTATATCGAAATCAGGTTGGCTGGGATAAATTGTCTCCCGGCCATGAGATTCCATTGTGGACTACGCCCCAACCTCGACCCCAATACCCCATGCGTCGCGAAGCTAGACCTCACATCGCGTCGATCCTTGAACAATTGGAATATCAAGGAGTAATCGAAACATGTGTGTCACCTATGAATAATCCTTTGTTCACTGTGACGAAGCCTGACGGTTCGTACCACCTAGTTTTGCATTACCGGCACCTAAACTCTCATTGCCGGACCTGTGCAGTGTAAAATACCCACAGTTCAGCTCTCGTCAAGAGTCTAGTGAGAAAAAGGTTTAAAGCCACACTTGACATTTCCAATGGCTTTTACAGCCATAACCTGTCCTCTCTTAGTAGTGAGTGGACGGTGTTCACCTCGGGTGGCAACCAAAAAAAATTCAAAAGATTACCAATGGGCTATAAGAACAGCCCTGGAGTCTTTGCTGCTCCTGTGGACTCTCTCTTAGAGGGCATAGACCCTGATGCGTACTCGTATGTGGATGACATTTATCTCACAGATGACGAGTTGGAACCGCATCTCCGTCGCGTTGATCGCATTATTGTTTTGTTTGCAGACTTCGGATACAAATTTACCTTTGCAAAGTCTCACATTGCGGAATATACAGTGTTGTTCTTGGGGTACAAACTCAACAATGAAGGTCGAGGACTGGCGCCGCACTTTCTGGAAAAGTGCGCATGCCTACGTGCTCCTACGTCACTGAAGAAATTACAATCTCTGCTGGGTTTTCTGAATTTCGGTCAAACTTACATTCCCGATTATGCCCAGCGTATCAAGCCGCTTTATGCCTTGGTATGACCTACTTTTTCCACATCTTGTTGGCTGCCGGAGCATTCAGCTATAGTGCAGTCATTGCAAGCTGATCTTCTTGCTTCAAAATACTTACTGACGCATGATAACCACACTAACCTGGTCATAAGAATTGTGCCCGGCGCAGTTGGTTTCACATACTTAACGTTCAATGAGGGCGACACCGTCCCCATTGCTTACAAATCACACTTGTACACTTCAGCTGAACTGCAATTTTCCGCTGTCGAGAAAGTTCTGACGGCTGTGCAGATGGCGATTCTGAAAGAGCGAGCGCTATTGCAAGGTAAACGCATGTTGGTGGTAACACCATATCCTGCCCTTGAGGCGGTGACAAAAGCAAGTGTACCGAATTCTAAAGCTTTGCATCCAAGGTGGATACAATGGGCCACTTCCTTGACATCGCCGGACGTCACATATATCTTTGACGCAGCACTTCAGACTCAGGAGTTTTTACAGTATGAATTTGTTCATCCGGCTCCTCTGTCCTTGCGCCCGCTCGAGGATTACCATTGTGTCATATACACTGACGGTTCTGCGCAACCGGCAACTGGATCAAAGCGGCTTGCGCAATTGTGGTCGGTACTTTCGTAAATGGACAATTCCAGTCCGATGTGGTGTGTTTCTTACAAATGGGAACATCATTGTGAAAATTGCATGTATACATGTGCCACTAATGTAGACACTGAAAGATTTCTGTATTTAACATTACCAGACTGTAAATCAGTGTCTTTCAATAAATTAGTTAAAGGTGAAAATCAAAACATGGAGTGTAGCCAATGTAAATCAGAAATGTTATCCACATTATTTTTAACAAAATATGGACAATACATAATTTTAATGATGCAACGTTGTACAGTTGATGGAAGAAAATTGGATACTTTAATAAAGCAATTTGTAGCAACACAACTATCAATATCAGGAAGGACTTTTGTAGCAATTGCAATCATTTTCCATGATGGTCCTTCCACAGCATCTGTACATTACACTGCCTATCTGAAATGTGACAAAGGCTGGACACTTTGTAATGATTCCCAGTTGGTTTTCAAACAACGTTTGCCTAGGAATTACCAAATTCCTACCTAATATTTTTAAAGTCAGAGTTTTAGGAAGATAATTCACTCTCTGAGGAATTTATTATTATAATTTAATAGGACTACCATTGGACAATTTACATGAAAAGGGGTGCGAAAATACCATTTGGACTCAAGGAAAGGTATATGTTTGAATTATGGACTTTTTTGAGCTCATTGACTCGGTGAATATTTTAAAGCGACAACATTTACAGTTTTTAAAAGTTAAAGTTATAAAATGTTGTTAGCCATAAGCATTTCATATATGTGTGATTTGTATTTTGTGGTATTTTACTGAGAATAGCATGTTGGGTTTTTTTAAACAATCTTTTTGATTGTTTTTTTTTTTTGCCCGCTGTTAAGTGATAAGTACGATTGAAATCACTATTTCTAGTGAAATTCAATATATTCTGAGAACAGCAAAAAAGTCAAACACATTACTTTGTTGAAATTATGCTGTGTTGTAAAAAATGTATTATTACATGTTATAACTATTTTTTCTTTTCTTTCACAGATCCTAATTTTAAAATAGGCAATTTACATTAATTTACATTGCAAAAAAAATCTGAAAAAAATGTATACCCTTTTTAATTTCTATTACTGTGAAGGTAAGTTTAACTAAGTATTAATATGCAGAATGGGGAGATCTGCAAGAAGCTACAAAGTTTGAACACATTTTTAAAAACACTCTGTGTATACCTCTGTAGTTTTGAAATCTCTCTGTTATTGGATATCATGTGACCTCCAAAATAACAGATTTGAGTGGTTCATAATATTTCCCATTGTACCTATTGAAGGACCACAATCATTTCAATCATTCTTCTTTGAGCATCTTTGCAGAGAAAACTCTGTGCTTACCTTCTATCATTTGCAAGCAATTTTAAAAACAGAAATATGTCACTTTTTGTAACATAGTTATTGCGCAAGACACTCTTTCATATTTACAAAGAGAGGAAAAGGCACTCTGTGTACTTTTTCTATTCCATGTAAATACAACTTCATCATACACATCACTTTGCGTTGAAAGGGTGTTCTATAACTGTTGTTGTGCATGATTGCACTGAATACTCATAGAACAAGACACATCTCTAGATTTATCAGAAATCATAAATCTCGATATGTGGGTGAATGCTGCACCATTCTCCAATTGGTGTATAAAAGCACAACAAGGAGAATAGTTTTCATTTCTCCTCATTTTTAAATCTTCAATGCATGCTAATATAGTCAGCATACATTGAAGGAGAAAAATGCGTTTTCTGATTGTTTTTGTGCAGGAAGGTGTGTCTTCCTGCACAAAAACAAACATCACATGACACAGATATCCTTGCACCATGGTGCAAGGGTGCCTGTGTCACTACATGGCTGCAGTTTAAGCAGCACTGCAGAGAGAAGCATAGATTTGCAACATATTTATGTACATATGTTGCATCCCTGTGCTACGGAAGTACTACAGCACACTGCAGTGAAAGAGGTTACTGTATGATGCTGCAGCACTTCCTCATAGTTCTGCACTTATACATTCACCATACGCTACTAATGCATCTGTTCAGTAAATTATGCACTACACATACATTCATCTAAACTTTCACACGCTAACATACAAATATAGCTCTTTTTTTAAACCAGAAAAGTTAGTTCTTACAAGAACTTTTTTTTTTCTTTTATATAATTTTTGGGGGGTTTTCTGAACATTTTTTACTTTTTTTTGTTTTTTCTGGAAAAAAAGGAAAAACAGAACTGGAGGAACAAAACAATGAACTTCAGGGGAAAAAATAAATAAAAAAATAACAATGATGGCTTTCTTGCATCCTGCAAATTAAGTCAATAGATTGCTCTCCGTAGCATAGCACTGGATTACACTTCAAGCAGAGGACTTTCAGTGTGGCAAACTGAGGACGGATGTCCAGGTGTTGGTCCGATGGATGCACGTGAGAAGTACTTGGCTCTGATGTCTGTGAAGGTCCAGGAAGAACTCGCATTCTTCGGCACTCTTCACGTGCCAGGTTTATTGGATGCATGGTTTTGAGATGTTTTGTCATGCTGGCTGTACCACATGAGTACTTCTTTTCTGGATCGCCATGGGAGAGCACTCTCTGACATATCTTGCATGTCACTTTGGTGGCATTGGTCTTGGATTGCCCCTCTGGAAAAGTAAAAAATTACCAGACGATAGATGAATATCTTTCCGGGCGTGGTGCTTCAACCAGAAATTCATCTCCAGAAGAATGTTGAGATGCTGGAGATGCCTCCTGCCCTGAAGCCATTGTTTTGCAAAAAAGTTTGAAATAAGTGTAAACTTAACCAAAAAAAGTTCTTCTCAGCAGAGAGATGCTCCTCCAAAGAAGGTCTAACAAGAATGATTGAAATGGGTGGGGTCTTTCAATAGTTAGAACAGGAAGTGTAATGAACCAATCAAATCTAATTTTTTCAGGTCACATGGGATCCGCGCACCGTGCGCATAGGCAGCACGCACCCAGTGCGCATCCTTGAAATTGAATTTAAAAGGAATATAGGATTACAAGTAAAAATATATTACTTTTATGAGTAGTTTAGAGTTTGTCTTCAATTAATATTCACATGAAATACATATATATATGTTTTTTAAATGGAAAATATTTTGTGATATTCGCGCACCCACCGCGTCATACACGCACATGACGTATCGCGGAAGCGCACAAGCATCGCAGCATGTGCATCGTACGTGTCACGTATAGGCTTGGAGTCGCGTACCGGTCGCATTGCAATCGCGCACCAAACACGTACCCAACGCATACCGTACGTGGATGCTTCCGCGCAGGGATCGAGAACGGTGCGCATAGGGTGCGCGAATCCCCCCAAAAATTGAAAAAAGAAATAAAAAATAAAGTTTTGAAAATATTGTTTAAAAAATATTTTAGAAAATATAAAAAATATTTTTACAAAAATTTAATTTTTTTTAAAAACCCAATAAAAACAAACAATATTTTGTAATTTTTAAAAGAAGTAATTGAAAACATAAGTTACAAAAATGGTGATAAAAAAGTATTTTTAAAAACATAATTAAAGGAATTGACACACTGAAATACCAAAATTTAGAAATCCAATGAAAATCATTAAACGTCATAGCTTTAGAGATAAGTTATAGATAGGAATTAGCATTTAAAAAACCTTTGAAATTCACTGAAAAAACCATAGGTTTCATGTACATTATAGTTAGGGATTGGCATTTAAAAAACCTTAGAAATTCACTGAAAAAACCATAGGTTTCAGGGACATCATAGTTAGAAATGTTCATTTTAAAAACCTTTGAAATATGAATTTCAAAACATTTCAGTGAATATATACCTATGTATATATATATTTCACCACTTTAACAAACCATTTCGCTGGCATATAAAGGATGGAACTCGCAGGAATTCTTTTTTTTTTTTAATAATCAAGTTTATTGGTATTTTGAGAACAAATCGCAGAAAAAAACAATAGCAGCACATTCAGGCGTGGCAAAGAGGTGAGTTACATTTGAGAGAGAGACAATCAAGACTCGTACAACACTGTGGAAATGAGTAGGGCATCTGCAGGTGACCATACTTTTACAGGACCTGGCCGTGCCCCTCAGGGCACCAAATTGAACCACTTGCCCCTTATTTTACCAAAGAGCTCGGGACGGCCCCGGGCCTCAAAGAGGGGCTCCTCCTGTGTCCCGCACCAATCCATCCCCGTCTCCATTTCCGCATAGTAGGTGGCGTAGGCTGAGACCAGAGTGCCTCTATGTCGCGTTTCGCCACAGCCGTTCCGAGGAAGCGCTTATCAGCCTGGGAACCATCAAGGCCATCGAACACTCCCAGGAGCAGGCGTACCAGGTCGTGGGGAACTTTCCAAACCAAGGCCTGCGTGAGCTCCAGCTCCACCCCCGCCCAGAATGGTGCAAGAGCGGGGCATTGCCATGTCATGTGGTAAACGTCTGCAGGGGCGTGATTACAGCACACGCAGGACGGGGACGGTCGCATACGGGTGCTGTAGAGGCATGCAGGGGTGAGGTATGCCATTTGAGGTAGTAAAGTTGGACTAGGCGCAGCTTGGAGGAGGTCGTCAGAGTTTTGGGGGCCATAAGGGCATCCCTCCAATCCGCGTCCTCCAGGGGACCCAGCCACCCCACCCAGCGGGCTCGCAGCAGGTTCAGGGACGCGGGACAATTGTTCACCAGGGAGCGGTAAATGCGCAACACCCCCCCTCTGCTCAAGTTTCCCATCATCACCTGGGCTTCCATAGGGTTGAATTCGGGGAGGGATGTGGGAGATGGAATATGTGTTCGGAGGACATGCCGTAGTTGTAAGTACTTGTAAAATAGGGAGGAGTGGAGGGAGTGATGCTGCTGTAAGTCCGCATAGGATTGAATGTGGTCCCCTACTGATACGTCCCCCAATAACAAAATCCCGATGAGGTCCCATTGGCCGAAATTCTCGAGTGACGAGACCTCCTTCAGCCAAACACCACTCCACAGAGGCGTCTGTCTGGTGAGTTTCCGATCCCAGTTCATGTGACGCAAAGCAAAATGCCAGGCCATAAGTACCATTCGAGTGATGAAGGGGAGGACCTTTGGCACGGGGTCCCATAAAGGAAGGCATAGAGCTGTGTGAAATCCATTGACCGGAGTTCCACCCGGTACGCGGGGTCGGACTGGGACATCATGCTAAATGGAGAACAGTGGCAGCACAACAGACCATGCATGGCAGGAGGGAGGAGGCTAGTGCATGGATTCAGACAACAAAGGATTGGGAGGAGGTGGATGGGGCAGCAAGCTAACTGTTCAGAGAAGGCGGGAAGGCCAGTGGCAGAACAACGGCCACAAAGGGCTTTAAAAAGGGAGCAGGGACATGGACATGGATAATGGCTGGGCAAGGAGGAGGGGAGGCAGGAGCAGTAAGCTTGGGTAGGGGCAGCACAATGCCAGGCCAGGCCCTGCGTCCAACCCCCCACATCCATTGTGATAGGCATCTTACTTATCGTTAAAAAAAAACTAGAAATTTGCTGAAAAAAACAGAAATTACAGGGATGTTATAGTTAGACTCAGATTTCACACATGCACAACCAGTGAAATTTAGCAGTTATAGTTACCTGAGCTAACTATAACTTACGCCCCCGCAATGTTCTGCTAATGACCTCAGACATTACATCACTCATGACATGATCAGTTACATCACTCATGACATCACTCATGACAGCTCAAATGAGCTGTGAATGGAATACAACTATAATCGCTAGAACTTTATTTAGGGATAGTGTGTGTATATTAGCATCCCTTTTTTTTCTTTTCTTTTGTGTAAGAACCATTATAATATGCAACGTGCCCAGATCAATATGGCCGATAGCCTTTCACTTTTAAGTAATGTATATTCCATTGTTTATTTAGATGTTTGTAATCCTAAGTATGTTTATTATGAAAAAGTCACATTGACGAACATACAGGTATGTCGGTCACGGGGCAAGATATGCTGAAATGACATTGTGTGCTTATTAACACTTTTCTTTTCTTTATTGTATCAATTCCTGAACTTTCACATCGTGACCAGGCCAATATGGCTGCCAGCTTTTTAGATTAAAGAAATATGTAGTCCTTTGTTAATGTTGGCAACTGGAGACATATGTACATTTAAATAAGGAAGCTACAATGACGTCTTGTACCACTATCAAGGTTTGGATGAGCCGAAAAGTGTGGATCGCGTCCTTTGCAGAATAAATACTTCCAAACTACAAACTGAGTGCTGATTCCTTCCTTGTAAGAGTGAGAGGAGATTAAATACATATATATAAATTTACTGAAAAAAACACAAATTTTAGGGATGTTATAGTTAGACATTAGCATTTAAAAAACCTTAGATAATTACTGAAAAAAACACAGGTTTCAGGGACGTTATAGTTAGTCTGACATTCTACTCGTACATCACTGGTGACATCACTGATGGTATCTAAAATGACATCACTGATTATATCACTGATGACATCATCCAGTGATTTTGAGTGTTTCTAAAAAGTTTAAGAATGTGATATATATATATGATGATTCAGTCAGTGTGTGACTGGCTGTACAAGTGAGTGATATACTTGTCTGGAAGAATGTATGGGTGAGTGACTAATTTGTGTGAATGTCTGTATCAGTCAGTCAGTTGGTGGCTGCATAGGTTGGTGAATAGGTGTCTATACGGGTTATTGATTGATTGTCTGAGTACCTGTATGGGTACCTGAGTGCATGTGTGTTGTCTACTACCTGCATGGATGTGCGAGTGGGTGATTCATTGGCTAGGGGCTGTATGGGTGAGTGAGTGTGCATATGGCTGTTTTGGTGAGTGAATTAATGTCTCAGTGGTATATCTGTGAGTAACTGCATATGTGAATAGCAGTATAAGTGAGAGTTGGAGTATATAAGTGACTGTATGTGAAAGTGAGTGATTGTGAGAGTGGATGCATGGATGAGTGTGTGCTTGTGTCAGTGATTGTATAAGAGAGTAAGTATGTCTTAGTATCTGTCAATACATGAGTTGGTGTGTGTATAACTGTATAGGTGAGTAAATGGCATTGTGATTGACTATTTGGGTGACTGACTAGGTGTGTGAGTAACTCTATGGGTGAGTGGCGATGTGTGAGTGTCTGTACCAGTGTATGAGTGCATATAATAGTGGCTGTATTTATGAGTGACTGCATGTATGAGTGACTGTATGGGTGAGTGAGTGGATGTGTGTGTAGACCTATGAATCAGTGAGTGGGTGGGTATGTACTAACTGGTATTGTTGTGTCTATGGTTAAGAGAATGGTAGTCTGTATTTTAGAGTGGGGGTATATAAAAGGATATGGGTGTGAGTAGGTGCATCAGAGATTAAGTGGATGATGCCATCAGTGATGTCATTAGTGATGTCATGTGAGATGTCATCAGTGATGTCACTGACCATGACTTGAGTGATGTAATATGTTAATATGTGACATCATCAGCAGTAGAGGGGGAGTGAGTTTTATATATAAATATATATATATATATATATATTTTCACTGAAAAAACCATAGGTTTCAGGGGCATTATAGTTAGTTGGACATTTCACTCGTACAAAACCATAGAAATTCCCCTGTTATAGTTAGTTCAGCTAACTATAACTCGCGCGCCCGCAATTCACTGCTGATGACGTCAAATATTACATCACTCATGACATGGTCAGTGACATCACTCATGACATCACTGATGGCATCTCAATTGACATCACTGATGACATCACTGATAACATCATCCAGTGAATGCGTGTTTTTCTGACTAACTATAACTTGTGGGCCCGCAATGCACTGCTGATGACGTCACATATTACATCACTCATGACATTGTCAGTGACATAACTCATGACATCCCTCATGACATCTCAAATGACATCACTGATGACATCATTCTTGTGATAGAGTGGCAGAGTGGCAGACCTCCTCTCACCCTAATATAACCTTTGATACACACACTCAAAAATTCAAACTAACATTTTCAAAACAATGGACATACCAATACCAGTTACAACACGCCTATTCAGAAATTCCAAGATCTACACACACATTCACTCATTCACCAACAGTCCCTATACAGTCACTCATACATGTACCCACTCATCATATGTACTCATACACCTATACATCCTGTTACATACCGCCACTCATCCGTAGAGTTACTAATCTCACACACATAGTCACACATGCAAACAAAGTATCAAACATCCATTTACTTGCATATACAGTTATACACAAACTACCACACTTACTTTTACAGAAACTTACACATACTTACTCTCTTAAACAATCACTTATAGAAACACCTACTTATTTGTACAGGAACTCTTCCAATCTCTCACTCTCACTCTCACATATACTCACTTATATACACCAATACTCACATATACTAAACATATGTATTTACTCATAAATATACTTTTGAGACAGTCATTCACTCACTAACACACCCATACACACACTCATCCACCTGTACAATCCTGCATACATTCTGTCTTCAATACTTATAGACAGTGAGTCACTCATTCATGCATCTATGCACTAAGTAATACCCCCCACCGAACCATACAGACACTCAGACACTCATACTGATATTCCAAAAAACAACTAATAACCCATATAGACACTCATGTAGCTACTCACCAACCCATGCAGCCACTTATACACAAAGTGAGAGACTGATACAGATATTTACATATTTAAACATTAATCACTAACCCATGTATTCATGAAGAAACACTTAATCAGTCAATTTAAAATCAATTTTACAATAAAAATCATCCATTTAGACACTTATATACCCATTTATGATTCCATCGACCTTGAGATAAACAGATATAAAACATATTTCATTTTCAGAAAAGCACACATTCACTGGATGATGTCATCAGTGATATCATTTGAGATGTCATCAGGGATGTCATCAGTTATATCACTGACCATGTCATGAGTGATGTAATATGTGACGTCATCAGCAGTGCATTGCGGGCGCGCGAGTTATAGTTAGCGCACAAACTATAACAGGGGAATTTCTATGGTTTTGTACGAGTGAAATGTCCAACTAACTATAACGCCACTGAAACCTATGGTTTTTTCATTGAATTTCTAAGGTATTTTAAATACTAATTTCTAACTATAACGTGCCTGAAACCTATGGTTTTTTCAGTGAATATATATATATATGTATTATAATATGTATGCATGTGAAAATGTCTCGGTCTGCCTGTTTTCCTCGGTGACACAGAAAAAATGGGTGGAACTGATGTCAGCATGCCGACGAGGTCCTCTTATGTCTCCGATGACGTCATACGGTGTCGCGAGGGGTGCCGTCCTATTATGACATCCTCGTCGATGTGGGAGAGTTAGGAAAGACTTTCCGTGGAAAGCTGGTGCAGGGGATATTCACCTAAGTGTTCAGGCTAGTTCTTTTATGAGCAACTTTTTATGTTGCCACTCCAGAAACTGAAACCAATGATCCAAGGGCAGAGGCCATGCAGATAGGAACACAAGGTGGGGTGAACAGTCATGTGTACCGGCGCGACAGCGAAGTGACAAGCACCAAAATCCCCCAAAAAAGGTAACGAGGGTACTGAATAACACAGAATCTTCTCTTTGTATCTGTAAGGATCAACAAAGTTAAAATGCCCTAGTACCAAAAGGTAGAATTAGTGCTACAACGCTTCTGCCTCCCATACCTTGGAGGCGGCACATGGGTCATGCAGTACGGTCATACTGCGGTGGGACGCACACTCGTTGACCTCTCATGGCACTGCTCCACACTTCAGGGAGGATGCTTTCCATTAGCTATGTTTCTGATGACGTGTTGCGCCAGCCCCGTCCAACAACAGAACTCCTTTAGATCCAAACAGACTCTTCCACTTTCTCACCGGAAGTGAAACCAGGCCACGCGGACACTTTAACAATACAACAGCTGGGAATGCACTTTTCGGTAAAAAAAAACCATTCCTTCCTCCTAATTAATCAAATAAACGTCTCACAAAAGAACAGGGGCCAGCTTTTATCGGTAAAAAGTCATTACAATGACTTTTTTACTTCGCGATACCATTACAACGCATGCATTACCATGCATGCATTGTATATCGCAAAGTCATTACTACACATTTCTTTTGAACTCATGGTCATTTACCATGCATGCCTTTACAACAAATTTTGTTGTAAAGGTATGTATGGTAAATGACCATGCGTTCTAAAAAACATGTAGACGATCCACGTTGTTGTAAGGAAACAGAGGCTGTTCTGTTTCCTCACACAGATGTGCTTCGCCCCTCAGAGCTGACACGAAGTAGGAACCACAAGGAGAGAGGAACCACGAGGAGTGAGAGGTAAGGGAGATTGGGCATGGAGTGTTTTTTTTCCAGGGTTTAGGGTAGTGCAGTGGTATTTGGGTAGTGTAGAGGGGTCGTGCTGGGGGTAGTGTTTTAGGGTTTAGGGTAGTGCAGTGGTGTTTGGGTAGTGTAGGGGTTGTGCTGGGGTCGTGTTTTAGGGTTCAGAGTAGTGCAGTAGTGTAGGGGGTCATGCTGGGGTAGTGTTATAGGGTTTAGGGTAGTGCAGTGGTGTATGGGTAGTGTAGGGGGTCATGCTGGTGGTAGTGTTTTAGGGTTTAGGGTTGTGCAGTGGTGTTTTTGTAGTGTAGGGGGTCGTGCTGGGGCTAGTGTTTTATGGTTAGGGTAGTGCAGTGGTGTTTGGATAGTGTAGGGGGTCGTGCTGGGGGTAGATTTAGGGTTTAAGGTAGTGCAGTGGTGTTTAGGTAGTGTAGGGAGTTGTGCTGGGAGTCGTGTTTTAGGGTTTAGGGCAGTGCAGTGGTGGTTGTGTAGTATAGGGGGTTGTGCTGGGGGTACTGTTTTAGGGTTTATGGTAGTGCAGTGGTGTTTGGGTAGTGTAGGGGGTAGTGCTCGGGTAGTGTTTTAGGGTTTAGGGTAGTGCAGTGGTGTTTATGTAGTGTAGGGGTAATGTTTTAGGGTTTAGGGTAGTGCAGTGGTGTTTGTGTACTGTAGTGGGTCATGCTGGGTTCTAGTGTTTTAGGGTTTAGGGTAGTGCAGTGGTGTTTGTGTAGTGTAGAGGGTCATGTTTTAGGGTTTAGGGTCCTGCAGTTGTGTTTGGGTAGTGAAGGGGGTCATGCTGAGGGTAGTGTTTTAGGGTTTAGGGTAGTGCAGTGGTGTTTGTGTGGTGTAGGCAGTCATACTGGGGGTAGACTTAGTATTTAGGGTAGTGCAGTGGTGTTTGTGTAGTGTAGCGGATCATGCTGGGGTAGTGTTTTAGGGTTTTAGGCAGTGCAGTCATGTTTGTGTAGTGAAGGGGGTCGTGCTGGGGGTAGTGGTTTAGGGTTTAGGGTAGTGCAGTGGTGTTTGTGTATTGTAGGGAGTCGTGCTGGGGGTAGTGTTTTAGGGTTTAGGGTAGTGCAGTTATGTTTGGGAAGTGTAGGGTGTCGTGCTGGGGGTAGTTTTTTCAGGTTTAGGGTAGTGCAGTGGTGTTTGGGTAGTGGAGGGGGAAGTGTTTTAGGGTTTAAGGTAGTGCGCCCAACCAGCCACAATATCCTTGGACAAAGGGGATCCTGACTCTATTGAACGCTCCGCCAATTGAATAATTTGGGACAAGGGCCCTACCACATCCAAGACCTATCAATTCCTTTCTTGGGATACCTCATATTCTTGGAGAAAAAGGTACATAGTTTCTCATCAATTTCAGGCGGTTGATGGATTTCCCCACCATATACTCTGCCACTTTGGTGCCAGGGGTCCACTCCGCCGACCTGAGATGGTAAATAAGGGTAGGCTTGAACATGTCTGTGTGGACCCCGTCCTCAACCCGTGACTGAGAGAAGTGGGACTCTGGATGCCAGGGACGCCCCAAATCCTTATCCTCATCGGAGGAGAAATCGTCCTCCGATACACCCTCTCCATCTAAGGGAAACCCGCCGTCAGGGTCTACAATAGCGGTGACAGCATGAGGAAACTTCATAACAAATAAATCTCCCAAGATGGCCACCAGAGACAAAAGACTAAGAGCCCAAATGCAGCTCAAATATCACCCAGATGTAGCCCAAATGTAGCCCAATGACAGACGTGTGCAAAACACTTATTTTTTGTTTATTTGCAGTTTTATATAGTGCAGACTTGTCAGGTATTGGAGTGCTTTACATGAGCATTGGTTACATCACACAAGATCAAATTCATTTTGGTTGTAGAAATGGGGAGATTAAGTGATTTGACCAGAATCACAGAATGTTGAGCTGAAGCAGAAACTCCAACCTGGTTCCCCAGTTGCAAAGTCTGCAGCTCTGGAAGTAACACCACATCCTCACCCGTAGGTGCAACAATTAATCAAATGGTCAACTGGATAAAAAAAACATAAAGATAACAGCACTTAGAGCACTAACCATAATTTTGATGCAAATAAGACCCTCTCATATATGTAATTGCTAAAGGAAATGCTCTAGGTATTACAGTTTTGATTACATCAAGATGACGTCAGGCGTTCCACACTTTTGTAATAAATATAGAATGTTAGAAATCTAGTTGTTCATTGGGATACTGTTGAGAGGCAGAGCCCAGGGGCACAGACTCTGAAAATTGAATGCAGGTAGGAGAGTGCAGAGGCAACAATTTGACCACACTGGGCAGGCAGGAAGGGCAGTGGCAGCACAACAGACTATGGAGGGCAGTGGAAAGGGGGGCAAGGGCAACAAACCAACAATACAGGACTGGCAAGAGAGGCTGTAGCAATATAATAGACCATCGTGGGCAGAAGGAAGAGGCAGTGATAGTACAACCATACATGCCAACAGAACCGTTTCAGCCAGGAAACGTCCAATGTTTTTAAGCTCAAATGGGCTTTATTTGATCTGTCTCCTGTCTACAATCTCCTCTTTTTCAATGTTACTCAAAGGGGAAAATCAATACCCTAGTTTTTTTTCAAAATCTCTTACCAAGATCAAAATGTTCGCAAGTATGGTACATTGGATCATAGTAGGCAGGAGGAATTGGGGCAGGGACATGGACTTGGATAACAGAGGACAGGAGGGACATGGAGAGGTGCACCAAACTGACCCTACAGGGCAGGCATCAGGGTTTGCAGAAGCACAATACACCACATAGGGCATGCGGGACGGGAGTGCAGCACAACAATCCATAGAAAGCAATAGGGAGGGGACAGGACCATGCACATGGACAACAGATAACAGAGGAGAAAGAGGCAATGGTAGCTAGCTAACTATAATGGACAGACAGGAGAGAAAGCTGCAGCATAACAGACCATAAAGGGCAGGAGGGACAGATCAGGGGCATTACAATGGAACAGACAAGCCAGGAGGGAGGCAATAGGGGTCTGCACATGGCAACAGAGGGCTGGGGGCAAGGTGGCAGGGCAGGAGCAGCAAGATGACCATGGAGGTCAGGCAGCATGGGCACTAGAAACAAGACACACCATGGAGAGCAACAGTGAGACTAAGATGGCATACACACAGACCATGGAGGGAAGGTGGGAGGGGGTCAGGGGCAGCTAGCTGACCACACAAGGAAGGTGGGAGGGGCCATGGCAGCACAGAAGATCATGCATGGCAAGCGGGAGGGTTAGTGGCAGCACAATGGCTATGATGGGCAAGAAGAAGGGTGCAGGGGCATGCACAAAGGACCATGGAGGATAGAAGGGAGGGTCAGGACCTGGGCACAGACAACTGAGTTCAGGGGAAGGGGCCTCACAACAGACCGCGCAGGGCAGGCAGGAGGAGCAGTTGCAGCACAACACACCAGGGAGGGCAGAAGGGTGTGGCAGTAAAATGGACCATGGAGGACAGGAGGAAGGGGATAGGGGCATGGCATGTGGACAGGCAGGGTGGAGGTGGCAGGGACAGGTTACAATCATCTGACAATGCTAGGCAGGTGGGAGGGGAGTGGCAGCTCAACAGAACACTCAGAGTAGATAGGAGTGGTAGGTTCATGGAACATGGTGGGCAAAAAGGATGGAGCAGGGTCATGCACAAAGACATTGGAGGGCAGGGGGAGGGAGAATAGGGGAAGCAAACTAAGCACAGAGGCCAAGAAGGAGGTCAATGATGGGCCATAGAATTGGGCAATGGAGGGCAGGAGGAGTGGACTGGTACATCATGCTAAATGGAGGGAAGTGGCAGCACATCAGACCATGCATGGTCGGAGGGAGGAGGCTAGTCCATGGATTCAGACAACAGAGGATAGGGAGGAGGTGGATTGAGCAGCAAGCTAACTGTTCAGAAAAGGTGGGTATTAGGAACTGTATTGTTTTTAAAATGTGTGTCTGTGCGAACTACTTAAAATATGAACAAGTATGCAGCATAATCTCACTTTTATTCAGGAAGAAGAGGACGTTTGTGACTGTGACTCCGGGCTCACTTGGCAGAAACACCCCCTGACCCTCCACCCCCCATCGCAAAATGTAATGCCCGTGAAAAGGGTAGGTGGACGCAGTGTTATATAGAACATAGTCCTGAGAGCACGATTGAAAATGAAAACAAGATATAGTATATGGTATAAACTATGCACCAAAAAGTGTGATATAAGATGAACCAGGGCATGAAATATAATATGCAATACATTGTGCTCAATGACAGATTCATTGAAGAGCGCGAGATAGCACAGGCACTAGCACGTGCTATGCGATATGCGCCTTGGAGTGTAATATGCACAGGGCAGTGTTGTGTAACCTAACTAGTCTCTAAAGTTGTAATATAAAATATGTGCTGGGGAGTATAACGTTGCATATGCACTGTGACAAAGATATGGATCCCAGATTGTAATATGTATGGTATAGCGTGTGCGTTATAACATAGGCATCGAGGACGGCACGTTAGATGGGCAATATAACCCGTGCGAAGGCAAGTGTGGCATGACATATTCACGGGGTGGTGTTACAGTGCACATGGTCTAGAGAGTGTCATAGCATACGCACTAGCTAGTGGAATACAACACAGGTGTGTGGCACTCGGCGGGCACTGGTGGGTGTAACACAGCATTGCACTCAGCCAGGAGCACGCTGTGACTCTCAAGTTAGGTTTGTCTCCTTTCCAGAGAGTAAAATAAAAAGTATTACACATCCGGCGGTGGATGTGTGTTTTATTAACCGTGAGGGGGGTTTCTTGCATAGTTTGGTCGAATTTTTGTCGAATCCACTTTGAATGCCCTAAACCCTAAAACACTCCACCCAGCACGACCCCCTACACTACACAAACACCACTGCACTACCCTAAACCCTAAATATACCCCCAGGACAACCCCCTACACTACACAAACATCACTGTACTACTCTAAACCCAAAAACACCACCCCCAAGTACGAACCCCTACACTACACCAACACCACTGCACTACCCTAAACCCTAATACACTACCCCAGGATGAACCCTGCACTACCCAAACATCACTGCACTACCCTAAAACCTAATAAAGTACCCCCAACACATCCCCCACACTACAAAAACACCACTGCACTGCCGTAAACCCTAAAACACTACCCACAGCTCAACCCCCTATACTACACAAACATCCTGTACTACCCTAAACCCTGAAACACCAGCCCCAGCATGACCCCCTACACTGCCTGAACACCACTGCACTGCCCTAAACCCTTAAACACCACCCCCAGCAAGACCCCCTACACAGCCCAAACACCACTGCCCTAAACCCTGAAACACTACCCCCAGCAAGACCCCTTACACTGCCTGAACACCACTACCCTAAACCCTGAAACACCACCCCCAGCAATACCCCCTACACTGCCCGAGCACCACTGCACTGCCCTAAACCCTGAAATACCACCCCTGCATGACACCCTACACTGCCCGAGCACCACTGCACTGCCCTAAACCCTAAACAACACCCCCAGCACGACCCCCAACTCTGCCCCAACACCACTGCTCTGCCCTAAACCCTAAAACACCACCCCCTGCACGACCCCCTACTCTGCCCGAACACCACTGCACTGCCCTAAACCCATAAACACCATCCTCCTGCATGACACCCTACACTGCCCATACACCACTGCACTGCCCTAAACCCTGAAACACCACCTTCCTGCATGACCCCCTACATTGACCGAACACCACTGCACTGCCCTAAACCCTGAAACACCACCCCCCTGCACAACCTCCTACACTGCCCGAACACCACTGCACTGCCCTAAACCCTGAAAAACCACCCCCGCATGACCCCCTACACAGCCCGAACACCACTGCACTGCCCTAAACTCTGAAACACCACCCCCGGCACGACCCCCTACACTGCCTGAACACCACTGCACTGCCCTAAACCCTTAAACACCACCCCCAGCAAGACCCCCTACACAGCCCAAACACCACTGCCCTAAACCCTGAAACACTACCCCCAGCAAGACCCCTTACACTGCCTGAACACCACTACCCTAAACCCTGAAACACCACCCCCAGCAATACCCCCTACACTGCCCGAGCACCACTGCACTGCCCTAAACCCTGAAATACCACCCCTGCATGACACCCTACACTGCCCGAGCACCACTGCACTGCCCTAAACCCTAAACAACACCCCCAGCACGACCCCCAACTCTGCCCCAACACCACTGCTCTGCCCTAAACCCTAAAACACCACCCCCTGCACGACCCCCTACTCTGCCCGAACACCACTGCACTGCCCTAAACCCATAAACACCATCCTCCTGCATGACACCCTACACTGCCCATACACCACTGCACTGCCCTAAACCCTGAAACACCACCTTCCTGCATGACCCCCTACATTGACCGAACACCACTGCACTGCCCTAAACCCTGAAACACCACCCCCCTGCACAACCTCCTACACTGCCCGAACACCACTGCACTGCCCTAAACCCTGAAAAACCACCCCCGCATGACCCCCTACACAGCCCGAACACCACTGCACTGCCCTAAACTCTGAAACACCACCCCCGGCACGACCCCCTACACTGCCCGATCACCAAGGAATTCCCACTGCAAATCTGGCGCCCCCTCGGACCCTATCCCTGCTAAACTTATGGGAGAGCTGGCTCCCTCGTTAGCCTATTCCTTCCTTTCCATCTGGAACGCCTCCCTCCTCCATGGCTTCTTCCCTACCACTTGGAAGGAGGCTTTGGTGATTCCCATCTTAAAAAAGGCTGATGCTGATCCCACCATCTTCGCCAACTACCGCCCCATTTCCCTTCTCCCCAAACCCGCAAAGGTCTTGGAAAAAGCCGTACAGCTGCAACTCACAGAGTATTTGGAAAGCAACTCTCTACTGCACGACTCACAATCCGGATTCCGGGCGGGATTCAGCACAGAGACGGCATTGCTGGAAGTATCGGAAACGATCCGGGAATGCGTGGACAGGGGCGAGGAGGCTATGCTGGTCCTCCTCGACCTGTCCGCTGCATTTGATACTGTCTCCCACCTCATCCTCCTTGACCGACTCAAACAGATAGGCATTTGCGGCACTGCCTTTAGCTGGATCAAGTCCTTCCTTTCAGGAAGAAGTCAGAGGGTGTTGTTGCGGCCTTTCAAATCGGAGGATAAACCCTTGTCATGCGGTGTGCCACAGGGCTCTGCCCTCAGCCCTCTATTTTTTAACATCTATCTTGCCCCACTGGCCGACGTTGTGGAGTCCTACGGAGTCAGAGTGGTCTCTTATGCTGACGATACTCAGCTGATGTTTTCCTTCAGAGACCACTCGGACTCCGCGTTCGCCAACTTCCGCCAGTGCCTCAACAACATCAGTGTCTGGATGACTGATAACCACCTTAGACTCAATGCAGACAAGACAGAGGTGCTGTTTTTTAACCAGAAAAATCCCATCCCTTCCTCTTGGTGGTGGCCCACGGCACTTGATCCTGCTCCCTCTCCCGTTCACTCTGCTCGTAACCTGGAATTTCAGTTTGACGACTCCCTCTCATGCAAAACTCAGGTCAATAAAGTGACCTCTGCCTGCTTCCTGAAGTTGCGCATGATCAAAAAGATACTTCCCTATCTCCCTCTGGACTCCCGCCGTACAGTTACCCATGCCCTCATCACGTCTCACCTGGACTATGCCAACAGCCTTTATGCTGGTGCCCCCCAATATCTGATAGACCGGCTACAGATTGTCCAGAATGCAGCGGCCAGATTGATTGGTAATATCCCCTACCGTCAATCAGTCTCCGCTTATCGTAAGGTACTTCACTGGCTACCGGTGGCCAGCCGTATCCAGTTCAAGATCCTTACCCTCGCCTACCGAGCCATCAATGGCCTCGGACCCAACTACTTGCAAAAACGTGTCTCATTATCCCGTTCCATCAGATCCCTGAGATCCAATGACCTCCGCCTTCTGATCTCTCCAAGTTTTAGACTCACTAGAATGGGTGGCAGAGGGTTCAGTCTTATCGCGGCAAAATTGTGGAACGCTCTGCCAATCGATCTTAGATTCTGTCCTTCTGAATCCTTCTTCCGGGCCAGACTCAAAACTTGGCTCTTTTCCGGACTCTGATTCTTATCCCGCTGTTTCCCTCCCTGCCCTTTCTCCTCACCTGGAGGTTCTGGTTCTAGCGCCGGGACACCCCCTCGGGGGTAGCTGTGCGCTCTACAAACTACATAAATAAAATAAATAAATAACACACAAAAAGAAGGTGCACTCAAAGCTAAACTGCCCTAAACCCTGAAACACCACCCCCTGCATGACCCCCTTCACTGCCCGAACACCAATGCACTACCCTAAACCCTAAAACACTACCCCAGCACAACCCTACACTGCCCAAACACCACTGCACTGCCCTAAACCCTGAAACACCACCCCCTGCATGACCCCCTTCACTGCCCGAACACCAATGCACTACCCTAAACCCTAAAACACTACCCCAGCACAACCCTACACTGCCCAAACACCACTGCACTGCCCTAAACCCTAAAACACCACCCCCAGCATGACCCACTGCACTGCCTGAACACCACTGCACTGCCCTAAACCCTAAAACACCACCCCCAGCACTACCCCCTACACTACCCAAACAACAGTGCACTACCCTAAACCTAAAACACTACCCCATCAGTACCCTAACATTACACAAACACCACTGCACTGCCCTAAACCTAAAAACAGCACCCTCAGCATGACCCCCTACACTACACAAACACCACTGCACTGCCCTAAACACTAAAACACCACCTCCAGCACAACCACCTTCACTACACAAACACCAATGCACTACCCTAAACCCTAAAACACTACCCCCAACACGACCCCTTTCACTGCTAGAACACCAATGCACTACCCTAAACCCTAAAACACTAGCCCAGCACAACCCCCTACAGTGCCCAAACACCACTGCACTACCGTAAACCCTAAAACACCACCCCCAGCATGACCCCCTACACTGCCTGAACACCACTGCACTGCCCTAAACCCTAAAACACCACCCCCAGCACGACCCACTACACTGCCTGAACACCACTGCACTGCCCTAAACCCTAAAACACCACCCCAGCACTACTCCTACACTACCCAAACAACAGTGCACTACCCTAAACCCTAAAACACTACCCCCAGGAGAACCCCCTACACTACCCAAACACCACTGCACTACCCTAAACCCTAAACCACTACCCCCAGCATGACCCCTGCACTACCCAAACACCACTGCACTACCCGAAACCCTAAACCACTACCCCCAGCATGACCCCATATACTACGCAAACACCACTGCACTACCCTAAACCCTATAACACTACTCCCAGCATGACCCCTACACTACCCAATCACAACTGCACTACCCTAAACCCTAAAACACTCCCCAGCCCGACTCCCTCCACTACCCAAACAGCACTGCACTACCCTAAACCCTAAATCTACCCCCAGCACGACCCCCTACACTACACAAACATCACTGCACTACCCTAAACCCTAAAACATCACCCCAGCAGGACCCCCTACACCACACCAACATCACTGCACTACCCTAAACCCTAAAAGACCACCCCAGCATGACCCCTACACTACCCAAACACCACGGCAATACCCGAAAACCTAAAACACTACCCCAACACGACTCCCTACACTACAAAGACACCACTGCACTGCCCTAAACCCTAAAACACTATCCACAGCTCGACCCCCTACACTACACAAACACCACTGCACTACCCTAAGCCCTAAATCTACCCCAAGCACGACCCCCTACACTACACAAACACCCTGCACTACCCTAAACCCTGAAACACCAGCCCCAGCATGACCCCCTACACTACCCAAACACCACAGCAATACCCGAAAACCTAAAACACTACCCCCAACACGACTCCCTACACTAAAAAGACACCACTGCACTGACCTAAACACTAAAACACTATCCACAGCTCGACCCCCTACACTACACAAACACCACTGCACTACCCTAAGCCCTAAATCTACCCCAAGCATGACCCCCTACACTACACAATCACCCTGCACTACCCTAAACCCTGAAACACCAGCCCCAGCATGACCCCCTACACTGCCAGAACATCACTGCACTGCCCTAAACCCTGAAACACCAGCCCCAGCACGACCCCCTACACTGCCCGAACACCACTGCACTGCCCTAAACCCAGAAAAAACACCCCCAGCAAGACCGCCTACACTGCCCAAACACCACTGCCCTAATCCCTGAAAGACTACCCACAGCAAGACCCCCTACACTGGTGCCCGAACACCACTGCAATAAACCCTGAAACACCACCCCCAGCAAGACCACCTACACTGCCCAAGCACCACTGCACTGCCCTAAACCCTAAACACCACCCCCAGCACAACCCCCTACTCTGCCCGAACACCACTGCTCTCCCTCAACCCTAAAACACCACCCCAGCACAACTCACTCCACTGCCCGAATACCACTGCACTGTCCTAAACCCTAAAACACCACCCCCAGCACAATCCCATACACTGCCCGAACACCTCTGTACTGCCCTAAACCCTGAAACACCACCCCCAGCACGACCCCCTACCCTGCCCGGACACCACTGCACTGCCCTAAACCCTGAAACACCACCCCAGCAAGACCCCCTACACTGAGTGAACACCACTGCACTGCCCTAAACTCTGAAACACCATCCCCCTGCACGACATCCTACACTGCCCAAACACCACTGCACTGCCCTAAACACTGAAACACCAACCCCCTGTACGACCTCCTACAATGCCTGAACCCCACTGCACTAAACCCTGAAAAACCACCCCACACGACCCCCTACACTGCCCGAACACCACCACACTGTCCTAAACTCTGAAACACCACCCCTCGCACGACCCCCTACACTGCCCAAACACCACTGCACTGCCCTAAACCCTGAAACACCCCCCCGCACAACCCCCTACACTGCCCGAACATCACTGCACTGCCCTAAACCCTGAAACACCACCCCCAGCACGACCCCCTACACTGCCCGAACACCTCTGTACTGCCCTAAACCCTGAAACACCACCCCCAGCACGACCCCCTACACTGCCCGGACACCACTGCACTGCCCTAAACCCTGAAACACCACCCCAGCAAGACCCCCTACACTGAGTGAACACCACTGCACTGCCCTAAACTCTGAAACACCATCCCCCTGCACGACACCCTACACTGCCCAAACACCACTGCACTGCCCTAAACACTGAAACACCAACCCCCTGTACGACCTCCTACACTGCCTGAACACCACTGCACTAAACCCTGAAAAACCACCCCACACGACCCCCTACACTGCCCGAACACCACCACACTGTCCTAAACTCTGAAAAACCACCCCTCGCACGACCCCCTACACTACCCAAACACCACTGTACTGCCCTAAACCCTGAAACACCCCCCCGCACAACCCCCTACACTGCCCGAACATCACTGCACTGCCCTAAACCCTAAAACACCACCCTCAGCACGACCCCCTATATTACAAAAACACCACTACACTGCCCTAAACCCTAAAACACCACCCACAGCATGACCCCTACACTACACAAACACCAATGCGCTGCCCTAACCACTAAAACACCACCCCCAGCACGACCCTCTTCACAACTCAAACACCAATGCACTATCCTAAACCCTAAAACTCTACCCCAACACGACCCCCTTCACTGCCCGAACACCACTGCACTACCCTAAACCCTAAAACACTACCCCAGCACAACCCCCTAAACTGTCCGAACACCACTACACTACCCTAAACCCTTAAACACCACCCCCATCACAACCTCCTACACTGTCTGAACACCACTGCACTGCCCTAAACCCTAAAACACCACCCCCAGCAGGACCCCCTAGAGTGCCTGAACAACGCTGCACTGCCCTAAACCCTAAAACACCACCCCCAGCAGTACCCCTACACTATCCAAACACCACTGCACTACCCTAAACCCTAAACCACTACCCCCCAGCATGACCCCCTACACTATCCAAACACCATTGCACTACCTTAAACCATAAATCTACCCCCAGCACGACCCCCTACACTACACAAACACCACTGCACTACCCTAAGCCCTAAATCTACCCCAAGCACGACCCCCTACACTACACAAACACCCTGCACTACCCTAAACCCTGAAACACCAGCCCCAGCATGACCCCCTACACTACCCAAACACCACAGCAATACCCGAATACTTAAAACACTACCCCCAACACGACTCCCTACACTAAAAAGACACCACTGCACTGACCTAAACACTAAAACACTATCCACAGCTCGACCCCCTACACTACACAAACACCACTGCACTACCCTAAGCCCTAAATCTACCCCAAGCATGACCCCCTACACTACACAATCACCCTGCACTACCCTAAACCCTGAAACACCAGCCCCAGCATGACCCCCTACACTGCCAGAACATCACTACACTGCCCTAAACCCTGAAACACCAGCCCCAGCACGACCCCCTACACTGCCCGAACACCACTGCACTGCCCTAAACCCAGAAAAAACACCCCCAGCAAGACCGCCTACACTGCCCAAACACCACTGCCCTAAACCCTGAAAGACTACCCACAGCAAGAGCCCCTACACTGGTGCCCGAACACCACTGCAATAAACCCTGAAACACCACCCCCAGCAAGACCACCTACACTGCCCAAGCACCACTGCACTGCCCTAAACCCTAAACACCACCCCCAGCACAACCCCCTACTCTGCCCGAACACCACTGCTCTCCCTCAACCCTAAAACACCACCCCAGCACAACTCACTCCACTCCCGAATACCACTGCACTGTCCTAAACCCTAAAACACCACCCCCAGCACAATCCCATACACTGCCCGAACACCTCTGTACTGCCTTAAACCCTGAAACACCACCCCCAGCACGACCCCCTACCCTGCCTGGACACCACTGCACTGCCCTAAACCCTGAAACACCACCCCAGCAAGACCCCCTACACTGAGTGAACACCACTGCACTGCCCTAAACTCTGAAACACCATCCCCCTGCACGACATCCTACACTGCCCAAACACCACTGCACTGCCCTAAACACTGAAACACCAACCCCCTGTACGACCTCCTACAATGCCTGAACCCCACTGCACTAAACCCTGAAAAACCACCCCACACGACCCCCTACACTGCCCGAACACCACCACCCTGTCCTAAACTCTGAAACACCACCCCTCGCACGACCCCCTACACTGCCCAAACACCACTGCACTGCCCTAAACCCTGAAACACCCCCCCGCACAACCCCCTACACTGCCCGAACATCACTGCACTGCCCTAAACCCTGAAACACCACCCCCAGCACGACCCCCTACACTGCCCGAACACCTCTGTACTGCCCTAAACCCTGAAACACCACCCCCAGCATGACCCCCTACACTGCCCGGACACCACTGCACTGCCCTAAACCCTGAAACACCACCCCAGCAAGACCCCCTACACTGAGTGAACACCACTGCACTGCCCTAAACTCTGAAACACCATCCCCCTGCACGACACCCTACACTGCCCAAACACCACTGCACTGCCCTAAACACTGAAACACCAACCCCCTGTACGACCTCCTACACTGCCTGAACACCACTGCACTAAACCCTGAAAAACCACCCCACACGACCCCCTACACTGCCCGAACACCACCACACTGTCCTAAACTCTGAAACACCACCCCTCGCACGACTCCCTACACTGCCCAAACAACACTGTACTGCCCTAAACCCTGAAACACCCCCCCGCACAACCCCCTACACTGCCCGAACATCACTGCACTGCCCTAAACCCTAAAACACCACCCTCAGCACGACCCCCTATATTACAAAAACACCACTACACTGCCCTAAACCCTAAAACACCACCCACAGCATGACCCCTACACTACACAAACACCAATGCACTTCCCTAACCACTAAAACACCACCCCCAGCACGACCCTCTTCACAACTCAAACACCAATGCACTATCCTAAACCCTAAAACTCTACCCCAACACGACCCCCTTCACTGCCCGAACACCACTGCACTACCCTAAACCCTAAAACACTACCCCAGCACAACCCCCTAAACTGTCCGAACACCACTACACTACCCTAAACCCTTAAACACCACCCCCAGCACAACCTCCTACACTGTCTGAACACCACTGCACTGCCCTAAACCCTAAAACACCACCCCCAGCAGGACCCCCTAGAGTGCCTGAACACCGCTGCACTGCCCTAAACCCTAAAACACCACCCCCAGCAGTACCCCCACATTACCCAAACACCAGTGCACTACCCTAAACCCTAAAACACTACCCCCAGCAGTACCCCTACACTATCCAAACACCACTGCACTACCCTAAACCCTAAACCACTACCCCCCAGCATGACCCCCTACACTATCCAAACACTATTGCACTACCCTAAACCATAAATCTACTCCAGCACGACCCCCTACACAACCCAAACACCACTGCACTACCCTATACACTAAAATACTACCCCCAACACGACCCCCTACACTACACCAACACCACTGCACTAACCTTAACCCTAAAACACTACCCCAGCACGACACCCTACACTACCCAAACACCACTGCACTACCTAAACCCTAAAACACTACCCCCAGCACAACCCCCTACACTACACAAACACCACTGCACTGTCCTAAACCCCAAAACAGCACCCCCAGCATGACCCCCTATACTACACAAACACCACTGCACTACCATAAACCCTAAATCTATCCCAAGCATGACACCCTACACTACAGAAATATCACTGCACTACCCGAAACCCTAACACACTTCCACCAGCATGACCCCCAACACTACCCAAATACCAGTGCACTACCCTAAACCCTAAAACACTACCCCCAGCATGACCCCCTACACTACACAAACACCACTGCACTACCCTAAACCCTAAAACACTACCCTCAGCATGACCCCCTACACTACCCAAACCCCACTGCACTACCCTAAACCCTAGAAGAGTAACCACCACCCCATGCCCAATCCTCTTTATCTTTCACTCCTCATGGTTCCCTCTCCTCGTGGTTTCTGCTTCATGTCGTCTTTGAGGGGCGGTGCACGTCATTGTGAGCAAACAGAACAGCCTCTGTTTCCTTACAACGACGTGGATCATCTATATTTTTTTAGAGCTCATGGTCATTTACCATACATACATTTACATCAACATTTGTGGTAATGGCATGCGTGGTAAATGACCATGCATTCTAAAATAATGCGTAGTAATGTCATCACAGTGTACAACGCATGCGTGGTAATGCATGCGTTGTAATGGTATCATAAAGTAAAAAAGTCGTTGTAACAGCTGTTTACTGATGAAAGCTGGCCCCTGTTCTTCAGTGAATCGTTTATTTGATAAATTAGGAGGAAGGAATGTGTTTTTTTTACCGAAAAGTGCAGTCCAGGCTGTTGTATTGTGAGTGTCCGAGTGGCCTGGTTTCACTTCCGGTGAGAGAGTGGAAGAGTCTGTTTGGATCTAAAGGGGTTCTGCTGTTGCACGCGGCCAGCGCGACACGTCATCAGAAAACACAGCTAATGGAAAGCGTTGTCCCCAAAGTGTGGAGCAGTGCCATGAGAGGTCAACGAGTGTGCGTTCCACCGCAGTATGACCGTACCGTGTGACCCATGTGCATCCATCGCAGGTCCTCTTCAAGACCGTTGTAGCACTAATTCTACATTTTGGAACTAGGGCATTTTAACCTTGTTGTTCCTGCCAGATACAAAGAGAAGATTCTGTGTTATTCAGTGCCCTTGTTACCTTTTCTGTGGGTAGAGGTGCTCGTCACTTCGCTGCCCCACCGGTGCACATGACTGGGCTCCCCACCTCATGTGCCATCTGCAGGGCCTCTGCCCTCGGATCACTGGTTTCTGTTTCTGGAGTGGCAACACAAACAGTTGCTCCCAAAGGACTAGCCTGAACACTTAGGTGAATATCCCCTGTGCCAGCATTCAGCGGAAATTCTTTCCTAGGTCTTCCATGTCAACGACGATGTCATAATAGCACGGCTCCGCTCGCGACACCGTGTGATGTCATAGGAGCCATAAGAGGACCTCGGCGGCGTGCTGATGTCAGTTCCACCCATTTTTTCCATGCCACCGAGGTAAACAGGTGGACCGACACATTTTCACATGTATACATAGTATACTAAATGTATATATATATATATATATTCACTGAAAAAACCATAGGTTTCAGGGACGTTATAGTTAGCTGGACTTTTCACTCGTACAAAACCATTGAAATTCCCCTGTTATAGTTAGTTCAGCTAACTATAACTCGCGCGCCCGCAATTCACTGCTGATGACGTCAAATATTACATCACTCATGACATGGTCAGTGACATCACTCATGACATCACTGATGGCATCTCAATTGACATCACTGATGACATCACTGATAACATCATCCAGTGAATGCGTGTTTTTCTGAAAATGACATATGTTTTATATATGTATATCTCAAGGTCGATGGAAGAATAAATGGGTATATAAGTGTCTAAATGGATGATTTGTTTTTGAAAAATTGATTGTATAACTGACTGATTAAGTGTATCTTAGTGAATACATGGCTTAGTGAGGAATGTTTAAATATGTAAATATTTATATCAGTCTCTCACTTTGTGTATAAATGGCAGCATGGATTGGTGAGTAGCTACATGAGTGTCTATATAGGTTATTAGTTGGTTTTTTGAGTATCAGTATGAGTGTCTGTATGGTTCGGTGGGGGGTATTACATAGTGCATAGGTGCATGAATGAGTGACTCACTGTTTGTATGTGTTGAAGACAGCATGTGTGCAGGACTGTATGGGTGGATGAGTGTGTGCATGGGTGTGTTAGTGAGTGAATGACTGTCTCAATAGTGTCTCTATGAGTAACTACATATGTTTCAAACTAGTATATGTGACTATTGGTGTATATAAGTGAGTATATGTGAGAGTGAGAGATTGAAGAGTTCCTTTATGAATAAGTATGTGTTTCTATAAGTGATTGTTTAAAAGACTAAGTATGTGTAAGTTTATGTAGAAGTAAGTGTGGTGGTGTGTGTATAAATGTATATGCAAGTAAATGGATGTTTGATTCTTTATTAGCATGAGTGACTATGTGTGTAAGTAACTCTATGGATGAGTGGCGTTGCGTAACAGGATGTATAGGTGTATGAGTACATATGATGAGTGAGTACATGTATGAGTGACTGTATAGGACTGTTGGGGAGTGAGTGGATGTGTATGTGGATATTAGAATTACTGAATAGGTTGGTGTAAATGGTATTGGTATGTCCATTGTTTTGGAAATGTTAGTTTCTATTTTTGAATGTGTGTTTCAATGGTTATATAAGGGGGAGAGGAGGTCTGCCACTCTATCACAAGGATGATGTATTCAGTGATGTCATCAGTGATGTCATTTGAGATGTCATCAGTGATGTCATGAGTGATGTCACTGACCATGTCATGAGTGATGTAATATGTGACGTCATCAGCAGTGCATTGCAGGCGCGCGAGTTATAGTAAGCTGAACTAACTATAACGGAGGAATTTCAATGGTTTTGTACGAGTGAAAAGTCCAGCTAACTATAACGCCCCTGAAACCTATGGTTTTTTCAGTTTATTTTTAAGGGTATTTAAATACTAATTCCTAACTATAACGTCACTGAAACCTATGTTTTTTTCAGTGAATTTCAAAGATGTTTTAAATGCTAATTTCTAACTATGCCTACAGAGATATGACATGTGAAGAAAGAAGGAAAAACACACAGAAAGAAAAAAAAGAAATGCAGAAAGAAGCAACAGAAGTCCTCAAAGACGAAGAAAAGTGCAGGAAGAAGGATAACCTGCAGAAAGAACAAACACAAGAGCAGAAAGAAGCCTTGTTGCAAAATCATCCTGTACCCTCAACTTTTTCAGACGGATACTGGTGGTAACTGAGTCTGACTAACCAGTCCTAGAGCCAGTGCTATGTTAAAAGACACTCAGAATACAGTGAAAACACCTACATACACTAGGGAAGACTATGCATTGGGGTCCCCCTGTGATTAGCATGACCTCCTCTGTAAGCCCCTAGTATATAATAGGGCAGGGGATTAAAACTACCTCTTAAAACGCACCACAGGGCGTGTTTGCACACGTCACCTCAGGCCCCGCCCCTTCCCTTCCCCACTGTGTAAACATGCTCTGTGGCTGTTTTAAGTTAGAGATTAAGTCCCCGTGAATCCTGACGGTCCCTAGAGCGCCACAGAGCTGTGTTCCTCCTGTCCTCCATGGTCCATGGTCCATTTTACTGCCACACCCTTCTGCCCTCCCTGGTCTGTTGTGCTGCAACTGCTTCTCCTGCCTGCCACGTGCGGTCTGTTGTGAGGCCCCTTCCCCTGAACACTCTTGTCTGTGCTCAGGTCCTTACCCTCCCTTCTATACTCCATGGTCCTTTGTGCATGCCCCTACACCCTCCTTCTTGCCCATCATAGCCATTGTGCTGCCACTAACCCTCCCGCTTGCCATGCATGGTCTTCTGTGCTGCCACGGCCCCTCCCTCCTTTCCTGTGTGGTCAGCTAGCTGCCCCTGACCCCCTCCCACCTTCCTTCCATGGTCTGTGTGTATGCCATCTTTACCCTCTGTTCTCCATGTGCATGGTCCTGTCCCCTCCTCATTGCTTTCTATGGATTGTTGTGCTGCACTCCAATCCCGCATGCCCTGTGTGGTGTATTGTGCTGCTGCAAACCCTGATGCCTGCCCTGTAGGGTCAGTTTGGTGCACCTCTCCATGTCCCTCCTGTCCTCTGTTATCCGAGACCATGTCCCTACCCCAATTTCTCCTGCCTTCCATGATCCAATGTACCATACTTGTGAACATTTTGAGCTTGGTAACAGGGAGATTTTGTAACAAAAACTGGGGAATTGATTTTCCCCTTTGAGTTACATTGAAAAAGAGGAGATTGTAGACAGGAGACAGATCAAATATAGCCCATTTGAGCTTAAAAATATTGGATGTTTCCTGGCTGAATTGGGTCTGTTGTCATGTATGGTTGTACGACCACTGCCTCTTCCTTCTGCCCACAATGGTCTATTATATTGCCATAGCCTCTCTTGCCAGTCCTGTATTGTTGGTTTGTTGCCCCTGGCCCCCTTTCCACTGCCCTCCATAGTCTGTTGTGCTGCCACTGCCCTTCCTGCCTGCCCAGTGTGGTCAAATTGTTGCCTATGCACCCTCCTAACTGCCTTCAATTTTCAGAGTCCGTGCCCCTGGCCTCTGCCTCTCAACAGTGTCCTAATGAACAAATAGATTGCTAACATTCTATATTTATTACAAAAGTATGGAACGCCTGACGTCATCTTGATGTAATCAAAACTGTAATACCTAGAGCATTTCCATTAGAAATTACATATATGAGAGGATCTTATTTGCATCAAAATTATGGTTAGTGCTCTAAAAAACTAAGATGAGGTAATATTTTCTGAGTTTTGAAATAGCGACAAAGCACTTTTAAATTATTTGTTATCTTTATGTTTTTTTATCCAGTTGACCACTTGATTAAATGCTGCACCTAGGGGAGAGGGTGTGGTGTTACTTCCAGAGCTGCAGACTTTGCAACTGGGGAACCAGGTTGGAGTTTCTGCTTCAGCTCAACATTCTGTGATTATGGTCAAATCACTTAATCTCCCCATGTCTACAACCAAAAGGAATTTGATCTTGTGTGATGTAACCAATGCTCATGTAAAGCACTCCAATACCTGACAAGTCTGCACTATATAAAACTGCAAAAACACAAACAATAAGTGTTTTGCACAATTCTGTCCTTGGGCTACATGTGGGCTACATCTGGGTGATATTTGTGCTGCATTTGGGCTCTTTTGTCTCTGGTGGCCATCTTGGGAGACGTATTTGTTATGAAGTTTCCTAATTTCCTCATTTACTGCAGTCTCCTCAGGAGGAAATACTTTCAGTTTTTTACTTCGGTTCCATCAAGTAGGCATTCTCTAGTTGCTCATTAGATCACTGTAGTAAAGCTACTGCTCACCAAGGAGGTCTTCTGCTGGTATTCAAAATGGATGTTTCAGTCTGCATGTCAGAATTTTTTAATGAAATAGAAGAGGATTTGAGAAGTCACTCAAAATGTGTCCTAAGCTTTCTTTCTGCAGCACTAATCATACTTTCTATGGCAAAATGAACCCCCTCATTTTGTTCCTTTTTAAATTAAATGTTTTAAGAGTTACCACTTTATTCCAATCAAGATGGCTTCAGGTGTGCAATACGTTTGTCATATATAGGACTGTTAGCGCTCTAGTTGTTCTTTAGAACACTCTGGGAAGCTGCAGTAGAACACAAAGGAATCAACTGACAGTCTCTGCCCTTGTTCGATGTACATGTTTTACTGAGAATGTCAGACTTCATTCTCACATGACTGAGAAAGATAATGTGAATTTACAGAAAATATGCTGCCAGTTTAGCTTATAGTTAGCTTTATGAGTAACTACATATGTTTTAAATTAGTTTATGTTAGTATATGTGAGTATTGGTGTATATAAGTGAGTATATGTGAGAGTGAGAGATTGAAAGAGTTCCTGTATGAATAAGTATGTATTTCTAAAAGTGATTGTTTAAAGGACTAAGTATGTGTAAGTTTCTGTAGCAGTAAGTGTGGTGCTGTATGTATAACTGTATATGCAAGTAAATGGATGTTTGATTCTTTATTAGCATGAGTGACTGTGTGTGAGTAATAGGGGTGGGCGGAATTTGCATAATCGCGTTACGCAAATCTCCGCGAAACTGTAAAAAATCTCCACGAACATGTAGAAATTCCGCGAACACGCGGAATTGCTTGTTCGCGATGCTTTTTTCCTGTTCACAGTTGCTGTTTGCGTGCTCGGGGAGAAATATCTTGCGAACACGCATTTTGAGAACGCGAACAAGAAAAAATTTCGCGAAGTCGCGGAAACCAGAATTTTGGGCAATTTCGCGTTCTCCGCAGAACGCGAAATTACCGAAATTCCGCAAATTCCGTGAGCGGAACGGAATTTACCGCCCAGGCCTAGTGAGTAACTCTATGGATGAGCGGCGTTGTGTAACAGGAAGTAAAGGTGTATGAGTGCACATGATGAGTGAGTACATGTATGATGACTGTATAGGACTGTTAGTGAATGAGTGGATGTGTATGTGGATCTTAGAATTACTGAATAGGTTGTTGTAATTGGTATGTCCATTGTTTTGAAAATTTTAGTTTCTATTTTTGAATGTGTGTATCAATGGTTATATAAGGGGGAGAGGAGGTCTGCCACTCTATCACAAGGATGATGTATTCAGTGATGTCATCAGTGATGTCATTTGAGATGTCATCAGTGATGTCATGAGTGATGTCACTGACCATGTCATGAGTGATGTAATATGTGACGTCATCAGCAGTGCATTGCGGGTGCGCGAGTTATAGTTAGCTGAACTAACTATAACAGGGGAATTTCAATGGTTTTGTACGAGTGAAAAGTCCAGCTAACTATAATGCCCCTGAAACCTATGGTTTTTTCAGTGAATTTCTAAGGTATTTTAAATGCTAATTCCTAACTATAACGTGCCTGTAACCTATGGTTTTTTCAGTGAATATATAGATATCCAGATACAAATTGCGGTGTACTGGCGTGCTGCCTGATAGCTGGTGGTGCACAGAAGAAAGCGCTACCGCTAGCACTGAAAATGTAAGAAAATATTCCCCAAACTCGAAATCATGGGTATTCTCCCATTTATTGCATGATTACAATCCACACACGGACACCACAGGGACGCGTTTCGGCAGTCTTGCTGCCTTTCTCAACCTGTCAAGCGCCATAATGGTGCCTCTTTTAAAGCTTTACATTCGTAAAAAGTACAAATAGAAAATGCCTTTTCAACATTAAAAGGGTGTGCATTTATAAAATACAAACATGCTGCAAAGTTGCAATTACTCGAAAACAGGATCACAACAGAGTGAAACCAGCAAATAGAAGTGCTCCAAGGTTTTTTACTTTCTGTGCTACTACGAGTAATGTTCATCAATTAATTTTTTATGTTTGTTTCCATCATGCCTTTTCATGTTACTTGTAAAACCCGGACTGAATCCCTAACTGAAAAAAACCATAGGTTTCTAGAACGTTATAGTTAGTTGGACATTTCACTCGTACAAAACCATAGAAATTCCAGCGTTATAGTTAGTTCCACTAACTATAACTCAAGCCCCTTCAATGCACTGCTGATGACATGGTCAGTGACATCACTGATGACATCTCAAATTACATCACTGATGACATCATTGATGACATCATCCACGTGAAAATCTGATTCACCTCCTCACACCTGAATACACCCTCCTTTGATACACCCACTCTAAAATACAGACTTTCATTTTTAAAAAAATAGACACATCAATACCAGTTACTAAATACGACTGATTCCTAGGTCTACTCACATGTCCACTCATTTACCCATACAGTCACTTATACATGCAGTCACTCAGCAATACAACACTATCATATGCACTCATACACCTATACATATACTCACACACTGCCACATATCCAGAGTTACTCACACACCTAGTCAGTCATGCAAGGAATCAATCATGCTTCCATTTACTCACCTATACAGTTATACAGACACAACCTCACTTATTCATACAGATACTAACACATAATTACTCTCTTATAGAATGACTGATACAAATACACACTCATCCATGCAGCAACTCTCACAATTACTGACTCTCACATATAGTTATTTATATACACCATCACTCACACATACTGCCTTTTACATATGTAGTTACTTGCACATGTACCACTGAGATATCCATTCACTCACCAACACACCCATACACACACTCACCCACCCATACAGCTGTTTCCACATGCACTCTTGAACCCATACACCCAGTGAATCAACCACTCACACATCTATGCACAGAGTCTCACACCTCCCACCCATCCACCCACACACACACTCAGGCAGCCATACAAATACTCAGGCAAGCAATCAATAACCCATATAGACACTCATGCAGCTACTCACCAACTAATGCAGCAGCTTACACAACAACAGACAGACTGATACAGACTTTCACACAGTTTAGTCACTAACCCACGCATTCAGTAAGACACATTTAATCACTCACTTATACAGTCAGTCACGTACCTACTACATCCTCCATACAGACACTTATACTCCCACTCATTCCTGAATACAGCTTGGCATATATATAAAACAAAATTAAACTTTACAGAAACACACAGTCACTGGATGATGTCATCAGTGATGTCATCAGTGATGTCATTTGAGATGTCATCAGTGATGTCACTGACATTGTCATGAATGATGTAATATGTGACGTCATCAGCAGTGTATTGCGGGGGCACAAGTTATAGTTAGCTGAACTAACTATAACACCCGAATTTCTATGGTTTTGTGAGAGTGAAATGTCCAACTAACTATAACGTTCCTGAAACCTATGGTTTTTTCAGTTAATATTATATATAAATATAAATAAATATAAAAATATATATATATATATATATATATATATATATATATATATATATATATATATATATATATATATATATATATATATATATATATTATCTACTGGCGGTCGCCAGTAGATGGTTATAGTTAGGACCTATTTTCCATAGGAAATCCACAACATTCTATTCCCAATAAGACTGGCGCCGGTTGATGAATCCTCGCAAAATTTTCCAAACTTTTGGCCAGGTCGGCTCCGCTCCTACCCGGAAAGTTTTGCGGTGATCCGTCAAGCGGGGGCCGAGAAAAAAGGGGGGTCCCAAAACGCATTTTCCCCATGCAATTTTCCATAGGATCTGTTGTCACAGCTACAGCCCTAACCGCTGAACGGAATGACACCAAATTTGGCAAAGAGGTAGTCCTCAGTTCACACTCATACCTTTTGCATAAATGGTGTGAATCCGTTCTGTAGTTCCTGAGAAAATTAGAGTTAAATGCACATATATATCTATGGCTGGGGAGGATCCGCGCACCTTACCTGCACCGAGCGCGCACCCTCCTCGGACCGAGCGCGCACCCTCCCGATCATGCGCTGAATGATAATTGGCTGTCGAGTGTCTGTCTACATTCGAAACCAGGAACTGTTGGTGGCCATTTTCTGCCTTGGTAGAAGCGAGGCTGAAGAAGCAAGGGGAATAAGTGTGTAAAACATATAAAGAGAGCAGAGTGGAAATACTCTGACCCTCTAGAGGTGCTTAGGGGGGTCCCAGAAAGAGCCTTGGGACCCCCTTTTTTTTTTTTAATTGGCAAAATGCGCGCACGGTGCGCGCATCCCATCGCGTTGGGTGCACGGATTCTCTCGATTTGGGTGCGCAGATCCGAGGAAAAAAATAATTGAAAAAAGACAAGAAATCATTGGTTGTATGACAACTTTCTGCACGGAAAGGTAGGTTGTATATTTCTGTTTTTTAAAGGCATGATTCTTATTGGTTAACAAAAACTGATTGGAAGGAACATTATATATGATAAGCTGATATGTTGAAAGGTCAAGCACACTTGCTGTCTTGTTTAGCAACATTGTGTGCTGAACTTGTGACCTGTGTGCTCAGTGCAGTGTTCCATGACCTGTTTCTATGGTAACAGGCAGAAGGAAGATTGGGGGAAGGGTTGAAATATATTTCATTTGGAAAGGGTTGAAATGTTTAACCAATAGAAATGTGTGTTTGCTTTTGAATTTATGTGTGAAGGATTGTGATTTGATGTTTACATGTATATGTGTGGAAAATGAAAGGGAAACTTTTCCATTCTTTGTTTTTGCTGGGAGGTGCACAGTGCAGAGATTCTGTAAAAGAAAATCTGGTGTGTGACTTATATACTTCTTAATCTACAAAACAACTTGAAAGGTGAGTTATTTAATTGTGAGGGGATGTATGTAGACTATTTTGATTTTAATCAGACTAATGTATTTCTTCTGCTAAAGTGTAGGGAGTACTTTTTTTCTCTACAATCTTATTGACATGTGTGTGCAAATAGAAAACCAATATGTGATAAGCATTTGTGTTTTGCATGTGTTTGCAGACAGATAACTGTGCTGTTTTTATATTTTGGTAGAATTAGAAACCAGTCATTGTTTATGAATTTGTGAAATTAGTTATGTTTCTATACTAAAATGTAGTACTCCTTCTAGATGAAGAAATGTGTTTTGGTAAGCTGCTAGGGATAGTGTTACTTGTCTAGAATCACACTGTGAGTCTGTGTGCATTTGGGAACCACAGTGAGAGAAGCATTTGGTAACATCGTGTATTTGCTGACAGATAACTGTTTTAAAGCCTGTCTTGTTGTCAAGTTTTAGTAGCATTAGAAGGCAGTTTTTGCTTATGCTTTCATTAAATGAGTCAGGGTTTGACACAAAAGTGCAGTCCTGAAATATGTAGATTGTGTGCAGTTCCATTACCACTTCCACTGTAGTGAATGAGTTTTGGTAAACTCCTAGGGATAGTGGTGCTTGTCTAGGATCACACTGTGAGTCTGTGTGCATTTGGGAACCCCTGTGAGAGAAGCATTAGGTAACATTGTGTATTTGCTGACATATAACTGTTTTAAAACTTGTCTTGTTGTCAAGTTTTACTAGCATTAGAAGGCAGTTTTTGCTTATACTTTGATTAAATGAGGCAGGCTTTGACACAAAAGTGCAGTCCTGAAATATGTAGATTGTGTGCAGTTCCCTTACCACTTCCACAGTAGTGAATGATTTTTGGTAAACTCCTAGGTATAGTGGTTGTTGTCTAGAATCACACTGTGAGTCTGTGTGCATTTGGGAACCACTGTGAGAGAAGCATTTGGTAACATTGTGTATTTGGTGACAGATAACTCTTTTAAAACCTGTCATGTTGTCAAGTTTTAGTAGCGTTAGAAGCCAGTCTTTGCTTATGCGTTGATTAAATGAGTCATGCTTTGACACTGATGTGCTGTACTTAAATATGTAGATTGTGTGCAGTAACCTTACCTCTTCTAGACTAGTGAATGAGTTTTGGTAAACTCCTAGGATAATGTTGCTTGTCTAAAATCACACTGTGAGTCTGTGTGCATTTGGGTAAGGATTGTGATAGAAGCATTTGGTAACATCGTGTATTTGCTGACAGATAACTGTTTTAAAACCGGTCATGTTGTCAAGTTTTAGTAGCTTTAGAAGCTATTCTTTGCTTATGCATTGATAAAATGAGTCAGGGTTTGACACTAAAGTGCAGTACCATGTACTATTCTCTTCACTGTGCCAGAACTGAAAATGTAAAAGTTTTACCCAGGCACTGTAATAGCAGTAGTCTGATGATTTAGTCAGTTTCCAAGTACTCATGTTGTGAACCATACATTACCACATAGACTGCTTCAAATGTCTATGCAGTATGCATGCAGTCTTCTAACATACTATACACTTGTCTTTCACATCTTCAATTCCCTAGTCAGTATCCATACAGTCCAGCAAACATCCTGTCACTCCCTTTGCACTCCTCTAGTGACCCATTCAGTACCAAGTACTAATCCATTCACTGTGTCAAAAGCCAACCACTTATAAATTTACCCAGGCACTCTCTTTGCTTTACTCTAATCATTACGTCAGTTCCCAAGTACTCATGCAGTGAGCCAGGCCTTAGCACATAGACTGCTTCAAATGCCTATTCACTATGCATGCAGGCCTCTAACCACCTATAAGTTGTCTTTCACACCTTCAATTCCCCAGTCAGTATTCATACACTTCTAGCTAACACCCTGTTACTCACCCAGTGTGTCTCCTTATATTAGTGTAATTATTCAGTCAGTTAGCATGTAGTCTTTTAGTGAGGTAGGCTTTAGGGCATGAACTGCTTCAAAGTAGTATGCACTATGCATGTAGTGTTTTAACCATCGTCACGTGGTTCAGGGTTATAGTTTCTTTTTATAGTTTTTATATAAAATGTGTTTGTACAGTAATGGAATACTATAAATGTGAAAGTTATTAAAATACATTTATTTGTGATTCTGTTTTACAGATACAGGTTTGGAGTGTTTCTCATCCGTTTGCACTCTTCTCGTGAAGATTGTTTGGATGAAGGGTCCTTCGGTGATTCATCATACTTTCCGTGCCGTACGAGTATTTCTTGTTAGGATCCCCTCGCAACAGAACTCTTTTGCAAATCTTGCACGTGACCAAGGTGGCATTGATCTTTGTTTGCCCCTCGGGAAAAAGTAAAAAATGTCCACAGCACTGAAGAAAAACGTTGTGGGCGTTGTGCCTCTTCCAAAAATTCATCCTTAGATTCGGTGAATATTTTAAAGCGACAACATTTACAGTTATTGTAAGTTAAACTTATAAAATTTTGTTATCCGTAAGCAATTTATATATCTGTGATTTGTATCTTGTGGTATTGTGCTGAGAATTGCATGTTGTGTTTTTTTTTAACAATCTTTCTGATTGTTTTTTTTTGCCTGCTATTAAGTGATGAGTACGATTGAAATCACTATTTTTAGTGAAATTCAATATGTTCTGAGAACAGCAAAAAAGGCAAACAAATTACTTTGTGGAAATTATGCTGTGTTGTAAAAAATGTATTATTCCATGTTATCATTTTTTTTCCTTTTCTTTCACAGATCTAAATGTAAAAATAAGCAATTTATATGAATTTAGATTGCAATGAAAATCTGAATAAAATGTATACCATTTTTTATTCCTATTACTGTGAAGGTAAGTTTAACTAAGTCTCAATATGCAGAATGAGGAGGTCTGCAAGAAGGTACAAAGTTCAAACACGTTTCTAAAAACACTCTGTTTATACCTATGTAGTTTTGAAATCTGACCATAATCAGATATCATGTGACCTGCAAAAAAAGAGATTTGAGGGGTTCCTAATATTTCCCATTGTAGCTATTGAAGGATCACAATCATTTCAATCATTCTTCTTTGAATATCTTTGCAGACAAAACTCTGTGCCTACCTTCTATCATTTGCAAGGAATTTTAAAACTGGAAATACGTCACTTTTGTAACATAGTTATTGCGCAAGACACTCTTTCATATTTACAAAGAGAGGAAAAGGCACTCTGTGCACTTTTTATACTCCATGTAAATACAACCTCATTATGCACACCAGTTTGCGTTGAAAGGGTGTTCTATAAGTGTTGTTGTGCATGATTGCACTGAATACTCATAGAACAAGACACATGTCTAGATTTGTCAGAAATTATAAATTTCGATATGTGTGTGAATGCTGCACCATTCTAAAATTGGTGTAGGAAAGCACAACAAGGAGAATTGTTTTCATTTCTCCACATTTTTATATCTTCAATGCATGCTACGATGCTCAGCATACATTGAAGGAGAAAAATGCCTTTACTGATTGTTTTTGTGCAGTGATGAATACAGGCCCCAGCTAGGCCCGCAGAATACAAGGGTTCGCTCTCCTGTAACGAAAACTAGAAGGAAGTTGGCACGGAAACTGCAAAATACAAAGACAAAGTTTATTAACCCTTAAGGGTGGTCCTACAACCTATACAACACTCTTCAGTATTGCATAGAGTAGCACAAAGAACTTGCGTACACAGTCCCCTTTTATGCACAACAGAGGGGCTCATAAGTGGGTGGATACAACATGAGGCAAAGAATATTACCTTTTATGGACATTTTCGATACAGAATCAATATGTGGGCGGAGTAACCAATTTCCTGAGCCCGCGAAAACATGGTCAAGCAAGGACTAACTGATAACAGATGTGGTCAAGTCTGGGCATGCGCCAGACAGACAAAGGAGCTATTTATAGACTGTTACTAGGCAGATTACAAGAGCAACTAACATGAAGACAGGACTCTTCTCGTGCAGAGCATGTGGAGACACGACAATACAAATTGGAGTCCAGACATTAGTCAACATAAGACAGAAAACATGTTTTAACTAGAGAGAATTCATGTCTTCAGTGAATGCTTAATCATATCGCTGTTTCAGGTTTCAACAGACGACCCTTTCAGCATTCACTGCAGACATTCGGCTTATTAGGATAATCATCATATATGTCAATTTTCATCATCTCTTCCACCTCTTTGGTTAAATGTTTCTGATAGATGACATTGGCAATAGCTTTTTTTATCAGAAATACAGAATGACACACATAGAGAACAGAGTAAAGGACCACACTGAACACAAATACAGCAAGAAAACAGAACTGCTATAATAATACAGAGTCCAGTTAAAACCTTCCATCCCCATGCAGTGATCAATGCCCAGAACCATCCAGAAAGGGTCCAAGTGCCATTTTCTGTATGAATCTCAGCTGCGATTTTATGCAATTTATTAATAGCGTTATAAACTGATGGCGTATGGTCAGGAATAAACACACAACAACTACTCCCGATAATTTTACATGCTCCACCTCTATCAGCTAACATAACATCTAATACCATACGATTCTGCAATGCAACGATTCTAGTAATTTGTAATTCTTCCGTAAGATTCCCAAGGGCAGCAGCGGTTTGATTCGTCACAGCCTCAACAACTCTTGTTAATCTTCGAACCTTCCTACTATTTAGGGCAGCTTCAACAAAGAAAAACAATCCTAAGTTAAAATCAACATACTGCTGTAAGCTAGTATCGGTTTGATCAACATCATCAATGGATAGAGTACGTTTATACCTATTTACAGTCACATTATTCAACAACTTCATATCTTTATGATAAGATGCAGGTGCTAAAAATACAGGGGGTAATAAGAACGCTACATAACATACTCCGGACCAGCCGGCTGGCAAGCGATAGTAGCCCTTATTCCCACATACGAAGTATGTATTATGGGAGGCTAAGAAAGTACTATTATTTAGTCCATCTATATTCAGGACAATAATACAATCGCTAACACCAACAGGAATATAACCCACACTCTGGACACACAGGTCCGCTTGAGCTTGTGCCACTTGAATCACAAATTGGTCCTTCCCTACAGTGTTTCTGGTGTTCGTGAAAATGTAGGGGATCGATTCATTGTCTGGTCGATATTCTTCCCATTCCCATATTGTCCCATTTGCTTGTGGATAGCCATCTTTATCTTGATGACATTCCCTATTGAGTCTGAAAAGTAATCGTCCCACTGTAGGTTTCCGTGTGGCAAAAAGCAAAGTGTACCATGCTCTACAAGAGCCATTATGAGAGAAAGGAAGAGGTATGAACGGCGTTCCTCCTTTCTTCTGATGAGCTGGCATCATACCACATATCCAGCAGTTCGTAGCATTTGTGGCAACATGGGTATGATGCAACATCTGGATGAAAGTGTTATTCAAATAAGACTGACGATGCTTTAATTCTTGATACGGAAGGGTATAAAAGTAGTGCTCCTCAGGCACTGGAGTGGTCAAAACAAGCAACTCACGGGCAGGAGTCACGTCCTCAACAAACCATGTGGTTATACCCATAATAGTCACAATGATAATAAAGCTTGTCGCACAGAGAATCTTCTTCTTCTCCATCCTGTAATAAGTCAATATATTCATGAAACTAAAAGGTTGTCAGAACTCTTCCCCTTAGGCAGCCGTTGATTTCTTCACCAGCGGGCCAAGACGGGTGTCACTACACTAATGCAGGGCTGATCCCCCCCCCTTGCCTCATTGGCTCTCCGTTTCACTAACCTAAGGGCCGTTCTGACAACAATCACTTCCTTGGTCTGAGGTGATATCTTCTTCCTCCAGGAATTGCTTGGTCCGGGAAGAGCTCCTCAGTGTCATTCGGTTCCACAGCACGGCCTTTCTCCGCAGTCAGGATTTCTCGATGGTCGGTCAACACAGCAGGCTCCACCAATCCAGGCGGCACTTTAAGACAGTGCAAGGAGTGGATCCAGTTCTTCCGATTGGAAACCCGCACAGCTGTCTTCGTTGCGAGCAAGACTTGCTCAGGACCAACCCATCTCGGCTCCAGACTGTTCGTCCTTTCGAACACCTTTACCATTACCTGATCGCCAGGTCGGAGATTATGGCCTTCACCGGTGGACCGATCAGGGAGCGCCTCTCGAACCTGTTGATGAATAGAAACCAAATTATCTGTTAACTGTGCCAGATAATCATTCATCATTACACAAGGTACATAATACACTGACTTTGGTTTTGGTGGACCCCAAATATTCATTGGGCGTCCAAACACAATCTCGTAGGGTGTCAGACTGGTCCGAGAATGCGGTATCGATCTAATTGACAATAATGCCAGCGGTAAAGCATCTGGCCAAGTCAAAGAAGTCGAAGCTTGGATCTTAGCGATCTTAAGCTTCAACGTACCGTTATATTTCTCAACCAATCCCGCAGACTGGGGGTGAAAGACTGCATGGAACTTCTGAGTAATGCCTAGGCCTTTCAGGACATACTTGATAACGTCTGCTATAAAATGAGGTCCGTTATCACTCCACAACAATCTGCAAACACCATATCGAGGGAAGAACTCCTTCAATAGCATCTTGGCTGTAGTCATTGCAGTATTGTCTTTCGTAGGGTATGCCTCAACCCATTTACTGAAGGCACAAACCACTACTAGAACATACTGCAGGTTGTTACAGCGCTCAAGCTGAATGTAATCCATCTGCAAAACCTCAAAGGGTGCAGTAGGTGTCGCAAATCCTCCTGCTGGAGTTCGTGTACCCTTTCCTGGTTTGTACCTCAGGCAAATCATGCAGGTCTTCACTACCCTCTTTGCCGTACTAGCGATCTCCGGATGCTCCCAAACTCGTGTGAGTAATTTGACAATTGCGGAAGCTCCGACATGCGCTAGTCCATGTGCCATCTGAACCATAGGTTGTACGAAGGCTGTGGGTAACTTCCATTTATCCATCTGCTTACTTCTCCAACACCCTTCATCATCTAATTCTCCATCATTGGACCATTGCTCCCGTTCCTTATCGGAAGCGGTCCTCTGTATCTCCAGCACTTCTCTCCTAGCATCGTGCCATCTTTCTGTCTGTGACTTCACGACATACATTGCAGTAGCACCAGGCTGCATCGCAGTCTCTCGTGCCACCCGGTCTGCTAAAGCATTCCCTTCTCCAACTTTATCAACCACCTTCTTATGGGCACTACATTTAACTATAGCAATCTTCTTTGGATATGTTAACGCAGTCAAAAGATTGTGAACTAACTCCCCATACATTATCTGTGTTCCATGTGACGTTAGAAACCCTCTCTCCTTCCAGAGTAGGCCGAAGTCGTGCGCTACTCCGAAGGCATAGCGGCTATCTGTATAAACATTCACACACAATCCTGTACTGAGCTCACATGCTCGCGTTAATGCTATCAGTTCCGCTGCTTAAGCTGATTTCTGCGGTATGCGTGCTGTCTCCACTATTGTTTGTAATATGGTAATTGCATATGCTGCTGAAGTCGTACCATCTGGTAGCTTCAGGCATGATCCGTCCACCCACAATTCTCCATCTACATCTGTAAAGGGCGTATCCTGGAGATCAATACGACCCTTTGTCTGTTCCTCAGTCACAAGAATACAATCATGTGCTTTCCGTGCTTCAGACTGAGTTTCCGGGAACGGCAACAATGTGGCTGGATTTAACGTTGCACATCTCTTTAACGTAATATGAGGAGCCAAAAGCGTCAACTCATATCCCGTTAAACGAGCACTAGTCAAATGCTGCATCTTTGTCTGATTAGTTTAGTTTAGTTTAAAGGAGCTTGTAAAGCGCCTGGTGACGCCTCCCGGCGTGTCCCCGCGCTGTGGAGAGAGTGAGTTATGTGGAAAAAGAGAACCTATCACGGATTAAAGAGGCAAGTTTTCAATTTCTTCCTAAAAGAGGTCTCATTCACCTCTAACCTGATGTCCATGGGCAGGAGGTTCCAGTGCTTCGCTGACACTGTGCGGAAGGATCTGCCTCCCATTCTGGCCTTTTTAGGACGGGCAATTCTGAGCAGACCTGTACCTTTGGATCTAAGGGTTCTGTTGGGTTCATATGGCGAAGCCAGATCCGACATATAGGCAGGTGCCTTGTTATGGAGGATCTTGTGACACCATAGCAGAGCTTTAAAAATGATCCTCTTCTTGACAGGCAGCCAATGGAGAGTTGCCAGAGAGGGTCGTGAAGGGACTCTGCGGGGCAGTCTTAATACTAGGCGTCCTGCCGAATTTTGTATGACCTGTAATTTCTTTATATTTTTCTCTGAGGTGCCTAAGAGTAAAACATTCCCGTAATCAATCCGGGAAGTTATTAGTGCCTGCGTCATAGTCCGTCTGGAGTTGAGAGGCAGCAAGTCAAGGGTACGGTTGAGAGTCTTCATCACTCCGAAGCACTTGCCTACAGTTCTCTTTATATGGCTATCAAAAGATAGCTTATTGTCAACCCAGACTCCTAAATTCTTCGCCTCCCGGCTGGGAGGGGGCAAAGGACCCAAACAGGTGGGCCACCATTCTTTAGTCCAATTGGTCTCATTACCTCCAATGATGATGACCTCTGTTTTGGTTCCGTTCAGTTTTAGACAGTGCTCTGTCATCCAAGATGCCAGCCTGCTCATACAGTTGTTAAAGTTAACGGCTTCCGTGGATGGGGCTTGCGTCAAAGATATTAGAAGTTGCGTATCGTCGGCGTAAGAGACAAGCTCCACGCCGAACGATTGCACCACCTCTGCCAGGGGGGCCATGTATAGATTAAACAGGGTGGGACTCAGGGCCGAGCCCTGAGGCACCCCCTGTTCAAGCCGCACACTGTCTGAGAGGGAAGTCCCTCTTTGGACTTGGAAGCTTCTATCGATCAGAAAGGCTTTCAGCCATCCCAATGCCCTGTTGGTTACTCCAGCTTTGTTTAGACACTGTAGCAAGATGGAGTGTGCTACAGTGTCAAACGCGGCACTGAGGTCGAGCATGATGAGGGCCATGGTCTTGCCCTCGTCTGCTCCCTTGCGCAGGGTTTCAGTGGCCCTGAGGAGAGCCGTTTCCGTTGAGAAGTTGGATCTGAAACCCGACTGGGATTTATGGAAAACATCGTGTTCTTCAAGATGTTGCATGAGTTGGATGTTGGCAATTTTCTCGGCTAGCTTAGCTAAGTAAGGTAGCAGGGAAATTGGCCGAAGGTTGTCCATAATGTCTTGGCTGACATTCGGCTTTTTCTTGATTGGTAGTACAACTGCCTGTTTCCAGTCCGCCGGCAGGAAAGCTGTGGAGAATGAGATCTGAAGTAGATGTCTATAATGAGGTTCTAGAGCAGGGAAGGCTTCAGCTAAAATTATCGGAGGCGCCGGGTCTCGGGGAGAGCCCGATTTGATTTTGTTAAACAGTTTGGACAGGACTTCGTACGAGGGAACTTCAAAAGATTTGAGGCACTTTAGAGTCTTAATAAGACTGTCATTTTCTGTGAAGTCAGAAGCCGACTCTGCATGATTGGCGAAGCTTGTGTATATTTTGTTGATTTTACCTGAGAAGTACTGTGCAACTTCATTACATGATTCCACAGAATCATTTTGAATGGAGGAGTTAGTATCTACTACAGATATTTCTTTGTAAATCTGAAATAATTCCTTCGAGGAATTGCCTGCTTCCATGATACGGGAATGATAGTGCTCTGCCTTAGCCAAACGTACAGATTTGTAGTACACTCTTTGAGAGTTTTTATACTTTATTTTAGTTTCTGCGCAGAAATTCTGGCGCCAAGCTCTCTCAAGTTTTTTGCAGGTTGTTTTCATGGTCTGCAGTTCTTGGCTAAACCAGGGAGCAGCTTTTTTTAGTCTCCTGGCATTAGTCATGATACGACTGGGGGCAGTGATATCGAGGGCCTTGATTACGATATTATTTAGATTATTGTTAGCTGCTTCACAGTCTTCCCCTTTAGGAGGGCCCTCCTCCTGAGTAATTTTAATAAAAGATTCTATAGAAAAGCTCTTCCATTTTCTGCGTTTATACCGCAGAGATTGGTGTTGGAAATGCTCAGTTCTGTCCAGTTGAATCGTGATCGGAATAATGTAGTGATCCGACCAAGGTATGGGTATAGACTCTAAGGTGTGAACTCCCTGCCAGTTCCCAAAGATAGGATCCAGTAGGTGACCTAATTGATGAGACGGTTCCTTGTTTTTCATTTCAAGTTGAACCGAAAGAAGCTCCGTTTGAATCTCAGAGGCAGCGTTGTCTAGTGGATCTTCAAAATGAGCATTGAGATCACCTAGCACTAGAAGTCTGGACTTTCTAAGTGCTAAGTGAGTAATGGCTTCCATTAAAGTGGAAGTAAAGTCATACATTCTGCCAGGTGGGCGATAAATCAGGATGCCCGATACGGAGTGGTTGGGGCCGGTATTAATTGTGAAGGATCCAGCTTCACTGTGATCGATCTGTATAGGAGCTAAGGAGCAGACTAGAGGGGCTTTCGTGGCTATGGCTATGCCTCCCCCCCTTCCGTCTTTCCTGTCCAATCTAGAGAGGGAGTAGCCATGGGGCAAGGCCTGGATAATGTCAGGGTCTGAATATTCATCTAACCAGGTCTCCGTCAAGAATAGAATGTTAAGATTTTGATCCTCGAGTAGATGAAATATTTCGAGGGTGTGCTTGCGGAGAGATCTACAATTGAGTAGAGCTGCTTTCAGGGAGTGACCCATGCTTGTTGTTGGAATGTGGATCATGGGTTCAAAGCTACACCCTGTACATTTACTTAACGACTGGGCGGTCATGGCATGCTTACAAGCTGCAGGCATGTCAGGTTGGAGATCAAGCAAAGCATGTCTGCCATACCTTATAGTGATTGGTGTGGATGAACCAAGATCTGTGGCCCCAGGCCCCGTTCGGCCGCGGACGGGCGCAGACGGGCTTGCCTTAGGCGCGCCTTCGGCGCGCAAACGGCGCGCCCGCTGCGCTCGTCCGCTGCGCTTCCGGGGGAAGCACATTTTTATAGAATGAGGGGGGCGTGGCCTAAGGGTGGTGGGCGTGGCCGCAGTGCTTCCAGTCAATGGCGTCAGCCGTGGAAGGTTTTCCCCTCTCAGCGCTAAGGTCTGCTGCCCTGGGGGTACACTGGGCGAGTGGCAGGTAGGATTTTAGGTTTTCAGCACACAGTATCACACAAATGTTAAAAGAATTAAAACACAAATCGGTTTTCACAAAATCTCCCGGCTATCCGCCTCAGGAGCTCACCAGTTCTCTAGTCGCGCTCGTACATCAGCGCGCCTAAATACCGAGTAAGGGGGGCGTGGCCTAAGGGTGGTGGGCGTGGCCGCAGTGCTTCCAGTCAATGGCGTCAGCCGTGGAAGGTTTTCCCCTCTCAGCGCTAAGGTCTGCTGCCCTGGGGGTACACTGGGCGAGTGGCAGGTAGGATTTTAGGTTTTCAGCACACAGTATCACACAAATGTTAAAAGAATTAAAACACAAATCGGTTTTCACAAAATCTCCCGGCTATCCGCCTCAGGAGCTCACCAGTTCTCATGCCTGATTAAGCAGGGCATCAACAGCATGGGGGACTAATACCAACAGTTTGTGGGATAACACAATTCCCTCGCTTTGGCGTATTGACACAGCTGTCGCCGCAACCGAGCGAAAACAACCAGGTAATGCTTGGGCAACAGGATCAAGTACAGCCGAAAAATATGCGCAAGGGCGCTGCTTGTCGCCGTGCATCTGTACTAAAACTGATAATGCACATCCATCTTTCTCATGTACATATAGTGAAAAGGGCTTCATATAATCAGGGGTACCTAACACTGGTGCTGAACAAAGGGCTTGTCGTAATTGCTGGAAAGCAATTTCACACTCATTTGACCAGGGAAGGGGAATCGGTGTGCCTTTTGTCAAAAGGGCTAACAATGGTTTAGCTATGTGTGAAAACCCCAATATCCATTGCCTACAGAAAGAAGCAAGACCCAAAAATACACGCACATCCTTCTGTGTGGAAGGTACTGGCGTGTCCAAAATTGCTTGAATACGATCTGGTGTGAGTGCACGCCCCTCCTTAGACAAAAGGTGACCCAAATAAGTCACCTTTGGTCTACAGAATTGCAATTTCTTCCTCGACACTTTGTGATTGTGCGATGCCAAAAAGGAAAGCAAAGATAACGTACACTTTCACACAGCTCAGGAGTGTCAGCCGCCAACAAGATGTCATCGACATATTGTATAAGGGCGACACCCTCAGGCAGAACAAAGGAATCCAATTGCCTCTTCAATGCTTGACTGTAAATACTAGGACTTTCTGTATAACCCTGAGGGACTCTACAAAATCTATAAGACCTATTATTTAAAGTGAAGCCGAAAAGGTATCGGCTATCAGGGTGGATAGGAATCGAAAAGAAGGCATTTTTCAAATCAATAACTGAAAACGTGGTCGCCGTTGGCGGGACCAGAGTGAGTAATGTCGTGATATCAGAAACCACTGGGTACTGAGGTATCACTATCTTATTCACTTCCCGTAAGTCAATGATAAAATGATAAACCCTGGTATTGGTATCTTTCTTCAAAATGGGTAAAATAGGACTGTTGCAGACATTATAGGGAACTTCCTCCACTACTCCCACCTTAATCAAATCCTGCACAATCTGTATGAGTGCCTCCTCCCCCTCCTGGGAAATACGATACTGAGGGAGGCGCGGTAACACCGCACCCTCCTGGACACTAATGTGGACAGGCGGAATCCCCATCTGTCCCACATCAGTATCCGAAGTGGCCCACAAAGAATGAGGGAGGGACGCCAATGCAGCCTCCTCCGCAACCACACACATCCGGTCTGCATAGGGTGATTATCGTTTAAGATCACACGCACTCAAGTAGGGGAGCAGCGGATCGTGGCTCTGAAGTGCTTGAGCATATCAAGACCCATAATGTTGTCAGGCTTGTTCAGGGCAAGCAAAAACGGACAGGGTGCAGAAAAGTGGTCAACATGGAATGCAAGGGGTCGGGAAAGAGGGCTTCGAGAGAGTGTACCATCAAACCCTACCGATGTAACCATTAAGCCAGATGGGGGAGCCCTCGGAACCAATTGTTTGGACAGTGCACTGCGAGTAGCTCCTGTATCAACTAGGAACCGATCAGTAGAACCCAAAACATTTGCTGAAACATAAGGACCCTTCTGATCAACCGGCACTTCAACTGATTCCAACCCCCATCCATCGCAATCCTACGCATGTTGTGAGTCATGGTACCCAGAACGGTTATGCCCAGACATCTGATACTGATTTTGCCGATCAAATACATTAGGTCTATCTCGTTGCTGCACGTTAGGCTCAAATCGAGCACGATCATTAGAGTTCCCTCTAAAATTCGAAAAAAACCCTCTACCTCTCGGTGGTCCCTGACCACGTCCCTGCCGAGATACATATAACACCGGACACTCTCTAGCCCAATGACCCAACTGTTTACAATACGCACATTGATTTCTGTTAACATCCGACAGACCTGAAGGGGGACCATAAAATCCTCCTCTACCTCTTTCTACACCCCGACGAGGCGGACCATATACTTGTGCTAACATCACCTTAGTTTTCAAATCTTTCGATTTCTTTTCCTCATTCCCCTTCGCTTCTTGTTCCTGACGCTCATAATACTGAGCCATAGTCAGGAGGGATGCCGGAGACGAAGTGGACCAAGAACTTTCACTCGCTTTTAAACGAGCTGCTATTCCCGGTAATACATTCGCCACATATTTATCAACAAAAAGATGCCGTCCCGTATCATCCGTAAGTGACTGACCGATGAAATCATGGAATGTCTCCTCAAAGCGTGTAAAGAAATCTGAAACTGATTCATCGACCTTCTGTTTACATGAGGCTAACATATTCCAGTCAATTTTTTTAGGGGGAATGATTGTTATCAATTTAGTCAAGATAGCAGCAGGAAGGTCTAAAATAATCTGCGGTGGTTTTTGCGCGGGTTTTCTCTCCCTATCCTCATCCTCAATCTCGGACCACTTAGCCTTAAAAGCGGGAACATCATCCACCTTCCGCACAGATCTCCACATATCCGGTGGTAAAATGAGCCCAAAGAACAAATCTATATCCGCTAAAGTCATAGTACAAGAATTCAAGGCCCCTTCGACCTCTTCATAAAAGGCCGCTGGATTCTTGCGGGGGTCAGGCAAGGCATTCTTTAATGCCATAACATCAGCCCTATGCCAGGGAGTATAAACCCAATTATACACAAAATATCCCTTAGCATCGGGGGAAGAAATATCTGAACTATTTCCCGCTCCTTTAGGAGGAACATACAAAGGTGCCGCCTCTCGCATCGGTTTAGCATGCACTAGTTCACTCTTATCTGAATGGGAGGTAGATGATTGGTCGCCGCCAATATGTGAATCCAATTGCTCCTTCTCCCCTGCCTGCAGGCGCGCTCTCTCTTTAAGTTCAACCGCCGCGTCACGCAATGCAAACAGCCGCCGGACCGCATCGGGTACCTTAGAGGGAGAAAAAACACCGTTACGTAATGCTTTAGAATCTGATACTACATCATCAGGCTCGAAAGCATCTGAATATTTCCGAAAGGCAGCAATCACGTCATGAGAAAAAGTTTCAAGAAAATACAACCGCTCTTTATCCCGCCAATGTTCCAAAGATTCCAATAATTCAGAAAGGGATAGCTTGTTCTTAAGCGTACGAAGAGAAATTTTCCGAAGCTCACCCATACGCTCAATTGATAACATGGACCGCGTGTCTACCTTATGCGAAACGGATCCAGAATCCTGTGATCTTGGTGCGGACGCGCCAACATAAGGGGGCGGAGAACGATCTAATAAATAAAAATCATCTTCAAGATTAGTAAGGACAGGATAAAGTGGCTGCCGGACAGCATATTGACCCGAGACTTGCAACCTACGCTCTTTCTCTTGTCTCTCCGCCAGTTCTCTTTCTTCCCGACGCTTCGCTTCCTGTGCTCTCACATGATCATTTTTCCGTTGCTCTTTATCAAACAGCGCTTTCTCACGTTTCTCTCGCTCACGCACTTCCTTCACCCATAACCGTACACATTCAAACATGTCTTGCCGAGCACGCCGTTTACACATACACTGTTCCACATACTCAATCTTTCGCATAGCAAACGATCCATACAAAGGCCATCGTAACTCAGGATCCTTTTTGGTGTATTTCCTCCACACTGTGCTGTACATTATAGAGGAAAGACCATGCTTCACATACATGTCCCTATTAGGAGTCCCCTCTGGGAGGGCCGGAGCAGATTCCTCGAGATCTAACCGGTTTCCAAAGCAGCAGCACCACTTACGGAGTGCGCTAAAAGCAGGCATGCTCAAAAATAATGCAAAATATGCAGTATTATCAAAAAAATGGCACTTAAACTTTGCGCCGTTCAGATTTACACAACTCTGCCTATATGTGTTGCAACGCATATATTCTCACAATAACCAAAATACAAAATATGACCGGTCATCACAAATCAAACTCAAATAGCCAACCCAGGCTTCAAAACTCGGAGCAAGTACCGTACAACGGTTCTTACCAATCAAGAGTCCAGATTCCAACTGCCAAGTTTCAAAATTCGCCCAAACGGCTGTCACGGCAAACCGACAGAAGAGGTCTCAGTCGAGGACCGGCGCCACCCAGAAGGTCAGTTCGGAAGGGAAGGAAGAAAACCTCGGGATGCCAGGGTTAAAACCCGCCGCTGGCAGTGATCACATCCCCGGCCAAATTCCTCACCTTCGTCACGACCAATCCTTCGAGCATCCGAGTCGCCAATGAGCCGCACGTGACGGGCGCCAATTGAAGAATACAGGCCCCAGCTAGGCCCGCAGAATACAAGGGTTCGCTCTCCTGTAACGAAAACTAGAAGGAAGTTGGCACGGAACCTGCAAAATACAAAGACAAAGTTTATTAACCCTTAAGGGTGGTCCTACAACCTATACAACACTCTTCAGTATTGCATAGAGTAGCACAAAGAACTTGCGTACACAGTCCCCTTTTATACACAACAGAGGGGCTCATAAGTGGGTGGATACAACATGAGGCAAAGAATATTACCTTTTATGGACATTTTCGATACAGAATCAATATGTGGGCGGAGTAACCAATTTCCTGAGCCCGCGAAAACATGGTCAAGCAAGGACTAACTGATAACAGATGTGGTCAAGTCTGGGCATGCGCCAGACGGACAAAGGATCTATTTATAGACTGTTACTAGGCAGATTACAAGAGCAACTAACATGAAGACAGGACTCTTCTCGTGCATAGCACGTGGAGACACGACAATACAAAATGGAGTCCAGACATTAGTCAACATAAGACAGAAAACATGTTTTAACTAGAGAGAATTCATGTCTTCAGTGAATGCTTAATCATATCGCTGTTTCAGGTTTCAACAGCAGGAAGGTGTGTGTTCCTGCACAAAACCAAACAGTACATGACACAGATATCCTTGCACTATGGTGCAAGGGTGCCTGTGTAACGACATGGCTGCAGTTTAAGCAGCCATGCAGAGAGAAGCATAGATGTGCAACATATTTATGTACATATGTTGCATCCCTGTGCTTCGGAAGTACTACAGTACACTGCAGTTAAAGAGGTTACTGGGTGATGCTGCAGCACTTCCTCATAGTTCTGCACTTATACATTCACCATACGCAACTAATGCATTCAATCAGTCAATTACATACTACACATACATTCATCTAAACTTTCACACACTAACAAAGAAATTTAGCTCTTTTTTTAAACCAGGAAAGTTAGTTCTTACAAGAACTTTTTTTTTCTTCTTTCTTCTTTTATTTTTTTGGGGGGGTTTTCTGAACAATTTTTGATTTTTTTTTGTTTTTTCTGCAAAAAAAACCCAAAAAACAAAACAGGTGGAACCAAACAATGAACTTCAGGGAACAATACATTTTTTTTTTTAAAACTAGCCAATGTGACTTTCTTCCCGGCGGCAGATCAGATCGATCGACTGCTCACCGTAGCACAAAGTTGCATTGCACTAAGTTCAGAGCACTTTTAAATATTGAAATTGAGGACGGATGTCCACATTTTGGGCTGATGGATGCACTCTTGAAGTGCTTGGTTGCGATGAGGTGGAAGGCGCAGGAGCAGGAGTGTTTCTCATACGTTTGCACTCTTCTCGTGCAAGATTGTTTGGATGAAGGGACCTTATGTGCTTCATCATACTAGCCGTGCCGCACGAGTATTTCTTGTTAGGATCCCCTGCCGACTGCACTCTTTTGCAAATCTTACCTGTGACCAAGGTGGCATTGGTCTTATTCTGCCCCTCGGGAAAAGTAAAACATTTCCACACCACTGAAGAAAAACGTTCTTTGTGTGGTGCCACCTCCAAAAATTCATCCTCAGATGTATGAGGAGATGCAGGTGACGCCTGCTGACCTGAAGCCATTTTTAGTTGAAAAATGTTAGAGCTAAGTGTAAACTTAGTCTAAAAAATCTTCTTCTCTGCAAAGAGATGCTCCTCCAAAGAAGGTCAAAGAAGAATGATTGAATTGGGTGGGGTCTTTCAAAAGTTAGAACAGGAAGTGTAATGAACCAATAAAATCTCTTTTTTTGCAGTTCACATGGGATCCGCGCACCCTGCGCTTACGCAGCACGCACCCAGTGCTCATCCGCGAAATTGAATTAAAAAAAATTATAGGATTAGATGTAAAAATATATTAGTTTTAGGACTAGTTTAGAGTTTGTCTTCAATTAATATTCACATGAAATACATAGATATATGTTTTTTTAAATGTTAAATATTTTGCAGGATCCACGCACCTACCGCGTCATAGACGCAGATGACGTATCGCGGAAGTGTGTAAATGTCGCGTTACATACATCGAACGTGTCGCGTATAGGCTGGGAGTCGCGTACCTGTCACATTGCGATCGCGCACTAAACACGTACCCAATGCATACCATGCGCGGATGCTTCCGCGTAGGGATCGAGAACGGTGCGCATAGGGTGCGCAGATCCAAAAACATTGCAAAAAATATGTAAAATAAAGTTTTAAACATATAGTTAAAGAAATATTTTTAAACATATAAAAAATATGTTTGAAAAACCCAATAAAAACAAAAAATATTTTTTATTTTTTGTTTTTGTTTTTGTTATGAGTGATGTAATATGTGATGTCATCAGCAGTGCATTGCGGTGGCGCGAGTTATAGTTAGCTGAACTAACTATAACAGGGGAATTTCTAGGGTTTTGTACGAGGGAAATGTCCAGCTAACTATAACGCCCCTGAAACCTATGGTTTTTTAGTGAATATATATATAGTTAGGACCTAGTTACTATAGGACAATGGCATCATTCTATTTGCAATAACTTTGGTGCTGATTGATGACTCTGTGAAATTTTTCAAAACTAATTTTTGTTGAGGTCAGCTCCTATGTTGAAAGTTTGGGGGTGATTCGTCAAGGGGGGGACGAGAAAAAAGGGGGGTCCCAAAACGTGTTTTTTTAATGTTAATTTCCATAGGAAAGTTTAGACAAGGCTACAGGTCGAACGGGTGAACGGAATTACCCCAAATTTGGCAGGGAGAAGGGTCTTGGTTTAGAAAGCACGCTTTTGTTTATTTGGTGTAAATCTGTTCAGAAGTTTTTGAGAAATATCAAAATTTACAGATATCGATATTTGGGAATTCTGCCATCTGATTGGCTGAGGCGTTATGAGCACAAGCTTGCATGCTGATTGGCTGCGAGCACTGCGAGTGTTTGCAACTAGGAAGTGTTGGCCGCCATTTTGTGATTCTGTTGAAGCGAGAAAGGGGGAAAAAGGGCAAAAAATGTGGGAAAGAGGAGGGTAGGAGCACTGTAACTTTTGTGGAGTGTTTAGGGTGTGCTGTAGAGGGGGTGCGAATTGAACTAATCATACCTACAGGTGTGAATGTTCTTGGCTATGAAAATGAAGTGAGGTATTGGCTAGTGTGTGATGTTTTTAAGGTGAGTTTGTGCGCGACTCAAGGATTAAAGCGTGAGCCCACACTGTGTGTCTTATGCTGTGAAGTCATGTGCCCTGGCCACTGCAGAACAGTTGTGGAAGTAGTGTCAGCATGTGTTTATACCTACTAGGATGAACTACTGACCCGTAGTGGTGTGAAAGTCCTGGGTACAGAACATATGTGAGGTATTGTCAAGAGTCTCATGGAAGAAGGAAGTGTTTGCCACCATTTTGTTATTCCGTTGAAGCGAGTAAGGGGAAAAAAGGGCGAAAAAAGTGGGAATTAGGAGGGTAGGAGCACTGTATCCTCTGTGGGGTGTTTAGGGTGTGCTATAGAGGGGGTGTGAAGTGAACTAATCATACCTACCGGTGTGAAAGTCCTAGGCTACGAAAATTAAGTGAGGTAGTGCCTAGAGTGTGATGCTGCTAAGGTGAGGTGGTGCGGGACTCGGGGATTAGAGTGTGAGTCTAAATTGTGTGTCTTATGCTGTGAAGTCATGTGCCGTGGCCGCTGCAGTACAGCTGTGGAAGTAGTGTCAGCATGTGTTTATAACTACTAGGACAAACTACTGACCCGTACTAGTCTGAAAGTTCTGGGATACGGAAAATATGTGAGGTAGTGTTCTTTCTCATGCTGCTAAGCTGAGCTGCTGCCAGTCCCGGGGATGAAAGCGTGAGCCCAAACTGTGTGTCATATGCTGTGAAGTCATGTGCTCTGGCCGCTGTGCCATATCTGTGCAAGTAGTGTCAGCATGTAGTTATAGCTACTTGGAGGAACTTTTGTTTTGAACATTGTAACTTGTGTATGGTGCTTAGGGGGAGTTATATAGGGAGTGTGAAGGTAAATGTGTGTGTATGAAATGAATTTGGTATTTGGAAAGTCGAAAGCACTGACTCCTACGGGTCTGATGGCACTGGGGGCGTAAGGTGAGGTGCTGCTGGTGGTGTTGGCAATAAAGCTGAGGAACTACTGACCCTATTGTGAACATTGAACGTACACATGCCTTTGAATGTTCGATAAAATGTTGCAAAAGTATATCGTTAGGTTAAAAAAAAAAATGAACTTTTGACCTGCAGGTGTCGTAGAAGGTTCCAAAAAGTGTGGTGATAAAATAGGTTGAACTTGTGACCTGTATGGTGCGTGGAATAATAAGTAGCTTTTCGGAAGGAAAATTCACAATTAACGAATAGAGGTAAGTTTTGGAATGTCGTTGAAGGAATGAAGTATTCTGATTTGTTCTTTACATGTATTTATGTGTGTAGCGACAAAGAAATTATGCCATTCCTGGTTTCATTCTTGATGAAGTCGGAGCCTTACATGCACTATGTGAGAAAGAGAGAATTGTATGTGTGTGTCATTTGAAATCTGGATAACAACTACAAAGGTGAGTTAGAAATGAACAAGGTATGTTATGTGTTTTATAGTATTGATTAGGTATTTGAGGTGATGTTTTTAATTTTGAAAGTAATTTTTATTTCAAAGTAATATAGTGTTAGTAAAGTGTTGTGTTTGATATTGGTTATGAAATATGCATAACATTTGAGCTGTTGTTATATAAGTATTTTATATATGTTTAGGAATTTTTCACAGAGAAGAAGTGTAGTTTGTCATCTTTATAGGACTGTATTGTTTTGAAAATGAGGTACAGCGTTAATTTGAGTTTGTAATGTATTTGGGGAGATAAAGAAAATGTTGCACGTTTGCAACTGATATTTTTGTGGAAATAGTGGGGTGGTGGTAGAAGACGTATGTGGTATTAAGTTAAAAGCGATAAAACGAAATACAGAAATTGTATGTGGGCAGGTTGTGGTCTTATTTTTGACACTGGGAGGTAGGTTTGAATGTAAGTCAGGGTAGGTTGTTGTACAGTGGGGCCGTGTACAGTGTGTGGAGATTACATGGAGAGGAGATGGAGATAGGAAAAGTGATACGTTCCTTTTATATGTATGCATAGTTTGAATCATGTGATCCTAAGTTGAGATAAATATGAATATAGTTTCTGGTTTGCATTTGGGTATAGGGAATAGTTTTTGTAGTTTCTGAATAGTGAATAATAAAAAGGTAGATATACTAAAATATATAGTAGTAAACGTATTAATTATTAACTGTTCTTATGGAATAGAAGTAGTTGGGGAGTGCTTCTTTAGAAGAGATGTTTTATAAATGTGTGAGAGATAAAAAAAATGTAAATGTGCGGTATATTTTCTGTATGAGTTTGTTGACATTGGATAACTACATGTGATTATAAGTGATACTATTTGTCAGGTTGTGTCGCTGTGGTGGATATATGTAGGTGTTGAAGTGGTTCGTGTTTTACTGATGGTGAGCTTCACTATCCCTTTTGAGACACTTGTCAATTTATTCATTGCATTTAATATCTTTAATATAGATACAGTAAAGGGACTGCATATCAAACGTTTGGGAATTAGAACTTTGTTTACTCTCCCCATGCCCTGCTATAGACTCTATAGAGTGTTTAAACGACTTTTGTAACATATAGATGTCTAGCTAGTAAAGGTGATGTAGTTCGACTGGGCCCATTTATAAACTGTGCTATGGGATGGCTTATGTTTTACCCGCCAATTTGCATGTTTGAATACTTTTTGCTGATAAGTGTTCCGGCAGACACCTGTTAAAATTAACGTTGTATATGGGTATAGTGGCGCTACTTGGAATGGTTGGGGTTTCTGTTTGATTTCGTAAGGTTAAGCAAGGGCGGGGGTGGGTGTGGGGGAGGTGGATATGTTGCTGATTGAAACACAGAATATAGTAACATGCAGATGTCGAGCTACTAAAGGTGATCTAGTACCACTGGGAGCACTTATAAAGCTCCCTATGGCATGAGATATGTTTTAGTCGCAAATTTGCATGTTTTAATATGTTTTGCTGGTGAGCGCTTCGAGAGACATCTGTTGAAATTAAGCCTCTGTTTGGCTATAGTGGCGCTTCTACGTTTGCTGGAGCTCTTTCTTTTATTGCGTAAAGTTAGGCAAGCGCGGGTGTTGAGTTGGTGTAGTGGTACTGTGACTATTTATAAACCGTCTTGTGGTATGGTGTATGTTTGAGTAGCAAAATTACAGGTTTTAATAGGTTTTGCTGATGAGCGTTCCGGCAGACACCTGTTGACATTAAGTCTATGTATGGCTATAGTGGCGGTAACGGGAGTGCTGGGGCTCGTTTCATTTCGTAAGGTTAAGCAAGGGATGGGTGGGGGTGGGGGAGGTGGATATGTTGCTGATTGAAACACAGAATATAGTAACATGCAGATGTCGAGCTACTAAAGGTGATCTAGTACCACTGGGAGCACTTATAAAGCTCCCTATGGCATGGGATATGTTTTAGTTGCAAATTTGCATGTTTTAATACGTTTTGCTGGTGAGCGCTTCGAGAGACATCTGTTGAAATTAAGCCTCTGTTTTGCTATAGTGGCGCTTCTACGTTTGATGGGGCTCTTTCTTTTATTGCGTAAAGTTAGGCAAGTGCGGGTGTTGAGGTGGTGTAGTGGTACTGTGACTATTTATAAACCATCTTGTGGTATGGTGTATGTTTGAGTTGCAAAATTACAGGTTTTAATAGGTTTTGCTGATGAGCGTTCCGACAGACACCTGTTGACATTAAGTCTATGTATGGCTATAGGGGCGGTAACGGTCGTGCTGGGGCTCGCTTGATTTCGTAAGGTTAAGCAAGGGATGGGTGGGGGTGGAGGAGGTGCGTATGTTGCTGATTATAAGACGGATATTTGTAACGTGGGCATGTGTAGTTACTAAAGGTAATATAGTTTCACTGGGTCCATTTATAAACAGTGCTATGGGATGGTTTATGTTTTACCCGCCAATTTGCATGTTTGAATAGTTTTTGCTGATAAGTGTTCCGTTAAACACATGTTAAAATTAAGCCTGTGTATGGGTATGTTGGTGCTACTAGGAATGGGGGGTTTCTGTTTGCTTTCGTACTGTTAACCATGGGCAGGGGTGGGTGTGGGGGAGGTAGTTATGTTGCTGTTTGAAATACAGAATATAGTAACGTGGAGATGTCGAGCTACTGAAGGTGATGTAGTATCACTGGGAGCACGTATAAAGTGCCCTATGGCATGGTATTTGTTTTACCCACAAATGTGTATGTTTTAATACACTTTGCTTATGAGCGTTCCGGTAGACGGTGGTTGAAATTAAGTTCTTGTATTGGTATAGTGTGTTTACTAGGTTTGGTGTGGCTCTTTCTTTAATTTTGTGAAGTTAAGAAAGGATTGGGGAAGAGGGTGGTGCAGTGGCAGTGTGTCCATTTATGAATCGCTTTATGGTATGGTATATGTTTTTCTGGCAAATTCCCATGGTTTAATACATTTTGGTGATGAGTGTTCCAGCAGACAGGTACAGAAATTACACAACATTTCTGTGGATAAGACATGTTCCTGCTGATAGACACTCTTGTACTGTGGTAGAATGATGATAGCGTTGATGGAAAATTATGAAACTTGGTGCCATTGTAGATTGTAATGGAAGGTTACACTGTTTGTTTGTTACTATGGTGTAGTTAGGGTTCTAAGTGGGAGAAAAAAAGTGGGGGTGCCTTAAAAGGGGGGGGGGCAAAGCTCTTAAAGGGGTGTGGGCTATGCAAGTTGGGGCATGGTCTAAATCAAGATAAGTATCATTGTGTGCTTTAGAAAATCCTCTCCAATTATCGTAGGTTTGGAAAAAAACATTGTTTAAAGGATTTCCCTTTCTTCTACAACATGGGTAACCTAGCGTGATGTCTCCAGTTCTTAGTAGTGAGCAAAATAAGCATGCGTACATCGATGTGCATGCTGTCACTGCAGTGTAATAAAAAAAGAAAATTAATTGACTATCTTTGAGAGGGCCGAAAATAGAGCCTGGTAGACAGTCATTTGGAGGCTGCCTGAAAATAAGTGCCGGTCCCCAGACCCGGCCCAATTAAAGCGCAGTATCCATGCATCCTAAGCACTCCGCCATTCAACCATCTTTTAATTGATGGATATTTTCCTACTTATATATATACATAAATCTGTTTGTCTGCTTATCTTAAGCATCTATGAGCGCACTTGCCTATAGTAAGCACTGTGCCATTCATGCAGTGATACGCCTATATTTGCATAGATATATCTGTCCCAGAATCAATCCTAAGCATTTGTCAGCCCACCCATCTATTATAAGTACTGGTCTTTGCATTCATTCATCTGTCCATCCATCCATACATTGATACATTGATCTATGTATCTATCCATTGATGCATCTGGCCATGCATCCACTCGCCCTTTATTCAACTATACGTTCTTATTTCCGTGCATCGTCCACCCCCGATCTTAAATATGACGTATTATACTCATCCAGCTACCCTCGTAAGGCATTGAAAAGGCTTGCGAAAAACATTGACAGGCAGATTTTTTAATAAAGAATAACAAAGCTTTGAGTTACTCTTTGTGGAGCATACATCAACACCCTTCTCTGGTGGTGTTTTAAACAAAGGTACATCTAGCAAAAGAAATGTAAAGGAGCTTTTAAATGTAATACGTTAATTTAGAAACATAATGTTTTGTCGAGTTGTTTATAGGTACACTGTTTTAAAGTGGCTGTGACTGACAGATACAAAATACCTGTACTTCTTATATTTGAGAAAGTATACCAGAGAGCTAATTTGGGGTGGTGAGAACCTTGAGTTCTATATTTCCATGTGAAATACAGTATAGGAATATAAAAGTAATTGGAAAGCTTTTATGTTCATATTAAAGAGGGGATGTGAGAATTTAGTGAGGCAGGCAATGTGTGTGTTTTCGTGCTGGAGTTGCCTTGTTGTGGTCGTTTGCAGAGGCGCAACCAGAGGGAAATTTTGGGGGAGCCCAATTCTTTCAGCAATAGGCAGAGTGGGCATTTAGGGGTTGTAAAAAGGGGTGAAAAAGAAAAGAGTCTCCTTTACAAAAAAATTATGTTTTGAAGACCGGTGAAGTACTCGGGCGCACCCAGGAAGCTGTGTCAGAGAGTCCGGGGCAATGGGCATTGCGCGCCTGGTGGTCTGTCTGCTAATCACCCCACGATGATGTTGCTGGTGCGTTGCAAAAAGAGAAAGGAAATACTGAGAGAAAATTGCTCTCTTTAAGGGATTTCCCTTGTCCTACAATGCGAGTCACTTGGCATGATGTCTGCAATTCTAAGTAGTGAGCAAAGTGCATGCTCTCACATTGTCACTGCAGTGCAATAAAGAAAAAAAAGGATTACGTTTGTGAGGTCGGAAAATAGAGCCCTATAAAGACAAGTTTCGAGGCTCCCAAAAATAAAGTGCTATTGGTTACATCCCCAGACACCCCGTCCAGCCCTGGGTGCAGTGTTATGTTTGGGAAGTTGTTGATAAAATTGTTAGGTAATAATGGACATTTTTATGTGTGCTGTTAGGTTGATAATATCATTCTAAGTACATAGATTACAATTTTTAAAAATACTATTTATAAAGTTGTGTGCGGTGGGTTGCAGAGAAAGTGGTGTGGGGTGGTGGGGTGTGGCGAAGAGGTGAAAAGTATGAGGTAGTGCAGTTATATATAAATTGTAAATAATTAAATAAATACTTGCTGTATGTTCTATGGCACTACTTGTCATCCTAGTGCTCATCTGTCTTGCTCCATCACGTTGCAGCACTGGGTCTGGAAGTTGTTATTGGAAGTTTTGCAATTGTATGTTATTATTTTAACTTAGTGAAGAAATGTGAAAAATAATTGAATCTATTTTTTGTTTTTCAGAAAATTATTTCGTTTGGATTGAAATTTGGAAATGCCTATAAGAAGTGAAAAAAAAAGAACAGAGAAGAAAAATATATATTTGACGAAAAGGAAAGATCTTGAAGTAGAAAAAAATGCGAGTAGTAGAGAATCTGTTTGTTTGAGTAAAAGCAAAAGACAATTTTTGAGAAAAATATGACGAACATTTAATGAGAAAAACATCACACAAAGCAAAAAGAAGACTTTTTCATGTAATGTGAAGCAGAGTTCAATTTCAAATACGAGGAAAGGAAAGATGATAAAGAAATAGTATCTGGTATTCAGAGACAAAAACAATTTCAAGAAAGACTTTTCGATCTAGAGTGATTCAGAATGTATTGAAAACATGCTGCAAATATAAAAGAAGAATGTTCCAATTCAAAGAGAAGCAGCGTAATGAAAGTATTGTGGATACTGCTTTCAATTTGAAACAGAAGTTGGTCATTTTGATTTTAAAGAGATTGAAAGTATTGGATAAAATAGTCAAAGAATTGAAAGACAAAAGTAGAAAAAAAAGACTTGTGAACAGAACCAACTTTTGTAAGATCTTTAGTGGACATTGGAGACATACTTCTAGTACTGAGCCTTTTTTTAATGAGGAAAGTTACTTCCAGGAAATTAGTTTAGCATTTGCAGTTGATACTAGAGGTCGTTGCTACAAAGTTCAATATGGTGTTCCTCTTCCAAAGGAGGACATGGTTGGGAAAAGTGCAGAAGAGTTAATAGCTGAAGAAGTGCAAGGGAAACGTCCACGAGCTCCTGTGTATAAGTGGAGTTGCAGTACCATTTGTAGTATTCGACAGGAATCCATTGATATAATGAGAAATTTGCTACAAGAAAAGTATAAAACAGAAGATTAAGTTGTTACAAGGACTAGATCCATGTAATGTAAGAAAATATACTGAGAAGTATTGGCCTTCTCTGGTTTATCTTTCAAGAAAAGTTTGTAAAAGTGTTTTCATCATTTGAGGATGTTAGCAGTATACCATTCAGAAATGCGGAACTTTGCAAAGAAACTGTTCTATGTAAAAAGTCCTGCATTAAGTTTAAGTGAACTGAATGGAAGTCTTTTATATGGTTCTTTATCAGATGTTCAAAAAAAGTGTGATGATATTGAAATGCGATATTCTGGTTCAGAAGAGCAGTTCATAGAAAGTGAAAGTTTGACAATTACAGATGTTGGAGGAGATGAGAAAGTGATTAGCACTGATCAGTTTGAAGAAGAAATTGGAAAGTTTAATGTAGTGTGCTCTGAAGTACCAAACTATGTTTGTGTTTGTTGTCTAATACAATAACTAATACAAGGACACACTGATCCATACAGGCACTCACACAATCACTCATTCTCACATATAGTCATTTACATAGTCCAACACTCATATACTGCTTTCACATATGGAGTTACTCACATGTACCACTGAGGCATCCATTCACTCACCGAGACACTTATACACACACTCACTCAGCCATACAGACCTTCAAAGATACAGACTTGAACACATATACCTATTAAATTAGTCACTCATACATCTATGCAGAGAGTCACACCCCCTCACCCACCCACACAGACACTCAGGTACTCATACAGGTACTCAGACAAGCAATGAATAGGTCATATAGATCCTCATTTAGTTGCTAACCAAACCATGGAACTGCTTACACACCAACTAACAACCTAAACTGTGTGAATGTCTATATCAGTCGCTAACACATGCATTAAGCAAGACACAATTAATTAGTCACTTATACAGTTAGTCACACACCTACTTAATCATCCATCCTGAGTCTTATACACTCATTCATTCTTCAATACACCTTGGCATATATATATTTATAAAACATTTTTAAACTTTACAGAAACACACATTCACTGGATGATGTCATCAGTGATGTCATTTGAGATGTCATCAGTGATGTCATCAGTGATGTCACTGACCATGTCATGAGTGATGTAATATGTGATGTCATCAGCAGTGCATTGCGGGGGCGCGAGTTATGGTTAGCTCAACTAACTAGAACAGGCAAATTTCTCTGGTTTTATTTAAAGTGTTTACTTTTTTAAACTTTGTTTTCCCCCAAACTCGCAGTAGTTTCGACTGCACCTAAACTCACTGATTTTCCCTGAGCTGCCCTCTTCGTTGGCACGCACCATGTGATACGTGTCACATGGTAATACACCTGCATTATTGGCGCATTGTCTCACGCCTCAAACTAGCAGCTGCTCTGAGGGACATTACATCTACTAGTATACCATACAGTTCCATAGAACCCTTTGTATGCTAAGATTGATAATCATTTTGAAGAAACCATGGACTACAAATATGTGTAACTATATAGATATTATGCACATTAAGAACTGCTGCATTCTTTTTGTGGCTGAAGCATAAAAATATCCAGCGGTCAGCATGTGTAGGGGAACAGAAGGCACACCATGCCTGCATCAAAGAAGCAGAAGGTGAAAGAAATACCCACACTTTTTGCCATAGAACATTCTGTTCAACAGGTGCTTTAAATTATTTTCGATAAAGATTTGTATTCTAAATTTCTGCCTCCATAGTGAATTGGGAGTAGGGTTTGCATATGGTGTTTTACACACAACACATTCTTTGCAAAATGTACTTGTGTTTCTTCTAGCTTTCAGTTGTTTTTCTTTGTGCCTGTCTTTTCTTTATTTTTAAGAGTGTTTTTTGTTATTCACTTCCCACTGGTCTTTCTGTTATTATCTCAGTCTGGTTTGACTTCATTTCCCTTTTATGCTAGTATCTGTCCTTCTGCCATCCACTAGCTGCAAACGTTTTTCAATCTATGTATTTTTCTATCTAGAAGCCTGTCTTCTGCTTTTTAAATCTTTCAACCAATCTATCTTTCCCCCTTTTATCATCTGCTGCACATCAATAATTTTTGACTTTCTGACATTTTCTATCTGCTTTTCTTGTTTTCTCTCTGTCTGCCTGACTCTCCTATGTTCAAGCTGTGCATGGCTGCCCAAATGTATGGTTGCCATTTTCTGTCTGAGTTCCCATCCACTTGTCATTCCATTTGTCTTTTGCCGAATTTCTTTTTTACCCTTTTGCGTCTGAGTGCTGTTTGCCCATTCTCAGTCCTACTGCTTAATGGTTGTTTTACTTTTCAGTCTGTCTTTCGTCATTCTTTTATTCATCTGTCTGCTTGGTTAAACCTATTTTTTGGCTTCTTTTAACTGCCTGTTTTTTTTTTATATTACTGTATCTGTCCCTTATCCTGCCTTTCTTCATTTTCCCCTCTTGGTTTACTTGTGGGTATCCCTTCTTTAACTGTCTGCCTTCCTTGTTGTCATTCTCTGTTTGCTTTTACTTTTTCCATAGCTAGCTTTTCTCCATCTTTTATCTGCTTTCCTGTGTCTCTTTGCTGCGTGGCACCTGTCCGTCTGAATATTCGTTCATCCTTTTGCCTTTTTTTCTATCTGCCTGCCTCCGCTTTAGCCATAGCTCACTGTAACTGTCTCTTTGTTGTGATTAAAATTTTTAAAAACCTGCGTGTTTCTCTTGTTACCTTTGTTTCTGTCTGTCTTTTCTCATTCTCTATCTATCTTAATCTTTTCTGCCTGCCTTTTGTGACAGTTCACCACTCTGTCTCTTTTCCCCTCCTGCCCCTCTGCCCATCTTTTCCCATTTTCTATATCTGCATCTTCTCTGTTTTCTACTTTACTTGTCTTTTTTCGAACACTCCAACTGTCAGCCTCTTCACGCCCACTTGCCTTTTGTATATGTTCCTGTTTTATTCTCATTACATATATATTTTTTTTAATCCTCCTGCTTGTTTTGTACCTAACTCTAAACATTTGTGAAGTCATGCCATCTTGTCCCGAGCTCTTTGGTACAATGCATGTAGATGTTTATCAAGTGACAGTACTGCAGGACAGGCTTCTGGAATGAATTACAAGGCTCACGTCATGGGTCAGAGGGACCTGAAGACAGACTGGCATTTCACAGTGCATATGTGCCCACACAGCATACCTCTCCACTCCCAGCAAGCATGCCAGTGGTGAAACCTTAAGATTCTAGAGAAGCAAATGGTACTGCAGGGATCAATATGTCATAAGCCTCTTTTTGCGCCTCGGTTGGTTCTTTCTGTAGTGCACCTCTTTTGAAAATGTCTGCATCCCTCTTGCCTATTTCTGCACCCCTCTTTCTTTTTTGTCCTCTTCTCTTGCTTCTTTCTGCACTTCTCATGCTTCTTTCTGCACTGCTCTTGCTTCTTTCTGCACCTCTCTCACAAACTGCTGTATCCCTCTTTACCCCTGCACCCCTGTTCCACCTTTCTGTACCTTTCTTGCCTGCTTCTGCACTTGTCTTGACTCTTTCTGCACCTCTGTTGCTTCATTCTGCACTTCTCTTGCCTCTTTCTGCACTCCTCTTGCCTCTTGCAGCACCTCTGTTGCTTCTTTCTGCACTTCTCTTGCTTCTTTCTGCACCCCTCTTGCCTAATTCTGTACCCCTTTTGCCTCTTTGTGCACCTCTCCTGCCTCATTCTGCACCTCTGTTGGTTCTTTCTGCACTGCTCTTGCTTCTTTATGTACCTCTTTTGCCTGTTTCTGTACTTCTCTTGCCTCCTTCTGTGCTCAAATTGGTAGTGCAAGCTGTCAAGTTTAAAAGAATGCGTGCTCTCGTGACTGAGGTATATGTCTACTTGTATATGTATTCTTACATGTGTTATGCATCTGAAGATTGTAGCTTAAATAGCAGGTAACTTCTCCAATAGATGGTCAAATCTCAGTTCTGCTCTGTCATTTGGTTGCACAGGCAGACATGTCTTATATATTTATGTTTTATAGTGCCCCCCAAATAAACTATTGAATACCCATGTGCCCTGTATTGTGAGCAGAAAGAAATGCAGACACCTTCTTTTACACAAATGTAAAGAATATGCTGTTTGAAACACAGGTATTCAAGTGTTTGTATGTTTATTTTAATTAAACATGTTACTAGGAAAGAGCATAGACACGCATGCATACCTTCACAAACTTGGTCAGACTTACAACAGTGATATGCTTAGGATTGCTGTTTTATATTTGGTAGGCCTAACATTCTGAGCAGTCGATTAATAGTGAACCTTCAAGAGAAAAATAAGGTTTAAGACATCTTCGGAGAAGGATTAGTGATTAGGGTACTTTGCAGGAGTCTGTTGTAAGGTACAGTCACTCACCAACACACCCATACAAACACTCACCCACCCATATAGCCCTTCACAGATGTACTCTTGAACCCGTACACCCAGTGAATCACCCACTCACATATCTATGCACAGAGTCACATACCCCCCGCCACCCACACAGACACTCAGGCAGCCATACAAATACTCAGGCAAGCAATCAATAACCCATATAGACACTCATGTAGCTACTCACCAACCCATGCAGCCACCTACACACCAACTGACACACTGATACAGACATTCACACAGTTTAGTCACTATCCCATGCATTCAGTAGACACGTTTAATTACTCACTTATACAGTCAGTCATGCACCTACTAAATCATCCATTCAGACACTCATACAACCACTCATTCTTCAATACACCTTGGCATATATATATAAACAACATAATTATACTTTACAGAAACATACAGTCACTGGATGAGGTCATCAGTAATGTCATCAGTGATGTCATTTGAGATGTCATCAGTGATGTCCTCAGTGATGTCACTGACCATGTCATGAGTGATGTAATATGGGATGTCATCAGCAGTGCATTGCTGGGGCTTGAGTTATAGTCAGCCCAACTCACTATAACAGCCGAATTTCCCTGATTTTGTACGAGTAAAATGTCCAACTAACTAAAACATCCCTGAAACATGTGTTTTTTTCAGTGAATATATATATATATATATATATATATATATATAACCCAATGGTAGTCACCACTGTGTAGTTATAGTTAGGATCGAGTTTCCATAGGAAAAGAATTTATTGGTTTGCTATTAACTTTTGGCCATTGTTTGATGAAGCTTCATGAAACTTTCCCAAAAAAATTAACTATTATAACTAGAGAAGGAGGGGAATGGTCTCCACTCCCTGAGGCATATAAGGACCCAAACAGCCAATCCTGTGAGACTGATATTATAATTAGGGGGAGGGGTAGGTAGTTCCTCTCTCTAAGCCATTTTGAGGCCCTGGGGAAACCATCTCCCGGATCCGATATTATAATTAGGGGAGGGGGACATGTAATCCCTCACCCAGATTATTCAGAACCCTTGGGGACTCCACCCCCTGTAGCTGAGGGTATAATTAGGGGAAAGTGTTCATGCTCCCCTACCTGTACCTTTTAAAGTCTCCAGGAATCATCTCTTGGAGGTGATCCCTAAACATAGGGGAGGAGCATTTGGGCCACATCACTGAGTTGCTCACTGGCCCCAGGGGCCCATCCTCTCGGGCCAGAAAAAAAGCAGTGTCCTGGAGAACTCATCTCCCAGAAAACCAGTGTTCCCAGCCCAGGGGAGTGCCGGCAGGGACTGTAAATTTAATTTGCTGCCCACATTCTCCTGGGTAGAGAACATAGCTTGTGGGAAATAGCTGCTCCTGCCCAGACAGGAGCAAAGTAAGAGAGCCAGCTACTTAAGCACCACAGAGGGTGCTGGCTGAGGAGGTGGAATGGGCCCCTTCCACGGCCTCCAACATAAAAAAGTGTGTGTTCCCCCATTCGCTGAGGGGGCACTAAAGGTTAAAAAATGTCCGGCTCTGAAAAATGTGCTAGCTGGGAAGCTGGCAGAGGCCATGGGTACATTTGGGTGCTCCCTGCAACCCCCAATGTTTGGCAATGTTGTGGGTGCCACTGTAAACACCGGGACACCCATTTAAAAAAATATATAGACTCATGCCAGCACTTGCTTTGGGTGCTGGCTGGGAAGCCCACAGTGGCCGAAGTGGCCTTGGGACTACCCACGCTAGCCCTGAATATTGTAATATATTGTGGGCACCTTGGGTGGGCACCTGGGCACCCATAAAACAAATATTAATAATCATAAATGAGTGTTAACATTCCAGCAAGGACAAACTCATAATGCCCTCGCAGGGATGTTTTAAATGATTTGTTTGTTGCTGGTGGTGCCGCTAGCAAAGGCAGGGGCATTGCCAAACATTATTTTAATGTTGTGATGGACTGCAGGGATTGCAGCAGGACCCCAGCAACATTAAACATTAAACACAGTATGTCTCCTAGGTCATTGACTCAATGACCCCATTAGACCTTACCACATATTCCAATCACTCTGAGCCAGAGCTGTATGCTACTCAGCTGGTTTGCAGGGACCACTTGTGATTGTCATTGAAAAAATCTTTCTGAAAATCAATTTTATTAAACATTTCTATGAGTGAATTTATGAAATATACATTTATATTTAATGGTGACTTTATGACAAAGACAATAGATCTACTGTATATATGTTGATGTGCTGATACCATGGTAAAGCCTATAGGCTGATTTTTTATATTTTGGTGTTCTGGCCAATGTAAGTAGGTCTGCCTTACTTTAAATGACACTCTATGTATTTTTGCATCGCAAAGTCAGCCGTGCACCATGGAGTAGGTTACCCATGCAGATTGGGCGCTGAGCTTGGCCACAAGCTAGGCCCTACAGTCAACCCCACATGCGGCAGGCATAGGGCACACATTCCCTAGCAGCACATGGCTGAAGACACTGCATAGCAGGGGTTTTGCGTCTACAGGGTTAGGCACAAGACCTGGCAATACCCTGCACGGCTATAAACATCTAATTTGATATTAAAAAAACATATGTATTCACTGGGAAAAAAAGGTTAAAACAATGTTATATTTCAGAATTGTACAATATCTTTGGTTTTGTTTTTTTATATGTTTTGTATATCTATATCTACTGGTGGTCACCAGTAGGTAGTTATAGTTAGGACTGACGTTTCCATTGGAAATTTGTTTTTTGGTTTGCCAATAACTTCGGTACAGCTTCACAAATCTTCATGAAATGTTCACAAAACTTCCCCTTTTGGTTCAGCTGCTGTGTGGAAAGTTTCAGGGTGATCCATCAAGCGTGGGCTGAGAAAACAGGGAGTCACAATACACATTTCCCCCATGTCTATCGGGATTTTTCAGTTTTTGAACAAGACGGCGGCCAGAACCCCTGAACGGAATTTCACCTAATTTAAGTTAAAAAATATAGATATCTGGGAGCCCAACAGCCTACTAAACCCTACTGAAACTTGATTGGCTGCCAACACTTCAACCAGGAAGTGCTAGTTTCCCACAAAAAGTGTGAAAAAAGAAGGAAATGTTGGCAGGATAGAAACACCCTGACCCCTAAGACTCTTGGAAGGGTGCCTCTGGGACGCACCAAGGCCATAAAAAGCATTTCTTAAAAGTGCGGATCCAGCCGATAATATTAATTTTAAAAAAGTGGCTCCTGCACTTCATTATTAAGTTGCCCCCAGATGGGCCAGGTCTGCGGCATTATTTTAACAAGGGTGTGCAGCACATGCTCCCCTCTCCTAAAGCCTAATATTGCTCCAGGACCACTGCCTCCCTGGGGCATTTTTTTAAACAAATAATGCTGGAAAGCTGTACAGGACTTTAATGGAAATAACTGTGGCGGGCTGTGCAGATCCCCCACATGCACAGGGGCACCTAACTCCCCGGGACCTCATTGTAAAATAATGTGGGGCCCCCACGGACCCACAAAGCCCCTGGGGCTGCACCTTCCTGGGTCTTCATGTTAAAATAATGTGGGGACTGTGTGGCCCCTGTAGCACCGGGGATCAACACCACCCCAGGGCAAATGCAAAGCCATCCCCCAGGGCCAGTTGCTGCAATGTCCCGGGGTGCCCACACCTGGGACATTGCAGTATGCTATGGCACCACTCCTGCCAAGCATTAGCAAACACAACTCCACTTCATGCAAGCAAGAGCAGAAAAAATGCTTTCGCATGCAAGAAAAGGAGCAGAATTGCTTTTGGACAGACGGAGCTACAGCTTTCTCTGTCCAAAAGCAATGATGGCTCCTGCAGGACGAGGGGAGACAGGATGGACTGCGGGGGACTCAAGGCTCCCACGTTATCCCCTATGCAAATGACTGCATACCCTGGATGAGACCAGGGCACCCAGTAGAGAGGCCAGTCCCCGAGGGATGGGATCCTCGGGGCCATTATTGGCCCAGGAGGGAGTCAGCGACCCCCTATCTTTTTTGTTAAAAGAAAGAAAAATGGGTGGCCCCCGGGGCCAAAAATGGCCAGGGAGGGGGCCACGCGGACCCGATCCCTTTTTAAAAAACAAAAACAAAAAAAGAATGGGCCCCAGGGGATAGGGCCCCTAATGCCAAAATCAGCCCAAAGGGGGGGGGGCGCGGACCGGGAGGGGTGCTGCTCAGCCCCCTTCCACCCATTGAATCCCTGGGGATGGGAGACCTCAGGATAGAAACTGGCCTACGGAAGGGGGACCGCGCAGCCTCCTCCTTTAAAAAAAGAAGAAAAAACCTCCGGAGAGTCGCCAAATGCCACACCTTCTTCACCACCACTCTGCAAATGTTCCTCCTGGTACACTGTCACACTGCCAGTTGCTGGATTAAGTCACTTTGGATGCTGAGGGTCCTTGGGGTATTTGGGTTCCCTCCAGTAAGTCCCAGAGAGTGGGTTTGCTTAGAGGACTTCAAATCTATGCCCCCTTTCTCCACCACTCTGCAAATGCACTTCATGGTGCGCTGCTGGTTGGGGAATGAATTCCACTTTTTCTCCTGAAGGCCTCAGGACTAAAGTTGACTTCTTCCTCCAACCAGTAGTGCTCCAGGAGGTGTGTTTTCAGAGTGGTGGAGAAAAGGGGCACAGTCTTTGACATCCTCCTAGCAATCCACCTGTGTGGAATTTAATGGAGGTCGCAGGAAGGGTAGTTGGCCCCTAAGGACCTTCAGGAGCCAAGCAGACTTCATACCCAAACTAGTAGTGTGCCAGGAGGTGTGTTTGTAGAATAGTGGAGGAAGGGGGTGTGGCCACCAACAACTTAGCTGCAATCCCACTATGTGGGACTTACTGTCGGTAACAAGAGGGCTAATTGGTGCACAAGTACCCTCAAGAGCCAAGGGGACTTCATCCTAGAACTAGTAGTGCACCTGGCGACGCATTTACAAAGTGGTGGAGTAAGGGTGCGTGGCCTCTGAAATCTTCTCAGCAGTCCTGCTGTGTGGGACTTACCGGAGTTAAGAGGAGGAGTAGTTGCCCCCAAGGACATTACCTCCAGTAAATTCCACACAGCGGAATTGCTAAGAGGTCTTCAGAGGACATGCCCCCTTTCTCCACCACTCTGCAAACATGGCTCCTGGAACACTATTAGTTGGGGGATGAAGTCCATTTTACTCCTTAGGGACGTTGGGGGCCAAGAAGCCCTCCTAGTACCTCCTGCAACTCCTACACAGCGGGAGACCTGAGAGCTGATTGGAGGCTCTGTCCCCTTTCTCCACACACTCTGCAAAACATGACTACTGCTTTAAAAAAACTGTGAAATTTACGGAAAAACAAAGGTTACAGGGATGTTATAGTTAGGAATTTCATCACAAGAAACATACATTTCCATAGATGCCTCCAGCAATAAGGGAGCTGCTTTGTTTGTACATGATCATTGAGTAACAGCAGAATGCTCTCAGCCATAGTGCAGTTAACCAGTGACTGAAATGGTCTGAGTCATTGCCCCATGTCAAATGTGAATGACACAATAAAAGACCAATATATGATGAGAGCTGACTGAAAGCTGCTATTGTATATGTTATTTGATTAAAGTCAAAAGGTCTAGTCTAGTGCCAAACATAAAGAGAAAGGTTACAGCAAGGTGAGGAACACATGTGTGTGTGTTAAGGTGATCCAATCATGAATTGTGGTTACAATGGGGAAATAAGCACAAGATGCCAGTTAAGTATCCACAGTTGTGTATCGTGCAAGTGCTACCTGGAAGATGGTATGATACACCAAACAGCCAATATCATGAATTGAGAGAGGCATACATCTCTGGGGGCAGCCAAAGCCCACTCTTTGCATATTTTAAAGAATTGACAGTAACCGGTCTTGCAGACAGCTGCACTCCCCCGCACACCAAAAAATGAATTGTGCCCTAGAAGTTTTACATAGGTGTGTCTCCATTCCTAAGCAGTAGCGGCTGCTGTGCAGGTGGAGTTGTAGGGCGGGGACAATGAATGACGGAGTGATGGGGAGGAAGGAGAAACGGACAACAAGTAAACATTTTTAAAAAATAGAGAAAAATAATGTACTTGCCACATGCGGCTCTTTTCCATGTCCTTGCTGTAGCCCAAGCTCCCGGGCTCCCCTGCGGTCAAACCTGATACTGTTCTGATGTTTGAAACAGCATTAGAATTGGCCAGAGCACTGTGAATTTGCACTCCCAGAGAGACTGGGAGCCTCTGCACTGATGTCTCCAAACCAGCAATGCAGCTGGGTTGGAGACTGCTCAGTAGGCATTTCAGTTACTCCAGCCATAGACGGCCGGCTGAACTGACATGCGTACCGATCGCAGTGCAACCACTCCCTCTGTCACTGTTCGCGCAATGGCCCGCCCCCAAGACTCGCCCAGCTCTCAGAACCTGAGAAATAAAACAGTTATAAACCTGTTTTATTTTTCACATTTTGAGTCTGGCAAGCTTGGTGAAGCTCCTCCGCCATAGCAGAGGAGCCGTCACTGTGCCTGAGTCCCTATGTTTGTATTTATTTTATTATGCACAATTAATTAAAACCTTTGCATATATAGAAATAAAATTCCACTCGATACATGATAAAATTGCTTAATACAATTAAAACTTGTTTGTCACAATCATAAAATTATTAACACAAATTTTACAAAAGTTAGCTATTGTTGTTTTTTTGGTTTTTTTTTTGTAATTGTAGCTGAAGGTATTTTAATCTGAAATTCATATAGAACTTATCCTTTGGAGATGGGAACATTTTGCTAAAAGAATTTAGTGATTGATTAATCCATGTGGTATTTTTGGGAGAATGCTATGCTCTTCGCTGGAGGAGACATGGGCTCTTATGCACGTTATCTTTTTGGATGCAAGTGCGGAAATTCCCTCTTCCCTCTTCAATTCCACAATTGAGCTATGTGCAGCAGCACAAATATTTTATTCACAGTTATGACAATGTTAAGGTAAACAGCTCCCTTTTCCAGACAGACCAAATATAGCTGTGACCCGGTCAGCAGACCCCAACTGCCCTTGATGCCAACTTTAAGCTGTCCAGAGCAAACACACATTAAAAAAAAATACTTTCTTTATACTTGGACTGAAAGTTCAACAAAGAAAAATAGATTCTATTTTGAGAATGTGTATGAAATGTAAGTCAAAGAAAACCAGAAACTAATCAGAATGCGCTCCTCTTAGCGAAGTACCAAATGAAGGACAATCACTTTATCTTGTAATATTTTTACAATATGTTTTTCTTATTAAATTGATTATGATCTCAAAAGTTTCAAATCACTTTGGAACTTTGCACCTTTGCTTGTCAACCACATCAAGATGCATTTTTAAAATACACTTAAAATAAATACTAAAAAGCACTGAATGTAAACTGCGTCAATTAGGTTGCCAGCATTTTATTTATACCTGCTTGACTTTGACAGGTGACATCTTTTCTGAAAGAAAATAGACTAGCAATTTAAAGAGTGGGACTGCATTCGAGAAAAATTAAATATGTAAATTGCCTTTTCTAACTGAAAACCAGTTTTGAGGGAAAACATGCACATACAAACATATTTGCTAATATTAGCTACACAATTACGAAGGAATACGCTGAATCTTATTAATTATTTGTTGACATCTTCTTGTAAAAAGCTACTGTGTTTGTCTGAGGGCTGAAGGGGTCCTCAAAATGTCCAGTTATAGACATTGATTGAAGCAAGGAGTTGTGAATACATGGGTACATTTGATATCTTTGGGATGTTGGTAATGACTCTATCCCACTGATATAGTTTGGTTAGTTTTGCAGTTTGTAAGAACCATTGGACATCTAACTATACTGTCACATACCTTTTGTTTGTTTTTTCAGAGAATTTCTATTTTTTTTTAAATGCGAGCTAAATTCATATTGCCTTATCTATGTTATCACTGAAAAAAGTACATTTCTACAATTTTTATGACAAGTAGGATCTAATTAGCATACCTAACTATAACATCACTTTAACCTTTTTTTCAGTGAATTTCTGGAATTTTTTTTATCATAGTAACCAAAACATCCATTTGCTTATCCACAGAGTCTTGGAGGGAGATTGCCTCCCACCATTTGGATGTTTCCTGTTTTTTCAGTTTTTCATATTTCTTCACTTTGGCATTCAATGAGGTGTCTTGATTACGAGACACCTCGGTGGTTTGTCCTTTTCCAGGTGTGAGCGCAAATAATGTCTGCACCACTAATCCTCTTTCATTCTCTTCCTCCATGTTATTGTATATTTCTATTGGTATTTTTTTCTTGTCTTTTTCCGTTACCGTTTCTCAATGTGCAATTAAGTTGGTTAATGCACGTGTTGGTGGGGACTACTCGGCACTTTGGTCCTTTTGTTCCCAGTTGTGCTTATATGCAAAGCGACTTTCCCATCTAGATTAGCCGGTCCCTGATGCCGCTATATAGAGTACTTTTCTTCTGTGATACACGGGGATACAAGCTATGGCACGTTATGTTTCCTGTACTGTTGTCGAGATACACGTCAGTATGTCTCATAAGATTAAGCAGTTACTAGTACACAGTGCCAAATACTGTTTAAAATTGAGTCTATAATGTTACCATCCTTCAACTTCCCCAATTTTAGGCCTGTTCTCTAAAGACGTAAGTACTCAACCCTGTTACAGCACCCGCGAGGCAGCCCACCTGTGCACAAAGTATACACCTGCCCACCAACAAAGGGACCCCCAGGGGCTGGTCTTACCTCTCCGAAGACTGCCAGCATCACCGATTCTATTATAGTTTGAACTCCTCCGTTTTGTGAATTTGAATCAAAGAGGTTCCTTCTGGGATCAAGCCCACAGCCAGGTGGTGCGTAATGCCAGTGGAACCACCACTGGATGTCGTAATCCACAATATACTTCAAATAGGAACGCACACTCGAAAGTCCTTTGCGAACAGCAGAACGCTTTTATTCCTCAAACGTTGCACGTTTCGACAACCTAATGTCTTGATTGCATGCTGAGTTACTGGAATTACGTGCATATATTAACATTGGACATAGACAGAGGACTAACATCTGAAAAGGTCACAAGAGAAAGTAAACATGGCGGCCATTTTGTAATAGGTGATGCCTCAAGTAAAATGTTATTAATGATACATAAAGACCAATCCATTATTTAGCCATCTGGCATCAACACTTAAAAGTTCCAATTGGATGTCCATATGCAAAATAAATATTATACAGTCAGTACATTATATATACGAACACATTAACAGCTCGGCTAGCATTGACTGTAGTATGTCGATGACACAGTGGTAAAATGCGATCTACTTGGATTCAGTAGCCACATTTTCAGATCAGTTCTCAAACCCCACGGGATGCATGCCATAGCAATATTGGATTTTACATGGACACAAAATAATAATGAGAACCTAGTAAGGTTACTAATATACTAATATAACGTGTTCACCAACATTGCAATGCTGTATATACAAGTTCTAGTATCATTCCTGTATTGTTTCCTCCATGTGGCTTAAATTTCAGATCAAATCTCGGACCGCATGCATGCATTTCATAACGGAGATGGAATTTTTTAGCATGGACAAAAAATCCTGAGTATAGTTACTGTTATACCGTGGCCACACAAGTAGCATCGCTGTTCAGACAAATAGATCATTTCTATTCTGATTTCGCCAAGGTCTACATGTGCTAATGAGCGCCTCCGGTAAGTTCAATGCGCACATCATACACGCCAGATGGATCGCCACGTATGGCACGTCACAGCATCCAAAAAAAAGCATATCAGGTACAATTCACGCCAGAACTCAATCCACTGCTACGAGACGGACCAGCTTGCAATGGGTACAAGACGGAGCAACAAGCAGCGTGTATGAGACAAACACATCATGAATCCCATCGCGCAGGTAATACCAGTACTATAGATCTATGACGGATCAGGAACCGACGCGGACAGCCCAGACGGTAAGTCAGACACCCACCACACAAACAAATGACACGTACTCGCAAAATGTCACACACACACAGGGGATCCATATCCTGGCCACCAGCAACAGGCCACCATAGGGGTTGCATGGCCAGCACCACTACCACCCCCACTCATAGGCCCTATGTTGCCCATCACTACTGCCACCTCCACTCATAGGGGACCTGTTGCCCATTACTTCTGCCACCCCCACCCATAGGGGACCTGTTGCACAGCACTCCTGCCACCCCCACCCATAGGGCTTATGTTGCCCATCACTACTACCACCCCCACTCATAGGGCTTATGTTGCCCATCACTACTGCCACCCCCACCCATAGGGGACCTGTTGCCCAGCACTCCTGCCACCCCTACCCATAGGGCTTATGTTGCCCATCACTACTGCCACCCCCACTCATAGGGCTTATGTTGCCCATCACTACTGCCACCCCCACCCATAGGGGACCTGTTGCCCAGCACTACTGCCACCCCCACTCATAGGGCTTATGTTGCCCTTCACTACTGCCACCCCCACTTATAGGGGACCTGTTGCCCATCACTACTGCCACTCCCACCCATAGGGCTTATGTTGCCCATCACTACTGCCACCCCCACCCAAAGGGGACCTGTTTCCCATCACTACTGCCACCCCCACCCATAGGGCTTATGTTGCCCATCACTACTGCCACCCCCACCCATAGGGCTTATGTTGCCCATCACTACTGCCACCCCCACCCATAGGGGACCTGTTGCCCATCACTACTACCGCCCCCACGCATAGGGCTTATGTTGCCCATCACTACTGCCACCCCCACTCATAGGATGGGTGATGCGCCACACATCCATCATACACCAACATTAGGTATGTCAGCAAAATACATCCCCCCTAACATCATGACAACAATGTGTAGTCTGTGACAAATGCCCACAACAGTGATTATGACTTACATACAATGTAACTACCATCACATGTGTGGCATCACTAGCACTGTGTAAAAATAACACCCCCTCACTGTGTAGAACAAAATTTAAGTGTGTGGTTCCAAACTGCAGCAAATGTTGAGCATTGTGGTGATGGGGTCGAAAAACCCTCTCATCACAGTGACTAAAAGGTAAGTGTCATCATGTTCAAAGCTGCAAATGCCAAACAGCATGTATGATTTCTGGTCACAACACATGAAACACTTTTGGGGCAAAGTAGTGGTTGTGTGCCATATCCACAGAGATGTGGTGAGGCTAACAGTGCTGTGAAACACAAACATACTCTCGGCCATGTGAGGACAAGCACCACCCATGGGGGCTGACAATGCATACAGTGTACAATGACACAAAAGCAGAAGTGACCATCACAAAGCATACACACATCTCGAAAATAGACACACAAATCAAAACAACCTATGTAGACTGTAGGTATCAGGTCACAAACTCCCATTCCATGCCAGCAATGGGACCTAACAACCAGGATGAATGTGCAGAAGGATGTGATATGACTCACAGGGACAGCAGGGTAAATCACAAAAACAACATCCAGACAATGGCCCACAACAGCAATACCAATGCACTGGTGCAGGTGCACAAACACAAACAGGCAACCTCACACTGCACATCTGACACAACATGTGTGTGTGTGTGGGATGTATGACGTTACAACGCACACTTTTACAACGCATGCACTTACAACGCATTTTTTACAACGCATAATCCATTACAACGCATGACATTACAACGCATGACACTACAACGCATTTTTAAAAAATACCTTTACAACGCATTACCATTACAACGCATACTACCTTTACAACGCATACCATTACAACGCATAATATTAAATTACATTTAAGGTAAGTATTAGATAGTATAAGGGTAAAAATTACTATTCTAACTCCAGGGGGTGCAACAGTAGGGTAAGTGTTGGATAGTATAGGGGTAAAAATGACTATTCTAACTCCAGGGGGTGCAACAGTAGGGTAAGTGTTGGATACTATAGGGGTAAAAATTACTATTCTAACTCCAGGGGGTGCATCAGTAGGGTAAGTGTTGGATAGTATAGGGGTAAAAATTACTATTCTAACTCCAGGGGGTGCAACAGTAGGGTAAGTGTTGGATAGTATAGGGGTAAAAATTACTATTCTAACTCCAGGGGGTGCAACAGTAGGGTAAGTGTTGGATAGTATAGGGGTAAAAATTACTATTCTAACTCCAGGGGGTGCATCAGTAGGGTAAGTGTTGGATAGTATAGGGGTAAAAATTACTATTCTAACTCCAGGGGGTGCAACAGTAGGGTAAGTGTTGGATAGTATAGGGGTAAAAATTACTATTCTAACTCCAGGGGGTGCAACAGTAGGGTAAGTGTTGGATAGTATAGGGGTAAAAATTACTATTCTAACTCCAGGGGGTGCAACAGTAGGGTAAGTGTTGGATAGTATAGGGGTAAAAATTACTATTCTAACTCCAGGGGGTGCAACAGTAGGGTAAGTGTTGGATACTAAAGGGGTAAAAATTACTATTCTAACTCCAGGGGGTGCATCAGTAGGGTAAGTGTTGGATAGTATAGGGGTAAAAAGTACTATTCTAACTCCAGGGGGTGCAACAGTAGGGTAAGTGTTGGATAGTATAGGGGTAAAAATTACTATTCTAACTCCAGGGGGTGCAACAGTAGGGTAAGTGTTGGATAGTATAGGGGTAAAAAATACTATTCTAACTCCAGGGGGTGCAACAGTAGGGTAAGTGTTGGATAGTATATTGCAATATTATGCGTTGTAATGGTATGCGGTGTAATGGTAGTATGCGTTGTAATGGAATGCGTTGTAAAGGTAGTTTTTAAAAATGCGTTGTAGTGTCATGCATTGTAATGTCATGCGTTGTAATGGATTATGCGTTGTAAAAAATGCGTTGTAATGGTAGTGCGTTGTAAAAGTTGCGTTGTAAAGGTTGTTCCCCGTGTGTGTGTGTCAGTATCCCCAAGCAACTGCACAACACATGAGGGGGGCTGACCCACAGTTAGACAGATGTGGACACAGTGCCATACAAAAGTAAACCATCAATGGTCCCCCCTTAGTGGGCAATCAGGCATTGTGAGATTAGAGGGAGCACAACAGACACATGTGACACAAGCTGGAATGAACAGCAACTAACACAGCATGAGACTGACACACAACAGCACTACCCCCAGGGACCAGACTTTGGGGTGACACAAGCATGCATGACACGTCCACTGTGCTGACAAAGGTAGATGTCGTACAAACTGTGAAACCCAGACATGTGCCTTGTGCCACAAATATACATTACACCTACAAAAACACAAATCACTCAGCATGGCCCGTCATCCATGGACAAACAAGAGCCAGGGGCACATCCATGCAAACATTTACATCAGTCCAACCTCAACACCACACACCCTGAACTGCACCAATGTGAAGCCCACATGGACAGGTGACAATGCACATGCAGCCATGACAAACACAGTAATGTTGGGAGGAACTAAGGTGCACAGACTCATCACACAAGGACAGTTTACAACCCTGGTGAATGACAGACATACTGCACAGTATGCGGTACATGGCCATGACATCAAAGCTCACATGACCTTCCGAATACCTGCCACAGTCCCAGGACAATGCAGAAGCCAAGGAGAACCACAAGGCACACATGCTGACATCTGCAAACATTGCAGCCCTGAACCGGACATGTGGGATCAGTCACACACACATACACATGTCTCAATTACTGAAAGGTACCACCTAGGGACAACTGCATGATATTGCGAACAAACAAGTGCCTTGGAGACCCCTGACTGTGTCCCATCTGCGTTTGACCACATCATCACCACTCAGAACTGACAAATCCCAATGATGAAACACCAATTAACAGTACTGTGTCATGCACCCACACATCTGGTAGCCCATGGCAAAGTTGTGGGATGAACACAGTACCACTCAGCAAGCATCAACAACAGGAACATATCAAGGGAACACTGCCTGTGTATGAAAAGGGATATGGACACACACACATACGCCCACACAACACACAACATGGGCCCAGGCAATGTCATGGAACAACACACTTACTTGAGGGGTCTCAACTCCTGTGGAAGCTCAGCTGTGCCAAACATAGTCCCAGCAGGTTTCAGTCATGTCAGCAGAACACTTGGTCAGTCAGCCATCAGTTACCACACAATGAAAGCTCTGGTCACAACAGCCTGGGTACGGGAGTCTCCCTTAAGTCATCTGCACATACTTAATACATATGTCCAGCAAGTTGCACAGAGGACCCAGTTGCTCCTACACCAATGATGCCCACACTTACATGTCCAGTGGAGATGCGCCCACTGTCAGGGACATAGAAAAACTGGACAATGGGAAGTACATCATATGTGCATGTGTGCAAGCCACAGATGTGACCATGCAAATGAAATGTTTACAGAGATGTTCACAAAGTGTTAATCATGACACACCCATTTAGCTACAAAGGATGATATGGATAATGACCAGTATAGGATACATATCTCATGGACGACATGGAGTACCTCACATCAACACCTCAGTATTCAACATTTGAAATCCAGCATTACAACTGCAAGGTCAGGCTAAACATCATCAACATAATGTACAGCTAACTCAAATTCACAAGGATAATTAAAAAAGCTTTATTCAGCAATTTTAAAATGCAAAGTCCTTTCAAAACAAAGGCCAATGGCCAGTCCATATCCAAATGGCAAAACGTTAACTTGAGTGACAACTGTCACACATTGCTTGCCTGCACTGGTTAGGACAGGGGACATCCCCTCAGAGGGGCATACATGGGGGCAGACCAGGCACCGCAGGGAAAGGATCAGGGCGCAGCAGAAGGAGTCAGTGAAGGGGTGGTGGATGCAGGAGAGTCACTGGCAACTGCTGTGGAGCTGACTGAAGTAGTGGGTGCAGTCACAACTGTGGGGCACGAGTCAGATGGGGTGTGTGCCGGCACAACTGCAGTGGGCAGGTCAGATGGAGTGGACTGGGTCGCCACTGCAGTGCCCAAGTCAGACAGGGTGGTCGTGGACTCCACTGCAGTGCCTAACTCAATGGTAGCGGAATGGGGTTCAGGTGAGGTCGGCAGGACAGAGGGGAGGGGACACGGTCCACACATCAGTGGCACAAACTGTCTGACCGGGGGTGGAAGAGCAAGTGGTTGGGGGAGGGCCTCAGCATTTTGAGGATGGTGTATCTGTGGGTGGGGAACCTGGGGCAGGGCGTGACGGGGTAACCTCTGGAGTGGTGGATGGAGGACAGAGACTTTGTCGTGGAGCTGCGGAGCGGGGGTGGGGTCTTGCTCTTCCAGCTCCGGGGGGACTTGCGGGTGGGGACCTCAGTCTAACTGCACCTGGGGGAGGGTGTCCGGGTGTGAGGGGCACTCCCCTCTGTGTGTGGGGACTTCCTCTTCCCCTTGTAAGATGGATCTGCTGGGTCAGTGGGGAAGAGGCCAAGGTCACAGAGGAAGAGCTTCTGTGGAGATGGGGTTGCAGGTGAGGCAAGGGAAGGGGGCTGGGAGGGAGAGGTATCGGAAGACTGCGACGTGGTTGTGAATGACTGTGTGTGTGTCTGCAAACCATCCCCTGTGAGTCTGGTATCAGTCCCCTGAGCTTGCTTGTGTGCACATCCGGCCCTTGGTTTGGGTGTTTGTGTGCTGCCCGTGTCTGTGGGTTTGTGAGAATGTGCAGGTGTGTGTGTGCTTGGGACAGGTAGGGTGCTAGGAATCGTGGGTGGTGCAGGGGTAGGAGGGGTGCGGGACTGTTGGAGAAGGGACACTGCTGGCATCAGGGAGGAGGCCGCAGACTGATTGGTCCTCTGTAGGGCGCACATGCCCAATGAAATGCCCTTCATGAATGATACCAGTTGTGTCAACAGACTGGTATGTGCATGGAGGACACTCAGCATTGATGTCTGCCCTACATGGATCTGTCGAAGTAAGTCCACAGACTCCTCACTCAGGGCAGCAGGGGACACAGGGGCAGGGGGTGCGGTGCCTGGCACAAAGGAGACATGCTCCCGAACACGGGAGCCTCCACGGACCTCTGGGATGAGAGCCGATGGGAGGGTGGTGATGGTGGTGGTGAGGGCGGTGGCGGGGCAGCCTCAAAAGCAGGGGTTTGGTGGCTGCTGACACCTGCCTCCACAAGGGAGTCATCTTCCGAGCTGCAGTGGCCTTCAGCTGGGGTGGATGTTGCTGAGGACTCCTCGGTATGGCTTCACTTGCCCTCCGTGCCACTCGGTCCTCCGACTCCTCGCCTTCTGTCCCAGTCAGGCTTTGTGGCTCCTCCTGGTCCGTGGAGCTGTCCCCTCCTGTGGTCGTGGATGTATCTGGATAGAATTAGGAAAAAAGAGAACAACATCAGTCATCTGCACTGACTTCACACACCACAGTGAGTATATCACATCACAGGTCAAGCCCTGGCATCATCAGCTGAACACTGCTCAAAGTGCTCACACTGTTTAGAATAAGCCAATTGTCAGTCTCACCATCAACCATGGCACTCATATCCCTCCTGGACTTGCACCCATAACTCTGTTGCATGTTGGATGCTAATACCCCAATGTACCGACATGCACCACCTACACATTTGTTGGACATGCAAGTGAACATGTAGGAGTATGTCACTATACACACATCACATCTCTTGCCACTGACTCAGTACAGGTGTCAGGATGAAGGGATGGGCAGAGTCTCATTTCACATTCTTGTGATGCATGCCAGCAAAACACACTATGATGTTTTCATGTCCTGATAGTCAATGCCACAATGGGGTGCATAGAGCACATTTGAACACAATGCAGGATCACTCATAGCAAGTAAAATGCCATGGCATTGGCATGCCTGGAAAGTCAGTCAACACTGTCTCTTGTCACAGGGGCAGGGCATCCAGACAACAACAGTATGCACTGTGTCACAATCATAGCTCATGGGTAAAGCAAACTCTGCCGCTGACAAGTACACTTGCCCATCCCCTGCAAACAACATATCCTGGACCCAGAAGACCCCACATCATACAAAACAGACAAATGAGTCTCTGCGAACACAACTCCCTGTACATTAGCACATCACAGTCTGCTGTGCATGTAACCCAGCTGCATGAAGTGCACAGTTGCAAACACCATTGTGCACTGTCAAGTGATCACACACCTATATGTCACACAGGTCTTGTCTCTCATAGTCGCATCTCAGATGTCCTGCTGACCCTCAAACTCATGAACATCACAGTTGTATGAAAAAGGAAGCCACACCACAATGACACAGAGGCAGACACCTGAAGGCACATTTCACTAAGCACAACCTGTAAGTTGATACACAGGAGTGGGATTACAGAGTGTTTCTAAATGCCCTTGAGTAGGCATGACTGCCCAGGTCTACGTGAAACAGTGTTTAGTCCTGGACAGTAGTCAGGTGGCTAAGCAAGCGTGACACACTTGATATACATGCTCCTGAGGCACACAGACTGGAGTCCCCTGCTGCATGTGTTTGTTTGAAATACCCCAGCCACATGTGGCGAGTCAGACCAGCAATTGTAACACATATCAAGGGCACACACAGATCATATGTCAGATCTAAGCATTGTGTAAACAATTGACCCACCCATGAAACACACAACAGAGTCACAGTAACAGATGCTGTCCGGAAGCTGAAGCATAGCTGACTGCAGGGACACAGTGCCCTAGTGACACAAGCAACAGACTGTAGGGTCCACACCTGTGGATGAAATGAGGAGGGTGCATCACACAATTGAGGGACATGAGTATTGGACTACAAGACCTACGTAATGTGGAAGTTTGACCAGGCCAAAAGACTGTAATTAGCATGTCAGACATAGTACACAGATTAGGCATGGACTTACCCCCTCCTTGCTGCTGTCTGGCCTTCAGCTGCCTATCCAGGTCCGGGAAGACCACTGCCAAGATCCTGTGCATGTGGGGGGTCAGTGTCCAGTGTCTGCCCCTCCTACGAGGAGGCGACAGCTTCAGCCAGACCTTTGCAATCCTCCGGGTCCAGCCCCGAAGGTCCTACCACCCTTCCTGGCAGTTGCGGATCCGGCGCTTGTAGACCCCCACCGATAAAACTGCCCGGGCGATGGTCAGCCACATCTCCTGCTTCTGGTGGGCATGAACCTGTGAGGATGACAAAGTTAAAAGTCCATTAACACACATGCCCCATATCTGTGCTGCACACAGTTGGATATATATGTTGTCACCACAAAGGAAAATGAGTTACACAGGTTGTGCTCCCATGGAAAAGGACAAATGCCCTGCATGTCTGACATGTTAACAATACCTGGGAAGTTGAAGCTTGTACAAATGCACTTTAGCTGCAGAACACCTGTTCATTACATGTACCTACACACTTTGGGGGTTGAAAGTACTCAGTGAGTATGCTTGTCACTGGTGTACACACTGCTAGTACTGCTAGTCAGACAACATGCACAATTAGGAAGGCAGTGAACTGCACACTCACCTGCTTCCCTGGTTTCCAATACAGCTTGCTGTACTGTGGAAGGAGCCCGTCCAGCAGGGCCTGGTTCTCCTCCTCCTCAGTGAAGGCTGGGGCCCTCTCCAGAGTATGTGCCATAGCAGTAGACAGAGGATGCAGAGACAGCAGCAGTGGTAGTAGGGATGTGATCCAGTAGCATGTAGTGCAGGCAAGTGAGCTCCCTGGGGGACAGCCAGCCTTATATCTGTGCTGCAGAGGCAGACTCTGTGCCATGTGTCCCAAGTGATAGCTCCAGCACGGTTGCATTCTATGAATCTGGCCAATCCATGCAAATGTACGACTCGTACACGTCGTCCGCATCGTTCAAATCTTCACCTTCATAAAACCCAAGTAATTGCAACATTGCTGTAGGCATCCAACTGAATTTCCAGCGCACGACTCGTACAAGTTTTGAATCTGCATCCATCACCATGACAGTCCAGAGCCAATGGGTGCGCCTGGCTCGGTCAACTGACTGTACAACGTGTAGTTTGAAAATACACATGCACCCGTCTCCATATAATTAAATGGCCAAGGCGTTCGCCGATCTTGGACCATGCCTGCCCGACGCGTATGCATGATAGTCACCCGCGTCAGACCTCATTGCAGTCAATGGCTAAGCATACGCACGGCTCGGTCCTGACCTGTGCAATGCATACGCATAGTCACCCGCGTCAGACCTCATTGCAGTCAATGGCTAAGAGTACGCACGGCTTGGTCCTGAACTGTGCAATGCGTATGCATTGTCACCCGCGTTGGACCTCATTGCAGTCAATGGCTAAGTGTACTCAAGGCTCGGTCCTAAACTGTGCAATGCCTACGCATAGTCACCCGCGTCGGACCTCATTGCAGTCAATGGCTAAGCGTACGCAAGGCTCGGTCCTGAAATGTGCAATGCGTACACATAGCCACCCGCGTCGGGCCTCATTGGTGTGACTATTTGACGGCTTCAACACACAATTACTTGCCAGGGACTCAGGTGCACACCTACCACACTACAGCATGTGCCACACTGTGTCCCATGGCATGTAAGGCTGCATTCCCTGGGGGTGATGGCATGTACGTCACAGTGAGGCCTGTAGCCACAATTCTGATGTACACCCACAGTCTGTGTGCATGTTGTCTCTCAGGTGTGGCTGATCAAATGTGCCCAATGGGAGACAGTCTCCACATCCATGTGGTTTGTGCATCAACATTGATGTTGTGTGTGTGTCTACGAGACGTACATGTAGGGCCTGCAGAGACAACAGTGGCCACTACCTGTGGGACGCACCGTTGCCTTTTGGCATGTACATGATACGCCATGTCATGCCAGTGTCCATGTGGCAATACAGGGACCCTGGGTGTCTGCATGGCAAAGATCTGTGATGCCTGGGAGACATCAGGCCTCACTTGTCACTGTGGTGTGTGTTTGTAACGTCACAGGAGTACATAGGTAGGGTGACACAGCCCAATGATTGGCCATTGCACTTCATGGGACTTATGTGGACATGTGGACTTGAGATGTGAGGTGATGGTGATGTAGGTGACATATGTGTCCATACCCAACAGCACACACCTCAGTACATTGTGTATTGTGTATTGTCATGATATATCATGTGATATTTTGCTTGGTCATAGCCACATGGGTGGATGAACCGACAATCTTCCTTTGTGCATCTCTTTTCTGCAGGGCACCAGCTGTCCATAAACCGTTCCCAGACCTTGAAACCATGCAGGAACGCAACTGCATCCGATGGTACTGCTTCACCAGGCCACTGATTGAGGAGTTGGCGGAGCAGTTGGCGCCGATCTGTTACGTGGCCGGACATACCCTACAGCACTGACCCCAGACGTGAAGGTGATGGCAGCCCTGCACTTCTTTGCTACTGGTACCTTCCAGTACACTGTCGCTACTGCTGGTGGTATGTCGCAATCTATGTTTAGTCGTGTGCTACGCGATGTCTTGGAGGGGATGTTGCATTTCCTTGACCTGTACATCAAGTTTCCTAGCCCAGGTCAACTCACTGAGATAAAGGATGCCTTTTAAACACTGGGGAGGATGCCGAACGTCATTGGATCTATTGATGGTACACATGTGGCCCTGATACCACCACAGGCACATGAGCAGGCATATCGGAACAGGAAACATTTCCACTCCATCAATGCTCTGGTGGTATGTCTTGCAGACATGTGTATCACACATGTGTGTGCACGTTTCCCCGGTTCTGCGCACGATGCCTGCATCATGAGGAGTAGTCGTATTACAATGCTGATGTCACAGATGCCAGACCAGCATGACTGGCTTGTCGGTGTTTACTGACTGTTTACCATTGTGTGTGTTTGGCAATGTTGTATTCCACCCTCCTTCAAAACTCTGCTAATTGTTCAATTGTTTGTGTGTAGGTGACTCCGGATACCCCAACATGCCATTGTTGCTGACACCCCTCAGGAACCCTGTGACACCAGCCAAGATGCGCTACAATGAGGCACATGGTCGGAGCAGTAGGTTGATTGAGCGGACATTTGTTCTCCTGAAAAGCCGATTCCGCTGCCTGGACAAGACCGGAGGGGCCCTCCCTTATGACCCTGCAAAGGTGTGCAAAATTATCCTTGTATGCTGCATGCTACACAACATGGCAGTGCGGACGAAGTTGCCTCTCATCCAGGATGACGATGACCTAACTCCGCCACCTGTGGAGGATCCAGGCATGGGACACAATGCAAGTGATGATGATGATGAGGGTGACATCCGAACACAGCTCATCAACAACTTCTTCACCTGAATGTGAGTTTACAGAGTTGTTATGTCAATGCATGGTGTTAGCCTGAAATCTGTTGTGGCTGCTTTGTTGCTGTTTGAGTGTGTCTGTGTGCCACTTGACTGGATGCGTACAGTGATGTGTCCATTCAGGTGGTCTCTACTCCACAATAGTGTAGAACTGCTAACTTGTTTCTGTGTAGGTTTCTTTTGACATGTTTTGTCCATGTGTATTGCATTTCTCTCCTGTTCTGCTGTGCTTTTGACTGTGTCTTGTGTCTGTCCTTCCCAGGGTACTTTGCCTGTTGTTTGGTCAACACTGACCCCCATTACCTAGAATCCAACACCAGTGTGGGAGTTGCCAATTCCCATCAAGTGATGTGCCACACACCCCTGGACTTCAATTCTCCTACTGTTTGTGACCGTGTGTCCACTGTAACGTGAAATTACCTTGCAACTATTGTGGAATAAACATGTTGCTGATGTGTAATGAACCTGTGCTATGCTTTGTTAGGTGCGTTGTCTGTCTTCCCACATCTAACTGACATTTGCTTACCTCACCTGTGAACTTGTTGCCACTGACTGTGGATAGGTGTTGTGTCTGTGCATACCAATGTATTTCAGGTGAACATCATTGTGTGGGATGAGTTACATGGACATGGTGAGTATGTGTTTTGGTGCCAAAGTGGTGTGTCTCCCTCACATGTGTCACATCACCATGACTCACATAACGGTGGTCACATTGTTGTAGTATTTGGCATGCACTGTGTTGTTTAGCAGATCAACATCTCCATGACACATGACAAGTTGGAATCACAACAGAGGCAAGTATGGTGTACTGGTGAGTTTATTTACAAACATGTGTGAGGATAGTGCACAGGATGGTGGGCGCTGTACATTGGGTTTTGAATGCAAAGTTCACAGTAGAGTTGGAAGTGTTGGTAGCTGAAATGTCCAGAGTAAAGTCCACAGTCATCTGCTACATTGGACCAACATGAACCCTCCATGTCATGTAGACGAGTTGTGTCAGATACGACAAGGTGAACGGGTTGCGCACAAAGAACATTGTCCAGAACAGGTTTAGTGGCCCTGGGGGGGGGGGGGAATCTGCGTCACACTTGTCCTTCGGACGACCCCTCTTCTTGCGGGGGATCCTCAGGTGCAGGCGTCTGCGGTGCAGGGGACTCTTCGCTAGAATCATCCTCCCTCCCTGTGGCACTAGCAGATGGTGTGGCAACAGATGTTGTGGCCACACAGGGAGGTGTGGACATGTTTGTGCTGATCTGGCGGAGGCATAGGAGTATGTTCCGATGCACCACAGTAAGTGCATCCCACTTTGCCTCAATGCAGCCTGCTCCTGTTGAATGTCCTTAAGGATCCCCACTACCTGGCCAAATCCTCCAGTGCTATCCTGGTACGCATCTATGATGCTTGCCAGTTGGGGGTCATCATGAAGTCCAGACCCCTCTGCAAGGCATTCACTCTGCCTCCCACCCCTCCCAGCACCCCTATCCACACCAGCAGGACCTGCGGCGGCATGCACAGGTGACACTGGGACCCCTTGGGTGTTGTTTTTGGTGGTGTTGTTTGTAGCTCGGTGTTCTGTGGCCTTGGTCTGTCTGTGTTGGTGGGGGTGCCCTGTCTGTTTCCAGATGCTGGAAGCATGGGTACAGGGGGGGCAGATGTTGGTGCTGCTGGTGCTGCATGATGACTCACACCGGAGGTGCAAGGTTGTTTGTCGTCATCCGAAGTGGACAGAGACGGATCCACACCAGAGAGCTGAGGGTCCACCAGAGTCTGGGACAGGGACTCCTCTTCATTTGGTGCTGTGTCCCCAGCCCCACCTGTGTTTGGAAGAGACACACAATGTAAGTTAGGTTTCTACAGGCATCAATGGTTCACATACATGACATTTTCTACTGTACGTCCGGATGCCTGCCTGTATACTGCTTTGTCCAGGGTTGCACATTGCCTAGCCAAAATGACACATTTCAATGGGCATGTTGAAGTGTGTGCATGCCCAGCTCATGTATAGATTTGTCTGTACATGACCATTACTACTCAAGGGCCATCACGTTGCTGACACAGGTATGTCATCCCTGTACACATGTGAGCTTTAACAAGGACATATGTGCTATTCCACTGAGGATATGTTGTAAGATTGGGGCATGTGTGGTAGCAGATTTTGCTAGCCTTTGTGTGACACATTGGTGTATTGGTACGACATGGTCACAGTCCGGTATGCCTATGATCTCTTTGGAGGAAGTGTTTTTTTACACTGTTCCTAGTTCCCATCTCATTTCATACAAGTGATGATATCACCATTGTGCTTCACAAAGCAGCACCCAGTACGGTGTATCTTTGGCTGGTATTTCACTACGGTGTGAGTCAATGCATTCTACCTGGTGAGTTGTGTGGAGTTTGTGTTGAGGGGTGTGTGTGTCTCCACATGCTGGTAAGTATGGTCAGAGCTGTCAGTCCTCCTTCCCACCTGGCCAGACATCCCACCATGAAACGTGCAGTGGTGTCCTGCTTCTGATTGGCGCACAAACCATACCAGGGCCTTGTGCTCCCCACAGCAGGACCCAGTGTCGGCCATCTTGTCATTTAGTTTACACTCCCTGTGATGTGGTCATGGTTCAGAGAGGTCTTGATAGGCCAATTTGGAGGGGGAGCATTATCTGTGACTACAAACCCCATCATGCTTTTGGATACACTCACTTCACCTGCATATCCAATATTCCTTCCTGTCAGCTGCACTGTGATGTAGTGTGTTTGTGGTGGAAAACTGTCTGTCAGTGTTTATTTGGCTTTGTGCTACTGCCTTGCTCTATTTGTTTGTAGGTTGGCACATGTCATGACACAGTTCCAAGTCACTATGAGATGGCAGGTATTGTGTTTTTCTGACTAGCATATACATCTTCGGATGATTATCTATTGGTTACTATGGCTTTGCTAACGATGCATGGTTTCACTGTCCCCTTGCCACACAATATTGAGTATGTTGTTTGTGTACTCACCAGGCTCTGGTATGTCTGCTAGACCATGGACGCTCTCTGGTGGTAGGATGTCCCACACCTTCTCCTCCCAAGTCCTGAAGTACACTGATTTGGCAGGAGGGCCACCGCCGGTGCGCTGACTCAAGTCGTGATCTTTCTCAATGAGTTTCTTGACCCTCCTGCGCACGTCATACCACCTGTTCTGGATATCGTCCATTGTGCACAACTTTGGTGCTTGTGTGTTCACCTTGTCCACAATCCTCGCCCACATCTTTGTTTTCTGTGAAATGGGGGTCCTTTGGACCAATGTACCAAACAAATGTGGCTCTACTCTGATGATCTCGTCTACCAGCACTTCTAACTCATCATCTGTGAACTTTGGATTCTTCTTTGGGGGCATGGTGATGGGTGGTGGTGGTGAGTGATGTGTGTGTGAGGGTGCAAATGAGGGTGGGTTAGTGTCGCTTTTGCTAGCTGTATGTGTGTGTGCTTTTGGTGAGGTGCTAATGGTGTGAAAGTTGTGTGATGGGTGAGTTGTGAGTGTGTCTGTGGTTGCTGTGTGATGGTGTTTTCTACTGGCTGTTGTCTCCTATTTGCAAAGGATCATGGTAGTGATTGATAACCTTTATATAGGTAGAGTTGTGGGTGTGTCTTTGTTCCAGTTTTTTGGGGGGATATTTATTGAATTTGTCATTGCTTGTTTGGTCCTTTTTTGTATTTTTTCCTTTGGATTTTCTAGGCATGAAGGAGACGTTCTTCTGACTGAGATGGACGCTGATGTTGGCTCGTGCAGGCTTCTCCGGCTTGTTCATGCTGACTTTCTTCTGTGTTTCATTCGCATCGGTCGCGGTGATCTCTATTGCTTGAGGTCCCTGTTTTCTGTGCATGTCGGTCATGCCGGTTGGGCTCAGTGCGAGTCGGTCTGGATTTACACGCATTGCATCGTACTGCACAGATCGGACATCGCGGGTACGTGTCGGTCAGGTTCATTCCTGGTACGTGTTGGTCGGTGCAACTCGCGTCGGTTTTCCAGGCGAATCACTGTTTTCCCTACGACTCGGTCGTACGGCTTGTATTCTGCACGTGCCGGTTGTAATTCACCCGCATTGCATCGTACTGCACGGGTCGTACGGTGCCGGTCCGTGTCAGTCGGTCTCCGTTCCGGGTCCGTGTTGGTCGGTACATTTTGCGGCCAGAATCGGAATTGGCCCCCAAGTAATCGACATACTACAGTCAATGCTAGCCGAGATGTTAATGCGTTCATATATATAATGTACTGATTGTATATTATTTATTTTGCATATTAACATCAAATTGGAACTTTTAAGTTTGGATGGCAGATGGCTAAATAATGAATTTGTCTATATGTATCATTAATGACATTTTACTTGAGATATCACCTATTACAAAATGGGCGCCATGTTTACTTTCTCTTGCGACCTTTTCGGAAGTTAGTCCTCTGTCTATGTCCAATGTTAATATAGGCACGTAATTTGCAAAGGACTTTCGAGTGTGTGTTCTTATTTGGAGTATATTGTGGATATATATATATATATATATATATATATATATATATATATATATATATATATGCGTATATGCGTATATATATATATATACATATTATCTACTGGCAGTCGCCAGTAGATAGTTATAGTTAGGACCGTGTTTCCATAGGAAATCTGAAAATTCTGTTTTGAATAACTTTAGCGCCGGTTGACGAATCCTCGTGGAATTTTTCAAAATAGGTGGGGCGCTCAGCTCCGCTCCTACCCTGAAAGTCTCGGGGTGATTAGTCAAGCGGGGGCCGAGAAAAAAGGGGGGTCCCAAAACGCGTTTTCCCCATGCATTTTTCCATAGGGACCTTTAGTCCAAGGTACAGCCCGAACGGCTGAACAGAATTACTTGAAATTTGGCAGAGAGGTAGTCCTCAGGTCAGGGATGTGCCTTTTGAATATCTGGAGTCAATCTGTTCAGTAGTTCCTGAGAAAATTTCATATATATCTATAAGCGCGCACCGTGCGCGCACCGTGCGCGCACCGTGCGCGCACGACGACGTGCGCGAGCGCAATTCTGATTGGTTGTTAGATGTCAGTAAACATTCGAATCGGTCGAAATCAGGAAGTGTCATCCGCCATTTTGTCACTCGCAGTCTGAGGCAGTGAAAAACAAAGGTGGAGAACGTGAAAAGGGGGCATGGTGGACAGTTCCTGCCCCCCTAGCCTTTGTCAGGGGGTCACTGAAGGACCCCCAAGGGTGAAAAAACCATTAGTTTTTTTTACTAAAACGCGCGGGGTGCGCCACCGTGCGCGCACGGCAAGCACAACGCATCGTGGGCGTTCGGCACATGAAGCGCACCAAGCGCCCACAGCGCGCGCACGATGCGCGCACGGTGAAAAACCTGAAAAAAAAACCAAGAATAATAAATACATAACTTAGCATTTAAAAAAACGTACAAATTCACTTAAAAAACCATAGGTTTCACACATGTTATAGTTAGCTGGACATTTCCCTCGTAAAAACCAATGAAATTCCCCTGTTAAAGTTAGTGCAGGCAACTATAACTCACGCGACCGCAATCCTCTGCTGATGACGTCAGATATTACATCACTGTATTTAGACACCTATTTACCCATGTCTTCTTCCATTAATCTTTAGCTATACATATATTACAAATATTTATTTTTCAGAAAGACACATATGTAATTAGTGATGTAATATCTGACATCATCAGAAGAGGATTGCGGTCGCGTGAGTTATAGTTGCCTGCACTAACTATAACGGGGGAATTTCATTGGTTTTTTACGAGGGAAATGTCCAGCTAACTATAACATGTGTGAAACCTATGGTTTTTTAAGTGAATTTGCAAGGTTTTTTAAATGCTAAGTTTTGTATTTATTTATTTATTTATTTTTCAGGTTTTTCACCTTGAGTGCACCGCGCGCCCACGGTTCGCCGTGCGCACAACGTGTGCGCACCTCGCGATTTTTAAAAAAAATCAAATTGTTTTTTTCGCCCTTGGGGTCCTTCTGTGACCCCCTAACCAAGGCTAGGGGGTCAGGAACTGTCCACTCTGCCCCCTTTTCACGTTCTCCACCTTTTTTTTCCACCACCTCAGACTGCGAGAGACAAAATGGCGACCGACACTTCCTTAGAATACCTCAAAATGCTACTTCTTCACCAGTGAGGCATACCAAGGAGAAATATCTTTATTTCTACTGGCTACTTCATCTTTCTTTACATGGTGCAGCCTGCATTACAAATAGAAACAGGAAAATGCCTCTAAGGACTGTTATAGTGCAGGGAAGTGTCTCTTCCTGCACAAAAACAATCGTTCCTGAAATGCAGGAACCCTTTCACTATTGTGCAAGGGTGCCTGCAATGCTGCTTGGCATCACACAGTGCTCAAGCGCAAGGTGAGAGCACAAGGGCTCAGTCAGTATCAATAAATATGGAGCATTTCTGCATTCTCACTTTGATGCAACGCAGTGCAACAACATTGCTTATTTCCCTGCAGTGTGTGAAATATTAGTAAATATGCCCCTCGCTGTATTGCTCTTTCATATGAAAGGGATAGGGTTATTGCAGAAATGAAAAATAGAAGTTGGATGTTTGCTGCGAAAGAATATTATGATCAGTTTAATAGAAGGCAAATAAAAATATATATATACTGCTTCTAAGAATGTGCAGAAATATCTGGAGCTACTACCTTCACTTAAATACCTAACAAGTGCATATATGAAACATTGCAATAAATATCTCTTTTCTGTTTATCACTGTGAATCTAGGGAATCAGAGCAGAAGAAGGAAAAGGCAGGTTTCATTTTTGAAACTGCAGTTTTAATTATGGTCATTGCCTTTTCCCTTGAATGCTGTGTCTGACAGCAGGCATTGTTATGTCAGAACTCAGTTGTACTAGGTATTTACATAGATGAGCAGCTATGTTGTATATTTTTTCCTGGTAACTGAGTTGGCCTTTTCTCCTGTTATACACAATGAAGTACATTACAAAGAAATTACAAGTTACTGAGGAGTTCCATGAACATTTAGAGAAATGAGGCTGAAGGCTCAGTTCATTTATAATGTCATGGAACTCCAAGTTGTTGCAATTTGTATGGCAATGGAGAGTGTGAATTTGTGCTTGCTGCAGGCAAGGTTTGTGGTAATTCCAGGGAAATCAACTGTAAAACCCAGCCCACTGGACCAGAAAAAAGACCCACAAACTATCATAAAAACTCACTGATGCATCAATGTGGCCCTTCTGGTACTGCTAGATTGCCCTATTGGATTGTTACTATTTGTGCAGTTCTGAAGTAGTAGTTGGAGCTATCTAATATAGCGCCAAGACACCTCCGGGTATTCATCTGCTTTTATAAATCCCATTAACATTAACAACTTTAACATTAATGTGATGGCCTGAACACAAAAACAATAATCACCGTAGGCAACTTTGTTGCGGAGCATCAGCCCCTGTGTCCAGGACATTGGAGACAGGTAGACAAATAGCTGGGACTTACAATTGGCAAAAATCTCTCTAAAGCCTTCTCTCCAGGGGTACTTTGAGGGCCTGTCTCTATTTGGGACTCAGGTCAAAAGGGCACATGAATGGGTTCCCTAGTACGGGTAATCTAGACTGAGATAACAGTGTGCAGACAAAATATCGAGTTAGAAATGTCAGACAACAGAAATATTGAGACCTAAATATCGTGAGTCACAAATATCGACAGCAAGAATATTATGGTCAAGAATATCGAATTGAAGGTAAGAAATATAGTTGTTAAAAATATAAAATACATTAATATAGTTGTTTAAAATATAGTTGTTTAAAATATAGATTTTTTTAAATAGTGTTATGTATTTTAGTATATATTTTAAATGTATGTGATGTATTGTTTCGTATAAATAATGTTTTTGTTTTTTAATATATGTATTAAATTTGTTGTAGTTATCAATTTTATTTTAATTCAATTTTGCGTTTTTTAGTTCCGTAGAGGGTTGTGGGTTTATAGGGGAATAGGGTGGGAAGCACTTTAAATATAATGAATTAATTATATTTTTTTATTTATTAATATTCAATTATGATTTTAAAGTGTTAATTGTGGGAAGTAATTTATTTTTAATTAATTCATAATTAGTTGTTAATTAATTAATTGAAAATTAATTATTGAGATTGTGTAATTAATTTTAGGTACGGGTTGTACGGGTTTACGGGGTGAAGGTGGGAAATAATTTATGTTGAATTAATTAATAATTAGTTGGTAATTACTATTACATAATTAATTGAAAATTAATTATGGAAATTATGTAATACATTTTAGATGCGGGTTGCGGCGTTTATAGGGGTGAAGGGCGGGAAGTCTTTAATTTTAATTAATAATTAATTGTTAATTACTTTTAATTAATTAGTTGAAAACTAAATATGGAAATTGTGTAATTGATATGAGTGTGGGTTGTTTTTTATGTGTTTTAAAACATTTTAAAATAATGATATTTATTTTATTGATAATTAATTATGTTAATTATGGAAGTACATTTTATTTTTAATTTAGACATAGTATGTGAATTGTGTTGTGTTATAGGGTAGGATGTAAATAAAATAAATGTATGTAATAATGTGTTTGTTTGAAAAATATTTTTACATTTTATTTAACATTATATTTGTAGAAATTTGTGATACATTTCTAACATTATAATATGTCTTTATTTTTTTACGTTTTTAATATTAAATATATTTGTATTTTAATTTTTAACATAGTTATATTTTTTTGTAAATTATTTTGTTTTTTTAATTTTGTTGTTGTTGATATTTTGTTTGTTTTCAATTTTTAATTGACTGGGGTGGGAATATTAATTTGTACCACTTTGCAATCCAACGCTTTCCCTACTGTTGCATTGACTGGAGTGGGAATAGTAATTTTTACCCCTCCGCTATCCAACACTTTCCATACTGTTGCAACTCATTGGAGTGGTAATAGTCATTACTATCCCTCCGCTGTCCAACACTTTCCCCACTGTTGCCCTCATTGGAGTGGAAATAGTCATTTTTCTCCCTCCGCTATCCAACCCTTTCTGTATTGCTGTATGCATTGGAGTGTGAAAAAACTTTTTACCCCTCCGCTATGCAACACTTTCCCTACTGTCGCACTCATTGGAGTGGGAATAGTAATTTCTTCCCCCGCTATCCAACAGTTTCCCTACTGTTGCACTCACTGAAGTGGAAATAGTCATTTTTCTCCCTCCGCTATCCAACCCTTTCTGTATTGCTGTATGCATCGGAGTGGGAAAAAACTTTTTACCCCTCCGCTATGCAACACTTTCCCTACTGTTGCACTCAATGGAGTGGGAATAATAATTTTTACCCCTCCACTATCCAACACTTTCCCTACTGTTTCATTGGCTGGAGTGGGAAATTTAAGTTTAAATATTTTTAAATAGTTTAATGTTTTAATTATTAATAGAATGTTTTGTAACACAAATTTGTTAATAGTATATGTATTTATATGTTATACATTTTATCTAATTTTAAAATGATAAAATACATTAAAATAATAGTTTATTAATTTTTTTACCATAAATATATATAATTATTATATATTTGTGTTTAACTTTTTTCAGTTAAGTTTATTTGTTATATTTGTTTAAATCTATATTAAATCTATTGATTTATTAAAATTAATGTTATCATTTATTATGTTTAATATTTAATAAATAGGAAAAGGACCTGCTGCCCAAGCAAGCCTTCTTGATACGTAGGATACTTAACAGTGAAGTGTTTCACTTGATCTCAACAGTCTAGGTGGATGGTACTGTCTATGCTTGGTGGCTAAGTAAGCAGAGCCACAACCAGTCAAGGCTTTATGTGTGAGACAGCAGTTTGAAGACAATTCTCTTCCAAAATTGAAGCCAATGAAGAGATTGAAGGAAGAGCGCAGTGGCGGTCATAGCAGGCAGATTACAGATAAGGCCAGTGACAGTATTTTGCACCACTGTGCAGTTTAGATAGCAACATCTTATTAGCAGAAGACAGCAACACGTTGCAGTAATCCAGGCGACTAGTCACCAGGGCCTGGACCACTGTCTTTCTAGCAAAGAATGGGATGAAGGGGAGAGCTCTTTTCAGTAGGCGCATAGTATGGAAACTGGAGCCAAAAGTAGATATCAACTTTCATTGGAAGAGGTTGGTCCATGCGTACCCCAAGGTTCTTAACCAGCAACCAAGGTGAGGGAACAATTCCAAGTTCAGCTGTCCACCAGTCAGCATACCATATTTGTTGTGCCTTACCAAATAACATAGGGGCTATTTAGGTTGGCGGGGAGATCACCACCCCGGCACCATCGGTGGTGGTCTCCCCACCATTCTAAGCAGCTTTTCCGCCCGCCTTATATTGATGGTGGACAGTGTGCTGACGGGCGAAAAACCCGATTGCAACGGGTCTGACAGCAGCAATCATTCTGATTGCCTGTCGTACCACTCCACATTCCCAGAATGGTGGCGGTGGCTGCCAGGCACGGCCTTAGTTATAACAATGTCCTTCCACACCATCATTTTCATGGCAGTTCACCCGCCTTGAAAAGGCTAGTGGAAAGGGACATTGGGGCCCATAGTTGGCCCCACTTCCACAACCCAGACATGGGACCTGGGCGGCACTCATGTTGTCCCCCTACATATCCCTGTACCATGTAACAGGTACTGCATGGAATCTGTCACATAGTGCAGCAATTTGTAAAACATCCCTTTTTTATATTGAGTTGGGTGCTACAACTAGCAGCACCTGCTGCTATGTAAAACATGGGTAATGCGACCGCCACAGGGGAGGACGCGTCCTAATTTGCCCTGTGGAACTGCCGACAGCATGTCAGGTGGTCCCCATTCCCGATAGGGTGGCGGGCAGACGTAAGTCCACCCACCATCCTATTCAGCCCCACAATGTCTGTTTTTTCCACATTAAGCTGGAGTCAGGTATCTGTCATCCATGAGGCAATTTCCTTCAGTCTATCTAAAAAGCATTGTTTTGTTTTGACTAGGTCTTTATCGAAGGAGATTACTAACAGTGAACGATAAGCATAAGTAAGGATCTCAAAACCAAAAGCTCTTACAATCTTGGCAAGAGGGGCCACATATATATTAAAGAGCAGCGGGCTAAGACATGAGCCCTGGCGAACCCCTTTTTCTGGTATTACAGTGTGGGATTTATAAGAACCAAGGATAATGGTTTGGGTTCTGTTGGACAGAAAATATCCGAGCCAATTTAGGGCTGTCCCATGAATGGCAATCTTCTGTAGCCTATGTAATAATTTAGAATGGGACATCATGTCAAATGCTGCTGTCAGAACGAGTAATATTAGCATAGCTGGAATATTGGCATCTAACGAGCCTCTATTATGGTCGGTCAACACAACCAAGGTAGTCTCAGTACTATGAGATGGTCTGAAACCCGATTGTGAGTAGTTTAAGATGTTATTAGACTCAAGAAACTCTGTAAGTTGTAAATTAATTTTTCCTTCCAAGAGCTTGCCCAATAAAGGAAGCAATGATAATTGGAGATGTTTGACGGTGAAAGATTAGGTTTCTTTAGAATTGGCCTAAACTGGGCCTCCTTCCAGTAGGCCGGGATTTTTCCAGAATTAACTGAAAGAATGAATATAAAGTGTATGGCTGGAGCTAGTTGATAGGCGAGGGCAAATGTGGCATTGGGGGGACAAATATTCAGAGGAGAGCCTGATTTGGCTGAGACAGAGCCCTCTGGATTTCTTCTAAGAATTCTTTGAACTTTCCCATGCTAGGAGTGCCATGAGTGGGGGAACAAAATACCCAGTCCCTTCTAGGTGGCCAGGGCATCTCTGAAAAATAATGTTTATTTTTTCATTTAAGTGGTTAGCAAACGAATCGGGTTAATAAAATCATTTTGAATTTTAAATAGTTTTTGGGAGGAGATTTTTGCTCTGAGATGAATCCGCGCTGTCTTTATATTGCGATGGTAGCAGGTAGGGGCTTCTGTACAGCTCCCTATCAAGGATATTCTTAGAACCACTGTCTTTCCAATTTTTCACATATCGATTTCTCTGTCCTAAGAGCCGACGTTCACTATGGGACATAAGTGTCCCGAGTGGACATGTGGTTTCTTTGGAATGGCATATGGTTGTCAAAGGCCCTTGTAGCACATTATGATATTCTAAAAGTGCTAGCTTTACGTCTAAGATACCTGCCAGAGCAAATTGATTAAATACTTTTGCAAAGGACTTCAGCAACATTTTACGCCAGGGTCTACCTGGGATTTCGTCTACTCTGGCTGTTATATGTGTTTCTGTGGTGATGGGAATCTTAAAATTGATCAAAGAGTGATCAGTTCAAAGTAAGGGTTGAGGCTGTTCACATACCAAAGGCATAAAATGGATGAAGACCAAATCTAATGTGTGCCCTGCAGCATGCGTGGGACCGCGCACTCTTCGAAGCAGTCCAAGAGTGGCCAAATCAGTTATGAACCTACTCACCTCCTAATTACCGAGATCTTCTGCTTGATAGTTAAAGTCATCTATCCGGAGAAATTGTTTGGCACCAGGACATGTGGAGCAATATATTCAATTAGGTGCTGCATAAAATTATTTTTCGACCCCAGCGGAACGTAGACTAATGCACTTTTCCAGTGCACTTTAAGTGAAAGTTCCAATCTAAATAAACACATTTCTGCCCAATCTACATCTAGTACACATTGAGTCTCCCACTTCTGACTCTTAGGCTGTTCCAAAAAGAACTCCAGCCAAGATCCCCACACAGGGTCACATCAGTCATTCTAGGTCAGCCTGACGAGGAGCGGAACCCAATGACGAACCATGCCACAAATTGGTGGGTGAGGGGTTGTGCCCCAAAACAAAGTTGCCTGTGTGGAGCATTTTTTGTGTTTAACTTATCACATTAGGTAGCTTGTGTAGTGTCTTGTGAGATAGAGATGTGGGATCCTTGTGGTTCCTGATGAACTCTGTAGAACAGTGACGTAAGTGCGTGGGTGTAAGTGATAGAATTCATGATGTAAAATGTTCCATTAAAGATTATGCACTGAGGAATAAAAACATGTAATATCAAGCTCGATGTGTGGTGTGATGATTTGCATGTACCCTGGCTAGTGACGACGCTACAACTGGTGACAAAATGGAGGATTACATAAATCCTGCGAACCAAAGAATCAAGAGTGCTATCCCGGAGGTTTTGCCAGGGTCCAGCAAACTGCTTGTAGGTGCCACACGTGCCTCAGTTGAAGGGAAAATTGACAATTGGTGTATGTTGAGTCAAAGCACCACTCCAGCCAGTGCAAGGCCTGTGAAGAAAGTGAAGGCCTTAGCAAACGTTTGTTTGTCATCAGCTAGAAATTTGCTGGTAAAGTCGAGACAAGAAATACTGCGTCACAACCTAATACAGAGCTGTCATTCATACAGTATGACAACCCTAAAGGCAGGGACAACCAGGTACAGAGAAGCGCTAAAGGCTGTGATAGCCGAGTGCAAGAAAGAACTAAAAGCAGAAACATTTTTGGTGAAAAGAAAGCTAAAGGCACCAGACACCAGTTATGATGCAATGAGGTGAGAAGGGTGAAGAACTAGTACAAGAAACAAAGCTGCTACTCACTGCCAAGGAAAAAAACAGCACCTCACAACCAGAGAGCCGGCACGATGACACAAATGTCAGCACAGGACTAGTGCATGATGATGTTGCTGGTCCAAGGTGGCAGCAGATGTGGCCTGGGCAAACTCTGCTCCTGGTAGCAGAAAACTCCTCTGGTTATGATGCTGCTGCACTCCTAAAACCACTGCTTCCCTTCGAGACCGTCAAAAAGCAAAATATTGGGTGCAGATGGACTGCCTGGAACAATACCTTCGCTGATTACATTGATGCACTGGTAGATGCAAATGACAAAAAGATCATTAAATATCTAAATAAGTTAGATAGTGAAGGACTAAATGAAGTTAAAAAGACAATACCACAAGGTGACTGAGTGAAGTACCATCAAATCAAAGAGGCGTTAAACACCAAGTTCAATCTAATGCAAGACGTTGACTATGAAAGGTACATTTTCAGTCAGGAAAAGCAGAAAGCTGGTGAAACGATAGATGAGGTTGTAGAAAGACTTGATTCATTCATCAAGCACTGCAAGTTCAATGAGTTTAATGATGGAAAGGCCATGCCTCTCAGAGTAGCAGGTGGTTGTCTTTCCGATTTCTTCAGAGGACGAATGCTGAAGGAGACACTCAGCTTGGAGAGAGTCCTCATGGATGCCAGAGCAGAAATAAAAGAGCTGATTGGCAATCGTCTCACATGGAGGCCATAACAGCCCAAAATGAGAATGCCCTGAGTGTGAAAAGTAACTCCAAATACATGATAAAAGGCCATAAAGTAATGTTTCCAAAGAAAAAGAAGCTGTGTTTTCGATGAAGATTTTCCTTTCCACATGAAGGTAAATTTCCCACAAGTGAACAGCTTTCCAAAGGATGCAGGAAAAAGAACCATTTTGTAATGGTTTGCCAAGTGAGGTAATGATCAAGTGTGTCACATCAAGAAAACAAAATGGAGGAAAGATCTAGCGCCTCACGTCAAGGAAACAAAATGAATGCCAGAATGTTCCAGATGCAATGCTCTACGCGTGCCCAGAAGGCAAAGGGACCACATCAGTGAGGCAAGTAGAAAATGAATGACACCAATTGTTGTCGAATTCATTGTCTAAAAGTTTGTCACTGTCATTGTCAAAGACAGTGAGAAGAATGGGTGTGCGATATCAACATTAACTACAGGAGGGCATGCACATGTAGGATTAACTTCTTGCAAGGAAGAATCCGGTAAAAGTTAGATCGACGAGTCAAAGTGCAAAATTAATTTGGACACTGTCCCAAGACCACACTGACAGTGAATGGGTGCTCCATACCTCTTCTCATAGACTGTGGTGCATTGATAAACATTATGCCCATGATAAAGTACACTGACCTGTCTTCAGTGCCCCATTTAACCCTGTGTATATCAAAGTGTATACCAAAGTGTATACGTTGGCTGCTTTGACACCACAGCAAAGTCAAGCTTCATTCACAGCAACTGTGAAGCATAAAAAGATAAAAGTACAAGCATCAATTCATGTTGTGCCAGACACTTCTTCACATTGCTGATATGGGGTTGATTTTTTAAACTACAATGTCAATTCCTATTATCAGATAATGAACCAGTTTCCATATTGTTTAATGGACTAGGAAGACTTCAGACCATGAAAGTGCAACTTCACATAAATGAGGACATTCATCCTGGTAATCAATGACACCGTCAAATTGCATTTCTATTACAAGAGGCTGTTAAGAAAGAACTTGAGACACTATTATAGCACAGCCTAATTGAGCAATCCACTGTTCTGACATTATGAGTATCACCCATAGTAGTAGTGATGAAAAAGGATAGTGGAGGAGCCATGAGCATCTACATTGATATGCACCAAGCGGCAAGGCGATTGAAAAAGAACAACATCAAGGTTTACACATTGCTGACATTAGAATGCATCTGAATGGAGTTAAAGACTTTTCCCACTTTGATTTGAACAAAGGATATCACCAGCTCGAACTGGAGGAGAATTGCATGTACATTATTACCTTTTAAATTCATGTTAGTTTATTCATATACAAGGCTAAGATTCGGGTGCCATCAGCAGGTGAACTTTTTCAGGATGTAATGTGTTGCATAATACAGCCAGTCACACATTCTTTCAATTACAGTGATGACATACTAGTTTTGGGGTCACATGAAAGGAACATGATAAAGCTCTTACAAAGGTGTGTTTTATACTTGTTGATGCAATTTTCACTTTAAATGTGAAAAAGTGTGAGTTTCATAAAATCAAACTCATGTACTTTGGTCATATCTTTTCTGAAGGGGGAATAACTCAGGATCCAAATAAAGTACAATCCTTATCATTCTCTTCTTCCCAACAAGATGTAACTTTGCTGCGATCCTTCCTTGGTATGGCCAGTTATGGTTCCAGGTATATATGTGGCTTGGCCACTGTAAGTGCCCCATTAAGTGACTTAACTAAATGAAATATCCCATTTCAATGCTCAAGTGAATGTGAACAGAGCTTTGAGAAAATCAAACATGCATTTGAGAACACCACTGAGATGGCAAACTTTGATCCGAAATTGCAGACGGAAGTTGTTGTTGATGCAAGCCCAGTGGGGTTGGGTGCCATCCTTGCCCAGCACACTGCACATTAATATGCCCCCAGACACATTACAGTTTACACTATCTGAAGTCTATTACCAACAGAAAGTGCCTATTCACAACCTGAAAAATAAAGACTTTCTGCAGTGTGGGCTTGTGAGCATTTTTGCGTGTACCTATATGGAAAGCATTTTACAGATGTCACAGAACAGCAAGCATTGCTCACTATTTTCAGCAATCCGAAAGCCAAGATGCCCATCAAATTGAGAGGTGAGGTTGCAATTGCAGGAGTATGATTATATGTCAGAAGTTGGCCTGATATATGCTGTCCACTATTTATAGTAGGCACCTTGTATCAGTCCAAACAACCCCTTATGGTGATAGGTTAAAGACAACCTTTATTGAAAGCTATCCTAGTGGTAGCTATGGAGAGCAGCCTTCAGGCTAAGTCTTGAAGGAATGTAAAGCAGCTTGTTTTAGCAATCTATAATCTCTTGAATGACCAAATGAAAGGACAACCACACCAGGTATATATTTAAAATATATGTATTTCTCTTTATGAGTCTAGAGTTCGAAGTACTTAAGTTACAAGTCAGCATTCAACAGTAAAAGCACAAATACACGTTTCGGCCCTAGGGCCATACCAAACCATATACCAATAAAGTGGTATAAGAACCATAACTGAACTAGACACAAAACACACAAGATGATGGACGGAATGTTGCACATTGGCAAAACATTCACCCCCAGTCACAGATCTGGGTTTAATCCATTGTTATTTTGCCCACCACGCCACCCCAATTCAGACATGGCCATATGCAAATCAGTCTTGACCCTGTGCCTAATGGGTACAGTCCAGGCCGACCTGCCAAGCCATGTCTTCCCTGGACCAGAATCAAGCATCCTAGGAACGGTTTTGGGGTTTCACACCTCTTCAGCCAGGATAGCTTGACTCCAGTGGCGGAGTGAGCACGGGACCCACGTCTGGGCATACCCTTCCCACATAGGGCGAACAGCAAAACACACAAGATGATGGACGGAATGTTGCACATTGGCAAAACATTCACCCCCAGTCACAGATATGGGTTTAATCCATCGTTATTTTGCTCACCACGCCACCCCAGTTCAGACATGGCCATATGCAAAACAGTCTTGACCCTGTGCCTCATGGGTACAGTCCAGTCCGAACTGCCAAGCCATGTCTTCCCTGGACCGGAATCAAGCATCCTAGGACCGGTTTCGGGTTTTCATCCCTCTTCAGCAAGGATAGCTTGACTCCAGTGGCGTAGTGAGCACGGGACCCACGTCTGGGCATACTCTTCCCACATAGGGCAAACAGCAAAACACACAAGATGATGGACGGAATGTTGCACATTGGCAAAACATTCACCCCCAGTCACGGATCTGGGTTTAATCCATTGTTATTCTGCTCACCACGCCACCCCAGTTCAGACATGGCCATATGCAAATCAGTCTTGACCCTGTGCCCCATGGGTACAGTCCAGCCCGAACTGCAAAGCCATGTCTTCCCTGGACCGGAATCAAGCATCCTAGGACCGGTTTCGGGGTTTCACCCCTCTTCAGCCAGGATAGCTTGACTCCAGTGGCGTAGTGAGCACGGGACCCACGTCTGGGAATACCCATCCCACATAGGACGAACAGCAAAACACACAAGATGATGGATGGAATGTTGCACATTGGCAAAACATTCACCTCCAGTCACAGATATGGGTTTAATCCATCGTTATTTTGCTCACCACGCCACCCCAGTTCAGACATGGCCATATGCAAATCAGTCTTGACCCTGTGCCTCATGGGTACAGTCCAGTCCGAATTGCCAAGCCATGTCTTCCCTGGACCGGAATCAAGCATCCTAGGACCAGTTTCGGGGTTTCACCCTTCTTCAGCTCGGATAGCTTGACTCCAGGGGCGTAGTGAGCACGGGACCCACGTCTGGGCATACTCTTCCCACATAGGGCGAACAGCAAAACACACAAGATGATGGACGGAATGTTGCACATTGGAAAAACATTCATCCCCAGTCACAGATCTCGGTTTAATCCATTGCTATTTTGCTCACCACGCCACCCCAGTTCAGACATGGCCATATGCAAATCAGTCTTGACCCTGTGCCTCATGGGTACAGTCCAGCCCGAACTGCCAAGCCATGTCTTCCTTGGACCGGAATCAAGCATCCTAGGACCGGTTTCTGGGTTTCACCCCTCTTCAGCCAGGATAGCTTGACTCCAGTGGCATAGTGAGCACGGGATCCCCGTCTGGGCATATCCTTCCCACATAGGGCGAACAGCAAAACACACAAGATGATGGATGGAATGTTGCACATTGGCAAAGCATTCACCCCCAGTCACAGATCTGGGTTTAATCCATCGTTATTTTGCTCACCATGCCACCCCAGTTCAGACATGGCCATTTGCAAATCAGTCTTGACCCTGTGTCTCATAGGCACAGTCCAGCCCGAACTGCCAAGCCATGTCTTCCCTGGACCGGAATCAAGCATCCTAGGACCGGTTTCGGGGTTTCACCCCTCTTCAGCCAGGATAGCTTGACTCCAGTGGCGTAGTGAGCATGGGACCCACGTCTGGGCATACCCTTCCCACATAGGGCGAACAGCAAAACACACAAGATGATGGACGGAATGTTGCACATTGGCAAAACATTCACCCCCCAGTCACAGATCTGGGTTTAATCCATCGTTATTTTGCTCACCCCACCACCCCAGTTCAGACATGGCGATATGCAAATCAGTCTTGACCCTGTGCCTCATGGGTACAGTCCAGCCCGAACTGCCAAGCCATGTCTTCCCTGGACCGGAATCAAGCATCCTAGGACCAGTTTCGGGGTTTCACCCCTCTTCAGCCAGGATAGCTTGACTCCAGTGGCGTAGTGAGCACGGGACTCACGTCTGGGCATACCCTTCCCACATAGGGCGAACAGCAAAACACACAAGATGATGGACGGAATGTTGCACATTGGCAAAACATTCCCCCCCAGTGACAGATCTGGGTTTAATCCATTGTTATGTTGCTCACCACGCCACCCCATTTCAGACATGTCCATATGCAAATCAGTCTTGACCCTGTGCCTCATGGGTACAGTCCAGCCCGAACTGCCAATCCATGTCTTCCCTGGACCGGAATCAAGCATCCTAGGACCGGTTTCGGGGTTTCACCCCTCTTCAGCTCGGATAGCTTGACTCCAGTGGCGTAGTGTGCACGGAACCCACGTCTGGGCATACTCTTCCCACATAGGGCGAACAGCAAAACACACAAGATGATGGACGGAATGTTACACATTGGCAAAACGTTCACCCCCAGTCACAGATCTGGGTTTAATCCATCGTTATTTTGCTCACCACGCCACCCCAGTTCAGACATGGCCATATGCAAATCAGTCTTGATCCTGTGCCTAATGGGTACAGTCCAGCCCGACCTGCCAAGCCATGTCTTCCCTGGACCGGAATCAAGCATCCTAGGACCGGTTTCGAGGTTTCACCCCTCTTCAGCCAGGATAGCTTGACTCCAGTGGCGTAGTGTGCACGGAACCCACGTCTGGGCATACTCTTCCCACATAGGGTGAACATCAAAACACACAAGATGATGGACGAAATGTTACACATTGGCAAAACATTCACCCCCAGTGACAGATCTGGGTTTAATCCATCGTTATTTTGCTCACCACGCCACCATTCCATCATTCCATTTGGTATCTCTTTGAACTAGACACAAGGCCTAGAGCCTGTAGAAGTGCTTGGACCACAAGGAACCACCCTAGGTAGTGACACAAGGGACCCGCGGGGGACGCATGCAGTGTGAGAACACAGCCGCGAATCGCCGTTAACTTCTATGGGGAAAGTCGCGGTTGGAAGTTAATAGTTTATGGACACTTAGAGGATGACTACAAGCGAACCCCTTTTGGACTTAGAGGTGTCTAGGGCCATCACCCACGGGAGCACCGGAGTAGTTGAGTTACCTCACCCAGGAAGCCGGTGCATAGGTGTCAAATGGTATCGGGTAGCGTCGGTGTTTTCAATGGAAGCTGCTCAGGAAGTGCTGCTGCCGTGAAGAGAAGTGTCCGGAGAGATCCAAGCCTGGATCGAGGATGGAAGGAACCTGAAAGCTTCTTTCTACACCTCTCTTGCTTCTCTCCGAACACCTTCTGCCTCTGTCTGCACCCCACTTCTCTACTTCTGCACCCCTCTTGCCTATTTCTGCACCTATGTGCCTTCTTGCTGCACTTTTTTGTTTCTTTCTACACCTCTCTTGCTACGTGCTACTTCCCTCTTGTGAGAAGTTGGCCTGATATATGCTGTCCACTAATTATAGTGGGCACCTTGTATCAGTCCAAACAACCCTTTATGTTGAATAGGTTTAAGACAACCTTTATTGAATGCTATCCTAGTGGTAGCTATGGAGAGCAGCCTTCAGGCTGAGTCTTGAAGGAATGCAAAGCAGCTTGTTTTACCAGTCTATAGTCTCTTGAATGACCAAATGAAAGGACAAGCACACCAGGGATATATTTAAAATATATGTATTTAAGATAAAACACACCCCTCTAGTCTCTTTATGAGACTGGATTTCGAAGTACTTAATTTACAAGTTAGCAATCAACAGTAATAGCACAAATACACGTTTGGGCCCTAGGGGCGTACAAAACCATATACCAATAAAGTGGTATAAGAACCACGACTGAACTAGACACAAGGCCTAAAGCCTGTAGAAACGCTGGGACCCCAAGGAACCACCCAAGGTAGTGACACAGGGGACCCACGGGGGCCGTGTGCAGTGTGAAAACACAGCTGCGGGATCCCGTTAGCTTCTATGGGCAATGTCGCGGTTGGAAATATAAAGATTAGGGACACTTAGAATTGAGTCAGGACCAAACCCTTTTGGACTTCGGACGTTCTAGGGCTAGCACCCATGGGAGCACCGGAGTACTCGTGTTACCTCACCCAGGGAAGCCGGGTGCATAGGTGTCTTTTGGTGTCGGGTCGCATTGTCAATTTCAATGGGAGCTGGCGAAGAAGTGCTGCTGCCGTGAAGAAGGGAAGTGTCCGAAGTGATCCAAGCCTGGATCTAGGATGGAAGGAACCTGAAAGCAGAGGGGACAGAGTCTGGGTCACTTACCAGTGACCAAGCGCAGGATGGACCCATGCCCACAGCTGTCAGGTGCTTCAGGTGAGTTGACGGGTGTCTTGATTCTTCAGCCACGAGGTCCAGGAGGTGACAACAATGACTAGGAGCTGGATTCAAGCTTTCCCACAAAGTCTGTCGACTGCTTCGGTGCTGGCGACCTGATTGGACTCAACAAGCCTTGGCAACGGCAAGTCACTTGGAAATAGAGAAAGGACGTCAGTGCAGACCAGCAAGGCCTGGGGGACTCACCCAGCGAAGGTAAGTCGGGGCACATCTAGAGCAACCAGGAAAGCCCAATCAAAAGAGGAGTTGCCTTTGTGGGGACCTACTAGCCAATGAGCTAGCAATCGCAAAGGAGCATCAAGCGGTCGCACTTGAAACTGGCCCATGGGTCACTCGTGGAGTAGAGGCCCGAGATCTTCGGTGCAGGATGTGCTCAAGGCTGGGGCTACTCAGAGCTCAAAGCACAACTTCGAGAAAGACCAGAAAGATGATGGATCAGCAAAAGATCACAGTGTCCAGAGGTCACGGTTCCACATCACCCACAAAAGCCACAGGCCTCAGCTTTGCTATGGACTCAGGGTAGCATCAAAGAAGTCTGGAAATCTACCTCTGGGGATGTAGAGACTTCAGCGTCCGGTGGGAGCTTCAGAATTGCAGACTGGACAGTTGCTTCTTTGGTGCCTGCCAAGCAGGGGAGTCACTCCTTGACCCCAAGGGAGATTTCTTCAGTCTGCTAGTTAAAGTAGAACGTCGAAGGTCCAGGATATATGCTGCAGAGTTTCGTCCAGAGTAATCTAAAGTCGCAAGGACTGGGTTCCCATACTTATACAAAGTTCGGGGGTTGGACATACTCTAGGGACCCACCTATGGGAGGGTTTGGAAAGAGGGGTGGTTACACCCATTTTCTTTGTCCAGTTTCGCACCAGAGCAGGGGCAGGGAGCCCCTGCAACCGGTTTGAACTGAACTATGCACAGGGACACCAAGTGTTCCCCAGTGCAGGACGCACCAGAGATTGCTCCTGCCCAGCCCCAATACACATCTGCCTGTCTGGGGAGGTGGTTACACCTCCCTGGGACAGGAAACCTATTGTCCAGGCCTCCCCTGTAGAAAGTGTTTACCGGGTAGACCAGTGTGAAGCTGTCTCTCCCTCTAGAAGGGTGGAATGCTACCCCCGCCATCAGAACTGGCGGGGGGTAGTATTCCAAAGCGTTTGACACCAAACACAACATGTTTCCGTGCAGCCAGTCCAAAGTCAGCATTTATCGCAAGGTTATAATGCACTTAAGAGTATATGGTCAGGTTGCACCACAAACTGCATCAGAGGAGGTATTCTGAACGCTGCAGAGGGGCTCTGCTCATGCAGGGGCACCCTCCCACATAAAAACCAAGCACTCTGCCTTCAGGATTGTTAAGACCTGCCATAGGAGTGACTTATAGGTTTTATATGTGTGTGCAATGGTAGTGATATAGGTAGCCTATACCACAGTAAGGGGTGCAAGCACCACCTTACCCAGGCTGCAGTAGCAGACATGTGGTGTCATTTTGGAGTGCTTTTCAGGGGTGGCATAATACATGCTTCAGCCCCTGGTATGCCTCTGAGGTACCTATGCACTAGGTACATAGTATACCATATACTAGGGGCTTATAAGGTACTTCAGAATCTAATTAACAATGTACCTAATGTACATGGAAACCATTTTAGAGAGGAAGCAGCTCGGCTGGGGTCCTGATTAGCAGGGCCACAGCCAGACTAAGGTAAAAAAACAGTGAATCACCAGCAAAAAGTGGGGGTACCCATGTGAAGCAGATCCTACTCTCCTACATTATGCAACTGTGCATCGTTCAGGAAAAAATCGAGACCCTGCTTACTACTTCTCACGTATGTCAATAGAGTGTCCTGGCACTCATTTTAAAGTGGCCGACGCTTATGTTAACATCACTTGGAAATACAGTACCCCTTCTACCATATTAGTAGAACAAATCATTGCTGCCACAAGTACTAAGAGGGATTCGCTAATACTCAAAGATACTATTACGCACCAATTGTGGAGAAAACATAATCAATCAAAGAGGTAGCTGTTGTTCCAGAGTGCACTCTTTGCTTTAAATCCATTCAGTAGTTCCTTAGAAATTAAAAAATCAAAAATATCAATATCTGGTGTGCGCGGTGGATTCCTGAATCCTCCCGATCACAACCTTTATTTTGATTGTCTGCCAACACTCCAAACCAAAAAGTGTTGGCAGCCATCTTGTGAACCGAGTCACAAGAAAAAAGGTTAAAAATATAAAAGAAAAGGGGGCAGGGTAGAAACAACCTGACCACCCAGGCGTGCTCAGGGGGTCCCACAGGTACCCCCATGGCCCAAATAAGCATTTTTTTAAAACAATGTCTGCGGGATTCGTGCTGGGCGTGCGAATCTGGCCGAATTTAAAAAAAAAATCAATGAAGTCTGGGCTCCCACGCTTCTTTTTAATCAGCCCACACATGGGCTAGATCCCAGGGGCAATGTGAAAAATATATGCGGGGGACGCACGGGCCCCTGGAGCCTCAGGTACTGCTACCTCCACAGGGCTTTAATAATTATGTGGGGGGGCACACGGCCTGCCACATCCCCAGGACTAAAAACAAAAAATGTGTGGGTGGCTCCTCACCCCCACGCTGCCCAGGGGGCCGCCACCTCCTAGGGCTTCAATTTATATGAGGTGGGGGTGCTCACGGGCCCCCCAAGCCCCAGGGACTGCCACCTCTCCAGAGCTTCAATTTAAATCAATAAGTGTGGGGGGCTCCTGCCCTCCTCCACACTGCCCCGGGGACTGCCACCTCCCTGGGGCACTAATTATGTTAATACGGAGGTCTGTAGCAGCCCCCCGGCCCCAGGGACCACAACCTCCCTGGGGCTATGTTTATGTTGGAAGGGCGGCTGCACGGCCTCCCTCCTGGAGCCCTCCATGTCCCTGGGGACCAGCACCCACCAGGGCGAGCTCCAGCAATGTCCCAGGATGCCCACCCCGGGACACTGCCGTTTGCAATGACAGAGCAGGATCACAGCTTCTGCCCTGTCATTGCAAACTCCTGCTTTGCTTCGTGGAAGTGAGAGCAGGAAACCTGCTCTTGCTTCCACAAAGCAATATTGCTCTTGAACAAAGGGAGCTGCATGTCAGCAGCTACCCTTGTCCAAAAGAAATGCCAGCTCCCGCAACAGGCAGGAAGCTGGCCGGGACCGCAAGGGCATTGGGGTTCCCCCCGTGGTCCCCAATGTGTGGCTCGGGATGGGGCCTCCTGGCGCACTCTTGGTTGAGAGATGAAGGGGCATGTCAGCAAGGCGAGGCGATAGAATTATCACTGCTTTTGCGGCCGTTTTCAGCCGAAAAGCGGCGATAATTTTATCGCCTTATTAGCAAGCTCACACTAATGCGTGAAAACTTGTGTTAGCGTAGGGATTCCTAATGCCCTGCTTTGCATCTCTAATAAGAAGCAAAGTGGGCGTTCCTGACCTGACATGACAGGAGAAATGTCGCTAAGCGACATTTCTCCTATCATCAAGCCCCACGCTATGAAGCATAGCGGCAAGAAAAGTAGTGATAACCCCTGTTATCGCTACTTTCCTTACGCCTGCTTCAGGACAGACTTAGCCATGATATCCTATGGAAGGTGGATATCATGGCTAAGTATGTGAGTCCCTATCATCAAGCTAATACCACATTGCGTGAGATTATCGCTGGGTTTCCAGTGATAATCTCACGTTAGGCAGTTAGCGTGAGGATTTTTATCGCTTTTGAGATAACCGTTGCTAATAGCACACTATCTCAGCTATAAAAATCCACGCTAGCCGGCAATAATTATCCTAGCGCTAAGTGCGCTTAGCAATTATTATCGCCGGTTGTTGCTGAAATGCCCCGAAGTCCCCTTGCCTCCTGAGTGTCCCTGGGAGCCAACTAGCCCACCAGGTACCTCCAGTTAGCCCCCATCAGTAGGATTGCTGAGAGTTGGTCCAAGGCCATGCCCCTTCTTACACCACTCTGCAAATACGCCTCTTGGTGCACTGCTGGTGGGGCGATGAGGTCCTCTTGTGTATGTAGGACCTCAGGACTGAAGTGGACTTCATCCCCCGAGCAGCAGTGTGCCAGGAGTTGCATTGCACAGTGGTGAAAAAAGGGGGCGTGGCTTAAGACCATTCTTAATGATCCAGCCCTGTGGGGCTTACTGGAGGTACCTGGTGGGCTAGTTGGCTCCCAGTGACCCTCCAGAGGCAAGGGGACTTCATCCCCCAACCAAGAGTGCACTAGGAGGTGCGTTTCCAGAGGGGTGGAGAAAGGGGGTGGGGTCTGTGTCCACCTGTCAGCAACCCTACTATCTGGGGCATACTGGAGGTATCAGGTAGACTAGTTGGCCCTAAGGACCCCCAGCAGCAAAGTGGACTTTAATCCCCATGCGAGAGCTCACCAGGGAGTGCATTTGCAGAGTGGTGGGGAAGGGGGCATGGCCTGGTATGAGAATTTAGCAATCCTGCTGTGTGGGAGTTACTGGAGGTAATAGGAGGTGTAGCTGGCCACCAAGGTTGTCGTTGGGGGACAACTACCCCTCCTGTTACCTCCATTAAGTCCCACACAGTGGGATTCCTAAGGGGTCTTTGGAGGCCACGCTCACCTTTCTCCACCACTCTGCAAACTCGCCTTCTGGCACTATACAGGTTGGAAGATGAAGTCCACTTTACTCCTGAGGGACTTTGGGGGCCCATAACCCCTCCTGAAGCACTACGCAGCAGAATTCCTGAGCGCCGGTCGGAGGCCCAGCCCCTTTCTCCACCTCTCTGCAAATGCGACTACTACTTAAAGAAGCATTTGCAATGTAATAGGTTTCGCATTTTCGAGAGTTAGAGCTATTGGCGTTGTAAATGTAAACGTTATTACTAATGTTTTTTGGAGTCGAGGGGATGCACGTTATGTGTAGTGGAATAATGTGGTATGTTGTGCAGTGAAATTATGTGGATAAAAACTATGAGGTATTGAGTGTATACGAATTATGTAGAGTGGCATTATATGTTATGGAGAGTTATTATGTGGTAAGGTAGTCTGTGGAGTGGTAACCTGAAGTATAGTCTTCCTTGTTTCTTTAGAAGCTAAACTATGAACTCAGTGAGACAAAAAAAAAGGAATCACTGAGGAGCACTTGTGGGCCCAGTCAGAAGTATGGCAGGGCCACTGGAACTATGCGACTGTTTGGCTGCACCGACTTTCACATAATTATACATTTAACACATTAGACACATAATCCATCATCTACTGCCTAATCTGCACATTTGAAGAACAAAAGCCTTGTTTCTAGCACAAACGGCTCAAATGATACCACAAATGCAGCGGCAAGTGTTACAGCGTAGTGGAAGGTCCTTTGCAAACCTAGAATGGTCACCTGTTACTTTACTGCTAAATGTGGGTGTTAAATTGGTACTAGTGGTGTGAAAGCCACTCTGTCTTATTCTGCGCCTTACTTGCCTCTTTCTGCGCTTTTGTTGCTTCTTTCTGCACTTCTTTTATTTCATTCTGCACCTCTCTTACTTCTTTCTGCATCCCTCTTGCCTCTTTCTCCACCCCTCCTACCCCTTTCTGCATGTCAGTTGCTTCTTTCTGCACTTCTCTTGCCTATTTCTCCACCCCTCTTCCCTCTTTCTGCAACTCTGTTGCTTCTTTCTGCACTTATCTTGCTTCTTTCTGCACCCATTTTGCCTCTTTCTGCACCCCTCTGCTCTCTTTCTGCATCCGCTTGCCTTTTTTCTGCACCTCTGTTCTTTCTCTCTGCATTTATTTTGATCTTTCTGCTTCCCTCTTGCCTCTTTCTCCACCCCTCTTTCCCCTTTCTGCATCTATGTTGCTTCTTTCTGCAATTCTCTTACCTCTTAGCAAGGAAGACAGTGGCCACCTCTTTCGGCCTGCTTAGAATGGCTAGGAAAGTGCTTCCTCTCCGTCCTCCTCTAGCCAAGAAAGTCCTGGTCCAGTCCTTGATACTTTCAAGGATTGATTATCGCAATGCCCTCTTTCTGGGTGCTCCAGCTTTAGTTATGACTAAATTACAAAAGATCCCAAACTGTGCAGCCAGATGGCTGTCAGGTGTATCCAATCGTACCTCAGCTAAACCATCTATTCGTTCATTGCATTGGCTGCCGGTGAAGGATAGGGTGAATTTTAAAGCCCTTTGTATTGTTCATAAATCCCTTCAAGGGGATGGCCCTCCACTTTTGGCACCCATGATTCGTCCACAGGCATCTCCTATCCAATGACCTTCATTTGGTATCAATCCCTAAAGTCAAGAGGGCCAGAAGCGGCGGCAGTCTTTTTTCTTTTAATGCGGCCAAACTTTGGAATGCCTTGCCCCTCCAGTTACGCAGGGAACCCAACCATCTAATTTTCCGAAGACATTTGAAAACCTTCCTGTTCCCATAATCTTCCTCAGTCCCTTCTGAGCAGTCACATTCAGCGCTGGGAGGGCCATGCGCTTTATAAATGCCCTTTCATTTTTTTATTCATTCATGCTTTCTGTACCCCTCTTGCCTATTTCTGCACCTCTGTTGCTTCTTTCTGCACCTCTGTCCCTTCTTTCGGCACTTCTTTTGTTTCTATCTGCACCTCTCTTGATTCTTTCTGCTTCCTTCTTGCCTCTTTCTCAAACCCCCTCCCCCTTTCTGCATTTAATTTGCTTGTTTCTGCACTTCTCTGGCCTCTTTCTGTACCCCTCTGCTCTCTTTATGCACCTCTGTTGCTTCTTTCTGCACCTCTCTTGCTTCTTTCTGCTTCTTTCTGCTTCTGTTGGACTTGGCCCTTTTGGCAGGTTCACCCCTAAACTTTTTGCCTGTCTCTTAGTCTTTTCCCTGTGTAGTGTTGATGGTTTTTGGCCTCTGCGCACTTTAGCAGTGTGGCCCAGTGTAAAGTGCGTGCGCGCTCTGAGTGTGTGTGATGAGATTGGCCTGCCCTCCCATAGGAATGCATGAGGGATTTGTGTGTCCATGGTAATTCCTGGTGTGAGAGAAGTGCACGGTTGAGTTTAGTATGTGCAAACTTGTGAGAATAAATGCTGCGCAATGGTGTGCGCAGATTTATTGTGACTGTTGGAGAAGTGTACTTTTAGAAGTTGGCATTTTTGTGTGCTGTGTGTCTGCCTGCCTGATGTGGAGTGCATGTCTGGCTTGTGATTGACAGGTGCTGGATGGTGTGGGGAATTCCAGGAGACAGGGTGAGTCTGCCCGGTGGTGAATGGAAAGATCTGCATGTAGATGGGAGGGAGGAGTTGCATCTGGGACCTGAATAGGGCTGTGCCTTCCCTCCACAATGCTGGCTCCACCCCCTGCGGTGTGTCCCACCTGACAAAGGAGAGAGGAGCTGAGCACAACAAAGTGTTCCAAAGCTCCCCCAAACCAGTTGCATCTGGTTTCCCCCAGCCCTGTGCTTGCAGACAAAGGAAAAGGGTGTATAAAAGAAGGGGCTGTGACCCCATGAAAGTGTTCTATTGTGCTTGTGTTCTTGAGGGGACACTCTGCCAGGAGGAACCGCCGCGGGACCCAGCTGCTGTTTCCTGTGGGTCCCTGCGTGCTGGCCTGCCTGGCTGCGCCTTGCTGGGGTCTCCCCAGCACCAAAGATCCTCTGATTCTGCCTTTCTGCGGACTTTGTGGAACCTAGCGCCTGGGAGCGGTTTTGTGCAGACTTTGAGGAGCAGCGCTTCTGTTTTTCACTGCAGCACGGATCTGCGAGCATTTTTTAAAAGGGGATTCCCCCGCGTTTGGTGATTATTTTAATACGGGTGCCCACCCTGCAATTTTTGCCGGTTATTGGTCCTATTTAAAAAGCGGGCGCCTACCCCGCAGTTACTTTTCTCAAAATGGGAGCCTACCCCGTGCTGTGGCCAGAAGGAGCCATTGACACATTCTGAGGACCGACGCACTGCCCAAGGCAACCCGGAAGCTGAACCCTGCAGGCCTTGACTGTGGGCGGGGCCTGAATGTGCAAAGATGTCAGCTCTGGCTGAAGCGGGGCTCCCATGAGGAGAGGGAGAGCCCCGCGTGGTGCATGGTAACCTGTGCAAGAATAGTAGACCCAGGCGGGAGCCAACCCCGCGCTGGGATGGACTGGGAAAGAAGCACCACCCTCTAGACCCTGGCAGGAGCCTACCCCGTGCTGGGACAGGTGTCGGGGGCAAGTCCCCGGTGCCCAGGAGAAGAGCCAAGCAGGAGCCAGGTGGGAGCCTACCCCGAGCTTCTGTGTATGCCGCCAGCTGGAGCAGAGAGGTGCTGCTGGTTTTGTCGGGGCTCCCTTGTGATGTTGGAGCCTCGCAGACTGCCCCGAAGTAGGAGGAAGCAGAGCCTGAAGCCCAGAGGAGTTACCCCCACCCCCGTAGGAGACCGGAGAGAGCACAGGAGTCCCGGTGAGTGGGGCTCCGATCTGGCATTGTTGGGGGCATTTTTCTTAAAGGGGAGCCCCGGGATGGAGAGGCTCCCCAGCCCCTTCGTGACACCAGCTATTCTCCCCACAGTCTGTCCACTGCACAGTGAAGTGCACCATGGGGGCAAGCTGAAATGTTGAAGTCCCGGAGTGGGACTTGCATACTGTGGGCTTTGGGGCACATTGTATTAGAAGTCCCAGAGGGCTCAGAGGGCATGATGGTGCCCATGCTAACTTTTACAGCTGCCCAGCAAGTAGTGGGCAGCTGCCACGTTTAGGCCTGATCATTTGCTTTTGCCGCGTACGCTGCCAGCCCGGACATTCTGGACATTGGGCATTTGAGCCCCTTTGAGAGGCCAGTTGGCCTGGGGCCATGTTCGGTGTGTTGTGTCCCCCCGATTGGTGCTGATGCATAATGTAGTTATGCCCCTGAGGTTCATGCAGGATATGCTAAGGTCATAATTTTACCAGTAGTTACAGGTGGTGCTCTACAGTTACTATTTGTGCTACATCTACTATTTCTACTAAGTCATGACTCAGACAGTGGTCCATGTGGCCCTGTCATGTGTATATAATCCCCTGTAAATATTGCCCAGTGCCAGCTGGCACAGTGTATATTATGTGATTTTGATCTAATGTGTTTATTATAATAAAAAGGCTATTTTTATATATAACTTTGTGTGGAGTTCCTTTTGTGGTGTGCCATAGGTGTTGTTGCTGTGTGCGTGTGCAAATGCTTTACACATTGCCTCGAGGATAAGCCTGACTGCTCGTGCCAAGCTACCAAGGGGGTGATCAGGGGTTATCTTTGGCGTGTAACTCCCTTGCCCTGACTAGAGTGGTGGCTTCTGCCTGGCTTTGGCGCAAGCCTTAGCCAACCAGAAATCCCATTTCTAACAGCTTTCTTCTTGCCTCTTTTTCAAACCCCCTTCCCCCTTTCTACATTTAACTTGAATTCTTCTGCACTTCTCTTGCCTCTTTCTGCACCCCTCTTACACCTTTCTGCATCTCTGTCCCTTGTTTCTGCACTTTTCTTGTGTCTCTCTCCACCTCTTTTCCCTCTTTATGAACCTCTGTAGCTTATTTCTACACTTCTCTTGCTTTTCTCTGCACCCCTTGTACCTCTGTCCACACCCCACTTCTCTACTTCTGCACCCCTCTTGCCTATTGTACCTCTGTTCCTTCTTTCTGCACTTATTGTGTTTCTTTCTGCATCTCTCATGCTTCTTTCTCCACCCCACTTCCCCCTTTCTGCATCTCTGTTGCTTATTTCTGCACTTCTTTTGCCTCTATCTGTACCCTTCTTTGCTCTTTCTGCACCTCTGTTGCTTATTTTTGCACTATTCTTACTTCTTTCTGCAACCCTTGTGCCTCTTTCACACCCAGTTGTAGGAGAGTAGGATATGCTTTACATGTTTACCCCCATATTTTGCTGGTGTTTCACTGTTTTTCGACTTTAGTCTGGCTGGGACCCTGCTATTCAGGGCCCCAGCCTAGCAGCTTCGTCTCTAAAATAATTCCATGTACTTTAGGTACATAACAGATTGGATCTGAGGTGCCCTTGTAAGCCCCTAGTATATGGTATACTATATACCCAGGGCATAGGTACCCCAGAGGCCTACCAGGGACTGAAGCATGCATTATGCCACCCCTGGAAAGCCACCCAAAATGACACAACAGGTCTGCTACTGCAGCCTGGGTAAGGTGGTGCATGCACCCCTTCCTGTGATATAGGTTGCCTATTTCACTAGATATATATATATATACACATATATAAACCTATAAGGCCTTATCAATCCTGAAGGCAGAGTGCTTGGTTCTAATGTGAGAGGGTGCCCCTGCATGAGCATAGCCCCCCTGCAGCGTTCGGAGACCCTTCTCTGATGCTGTTTGTAGTGCAGACTGACCATATATGTAGGAGAATAGGATCTGCACTTATGTTGGCCCCACTTTTTTTCTGATGTTAACACTGGTTTCTGGCTATAGTCTGTTTGGGTCCCTGCTAATCAGGGCCCCAGTCTCTCTGTTCTCTCTAAACAATTTGGAGTGCATATTAGATGCACTAGTGATTGATTACTGTGGTACCTTATGAGCCCCTAGTATATGGTACCTTAGGTACAAAGGGCATAGGTAATTCACAGGCCTACCAGGGGCTGAATCATGTATTATGCCACCCCTGGGAAGCAGACTAAATCTGACACCACAGGCCTGCTACTGCAGCCTGGGTGAGGCAGTGTTAGCACTCCTCACTGAGGTATAGGTTCCCTATATCTCACCTTACACACACATATGAACCCGTAAGGCAGGCCCTATCAATCCTTAGGGCAGGGTGCTTGGTTTACAATGTGAGGGGGTGCCTCTGCATGAGCAGGGCCCCTCTGCAACTGGCAGAGTCTATTCTCTATGGCTGTTTGTGGATGCGATTAAACCATATACTCTTAAGTGCATTATAATCTAGCGGTAAATGCTAACTTTGGGATGGCTGCATCAAAACATGTTGTGTTTGGTGTCAAACGCCTTGGAATCATACCCCCACACCAGTACCTGGTGTGGGAGTATGATCCCACTCTTCTAGAGGGATAGAAATGTACCTACTTTGGAAACACGGTAGAAATCTGAAAGAGCCTGGTATCACAAAATGGATGCCACCAGCACAGACACTGGGCTGCCCTCCTGCTGCTAACTGAAACTCACAGTGGAGGAGGCCCAACAATAGGCATCCTGTCACATGGAGGTGTAACCCCCTTCCAGACAGGATTTAGTGTATTGGGGCTGGGTGAGTGCACTCTTAGAGTGCTTTGAAGTCCTGCACTGGGGGAGCAGTAGGCTCCTCTGTGCATATGCCAGCTCAAACCGGTTCAGGGGCTACCTGCCCCTGCTCTGGTGTGAAACTGGACAAAGGGAAGTGGGTGTAACCACCCACTCCACTGACCCTCCCAGAGGGGTGGTCATAGAGCTTGTCCCTCCCTTTCCTTTTGTATAAGATAGGGAACCCTTGCCATTGCAAACTAGATATTCCTGGACAACGCTCTATAAGAAGAATCCTGGACCTTTGATGTTCCACTACCTTTGGAAGACTGAAGAATCTCCCTTGGAGTCAAGGAGTGACTCCCCTGCTTGACAGATACCACAACTTTGAATCAATGGTTGCAATATTTCCCACTACTGCTGGAGTCCGAAGTCTCTGCAGCCCCAGAAGTAGATTTCCTGACTTCTCGATGGCCATTGTGAGTCCCCAGAAAACCTGAGGTGAGTGGACCCCATGAGTGTTGAGGAACAGCAATACCCAGGTACCGTGCACTATTGTAAAGTGCAACACCTTCATGACGTTCTACAAACTTGTGCATTCGACCAAGTGTGTTCCAAGCCTCCAGCAGGATTACCCTTGAAAATCAGAGGCCTGCCTCCTCACGAGTGACCGTGGGCTCCTGTGAAGCGAATCCTCATGAGGCATCTTTGAGAACCCTTGCCAGCTGGCTTGTGGGTCCCCTGAAGACTTTCTCATCAAACCAAAGGGCTCCCCTGATTGCTCCAGGTCTGCCCTTACTTACCCTTGCTGGCTGAGTCCCTCAGACCTTGCTGGTCGGCATCGCTGACTTTCTTCACATTCCACAAGACTTGCTGTTGCCAAAGCTTGTCGGCTCCAATCCGGTTGCCGACATGTCAGTAAGCTGCAGACTTTATGGGAAACTCAGAATCCAGCTTCTGGTCATCGTCAACACCTCCTGGACCTCATGGCTGAAGAGTCAAGACACCAGTGAATCACCTGAAATCACCCGACTACCGTGGGCATCCATCTTCCTGGCCCCGGGTCACTGGCAATTGACTGTGAACACTGTCCCTTCTGCTTTCAGGTCTTCCTTCTTCTGAATCCACCGGACACTTCTCCAGTCTTCACAAGCAGCAAATTCTTCTTCGGCTTCCATTGAAAACGATACCGCGACCCGACACCAAAAGACACCTATGCACCCGGCTTCCCTGGGTGAGGTAACTTGTGCACTCCGGTGCTCCTGTGGGTGTTGGCCCTCGAAGTACTTACCTAGTAAGTGGCTTGCTTTAAGACTCTCCCGAAGTACCCTAAAACTTTCAGAATCCAACCGCGACTTGCTCCATTGAAATCAATAGGGAACCCACGGCTGTGTTCTCACACTGCACGCGTCACCCGTGGGGTCTTTACTTACCTGCCTTGGGTGGATTAGTGAGGCCCCAGTGATTCTAAAGGCCCTAGGCCTTGTCCCCTTGCAAGTCGACATTCCTAAACCTCTTTATTAGTATATGGTCTGGTACGCCCCTAGGGCCTCAGCCATATAAGTGCTTAATTTATTGTGAAACATTGATTTGTGCATATGTTCCTGACTTCTAATCTCATAAAGAGAATAGTAGAGTGTGTCTAGAAATAAATACATATATATTTTATATATATATCTGTGTGGTGTCCTTTCATTTGGTAATTCAAGAGATTATAAGGTAAAACAAGCTGCTTTACATTCCTCTGAGACTTAGCCTGAAGGCTGCTCTCCACAGCTACCACTAGGATAGCTTTCTTTAAAAGGTTTTCTTAAACCTATCTACCATAGGAGTCGAATTGGACTGGTGCAAGGTGGCCACTTTAACTACTGACCAGCATATGCCAGCCCAACTTCTCACAATATACTCTTAAGACCATTATAACCAAATGGTAAATGCTAACTTTGGACTGGCTGCACGGAAACATGTCGTGTTTGTTGTCAAACACCTTGGAATCCTACTCCCACACCAGTAATTGGTGTGGGTGTATGATCCCACCCTTCTTGAGGGAGAGACATGACTGCACTGCTATACCCGGTAGAAACTTAATAGAGCCCTGGCATCACAAAATGGATGCTGCAGCCACAGACACGGGTCTGGCCTCCTGCTGCTGACCGAAACTCCGGCAGGGGAGGCCCGTGGGCTGCCATTTTGTGTTTTGTCTCGAGGTCCCTTTGCGATCCCTGGTCCGTTGACTGGTGGGTCCCTGAGGGGGTAAATTTGTATTTCATTTCCTGGTTGCTCCAGACGTGCCCTGTCTCCATCCTAAGTGGTGAGTGTCACAGACCTTGCTGGCCTGCACCAAAGCATCTTTCTTGTTTCTGCGTGGGTTGCTGTTGCCGAGGCTTGTTGTGTCCAATTCGGGCAACGATGCTGCAGCACTCAACATCCTTCATGGGGCAGCTCGAATCCAGCTCCTGGTTGTCTCGACACCTCCTGGTCCTCGTGGCTGAAGAGTCAAGCTTCACCTCTTTCACTTGAAATCACCCGACATCGGTGGGCATCTGCTAATCACCTTCCTGGTCACTGGCATGTGACCCAGACTCTATCCCCTCTGCTTTCAGATTCTTCTCATCTTCTATCCAGGCTTGGATCTCTTCGGACACTTCGCATCTTCACGGTAGCAGCACTTCTTCGCCAGCTCCCATTGAAATCGACGATGCGACCCGACACCAAAAGATACCAAAAGACACCTATGCACCCGGCTTCCCTGAGTTAGGTAACACGAGTACTCCAGTGCTCCCATGGGTGCTAGCCCTAGAATTTACTAATTCCAAAAGGGTTTGGTCCTAACTCATTTCCTAAGTGCCCCTAATCTTTAAAAAATCTAACCGCGACTTTCCCCATAGAAGCTAACGGGAGCTCGCGGCTGTGTTCGCACACTGCACACGGACCCCATGGGTCCCCTGTGTCACTACCTTGGGTGGTTTCTTGGGGTCCCAGTGAATCTACAGATTCTTATACCACTGTTTTAGTATACGGTTTGGCTCGCCCTAGGGCCTGACATGTATTTGTGCTATTTTACTGTGATTAGTGAAGTGTAACTTATGTGTTTTGACCTCTAGTCTCATAAAGAGACTAGGAGGGTGTGTTTATTAATAAAAACATATACTTTATTTATATACCTGGTGTGAATATCTTTCATTTAGTGACTCAAGAGATTATAGACTGGTAAAACAAGCTGCTTTACATTCCTTCAAGACTTAGCGTGAAGGCTGCTCTCCATTGCTACCTCTAGGATAGCTTTCAATAAAGGTTGTCTTTAACCTATAAACAATAAGGGGTTGTTTGGACTGATACAAGGTGCCCACTATAACTAGTGGACAGCATATATCAGGCCAACTTCTCACACCAGTTTACCTCTTTCTGCACCCATCTTGCCTCTTTCTGCACCTCTGTTCCTTCTTTTTGCACTTCTTTTGTTTCTTTATGCACCTCTCTTGCTTCTTTCTGCACCCCCTTGCCTGCTCCTGCATGCCTCTTCCCTTTTTCTGCACCCATCTTGCCTCTTTCAACACCCCTCTTGCCTCTTTCTACTCCTCTGTTCCTTCTTTCTGTAATTTGTTTCTGCATCTCTTGCATCTTTCTGTATCCTTTTGCCTTTTTCTGCACCACTGTTCCTTCTTCCTGCAATACTTTTGTTTCTTTCTGCAGGTCTCTTGCTTGTTTCTGCACGCCCTTGCCTCTTTATCCACCCCTCTCCAGTCTTTTCACATCCCTATTGCCTCTTTCTGCAGCTCTTTTCCTTCCTTCTTTCTGCACTTCATTTTTTTCTTTCTGCACCACTGGTGCTTCTTTCTTCACTCCTCTTCCCCCTTTCTCTACCCCCTCTTGCCTCTTTCTGCCTCTTTCTGTATTTTTGTTGCTTCTTTCTCTACTTCTCTTGCTTCTTTCTGCACCCTTTGTGCCTCTTTCTGATCTCCTTTCACCTCTTTCTGCAACCCTCTTCCCTCTTTCTGCACTCCTGTTGCCTCTTTCTACACATCCGTTCCTTCTTTCTGCACCTGTTTTGTTTCTTTCTTCACCTCTCTTGCTTCTTTCTGCTTCCCTCAAGCCTCTTTCTTCACCACCCTTCCCCTTTCCACATCTCTGTTGCTTCTTTCTGCACTAATTGTGCCTCTTTCTGTACCCCTCTTCTCTCTGTCTGCACCTCTGTTACCTCTTTCTGCACATCTCTTGCTTATTTCTGCATCCATCGTGACTCTTTCTGCACCCCTTTTCCCTCTTTCTGCACCCCTCTTGCCTTTCTCTGAACCTCAGTTCCTTCTTTCTGTACTTCTTTTATTTCTTTCTACACCTCTCTCGCTTCTTTCTGCACCCCTCTGGCCTCTTTCTCTACCCCTCTTAACCCTTTCTGAATCTCTGCACTTCTCTTGTCTCTTTCTCCAACTTTGTTCCCTCATTCTGCACATCTGTTATTTCTTTCTGCTCCTCTCTTGCTTCTTTCTGTACCCATCATGCCTCTTTCACAACCATTTGACTCTTTCTGCACCCCTCTTGCCTCTTTCTGCACCTCTGTTGCTTCATTCTGCACTTATATTGCTTCTTTCTGCACCTCTCTTTCTTCTCTCTGTATTCCTTGTGCCTCTTTCCGCACCCCACTTCTCTACTTATGCACACCTCTTGCCTATTTCTGCACCTCTCTTCCTTCTTTCTGCACTTTATTTGTTTCTTTCTGCACCTCTCTTGCTTTTTTCTGATTCCCTCTTGCCTCTTTTTCCATCCCTCTTCCCCCTTGTTGGATCTCTGTCGCTTCTTTCTGCACTTCCCTTGCTTCTTTCTGTACCTGTCTTACCTCTTCCTGTATATCTATTGGTTCTTTTTGCACTTCTCTTGCTTCTTTCTGCACCCCTTGTGTCTCTCTCAGCACCTCTTGTGCCTCTTTCTGCACCCCTCTCGCCTTTTTCTGCACCTCATTCCTTCTTTCTGCACTTATTTTGATCTGTCTGCTTCCCTCTTGCCTCTTTCTCCACCCCTCTTCCCACTTTCTGCATCTATGTTGCTTCTTTCTTCACTTCTCTTGAATCTTTTTGCACCCCTCTTGCCTCTTTCTGCATCTATGTTGCTTCTATCTGCACCTCTGTCCCTTCTTTCTACACTTCTTTTGTTTCTTTCTGTACCTCTCTTGCTTCTTTCTGCATCCTTCTTCCCTCTTTCTCAAATCCCTCTTCCCCTTTTTGCATCTATGTCACATTATTTGTTTCTTTCTGCACCTCTCTTGCTTTTTTCTGATTCCCTCTTGCCTCTTTTTCCATCCCTCTTCCCCCTTGTTGCATCTCTGTTGCTTCTTTCTGCACTTCCCTTGCTTCTTTATGCACCTGTCTTATCTCTTCCTGTACCTCTATTGCTTCTTTTTGCACTTCTCTTGCTTCTTTCTGCACCCCTTGTGTCTCTCTCTGCACCTCTTGTGCCTCTTTCAGCACCCCTCTTGCCTTTTTCTGCACCTCGTTCCTTCTTTCTGCACTTATTTTGATCTTTCTGCTTCCCTCTTGCCTCTTTCTCCACCCCTCTTCCCACTTTCTGCATCTATGTTGCTTCTTTCTTCACTTATCTTGTATCTTTTTGCACCCCTCTTGCCTCTTTCTGCAGATATGTTGCTTCTATCTGCACCTCTGTCTCTTCTTTCTACACTTCTTTTGTTTCTTTCTGTACCTCTCTTGCTTCTTTCTGCGTCCTTCTTCCCTCTTTCTCAAAACCCTCTTCCCCTTTCTGCATCTATGTTGCTTCTTTCTTCACTTATCTTGAATCTTTTTGCACCCCTCTTGCCTCTTTCTGCATCTATGTTGCTTCTATCTGCACCTCTGTCCCTTTTTTCTACACTTTTTTTATTTATTTCTGCACCTCTCTTGCTTCTTTCTGCGTCCTTCTTCCCTCTTTCTCTAACCCCTCTTCCCCTTTTTGAATTTCTGTTGCTTCTTTCTGCACTTCCCTTCCTTCTTTCTGTACCACTCGTGCCTCTTTCTGCACCCCTTTTCCCTCTTTCTGCAAACCTCCTGCCTCTCTTTGAACCTCTGTTCCTTCTTTCTGGACTTTTTTTGTTTCTTTCTGCACCACTCTTGTCTCTTTCTGCACCCATCTTGCCTCTTTCTCCACCCCTCTTACCCCTTTCTCCATCTCTTTCCCTTTTATCTGCACTTCTCTTGTCTCTTTCTCCACCTCTGTTCCCTCCTTCTGCACGTCTGTTGCTTCTTTCTGCTCCTCTCCTGCTTCTTTCTGTACCCCTCATGCCTCTTTCATACCCCTTTTCCCTCTTTCTGCAACCCTCTTGCCTCTCTCTGATTCTCTGTTGCTTCTCTCTGCACTTATATTGCTTCTTTGTACACCTCTCTTACTTCTCTCTGCACCACTGGTGCCTCTATCTGTACCCCAAATCTCTACTTCTGCACCCCTCTTGCCTATTTCTGAACCTCTGTTTCTTCTTTCTGCACTGTTTTGTTTTTTTCTACACCTCTCTTGCTTCTTTCTGCTTCCCTCTTGCCTCTTTTTCCACCCCTCTTCCCCTTTTCTGCATCTCTGTTGCTTCTTTCTGCATTTCTCTTGCCTCTTTCTGCACCCCTCTTTGCTATTTCTGCACCTCTTTTGCTTATTTCTGCACTTCTCTTTCTTCTTACTGCACCCCATGTGCCTCTTTCACACCCATTTCCCTCTTTCTGTACCCATATTGCCTCTTTCTGCACCTCTGTTCCTTCTTTCTGCACTTCTTTTGTTTCTTTCTGCACCTTTTGTGCTTCTTTCTGCACCACCTTAACTGCTCCTGCGCACCTCTTCCTTCTTTCTGCACTTATCCTGCCTATTTCTGCACCCCTCTTGCTTATTTCATCACCTCTGTTGCTTCTTTCTGCACCTCTGTCCCTTCTTTCTGCACTTCTTCTGCATCCTTCTTGCCTCTTTCTTAAACCCCGCTACCCCCTTACTGAATTTCTGTTGCTTATTTCTATACTTTTCTTGCCTCTTTCTGCACAACTCTTCTCTCTTGCTGCACCTCTGTTGCATCTTTCCGTACTACTCTTGCTTCTTTCTGCACCACTCATACCTCTTTCTGCACCCCTTTTCCTTCTTTCTGCACCCCTCCTGCCTCTCTCTGAACCTCTGTTCCTTCTTTCTGGACTAATTTGTTTCGTTCTCCACCTCACTTGTTTCTTTCTGCACCCTTCTTGCCTCTTTCTCCACCCCTCTCACCCCTTTCTGCATCTCTTTTACTTGTTTCTGCGCTTCTCTTGTCTCTTTCTCCAACTCTGTTCCCTCTTTCTGTACCTCTGTTGCTTCTTTCTGCTCCTCTCTTGCTTCTTTCTGCACCACTCATGCTTCGTTCACACCCATTTTCCCTCTTTCTGCACCCCTCTTGCCTCTTTCTGTATCTCTGTTGCTTCTCTCTGCACTTATATTGCTTCTTTGTACATCTCTCTTACTTCTCTCTGTACCTCCAAATCCCTTCTTCTGCACCCCTCTTGCCTATTTCTGAACCTCTGTTTCTTCTTTCTGCAGTTCTTTAGTTTCTTTCTGCACCTTTTGTGCTTCTTTCTGCACCACCTTAACTGCTCCTGCGCACCTCTTCCTTCTTTCTGCACTTATCTTGCCTATTTCTACACCTCTCTTGTCTCTTTCTACACCTCTGTTCCTTCTTTCTGTAATTTATTTTCTGCATCTTTCTGCATTCCTTTTGCGCCTTTCTGCGCCCCTCTTGCCTTTTTCTGCACCTCTGTTACTTCTTTCTACACTTATTTTGATCTTTCTGCTTCCCCTTGCCTCTTTCTCCACCTCTATTCCCCCTTTCCGCATCTATGTTGCTTCTTTCTTCATTTCTCTTGCCTCTTTCTGCACCCCTCTTTCCTCTTTCAGCACCTCTGTTGCTTCTTTCTGCACATCTGTCCCTTCTTTCTGCACTTCTTTGGTCTCTTGCTTCTTTCTGCTTCCTGCTTGCCTCTTTCTTAAACCCCTTTTCCCCCTTTCTGCATTTCTGTTGCTTATGTCTGCACTTTTCTTGCCTTTTTCTGCATAGCTCTTCTCTCTTGCTGCACCTCTGTTGCATCTTTCCGTACTACTTTTGCTTCTTTCTGCATCACTCGTACCTCTTTCTGCACCCCTTTTCCCTCCTTCTGCACCCCTCCTGCCTCTCTCTGAACCTCTGTTCCTTCTTTCTGGACTTCTTTGTTTCGTTCTCCACCTCACTTGTTTATTTCTGCACCCTTCTAGTCTCTTTATCTACCCCTATTACCCCTTTCTGCATCTCTCTCCCTTGTTTCTGCATTTCTCTTGTCTCTTTCTGTACCTCTGTGCCCTCTTTCTGCACCTCTGTTGCTTCTTACTGCTCCTCTCTTGCTTCTTTCTGTACCCCACATGCCTCTTTCACACCCCTTTCCCCTCATTCTGCACCCCTCTTGCCTCTTTCTGTATCTCTGTTGCTTCTCTCTGCACTTATATTGCTTCTTTGTACACTTCTCTTACTTCTCTCTGCACCCCTGGTGCCTTTGTCTGCACCCCAAATCTCTACTTCTGCACCCCTCTTGCCTATTTCTGAACCTCTGTTCCTTCTTTCTGCATTTTTTTGTTTCTTTCTACACTTCTCTTGCTTCTTTATGCTTCCCTCTTGCCTCTTTTCCACCCCTCTTCCCCTTTTCTGTATCTCTCTTGCTTCTTTCTTCCCTTCTCTTGCCTCTTTCTGCACCTCTATTGCTTCTTTCTGGACGTCTCTTGCTTCTTTCTGCGCCCCTCCTGCTTTTTTCTGCACCTCTGTTCCTTTTTCCTGCAATTCCTTTGTTTCTTTCTTCAGCTCTCTTGCTTGTTTCTGCACGCCCTTGCCCCGTTCTCCACCCCTCTTCAGTCTTTTTGCACCCCTGTTGCCTTTTTCTGCAGCTGTGTTCCTTCTTTCTGCACTTCATTTGTTTCTTTCTGCACATCTCTTCCTTCTTCCTGCAGCCCTCATGCCTCTTTCTGCACCCCTTTTCACTCTTTCTGCACCCATCTCGACTCTCTCTGAACCTCTGTTCCTGCTTTCTGGACTTCTTTTGTTACTTCCTGCACCTCTCTTGCTTCTTTCTGCACTTCTCTTCTCTCTTACTCTACCTCTGTTCCCTTTTTCTGCACATCTGTTGCTTCTTTCTGCAACCCTTTTGCTTCTTTCTGCATGCCTCATGCCTCTTTCACACCACTTTTCCCTCTTTCTGCACCCCTCTTGCCTCTTTCTGCAACTTTGTTGCTTCTTTCTGCACTTATATTGCTTCTTTCTGTACCATTCTTGCTTCTCTCTGCACTCCTTGTGCATCTTTCTTGCATCCCACTTCTCTACCTGCTGCACACCTCTTGCCAATTTCTGCACCTCTGTTCCTTCTTTCTGCACTTCATATGTTCCTTTCTGCACCTCTCTTTCTTCTTTCTGCTTCCCTTTGCCTCCTTTTCTACCCCTCTTCCCCCTTTCTGCAGCTCTGTTGCTTCTTTCTACACTTCTCTTCGCTCTTTCTGCACCTCTGTTGCTTATTTCTGCACTCCTCTTGCATATTTTTTGGCACCTCTGTTCCTTCATCCTGCAATTCTTTTGTTTCTGTCTGCAGCTCTCTTGCTTGTTTCTGTTTCACTCTTGACTCTTTTTTCACCCCTCCTTCCCTTTTCTGCATCTCTGTGTAGGAGAGTAGGAGAGTAGGATTTGCTTCACATGTTTATCCACACTTTTTGCTGGTGTATCACTGTTTTCGACTTTAGTCTGGCTGGGACCCTGATATTCAGGGCCCCAGCCTAGCTGCTTCCTCTCTAAATTGATTGCATGTACTTTAGGTACACCACAGATTGGATCCTGAGGTACCCTTGTGAGTCCCTAGTATATGGTATACTATGTACCCAGGGCATAGGTACCCCAGAGGCCTACCAAGGGCTGAAGCATGTGTTATGCCACCCCTGGCAAGCCTCCCAAAATGACACCACAGGTCTGCTACTGCAGCCTGAGTAAGGTGGTGCATGCACCCCTTCATGAGATATAGGCACCCTTCTTGCCTCTTTCTCCACCCCTCTCACCCCTTTCTGCATCTCTTTTACTTGTTTCTGCGCTTCTCTTGTCTCTTTCTCCAACTCTGTTCCCTCTTTCTGTACCTCTGTTGCTTCTTTCTGCTCCTCTCTTGCTTCTTTCTGCACCACTCATGCTTCGTTCACACCCATTTTCCCTCTTTCTGCACCCCTCTTACCTCTTTCTGTATCTCTGTTGCTTCTCTCTGCACTTATATTGCTTCTTTGTACATCTCTCTTACTTCTCTCTGTACCTCCAAATCCCTTCTTCTGCACCCCTCTTGCCTATTTCTGAACCTCTGTTTCTTCTTTCTGCAGTTCTTTAGTTTCTTTCTGCACCTTTTGTGCTTCTTTCTGCACCACCTTAACTGCTCCTGCGCACCTCTTCCTTCTTTCTGCACTTATCTTGCCTATTTCTACACCTCTCTTGTCTCTTTCTACACCTCTGTTCCTTCTTTCTGTAATTTATTTTCTGCATCTTTCTGCATTCCTTTTGCGCCTTTCTGCGCCCCTCTTGCCTTTTTCTGCACCTCTGTTACTTCTTTCTACACTTATTTTGATCTTTCTGCTTCCCCTTGCCTCTTTCTCCACCTCTATTCCCCCTTTCCGCATCTATGTTGCTTCTTTCTTCATTTCTCTTGCCTCTTTCTGCACCCCTCTTTCCTCTTTCAGCACCTCTGTTGCTTCTTTCTGCACATCTGTCCCTTCTTTCTGCACTTCTTTGGTCTCTTGCTTCTTTCTGCTTCCTGCTTGCCTCTTTCTTAAACCCCTTTTCCCCCTTTCTGCATTTCTGTTGCTTATGTCTGCACTTTTCTTGCCTTTTTCTGCATAGCTCTTCTCTCTTGCTGCACCTCTGTTGCATCTTTCCGTACTACTTTTGCTTCTTTCTGCATCACTCGTACCTCTTTCTGCACCCCTTTTCCCTCCTTCTGCACCCCTCCTGCCTCTCTCTGAACCTCTGTTCCTTCTTTCTGGACTTCTTTGTTTCGTTCTCCACCTCACTTGTTTATTTCTGCACCCTTCTAGTCTCTTTATCTACCCCTATTACCCCTTTCTGCATCTCTCTCCCTTGTTTCTGCATTTCTCTTGTCTCTTTCTGTACCTCTGTGCCCTCTTTCTGCACCTCTGTTGCTTCTTACTGCTCCTCTCTTGCTTCTTTCTGTACCCCACATGCCTCTTTCACACCCCTTTCCCCTCATTCTGCACCCCTCTTGCCTCTTTCTGTATCTCTGTTGCTTCTCTCTGCACTTATATTGCTTCTTTGTACACTTCTCTTACTTCTCTCTGCACCCCTGGTGCCTTTGTCTGCACCCCAAATCTCTACTTCTGCACCCCTCTTGCCTATTTCTGAACCTCTGTTCCTTCTTTCTGCATTTTTTTGTTTCTTTCTACACTTCTCTTGCTTCTTTATGCTTCCCTCTTGCCTCTTTTCCACCCCTCTTCCCCTTTTCTGTATCTCTCTTGCTTCTTTCTTCCCTTCTCTTGCCTCTTTCTGCACCTCTATTGCTTCTTTCTGGACGTCTCTTGCTTCTTTCTGCGCCCCTCCTGCTTTTTTCTGCACCTCTGTTCCTTTTTCCTGCAATTCCTTTGTTTCTTTCTTCAGCTCTCTTGCTTGTTTCTGCACGCCCTTGCCCCGTTCTCCACCCCTCTTCAGTCTTTTTGCACCCCTGTTGCCTTTTTCTGCAGCTGTGTTCCTTCTTTCTGCACTTCATTTGTTTCTTTCTGCACATCTCTTCCTTCTTCCTGCAGCCCTCATGCCTCTTTCTGCACCCCTTTTCACTCTTTCTGCACCCATCTCGACTCTCTCTGAACCTCTGTTCCTGCTTTCTGGACTTCTTTTGTTACTTCCTGCACCTCTCTTGCTTCTTTCTGCACTTCTCTTCTCTCTTACTCTACCTCTGTTCCCTTTTTCTGCACATCTGTTGCTTCTTTCTGCAACCCTTTTGCTTCTTTCTGCATGCCTCATGCCTCTTTCACACCACTTTTCCCTCTTTCTGCACCCCTCTTGCCTCTTTCTGCAACTTTGTTGCTTCTTTCTGCACTTATATTGCTTCTTTCTGTACCATTCTTGCTTCTCTCTGCACTCCTTGTGCATCTTTCTTGCATCCCACTTCTCTACCTGCTGCACACCTCTTGCCAATTTCTGCACCTCTGTTCCTTCTTTCTGCACTTCATATGTTCCTTTCTGCACCTCTCTTTCTTCTTTCTGCTTCCCTTTGCCTCCTTTTCTACCCCTCTTCCCCCTTTCTGCAGCTCTGTTGCTTCTTTCTACACTTCTCTTCGCTCTTTCTGCACCTCTGTTGCTTATTTCTGCACTCCTCTTGCATATTTTTTGGCACCTCTGTTCCTTCATCCTGCAATTCTTTTGTTTCTGTCTGCAGCTCTCTTGCTTGTTTCTGTTTCACTCTTGACTCTTTTTTCACCCCTCCTTCCCTTTTCTGCATCTCTGTGTAGGAGAGTAGGAGAGTAGGATTTGCTTCACATGTTTATCCACACTTTTTGCTGGTGTATCACTGTTTTCGACTTTAGTCTGGCTGGGACCCTGATATTCAGGGCCCCAGCCTAGCTGCTTCCTCTCTAAATTGATTGCATGTACTTTAGGTACACCACAGATTGGATCCTGAGGTACCCTTGTGAGTCCCTAGTATATGGTATACTATGTACCCAGGGCATAGGTACCCCAGAGGCCTACCAAGGGCTGAAGCATGTGTTATGCCACCCCTGGCAAGCCTCCCAAAATGACACCACAGGTCTGCTACTGCAGCCTGAGTAAGGTGGTGCATGCACCCCTTAATGAGATATAGGTTCATTATATCTCACCATATACTGCACATACAAACCTATCAGTCACCGCTATGGCAAGCCTTATCAATCCTGAAGGCACAGTGCTTGGTTATATGTGACGGGGTGCCCAGGCATGAGCTGAGCCCCTCTGCAGCCATCAGAATCTCTTCTCCGGGGTTGTCAGTAGTGCAGCCTGACCATATACTCTTAAGTGCATTATGACCAAACGGTAAATGCTCACTTTGGGCTGGCTGTGCGGAAACATGTGTCAAACACCTTGGAATCATACCCCCACACCAGTAAGTGGTGTGGGAGTATGATCCCACCCTTCTAGAGGGAGAGACATGACAGCACTGGTATACCCGGTAGAAACTTCATAGAGCCCTGGCATCACAAAATGTATGCTGCAGCCACAGACAGAGGTCTGGCCTCCTTCTGCTGACCAAAACGCTGGCAGAGGGAGGCCTGGACAATAGGTTTCCTGTCACAGGGAGGTGTAACCACCTCCCAGACAGGCTTATGTGTATTGGGGCTGGGTGGGAGCACTCTCTGAGTGCTTTGAAGTCCTGCAGTGGGGGCATATTTGGTGTCCCTGTGCATAGTCCAGCTCAAACTGGTTCAGGGGCCTCCAGCCCCTGCTCTGGCATGAAACTGGACTAAGGAAATGGGTGTAGCCACCCCTCTTTCCAAACCCTCCCATAAGTGGGTCCCCAGAGTATGTCCAACCCCCTACCTTAGTATAAGTATGGGACCCCAGTCCTTAGGACTTTAGATTACCCTGGAAGAAACCCTGAAGCTGAATCCTGGACCTTCAACACTCTGCTCAAGACCAGAGGATGGAAGAAATCTCCCTAGGGGTCAAGGAGTGACTACCCTGCTTGGCAGGCACCAACAAGGCAATTTGCCAGTCTGCATTATCGAAGCTCCCGCCAGACTCCGAAGTATTTGCAGCCCAGGAAGAGGATTTCCAGACATCTCAGAGGCCGTCCCAAGTCCCCAGCAAAGCTGAGACCCACAGCCCTCGTGAGTAGCGTGGAACCGGAACTCCTGGTCACTGCGCATTTCTGCAAGTGCATTGACTTCTCGACATCTCTTGAAGTCATGCTTGGGCTGACTTGTAGCCCTTACCTCGAGCACTGAATCCACTGAAGATTGTCAGCCTGGTCATTCTGAGTGACCCGTGGGCCACCATTTTGTGTTTCATCTCGAGGTCCCTTCACGATCCCTGGTCCGTTGACTGGTGGGTCCCTGAGGGGGCAACTTTGTATTTCCTTGTGCTTTCCTGGTTGCTCCAGACATTCCCCAACTTCCTACCAAGTGGTGAGTCCCACAGACCTTGCTGGTCTGCACCGAAGCATCTTTCTCGTTTCTGCATGGGTTGCTGTTGCCAAGGTTTGTTGTGTCCAATCCGGGCACCGACGCTGCAGCACTCGACATCCTTTGTGGTATAGCTCGAATCCAGCTCCTGGTTTTCCTCGACACCTCCTGGTCCTCGTGGCTGAAGAGTCAAGCTTTATCTCTTTCACCTGAAATCACCCGACATCGGTGGGCATCTGTTCATCGCCTTCCTGGTCGCTGGCTAGTGACCCAGACTCTGTTCCCTCTGCTTTCAGGTTCTTCTCATCTTCGGCACTGCAGCACTCGACATCCCTTGTGATATGGCTCAAATCCAGCTACTGGTCATCATCGGTGCCTCCTGGACCTCGTGGCTGAAGAGTCAAGACACCCAACAAATCACCTGAAGCACCCGACATCTGTGGGCATTGGTCCATCCTGCCCTTGGTCCCTGGTAAGTGACCCAGACTCTGTCCCCTCTGCTTTCAGGTTCCTTCCATCCTAGATCCAGGCTTGGATCTCTTCGGACACTTCGCATCTTCACAGCTGCAGCACTTCTTTGCCAGCTTCCATTGAATCGATGACGCGACCCGACACCCTAAAAGACACCTATGCACCCAGCTTCCCTGGGTGAGGTAACACGAGTACTCTAGTGCTCCCGTGGGTGCGAGCCCTAGACTTCCTAAGTCCAAAAGGGTTTGCTCCTGACTCATTTTTAAGTGTCCCTAATCTTTAAAAATCTAACCGCGACTTTCCTCATAGAAGCTAACGGGAGCTTGCGGCTGGGTCCCCTGTGTCACTACCTTGGGTGGTTCCTTGGGGTCCCAGCTATTCTACAGGCTCTAGGCCTTGTGTCTAGTCAAGTCATGGTTCTTATACCACTATTTTAGTTTATGGTTTGTCTCGCCCCTAGGGCCTGACGTGTATTTGTGCAATTTTACTGTGATTATTGAAGTGTAACTTATGTGTTTTGACCTGTAGTCTCATAAAGAGACTAGGAGGGTGTGCTTAGTAATAAATACATATATTTTATATATATATACCTGGTGTGGATATCTTTCATTTATTGACTCAAGAGATTATAGACTGGTAAAACAAGCTGCTCTACATTCCTTCAAGACTTAGCCTGAAGGCTGCTCTCCATAGCTACCACTAGGATAGCTTTCAATAAAGGTTGTCTTTAACCTATAACCAATAAGGAGTTGTTTGGACTGATACAAGGAGCCCACTATAACTAGTGGACAGCATATATCAGGCCAACTTCCCACATTGGTGTGCAGTGTGTGGGATTCCAGCTTGCTATTGTTTTACCAGATAATCTCAATTGAGTAACTAACTGAAAACCACTAAAGGTTCCACAGGTACATATAATACAATATTTAGAATACAGTAAGTTCTACTGAACTTAGAGTTGTGTGTTAAGGGATAGCACACCCTTTCTACAACTCAAGAGAGTTTAGTAGGCCACACTAGAGTAGGTAGTGCAATACACCACACCACACTAGTAATGTCTTCAAGGCCAGGAACCAGTAGGTCCTTGCCGGAAGCCAATGGGCTTCAAGATTTCCAGTATGATAGCCTCCCATTCATTGAACTGAGAGCATTATGTACAACTAGGAAACTGAAAACAGGCAAAAGTCCAACCACCCAGCATCTCATAGAGGTACTCAGGCTGGATGACCTTATCAAATCTTTAGGATCTGAAGGGCTAGGCAGAGTGGGTGGCACAGCATCTGAGGAAAAGCCTAGGGGTGCAAATCCCCATGACCTGACCTCTGAGGCTGGCCAGGTAGATAACAATGATCTGGACGTGGAAAATCCAATTCCCCTAGACAGTGATGGAGAGGACCATGATGGACCCCTCTTTGTCCCTCCTGGGAGAGATGGTGGTGGGCCTAGAAGGTCAAGATCTCCCTCTGTCGAGTCTAACCATTCTGGTTCATCTATAGGGACCTTCATCTCCTCTCATAGGAGGGAAACCTCTAAGAAGAAAAGGGAGAGACTGCTTAAGTATGAGGAAGCTCATGTTGAAATCAGAAGAAAGCAGGAAGCCCAGCTCGGGAGAATCTCGAGTAGGACTGGGCTAAATTTCCGTTCCGCTCGCGGAAATTGCGATAATTTGACATTTTCGCGTTCCGCAGAGAGCGCAAAAATGTCAAAATTTCCGCATTCCGCAGCTTAGCGATAATTTGTTTCTTGCTCTCGCTGTAAAATAATACATTCTTGCGTGCGCGCGATCGCCTTACCTGAATCCCCGCATTCGCCGACAAGTTTTCCCGATCCGGTCGTGTTCTCCACGAGATGTTGGATTGTTGGTAGCCATTTGCACTGTCTCGCGACAGTTCGTGCCCGCAGTAATGTCATTGGTCGCACGATCACGTCTTTCTTCTTGCGATCATGCACCGCGAGAAGAGTGAAAACAAGATGGCCACGCCCGCGAGCAACCGCATGGGTAAGTTGGCGAGCCGCGACCACGCAGAAAATACCGCGAACGGGCGGGAAAAAATCTTCTGCATCTTCATGATATTTCCGCGTGTTTGCGGAGATTTTTAACATTTTCACGATAATTTGCGAAAGTCAGCTAGAAAAAAGGTAGGACTAGAGTACCATGGTGGCAGCAACATCCCTAGAGATAGGGAAAGGTCTTATGACCATAGAAACCTGAATAAGATTGTCCCTCCCTACCAGAGTGGGGATGACATCCACAAATGGATAACTGCACTGGAGTCAGATGATTACAACAGTCTGAAGAGTGCCTTAATTGATGGGTTTGCCCTAACCACTGAGCAATACAGGTTAAACTTCAGGGATACCCAAAAGGCACAGACTCAGGACTGAGTAGACTTTGTAGATTGTGCTACTAAGGCTCTGGAAGGCTGATTACTTGGCAGCAAAGTACTTGACTATCAAGGATTGTACAATTTGATTATGAGGGAGCAGATCCTTAATAATTGTCAGAATCAGCTGTTGCACCAGTACCTGGTAGACTCAGATCTGACCTCTCCCCAAGAATTGGGAAAGAAGGCAGACAAGTGGGTCAGAACCAGGGTGAGGCAGGAGGTACAGAACCTTGGTGGTGAACCTCATACATAATGTGTGGCTTTATATTCAAGCGTAACTTTTTTTAAGATCAGACGCATAGTAACACTAGTGCTGTATGCTGCAAATGTCATTTCGGCGTTTTGCAATAAAGTTTTTCAAGTTTGGAATCGCTTACGCACACTCTCCCGGCAACAAGGGTGTAGCGCATGAAACTGATCCATATTAAAGCCCCATTGGGCATGGCTTAACTTGAGTCTAATGCATGCTTTGTGGCAAAAATTTTGACCAAGCCAATGCCATAATTAACTACAATTCCGCTCATGTGGGCTATCGTACCACTGATTCAAGGCATAATAGTGTTGGGGTTTAAATCACCACCCTCACAGTTAAAAAGAAGAAGAAACAATTAGCTTCAAAATCGAAAATAGAGCCCCAGTGGGCAAACCCAGAAGGTGTCTTAATATATACGGACAGCATTATCAATATCTTCACAGCCTAGCCACAAACTAAAGATATATCAGCTCTTCTGCTTCTCCACACATTTTTGTCTGTAACAAACAAAGAAACAAAGCATTATTTAAAAAACCATACCCTACAACACACAACATTAAAAAGGCATTAGCCTTTACTGAAGAAAACGAAATTATGCAGTAAGAAACAAAATTTCACCCCAAATGTACTGCGATCTCCTCATCCATATTAATGTTTTGTTTCTTTGTTTGTTACTGACGAAAATGTGTGATCTTACAAAGAGTTACGCTTAAATATAAAGCCACGCATTTTGTTAAATATGCTTTATATAGCGATGTGTGTTTTTTTGTAAAAATGTAAATACACTGTGACACTAGACGCGACTACATGAAAGTCTTGTTTGGTTGTTGAACGAATGTTTTTTACGGACACTCGATCAATTTGACAAAAGATGCTATTTGACAATATTATAAATGCCACAACTATGTAATGTATAATTACTGCTATCCTTTCGTGATTTTGACAGAACATTACAAAGTTTATGTTTGTGATAACACACTGTCTGTCACTTTAAATATGGCAGGAAGTCAGCATTTGCCTAACCCTTGACCAAGAAGTGCGTGAACTCCAAAACGCATCTATTTTTGGCTGGCGTGTGTGGATTAAAACATACGCTTTTTTAAATAGAGTATCAGCTCTGTTCTTAACTTCATTTCAAATGAGTTGTGAAGATTGCTGCAGCTTTGTTGGGATATATATATATATATATATATATATATATATATATATATATATATATTACCTACTGGCAGTCGCCAGTAGGTAGTTATAGTTAGGACCACGTTTCCATAAGAAATCCGCAACATTCTATTTTGATTAACTTTGGCGCCGGTCGACGAATCCTCGCGAATTTTTCAAAATAGGTGGGGCGCTACGCTCCGCTCCTACCCTTAAAGTCTCGGGGGGATTCGTCAAGCGGGGGCTGAGATAAAAGGGGGGTCCCAAAACGCGTTTTTCCCATGCATTTTTCCATAGGACCTTTAGACAGGGCTACAGCCCGAACGGCTGAACAGAATTTAATGAAATTTGGCAGAGAGGTAGTCCCCAGGTCAAGGAAGTGCCTTTTGTAGGTTTGGTGTAAATCTGTTCAGTAGATTCTGAGAAAATAGCCTTTAAATCAATATATATATCTGTGGCAGCTTACGGTGCGCTTATTGTGCGCTTACCGTAAGCTTACCGTACGCGTACGGTGGCGTGCGCGAGCGCGATTCTGATTGGCTCTTAGATCTTAGTAAACATTCGAATCGGTCGAAACCAGGAAGCGGCGGCCGCCATTTTCTCTCTCGCTTCCTGAGTTGGGCAGCAAAAACGAACCCCAAAAATGTGTAAAGAGGCAGTTTCATGAGACCCTAACCACCCAGCATTGATACAGGGGTCCCCAAACCACCCCCAAGCCCCCAAAAAAAAAAAGCCGATTACGCTTACGGTACGCGTACGGTAAAAAATTGTAAAAAAAAAAAAATTATCCACACTCTCCCCACCATTTGTGCATGGCATATAACATCTAAGAAGTTAACAAAGAATACATTTCACAAAGATGCGCAAAATATGTCCCCCATGTGCGCACGGTGCGCGAAGCGCATCATGCGTACATAGCCCATCCCGCTTAACGTGGGCACGCGGTGCGCGCAGCGCACCGCGTGACCACTGTGCGTGCACGGCACTAACTGCGTAAAGTGGGCACGCGGTGCGCGAAGGGCACCGCGTGCTCACTGTGCACGCACGGTGCGCGAAGCGCACCGTGCACGCACGGAACGAACTGCGTTAACTGGGCGCGCACGCCACGAATGGCGTAAAGTAACTTAGCATTTAAAAAACCTTGCAAATTCACTCAAAAAACCATAGGTTTCACACATGTTATAGTTAGCTGGACATTTTACTGATAAAAAAACAATGAAATTCCCCCGTTATAGTTACTGCAGGCAACTATAACTCACGCGACCGCAATCTTCTGCTGATGACATATGTGTCTTTATGAAAAAAAAATATTTGTAATATATGTAAAGCTAAAATTTAATGGAAGAAGACATGGCCAAATAATTGTCTAAATACAGTATTAGCATCAGCAGAGGATTGCGGTCGCGTGAGTTATAGTTGCCTGCAGTAACTATAACGGGGGAATTTCATTGGTTTTTTATCAGTAAAATGTCCAGCTAACAATAACATGTGTGAAACCTATGGTTTTTTCAGTGATATATATACATATATATATGTATATATATCCCAGAGCCCCTCCAGCATGCTGAAAGGAAGAGGCCGCACAAGGAATCCAGGTAAGGGCTTTATTGGACAGCAGAAAAAGCGTGATGCATTTCGGCCGTGTGGCCTTCCTCAGACGCCGCTGCTCACCAAGTACATAGCCACGCCTTCTCTTTTAAATGGTACTGCAGACTCCCATTGGTGGGAGCGCCCTCCATCCCCAGTCATGTGATCGCCCACCAAGTGCAGCGCTGTAAAAACTGCAACTCCCAAGATGCTTTATTTTCGGGCAGGTGTTGCGTGGGGAAACAAAGATGGAACCAATGTGGCTGGTGTACTGCAGGGCAAGACGTGGTGAACCCGGTTGGAGTAAGTCCTGAAGCCTCACCTGGGTCCCCGCATACGTTTCAACCAAGCAAGTGGAAGTCAGTCCGGCTGTAAGTTGACTGTAATAAGTCAAATAACTACGTGAAGTCACGAGCTGCCAACTGGCAGCAAACCGTACTGCACAAACACTGCGAGGTGTGCTGGTGTCAATCCAATCCCTTGGAAAACGACGAAACCTGCAGATGCAGAAGCCAGTGAGGACACCTGCCAGCTTGCGAAACGGGGCCTCTTAACGCGCCTCTGGCTGGCGCGACAAATATCCCAGAGCCCCTCCAGCATGCTGAAAGGAAGAGGCCGCACAAGGAATCCAGGTAAGGGCTTTATTGGACAGCAGAAAAAGCGTGATGCATTTCGGCCGTGTGGCCTTCCTCAGACGCCGCTGCTCACCAAGTACATAGCCACGCCTTCTCTTTTAAATGGTACTGCAGACTCCCATTGGTGGGAGCATCCTCCATCCCCAGTCATGTGATCACCCACCAAGTGCAGCGCTGTAAAAACTGCAACTCCCAAGATGCTTTATTTTTGGGCAGGTGTTGCGTGGGGAAACAAAGTTGGAACCAATGTGGCTGGTGTACTGCAGAGCAAGGCGTGGTGAACCCGGTTGGAGTAAGTCCTGAAGCCTCACCTGGGTCCCCGCATACGTTTCAACCAAGCAAGTGGAAGTCAGTCCGGCTGTAAGTTGACTGTAATAAGTCAAATAACTATATACTATATATATATATATATTCACAGAAAAAAACATAGATTTCACACACGTTATAGTTAGGAATTAGCATTTAAAATACCTTGCAAATTCACTTAAAAAAACCATAGGTTTCACACATGTTATAGTTAGGTGGATATTTCACTTGGTTTTTTTAAGTGAATTTGCAAGGTATTTTTAAATGCTAATTCCAAACTATAACGTGAGTGAAACCTATGGTTTTTTCAGTGTATTTGTACGTTTTTTTAAATGCTAAGTCATGTATGTATTATTATTTTTTTGTAAATATTTATTTTACAATAAACTACGTATTACATTTTTTTAATGGTTTTTCACCGTGCGCGCACGGTGCACGCACCCCCGCGATTTAAAAATAAAAAATAAATAATGTTTTTTTCTGCCTTCGGGGTCCTTCAGTGACCCCCTGACAAAGGCTAGGGGGTCAGGAACTCTCTACCCTGCCCCCTTTTCACGTTCGCCACCTTCCTTTTTCACTCTCACACTGAAAACAAACAAAATGGCGGCCGACACTTCCTGATTTCGACCGATTCGAATATTGACTGACATGTAACCACCAATCAGAATTATGCTCGCGCACGTTAGGGTGCGCGCACGGTGCGCGCACGGTGCGCGGCTATAGATATGTATGTGCTTTTAACTGCAATTTTCTCAGGAACTGCTGAACATATTGACACCATATATCCAAAAGGCACATGCCTGACCTGAGGACTACCTCTCTGCCAAATTTCAAGTAATTCTGTTCTGCCGTTCGGGCTGTACCTTTGACTAAAGGTCCTATGGGAAAATGCATGGGGAAAATGCATTTTGGGACCCCCCTTTTTTCTCGGCCCCCGCTTTACGAATCCCCCCGAGACTTTCAGGGTAGGAGCTGAGCGGAACGCCCCATTAGTTTTGAAAATTTTGCGAAGATTCGTCAACCGGCGCCAAAGTTATTCAAAATAGAATTTTGAGATTTCCTATGGGAACACGGTCCTAACTATAACTATCTACTGGCGACCGCCAGTAGATAATATATATATATATAATATATATATATCTATATATAGTTAGGCTCTGATTTCACTCATACAAAACCATTGAAATTCAGCAGTTATATTTACCTGAGCTAACTACAACTTACGCCCCTGCAATGCCCTGCTTATGACCTCACCTATTACATCACTCATGACATAGTCAGTGATATCACTGGTAACATCATTGATTACATCATCCAGTGAGTGTAATTGTTTCGTAAACTTTCTTGAGAGTTAAATATATATATACTAATCTATTGCATAAGTAAATTGACTAATATTTTTATGCTATGAATGAGTAGTAATGTTTCTAATATATATAATCGGAATGGTAACCTAAGTGTCTGCATCAGTGTGGAAGAGGTTGTTTTGAGTGGTTGTACTGGTGTGTGTGTAGGTGTGTGAGTGGCTGTATGGGTGAATAATTTGATGTGTGAGCATCTGAATGGGTGAGTAACTGCCTGGGTGAGTCACTGTTGTGGTGTTTGAGTGTGTGTGTGAGTGGCTGTGGAAGTGACGGTGGTGGCTGTGTGAGTGGCTATGAGGGTAGATGAGTGTGCTTGTGAGTGGCTGTATGGGTGACTGAGTGGCTGTCTGAATGGAACAATGGGTAAGTGACCGGGTGTTTAAGTGAACATATGGGCAAGTCAGTAGCCTTTGTGCACATGGGTGAATGAGTGTGTGTGTGGCTGTTATGCACAGTAAGTATTTGTGTGAGTGGCTATATAGATGGGTGAGTGGGCACTGCAGGGATTGTATTGATGTTTGAATAGGTATGTAAGTTATTTTGTGGATGAGTGAATGGATGTGTGAGTGGCTGTATTGGTTAGTGAGAAGCTCTTTTAGTAGCTGTATGGGCGAGTGAGTGGCTGTTTGAGTGGCTGTATGGGTGAGTGAGTTGTTGTGTCAGTGGCTGTGTGTGTGAATGGGTGTGTGAGTGGTTGTATTGCTGTGTGAGTGAGTGTATGGGTCTATATGGGTCTGTGAGTGGGTTGTTTGTGAGTCATTTTGTGGGTATGTGAGTGGCTATATGAGTGAATGAGTAGTGTGAGTGGTTGTGTGGGTGGTGTTGTGTGGATGTATGAGAGGTTGTATGAGGGTATGAGTGGGTGGGTGTGTGAATGGTTCTGTGTATGATGTAATTTGAGATGTCATCAATGATATCATCAGCGATGTCGTTGACCATGTCATGAGCAGTGCTTTAAATGGGAAAACAAAGTACAGGTACTCATCAGATTGAGCTGGGAGCATGGCAAAGGATTGGGGTTAGAGGCAGGACTAAGGGTGGGGCTAATGAAAATCATTTTAAGGGCTCAAAACGTTTTTGGGGTACAAATGATGACAAATTGCTTCAAATTGTAATGCATTGTTGGTGCCTTTGCATGTATTCAGTTGTTCTAGTTGACTGTTGAAAGGTAACTATCAGGTTTCCCTTTTTGTCAGAAGCACCTGTATATCAAACAAAACATTAAAAGGTGTGGAGACTTGTTTTACTAAAAGGCGAGTGATTCTATTCCTATAATATGGCATTGCATTAACAAGAGCATTCCAGATTGCTTACAGATGTGAGATACTTTAAATCTTTAACTCTAGAGTTATGAGACAGAGAAGGACCAAATTATGCTGCAGGTTTTGCATCACGAAAAGATAATTATGCATCGAAAAAGACAATTACACATGAAGAAAGAACAAATACAGCATAATGCTGTATGGTTTGTGGCAGTATTACTTCACTATTGAGTGATTTTTAAACTACAACACCGTGTTATTTTGCTGCTAATTTGGGACTTGGGCTAATTCTGACTATGCATTCTCCTGTAATGTTGTATTTAAGGACAGCCTTTAAGGCTGACCCCATCATACTGTTTGAATGTCTTTAATACATCTTGTAAACTTATTCTGCTGATCTAGAACGTAATAATTGATTGTGCCTTTACTGGATCCAATGTATTTTTGATGTCTGCGGAGGTGCCTTTAACTTGTGGACACATTACCTCACTAAAGTGAGGTTTAACACTGTTTCTGAATCATCAATTCTGTAGGTAAGTTATTGAGGTACATTTTGGGGTGTTCACATTTCGGAGTTTACCATGCCCACACATTAAAGAAGGTACTTAGGTAGGATGGCTGGCACATGGAAGTTTCAGACAAACAGGTGGTTGAGAAGTATAAATGAGAGAAGGCATTCTATTTGGAGAAGATTACCTGAGGGGAATAAAAGAATTGTTAACAGAATGTTGAAGGTTATCTGTGCTGAGAGTGGATGGTACAGGACAGGGATTGAAGTTGCCTGCATGGGGTGCAAAATATCTGATAGGAGTGTCAGAGAACCTGAAAATGGAGTATACCCTTTGATGAAGGACAAGCAAGTGAAGGGCAGAAGGTACCTGAGAGAATGTGTTTGATGAAAACTGAGGGAAAGGGAGGAGAGTATTAAGAGATGGACATAATACAGAGTGTAAAAGTAAGGATACTATTCTGTAAGCTCTTGTGCCCTGCCTCTATGCCCCCTAAGTAACCTACCCATCTGCCCACGAGTGCCCCTTTCTCATTACTTTCTTTGTACCTGAACCTTCTGCAGTCACTGACTCTGTACCCTCTGGTGGCCTTGAATCTGTTACGTCTGCATCATCCAGTGCCACTGTCCATGTGTTCTCTTGTACCCTCTGAAATCTCTCCTCTGAACCCTTACTGCAGTGCATCTCAGCCCTCTACTTCTATGCCCTCAGTGCACTGAATCGCTACCCTCTGGTAAATCAACATATGTACCCTCTGTAAGGATATGGATTTTACATGCAAACACATTTGTCAATGTCGTTAAGCTTCAAAACTGGGGTAAAAGGAGCAATGGGGTTAAGAAGAAAGAAAAGAGTTGTTAGTAGGAGCAGACAGTGCAGCCTTAGGCTTGTGACCTGTGCCCCTGAACCAAAAAAAGGCTGGTTACAAATCAGGATTGCAGTAGTAATGCCACAAACTCAAACACCCAACAGGAACAGGAAGGCAGAATTATGAATTAAAGGTCAGCATACAGAGTATGCCTGACATATGAGAAGAGAGCAGCCCCCAGCACAATTCCATTACAACAGGCAATTAATTACAAGAAAAAAGACTATATCCTAAAATACAACTCTGATCCGCATAGGGTGGAAGGAAGCAGTCAGCTGTCATGCTAGTGATCCTGGGAAAAGCAAGTTATCTGGGATCTCACAATAGAGCAATAACATTTCACACTTTTAGAAAGATTGCCACTCAGCAAAACCTAGTCCTAAATTCTAAGGGGTTAGTGAAGGGATGGAGTAACATATGAGTGTGGTGTCAATGTAGATGATGGTGGACAGCAGGCCTGCTGTAGCCACTGTTTCTGATATGGGAGGCACCCTGTACCTAGATGTGTTTGATGCTCAAAGCTCACCTTAGGCCTGCTACGTCTCCTCACGTCCAAGGCTTGGCTTCCTCCCTTTTTTCTTTTTTTTTTCCTTTTTTTTTGGTAAATATGTTTATTTGCATTGAAATCACTCAAAAAGCAGTACAATCAACATCTAACGCTTGCCTGGGCATGCCAATATAAAACTCCCATCGCATTAACTTCCTCCCTTGGGTGCTGTGGGTTCCATGGTGCTCCCACTCACCGTGTGGATCATCTTTTTTCATGCATACCAGATACAGCCAGCTGTTGTGGCAACTGATGATGACCAGTCTGGTGCACCTCATGGTGCGGTGGAACCCTACAGATTTCTAATCTGCTGTAGTGGAAATTGCTACACTTACCACTGCTGCAACCACCTGGCCACCACCACCACCATATTCGGCAGACATTTGGCACTTCTTATTCATATCTCTGCACACAACCTGACACTCCTGGATGCCTCCACAGCATAATAGCAGGAAAAACATGCCTGCGATTCCCTGGCTAAACGTAATCCTTCCTTCTTTTGACTTCTCTGCCCGCACCCTGCTTCCACTGCAGGAAAAGGTTTCCTGGCCTGTAGTGGTGTGGGTGTTTCTTAGGCTCCCTGCCTGGCCTGAGGGGTCTAAACCTCTGACCACATCTGAAATGACAGCTACATTCTTGGGACAATATTTACAGTAGTGTAGCACTTTGCCAATTCACTAATTTTACATGGATGGGAATCCAGTGTTCATATTATGCTTTTGTTAGAACACAGTAGTGGCACTCTGTGGGTGCAGAACTCCCAAGTTGGAGTGATGGGTGTGCAACCAGAAGAAGGCAGCCAACAAAGGAGAAACCACACCTAAAATAGATGGTTTTACTTTAATTAGTTGAAAACTGCAGTTATAATCCCCGGAAAGTTACTTGAATTTTGATCAATTTGCTTTAAAAGGAGGTGTAGGGCTGGCTGTATGTGTCCCTCTCCCAACGCAGGCAGTCTTTGCAGAAAAAAAACAAATATCCCTGTTTGTGATTATTGTAGGAAGTTAGTAACTTTCACCGTTCGGGGGATCTAGTCATCTCTGTATCTGTGGCAGGTAACTGGATATGGGATGGTCATAGTACGGCAGACCAGCGATGGAGAACATCAAAAAGGAAAAAACAGAAAGAAAACATTCTTCATCTCCACATCCACAATCTGGAACAACATATAAAAAAATAATTCAACTCTCATGCAAATCAGAAAGGAAGTGAAAATGCATTTCTAAAAGGATGACTATCTCCGTACTTAAGATAAATGCACTTGTCATAAGCCTCATATTGAAACGTAACCCAGGGATCTTGCGAACAGTTAAGAATTTCAATTTCCACAAACCAAATACATAACTTATTTCTGGACTGTATGGAAGTAGCCACAGTGAGAGTAAACAGTTAATGAGTAGCACTTATTAATTAAAACATGTAATCCAGCAAAGGACGTGAGGCAGCCAACCACCTGCTCTCCTTCTCGCCCTGCCCCAGCTGCAGCATCCCGCATTGAGTGGAAGCCTGGAAGGTAGGGCATTGTGGTAAAGCTCTGCATCCTCCCCTGAAGTGCAGATGGACACATTCATTTTTTTAGGCACAAGGAGATTGGGGCTGCGCACAGGGCAATAACCTACGGAGTGGCAGAAAGTTCTTTGTCGATGAGTCCTCAATCAGCCAGAAACTGGCGCTGATGGGAAACCTGCTTGTTGATGAAATTTTATGGATGTTTCCCTTTCTGTTGTGCTGGAAAAAAAGAAAGGGCTTCCCTTTCTTCCCACCGCACAACTGCTTGGCAGGTGATGTCACACTTGCTCTGCTGTTGTGTGTCACTGCCCCCCTGTGAAATTGCCTTCATGTGAGCATGCGCCACAGTGTAGAAATGCAATGCATGCTCACATGACTATTTGTGACTTAAAATGCTGCCTTGATACAGTGAGTACCGGTACTCTCCTTGGCAACGGAGAAGTGCCAGTACTCTTTTGGGAGAAAAAAAGAAGTGCCTGTGAGTACCGGCCCATTTGTTAAGTCATAATCAGTGCATTGAGAGGGTGTAAGTTATAGTTAGCTCAGGGAACTATAACTGCTGAATTTCACTGGTTTTGTAGGGGCAAAATCGGAGTCCAACTATAACGTCCCTGTCACCATTGTTTTTTTCAATGAATGTTATAGTTTTTTTTATTCAATTTCCTAACTATAACTTCTCTGTAACCTTTCATTTTTTCAGTGAATTTCTATGTTTTTATCATTCTATTTTCTAACTATAACGTCCTTGCAAACTTTGTTTTTTTAGTGAATTTCTCAATTTTATTTTATTTTGTTTCATAACTGTAACTTGTAACCTTTGAGAGTGTGTGTGTGAGTGGATGTATAAGTAGGTGAGTGTGTATGTGACTTGGTGTATGGGTCTCTGAGTGGGTGTGTGAATGGGTATGTGGGTGTGTAAGTAGCTGTATGGGTTTGTGAGTGGGTGTGTGAGTGACTGTATGTGTGTGTACATGGCTGTGTATGTTGGTATAGGAGTACCTGTGTAGATATGTGAGTGGGTCTGTGAGTGGGTGCATGACTGTCTGAATGGCTAGGCCTGGGCCAAAATTGCGTTCCGTTCGCGGAAATTGCGATAATTTGGCCTTTTCACGTTCCGCGGAAAGCGCGAAAATGTCAAAATTTTCCGCATTCCGCAGCTTAGCGATAATCTGTTTCTTGCTCGCGCTGTAAAACAATACATTCTTGCGTTCGCCTTACCTGAACCCCCGCGTTCGCTGACAAGTTTTCCAGTTCTCCACGTGATATTGGATTGTTGGTAGCCATTTTGCGCTGTCTCGCAACAGTTTGCGCTCGCATTGTCGCGCGATGACGTCATTTGTTGTGCAAACACGTCATTCTTCTCGCGATCATGCACCGCGCGAGTATGAGAAGATTGAGATCTCGAACACGTCATTCTACATCACGAGCGAGAGGGTGAGGACGCGGGCACGTCTAATCGAACGCGAACAGGAGAAAGAGACCCCAAACACGTCATATCCAACACGACAGGGACGAGGAGAATGCGATCATGTCATTTTCGACACGCCGGCGGAAGTAATGTAAAGCTCGAGAACTCGAACATGTAAAATTTTCAAATTGGAGAGGAATATCAGCTCTAGCAGCATGAAACCTTCTGCAAATGCTGATTTTGGATGAAAACAACTCCTTACATTGACATTTGGCTGTCCTTTTTTGTGCAAGGAGTCCTTTTTTAAAAAGGTGGAGAGAGGGAGGAAGTGACACAGAATCTCCAACTTCCTGTTCCTGTCCAACAGGCTCCTCCCAGTGCTTTGTCCATCTCCTGCTCATTCTGCCTTTGGATTTGGAGCTGGAAAGATCACTCTTTTTGTCTGCTGCATTATTGCAATTGGATTTGAGGATTTTTGGAATAGGATATTTTACAAGTAAGTGGTTGTTGTGTCTGTTTGATTGTGGGCATTGCAGTTGTTGTACTTGTAACTACAATTTATTTTTGATAATTATCATCATTCTTTTTTTTAAAAGATTTTGTGGGTAGTAGTAGTAGGCCCGAGATAGCCATGGGCATGGCCTCATGGGTGTGTGCATGATGAAGCAACTGTTCCTTTTGGTGTTTTTTTAATGTATTTCATTTTCAAGCACATTTAGGGCATGTATGGCATTGGATTGAGTTGGGGAAGTGTGCTTTTTGGGGGTGGCCTTTCTGATGTTGTTGGGCCTGGCCATGTGGCTGGTGGCCATTTTGAAGCCTAGGCCTGCAAGCTTGCCTGGCCTTGTCTGCCAACAGGCCTGATTTTTCATCCACTAGGATCAGAGCAGGTAGCCACAGATTTATTAATCTAGTGTTTTCTGTGTGGTCTGTTGAATTTAGACTTCATTTAGGGCATGGATGGCATTGGATTGAGTTGGGGAAGTGTGATTTTGGGGTGGCCTTTCTGATGTTGTTGGGCCTGGCCATGTGGCTGGTAGCCATTTTGAAGCCTAGGCCTGCAAGCTTGCCTGGCCTTGACTGCCAACAGGCCTGCTTTTTCATCCACTAGGATCAGAGCAGGTAGCCACAGCTTTATTAATCAAGTGTTTTCTGTGTGGTCTGTTGAATTTAGACTTCATTTAGGGCATGGATGGCATTGGATTGAGTTGGGGCAGTGTGTTTTCTGGGGTGGCCTTTCTGATGTTGTTGGGCCTGGCCATGTGGGTGGTGGCCATTTTGAAGCCTAGGCCTGCAAGCTTGCCTGGCCTTGTCTGCCAACAGGCCTGCTTTTTCATCCACTAGGATCAGAGCAGGTAGCCACAGCTTTATTAATCTAGTGTTTTCTGTGTGGTCTGTTGAATGTAGACTTCATTTAGGGCATGGATGGCATTGGATTGAGTTGGGGAAGTGTGCTTTTCGGGGGTGGCCTTTCTGATGTTGTTGGGCCTGGCCATGTGGCTGGTGGCCATTTTGAAGCCTAGGCCTGCAAGCTTTCCTGGCCTTGTCCGTCAACAGGCCTGCTTTCATCCCCTAGGATCAGAGCAGGTAGCCACAGCTTTATTAATGTAGTGTTTTCTGTGTGGTCTGTTGAATTTAGACTTCATTTAGGGCATGGATGGCATTGGATTGAGTTGGGGAAGTGTGCTTTTTGGGGGTGGCCTTTCTGATGTTGTTGGGCCTGGCCATGTGGCTGGTGGCCATTTTGAAGCATAGGCCTGCAAGCTTGCCTGGCCTTGTCCACCAACAGGCCTGCTTTCATCCACTAGGATCAGAGCAGGTAGCCACAGCTTTATTAATTTAGTGTTTTCTGTGTGGTCTATTGAATTTAGACTTCATTTAGGGCATGGATGGCATTGGATTGAGTTGAGGAAGTGTGCTTTTTGGGGGTGGCCTTTCTGATGTTGTTGGGCCTGGCCATGTGACTGGTGGCCATTTTGAAGCCTAGGCCTGCAAGCTTGCCTGGCCTTGTCTGCCAACAGGCCTGCTTTCATCCACTAGGATCAGAGCAGGTAGCCACAGCTTTATTAATTTAGTGTTTTCTGTGTGGTCTGTTGAATTTAGACTTCATTTAGGGCATGAATGGCATTGGATTGAGTTGGGGAAGTGTGCTTTTTGGGGTGGCCTTTCTGATGTTGTTGGGCCTGGCCATGTGGCTGGTGGCCATTTTGAAGCCTAGGCCTGCAAGTTTGCCTGGCCTTGTCCGCCGACAGGCCTGCTTTCATCCACTAGGATCAGAGCAGGTAGCCACAGCTTTATTAATTTAGTGTTTTCTGTGTGGTCTGTTGAATTTAGACTTCACTTAGGGCATGGATGGCATTGGATTGAGTTGGGGAAGTGTGCTTTTTGGGGGTGGCCTTTCTGATGTTGGTTGTCTTAAAGACATGCTTTTGTTGTATGTGTCTGGTCACTGGTGTGTTTTTGGTGTGCAATGCATGCACCCTGCAGACCTTTTTGGGGCCTGTGAATGTTCGTATTTACATTTTGTTGCATTAAAAAGGCAGAGCAGTGTGCTTTAGCATGCATCCTTTACCTGGCTTTTATAGGCCTTTTGTCAGCTCCTGGTGTATTGTTCTCCAGGCCCCCGGCTTGTTTGTGATTTGTGAGTGTCCATGTGGGTGGTGGCCTTTTTTGGTGTTTGGACTGGGAGTTATTAGTGTCCTGCTTTTGCCATAGGCCTGCATGGTTTTCCTATTGGCTATTTGGCTTACTGCTTCCATCCATCCACCCCCTTTGCCAGCAGCAGCTCCATGGATGCTGAGATGCTCAAATAATTTAATGGCAAATAGGGTCCACCCCACTTCCATTACATTTGTATTTTGGTGGTTATTATTAACTTTCCTATCCTTACTGAGAGTGTAGTGTGTGGCTGTACACAGTAGTTTAACATAGCCCTCGTTAAAAAAAAAAATTCATAAATGGCTAGACTATCTTTTGTTTGCACTAGTACAGTACTAAGTAACTGAACCACAACAACAAATGCAACATTTCACTGATGTTCTTCTCCTGGCTTATTTGCTTTTAGGTGCACAAAAGACAGAGCAGGAGGTGTCATCAGCATCACCTGGCTACCTGTTGTACTGCCAGCCAGACAGAAGTCCTGCTGCGCATCACGTCCACGTGTGACCAGAACTTGTTGTGCATCTGCATCCTGCCTGACATCTGAAGAAGATGGCCCCAAAGAAAGGTACCATGTCCAGTACCAAGAAATTTGCCGGTGAGAAGAAGGAATAGAAAAAGGAAGTGCCATTAACCACGACTGGTGGTGTGCCGGCCAATGTTTTTTTTGGCACCCAAAAAGTTGCGCCCGCAGCAGCGTTGTCCGGGAACCAAGCTGGGAGCAGCACAGCGGTCCAACCACACCAACCTAGGCACAAGGGCTTTAGTGTCGCAGAGGTAGCCAGTCTACTAACGAGCAGCGATGTTGAAGAAATGCCATTACCGCAAAGTAGTACACAATCAAGATCAACGCAGGCGCAAACTCAGCAGATCAGTGTGCAGCCACAACAAGAACAGCAGCAGCCGCCGCAACAAGAACAGCAGCAGCCGCCGCAACAAGAACAGCAGCGGCCGCCGCAACAAGAACAGCAGCGGCTGCCGCAACAAGAACAGCAGCGGCCCCCGCAACAAGAACAGCAGCGGCCGCCGCAGCCCACCATAGTAGTTGTTGCTCCTGACGCAGGGGCATTTCAGGAAATCGAGCTTCCTGCAGACAAAGTGGAGCAAAGTGAAACCACTGTTTCAGAAGATCTATTTTCTTCCAGACCACCAGCAAGGAAAGGGAGGCTTAGTCCATCATCTTGTTCTTCAAGCCCCGCTTCTGATGATCGTGATGCCACTTGGCTCCCACCAGCTCAGTCTGAGTGATATATTCCACAAGACAATGCTTCTGAAAAGGAAGGTCCCAGAAAAACTTAGAGTTATGGAAGTAGATGTAGAAGAGGGGGGTGATGATGTTGATGAAGACAAGCCAGTCATCACGCACATTACTCCTGCCCCAAAGGTATTGGACACCAACATTCTCACCCTATCCAGAAAGTCTGCTACTGAGCGGGATGTAGCACAGATATCACCTACACAGGTTACACCACCACTACCTCCAGCTGCCATTTTTTCCAAGGCCCGGCAGGGACCTACATCCAGCTCAACCATCTCAGTAGGTAGTGGTAGTAAAACTCACAGTCTAGGTGCACAGGGTCACATTTCAAGCACCCCCTCCAGTTCATCTGGTGTTGGAAGTGGCACATCCAGCAGTGCCAGAAAGTTCTCCTCCCCAGTTTGGGACTTCTTTTCTGTTAGCGCCAAGGAGGAGAACATTGCTATATGCTCAATTTGTCGGCAAGGTGTTCGGCATGGTAAGCTTGGTACAAACTATGGTACCGGAAGACAAGCAAGTCATCTAAGAATACACCACACTACCGTGTGGGATGATCACCTACTTAAGTTAAAAGAAAGTAGAAAAACTCAACCCATTGAAGTTGGTCAGGATGAATCAGAGAGGGATATTATTGCGGTGGCAGGTGAAGAAGAGGGAGGCATTTCTAGCCCTGTCCCCAGTAGTGCAGTGGTAATGCCCACATCCTCCTCAGTAACATCAGAGTGGCACCGCAGTAAGAGCCATACTCAGAGTCTGGGTGAGACACCAAGGCGACCGGCGGCGAGTACCTCAATGAGACAATCTGTGTCGTTGAGCCTTAGTGGGTTAATGAAAACAGCACCACTAAGGAAAGTAAGCCAGCCTACCATTGAGAGCATGTTTAGGTTGGAGGGGCAGTTCCAACGCAACCACCCAACGGCACGATTGTACAATGCGAAGCTGGACCTTCTTCCTTTTTCATTTGTTGAAGGGGTGGGTTTCCTTGAATTTGTGTCTGCCATCTGCCCGAAATGGAAAGTTCCCAGCCGGTCCTATTTCGAAAGAATTGCTGTTCCGGCACTACATCATGATGTGCTGCAATTGGTTGGTCAAGGTTTGCAGCAGAGTGCTGTGCACAATATCCACCTGACAACAGACATGTGGAGCAGTTGCCAAGCCACAGATTACATGTGCATCACTGCACACTGGATCTCTTTTGTGGGGGTTAGAGATAAACTATCTGCACGAGGTGTTGTTGACACAGCTGCGATTTTTGAAGGTACTCGGAAACATGCAACTGTAGCCATGTTCGCCATGGAGAAATCTCATACGGCTGAAAACATTTTAGAAGAGTTTCACACCAAGGTTTTGGAATGGCTGCGGCCCAGAGGGCTTGGTATTGGTTTTGTTGCCACAGACAATGGCAGTAATGTACTTAAGGCCATGGAACTTGGTTCCTATTTCAGGGTTCCGTGTTTGGCACACTGCATAAACATTATAGTGCAAGACTTTCTGAAAAAAGAACCCCTAGTCAGCAATTTACTGGCCATCTGCCGAAGAATATGCACTCATTTCAGCCATTCTTTTAAAGCTCAGAAGCAGCTGAGGATCATCCAACGTGACTTTAGGATGCCAGTCAAGGCACTCATCCAGGAGGTGGCAACACGTTGGAACTCAACGTATTACATGCTTGATCGTCTGTATGAACAGCACAGGCCACTCCATGAATATGTCTGGTACAGAAGCAGTGATGCTAGTGTTAAAGGCATGACCCTTCAGAGGGAGCAATGGACCCTAATTAAATGCCTGACTGAGATGCTGTCTCCTTTTGAGGTCTTCACACGTGAAGTCAGCAAGGAAGACTGTACAATGGGCCAAGCTATCCCATTGTTGCAAATGCTAGAGCATGAGCTGAATAATGTGTCTGAATCCTACAAAGGTGTAGAGGACAGAAGGCAAGCCCATGACTTGGTGGAGAGCTTATCCAGGTGCTTAACTGAAAATGTAAGGATACAAAATAAAATTTTGTCACAAGAACATTACATTTGTGCCACAATTCTGGATCCACGTCTAAAATTAGGACTAGTGAAGACATTCCTTGCTTTTTCCGACAATGATGTTGCCCGCTACAAAAGTTGTATAGCTGAAGCAGCCATTAAGTTTGAAAACGAAGGGCTGCTAATTAAAAGCCCGCCACATCAACCCACAACAAGTACTGATACTGAAGCAGGCCATGCAGAATCAAGTGCAACTTCGTCGGCTGAGGGCAGTGCGGTTGGCTCACAATCACAACACTCACCATCACTATCGACTACAGAAACAATAACTGGATCATTAGGCCGAGTACAATCATTATCATTGCAGGATTGGTATGTAAAGATGGGCTATTGTAAGCACAGTGCTGATGCACAGAAAAAACAGCACAAAAGCTTACCAGCAGCAACCCTGAACATTGAGCGGATGGTCCAGGCCTATCTGGACGACCCAACAGAGGTGTACGTTGATCAAACCCATTGCAGTATTGGTATAGGAAAAGGTCTGAATGGCCACAGCTCAGCAGGCTGGCGATAAGCTATCTGGCTTGCCCTGTCGCAAGGGTCTCTTCCGAACGTGTTTTCAGGGCTGCTGGTTCCATTGTAACATTGAGAAGGAGCAGCCTATCTCCAAAAAACGTGGAGAGGTTAACAATGAACAAAATGAATTAGCACTTCATACCCCCGAATTACACAATACATGAATCAACAGAGGAAGATGAGCACAGCGGCTTAGGTGACGGAAGTATTGTGTCAGATGATTACCTACTACTGGAAGAACCCCAGAGTTTGAGGCCGAGCTATACTTCCCTGCCAATTAGGCTCGCACTTACTGTCTTCCTCCCTTTTTTTCCCCCTTTGTTTATGTGTCTGTCGTTCCGGTTATAAACTTGTGAATAGCAACAAATCCATTATCACCGTCTTCTACTCTTCTAATTTAATATACAAGTTTCAGGTGTCTGCCATTTGACAGTACAGTCCTCCGAATCCAGCTCCTCCGCTCGATCATACTGAATCTCCTGCTCAATTTCATTTCCCTCATGAATGATGATTGGATGATGGTAACAACAAATTCAAACTTTCCTCGTCCTTCCAAAACAAGTGGACCATGAATCAGATGACTACTATAGCTATCCTCCTTTCAGTGCCGAGAGAGACTGGCCATTAACTGAAAATACGATGGAACAGTTAATGATTGATGCCATGCATTGGACTCAGAGTCGCAGATTGAATGATTTAGATTTTGTTGTGTTTGTTGTGCATGAATTTTTGTAATTGTGCACTGCCACTAATCAACTTCCTACAGAACACACTATTGTTCCCCTTCTTGTAAATAAGACATTTGTAATTCTCCAGCAGCTTGGTGATACATTGCATTTAATTCAATACAGGAAGGGGACTCACTCAATCTGCGCAATGCGTATGACTGTGACACAACAGTACAGTCCATGATGATGATGGCGAAATAGACGGCCCGTTAACAAGATGAGATGGAACAGGTAATGATTGATGCCATGCATTGGCCGCAGAGTCGCAGACTGAATTATGTAGATTTTGTTGTGTTTGTTGCGCATGAATTTATGTAATTGTGCACTGCCACTAATCAACTTTCTACAGAACACACTAATTTTCCCCTCCTTGCAAATAAGAAGTTTGTACTTCTCCTGCATCTTGGTGATACATTGCTTTTAATTCAATACAGGAAGGGGACTCACTCAATCTGCGCAATGCGTATGACTGTGACACAACAGCACCGTCCATGATGATGATGGCGAAATAGACGGCCCGTTAACTTAAGATGAGAAGGAACAGGTAATGATTGATGCCATGCATTGGCCGCAGAGTCGCAGACTGAATGATGTAGATTTTGTTGTGTTTGTTGCGCATGAATTTATGTAATTGTGCACTGCCACTAATCAACTTTACAGAACACACTAAACTTAACTCAAGGTGAATTCAATTTTCCCCTTCTTGCAAATAAGAAATGTGTACTTCTCCTGCATCTTGGTGATACATTGCTTTTAATTCAATACAGGAAGGGGACTCACTCAATCTGCGCAATGCAAATGACTGTGACACAACAGCACCGTCCATCATGATGATGGCGAAAGAGATGGCCCGTTAACTTAAGATTAGAAGGAACAGTTAATGAATGATGACAATTAATGGCATGCATTGGACACCTGACTCTGACCTATTGGTCATTGTGTTTGCGTTGTTTGTTTGTTGTGCACAAAGTGATGTCAAAGTGTACTAGTAGTAATCTATATTTCTGTACACAATAAAGAATGACTCAAGTCAGTAATATTTATATTTCTACTCTTGTTGTGTCATAAAATTTTTACTTATACTGCAGGCTGATCTTCACAGTCAGTCAGTAAAAGTATCAGAGATGATGATGAAGTCAGGAGGATGTTTCAGGAGTGGCATAAAACGGAAAAGCCTAAAGGTAAACACGTCAACAACAACCACAGCAGACCCAAATGTCTGTGTAGAAGTTGAATAGAGTGTAGCGGTGGGATGACTGCAGTGCATTGATTTTACTAACTTAAACTGTAAAATGCTATGTTTGGAATGGATAATGTGCTTTGCGTTTGTCCAACTCTTTGAGAGAAAAAAAAGGACTCTAAAGTGTTAACGTAGGATGTGCTAATGCTAAGCACTGTGGGCCTGCTCTCTCTTGTTACTGTTGAAGGTCAATGCTGGAAACAGACTAGAGTAGAGATGATGCATACATGCCACCTCGGAAAGTGTTCTTGTTGCACTACACCATCACTTGTGCATTTGTTTTAACTTTCTTTCTCAATATCCCCTTTGGTTTTCCATCTACAATTACAGGCTGGGCCTTGCCCTAAACTTTGTAAAACATTACAATGCATATTAAGTAGTAATTACCTTACCAATCCATCACCTTTTTTTTTCCAGTCGGGCAGTGGCGAGGCGACACACCCAAGATTGATGGACAAGAGGAGCAAGAGGAATGCCGAGATGCAAATCCAGTCCACATTTTTGACCGGGATAAGACAGTAACAGTATCCACTTTTATCTTCTTTTAAATAATTTGATTAATATCTTGTATACAATCTTTGCAACAGTGTGTTTTTGGAGTTGTTATCATCATTAGGTTTGCTCTGTGTTTACGTTTCTTCCCTACCAATATTTAAAATTTCTATTTGCTATTGGTTAAAGTATTAAGGCCGGAATAACAGAACAAGAACTAGAAGTGTATGTAATCCAGGTCTCTCATCATCATGCATGCATTGCCTTTTTCTCCCTTCACATATGGATATGGTAGTCATCAATGATTGTCGTTTGTTTGTCTATGTATGCATACTGTTTTCCTATGTCAAACCTTTCCCAAAAACCCCCTTCCCATCCATTCAACAATTCCTAACCCTCTTCCCCCGGGCTGTGTGACTAATTGTCGAAGTGTAACTAAATCAAATGTACACCAATACTTAATCACACACTTGCTGGGGCAGATGTGATGAAAGCAACACTACTTCAATTTCAAGGCAGAGTGATGATCTTCTTCTGCTTGGCCACCCATGAGTAGGATATTTCAGAGGTTATTTTATTTAACAAAGGAACATATAAGTCAGCATGAATTGCCGGCATTGATTGGATTTGTTTGTTGTCATTCCTCATATACAGCACTAACTGTTAGACTGTAGGCATAGTCAAGTGACTCGACCCAACTATAGTTTGTAACTCTGTCTAGTAGGCTATCCTCCTAACCACCATTCAGTTTTTTTGTCAAATATTTGAGCATATTATTGTTGCTCGGTAAGTTCTGTACTGTACTTCATTCAACTACTCCTCTAACAGTCTCTCAAAGGCAATTGACTGTCTCCTTTTCTTTTTTTGGAAATGCTGCCGCCCTGCCAGTGTCTACTACTACTACTATACTACCACCACCACCACCCCAATCATGGCATGTATGAAAAAGGAAACCATCTTCACCATCCAGCCAGTGCTGTGACACAGTTGGACATAAACATCAAGCACCGGTAAGAGACAAGTTTGGGGGAGGCAGAATTAATAATGGACATGTCAATGATTTCGTTTTCACACTCCAGTACAAAGAATGCATAGACTAGAGGACAGACTGAAAGTACTAGAAGGACCAGTCAATGAGTGAGGTGTGTCTCTCATCTATCTGTTTGTGTCTTATACAGTCAGCCAATTATTGAAATCAAACACAGGCTATGGGCGGCCATGCACCAGCAAGGAAACAGTGTGATGTTAAACAGTTACCCCACCTACAAAACATTAACAACATTGCATGTAACATAGAAAAATATATTTAATTTACCCTAACAAAAATAAACTAAACCCACAAAAGCTGACCCACCCCCCTCCCTAACCCCAACCACTGTCCATAGTAGAAAAAAAGTCTGTAACGCCCAAACGAGTTAAGAACAAGAATTAAAAAAGGGGCAGAACAGGATGACAGGGACTAACTGGTGGGGCGGGACTCGAGGAGGATACGCATCTGGCGCATCTCGCCCTCTAAACGGGCGACGTGGTGTCTACGGGTGCGGCAGTTGCAGCCACAGTGGGGGGGGGCACCGGAGATGGCACGGTGGCGGCAGGCAGCCGCCAGACGGTGGTGCCGTACCGCTGGAGAATGGTGGCTGGGGCCCGGGCCACGGGAGGAGGCTTCCCCAATTGCAGCCGCAGTCTCCTCCTCCTCCTCGGCTAAGACCACCAGCTGCCGGTATTCTCGCTGGATTGCCTCCAGCTTCCGGCGCCGTGCCTTGGCGGCCAACTCCCTTCGATTTAGTTTAGGAGTAGCTGTGTATCAAAAAGAAAAAAACAAGACAATTGTAAAATATACTCTTAGAAAAACAGTAAGACAAGTTAATTATTTATACACATAGTGGCATGGTAGAGTAGCACTATAAAGCACAGTAGTACATAACATTTTAAATCGCGCCCGTCCTTCTTCCTTCCACCCGTCTTTCACTTTTTAGTTGAACAGTGCACCAGGTGCTCTTCTCCATAAAACTTTCAACGCGGAGTTGAAATTAGATAGATGAGGCCATTGGTTACTCAATACTCCCGCTCCTATGCCAATTAAAGGGATTCTAGTCTTATAGTTCACACTTCAAACGTTCACAACAACTCATACTTACTACTTACGACATCATATGGTGGGCGGACTTTGTCCGCCCGCCATCCTCACGCTAAAAAGGGTGGGGGTCCCGTGGGGACAATTAATTAGGATGATGCGCCCGACACAGTGGCTGGCGCATCCTGTTTTTTTACATTCTGGTTGGCGGTGCCGAAAGCAATGCTAAAAATACATGTTGTGCTGCTTTTCCAAGCACAACATGACAGGCCCTGCACGGAGCCTGTCACGTTTTGCTTGGAAAGGCGGGGGGGTACCATAGCATAGGTAGGTACCCTGCATGGGGGCACCCAAGCATACTCTGCAATGTCTGCATGCCTTTCCGTGGCGGACGGCAATGCCGCCACGCAAAGGCATTCCAAAATGCAGATTATATGGATGGCAGTGTGTTCAGAGAGACACCACCGGCATATTGAACCCTTTTCCGCCTGGTCGACATGTGGGGGGACTGAATAATTTCTACAGGGATGGCGGAGGTTTGCCCCTGCGGTGTCGGCAATGAATTCCAGCCGGCCCGGCGGGGGCAATACGCCCACCATCCTAATGGGGTCCTAACTGTACAGTATACATATACATACAGTACACCCTTGCAGTGAGTCAAGTTCAACAATAGTTAAGGATTATGAATCTAACTTACCACCGCCTGCCACTGGTGCTGCCACTCCCCCTACCGCTCCATCGTCGGTATCGGCAGCAACTGCCGCATCCTCTCCCTCCGCGTCGCCTTGTTCGCTGGCCCCGGCACTGGTGGTCGGTAGTGCGCCTAGAAAACATTAGACATTTATTAGGCGTCATATACACCTCCCCCCTATTGATCAGTTGCAAGGTTGAAAAATGAGTTAATACTAACATACATCACTAGTACAAATCAGGTAGTAGTAGAGTAGACACTAATAGTTATATATGATCATTGTAGCCTTTGCTTAATTAGCCCTAGCCATGCTACCATTTTACCTTTATGGCTTTTATTTTTGCACATGTGACGTTACCTTTACCTTGCAGCTTCTTAAGACACCTTTGAGCCCACATGACCTGCCTCACACTGCTACTGTCTAGTCTACGCGCTGCGTACAAGCGGTCCACAAACATTAACAAGCCACTTTTTTAGGAAGTACTGGTGTACTACTGTTACTGTTAGTCCATATTGCTTATCCATAGATGCTACACTTTTTGGCACGGCTGAGAAATGCTTGCAAGTTGCAATATACTAACGCACACCATTTCTTTTTTCGCATTACAGACGCCAGATTCCCTTCTACGAACCAGAGCTTCTGAATGATGCAACAACTACCAGTACTAGGTTCTTCTAAGGTGAGGGGTCCCTTCACTCACATCTTCTTTTATAAATTTATATAAACTAAATTGCTATGGGATGGTGGTGCTGCCTTCCACCACTGTTCAGTTATCATGATTTAATTCCCAACTGTATAAGCGTAACAATGTATATTGTTTTAATGTTATTGATTTTCCGGTTGGTGCTGCTAAGAAAACAGTGTACAGACCTTCTCAAATTGAAATAAACATTTTGAACTTACATAGACTTGGTGGTATTTGGTGTTGACTAACTTACACGAGTGAGAAAATTAAAGTAAGGGTGTGCATGTGAATTGCTTCCACGACTGAGAGGTTGGGTGTGTTATGTTCTGGGTTGTCTACTTGTTGGGTATCTTGGGGGGAGGGTTCCGATACCTAATAGTTATGACAAGACAGTACTATAGTCAAGCAGTGGAATTGTGGTGGGTGCGGAATTTCTGATTGAGGTGTGCAAGGAAGGTCCAACCTACCATCACCAACATCCTATTTTCTGGTGCAAATGTATGTGCAAGATCCCTACAACAGTAGTATGTCCTATAGGGTATCATATCAAAATAGTAATAAATCTGGTAGGGCTGTTGTTGCTGTGAATTTTCAAAGCCTCAAGATCAATAAGAGTAAAAGTAGTACAAGACGACGACCCAACGGATTGGACTCAATGGCTCGAGCTACTGGTGAATATGAGTTTTATATTAAAACCTTTCACAAAGAGTGGCACTGGCCAACTGGGCAAGACTAGCTACTACAGTACAGACAGACTGATAGTATTTAGTAGTATTAGTACTCAGAGTCATCATATCGGAGGCAGGGATAAGATTTTTGAAACCGTACAGATCGAAGGATAATTGGTGGTAAAAAGATAGCATTTGGAAACAAACAATAGTTCAGGAAAAATATGGGGCAGTAAAAGTTATGGAATAATAAATATTATTAAAAACAAGAAGACTTACTGGGGCCAGCAGAGGAGCCCTCAGCGGTGTCCTCCTGGTGGTGTTGTTCCTGTCCCGCTGACTGCCCAGTCCCCGTCGGTCTGCCCCTGGGTGCTGATGAACAGGAAAGATATAAGAAAGAGACAAACATTGATGGATGGTGTCGAACAAATACAATATTTTTCAACAACGGTCAAAAAACACTTATGTAAACAACAATTGCAATAACTACATTGACCGATCTCATCTGGTCAACATGTAATATCGGGGGATTCGCAGTTCGACTACTTAAGTTACTATTTATCAACAGTAATCCAGTCTTCCATTCTGATTCCAGAAAACTAAGTTACAACTAAGCCTAAGTACAACGTACCACCCAACCTAGCCCACCTATTCCAGGCATGCCAATTGTACATTAAGTATGCATTTCCACTGTATTCCTCAACAATGTTTATGGTCAAATCATGGAAGACACATGAACATGACTACATTTTTTGTATACACCAAATTTTGGTTTGATTGATGTTGATCTGCTACTGCTAAGTAACTGCTAAGCCTACCACCACTCATTGAACAAACTAGAAAAGGTTCTAAAGACTGCCGTACTAGCAGCACATCACGTAACTGAGTGAGGGGGCATCACGCATACCACTAACAAATTAGAAGCTCATACAAAGTAGTGTACCTAAACATCAATCTGCCCCTATCTATTCGTGACGGGACAAAGTAAGGAGTGGACTAGAGTCACTGTAGCATTACGTAACTTAATTTCTCTAAAATAAACTCGTAAAGAATCACGCTAAGCAAGCGCAAACGCAAAGCTGCAAACAAGTAAGATTAGTAGTAGCGCAGAAGAGCACCATAATCACATAAGACTTTTAAATGTTATTAACCTGGAATGTATTGTAAGCAGCAACATTCTAGCTGGTTGGAAGGAAACAAAATATTCACAATATATAACACAGAGCAGAAGAACAGACACAAAGTTGTAGTAATTAAATATGTACTCACCAAGCCCCGGGACCTCCACTCCTAGCAGGTCCAGCAGGTCCTGCTCACGGTCCAGGATGTCGGACCACCGGTGCGTCAGCTGTGCCTGGGTGCGCCAGACACTGCCTGGCGCACCTTTTCCCACCGCTGCCGATGCTCCCGGAGGCCGTACCCGGACCCAGGCCTGCCACCCACTTCCAGGGTTGAGGGGAGGTGGCGCTGCACAATGAAAATGAGTGCAGCCAACTCCTCCTCCCCAAATAAGGCCCGTGCCTGCACCCTTTGTGGGCGCCGCCTTCCGCAAGGAAGGCGGTCGCGGCTCTGGCTGCGCCGGCGACCAGCCCTACCCTTGGACATGGTTCTGGGGACGGGGCGGGAAAGAAAAGGTAAAATAAATAAAGGAGTAAAGGAAATAAATAGCAGGCAATAGAAAGAGAAAAAGTAGCTAAAAAACTAAAAAAAAGTAGACAAAAACAAAAAATATAGAAGCAGGAAAATAGTTAGAGAAATAATAAGTAATAAAGATCCAAAAAAAGTGGCTATAAACAAAGGATTGAAAAGATTTTGGGAGGATTGAAAATCAGGCCGCAGAACCATGCAATAGAGTGAAAAACAAGATGGCCGCGCCCATTGCGACCACGTGCGCAAGTTCGCGCGATATTTTCTCCCCGAGCAAGCAAAAAGCAACGCGATCAAGTAAAAGCGGTCCCAAACAGGAAATATCGTCCGCGAACGGGCGCGAACATGCATTGCGCGACTCGGAACAGGAAGTAAGCATCGCGAGAGGGCGGGACAAGTAAAAACAAGATGGCCGCGCCCTTGAGCAACCGCATGGGTAAGTTGGCAACCCGCGATCACGCAAAAAATACCGCGAACAGGCGGGAAAAAAACTTCTGCGTCTTCTCGATATTTCCGGCGTGTTTGCGGAGATTTTTAGCATTTTCGCGATAATTTGCGAAAGTTAATTTTGCAAATTCCGCCCACCCCTACCTACTACTATTTTTGCTTGTAAAAAATGGCTGCGCTCCCTGTGGAAACAATCATGTCCGACAGAATACGCCTCTACACGAAGCTACATCAATACCGTTAAAAAATGGAACAACTTTTCGGCTGCCTGCCTCTATCTATTATCGGAGCCAACTACAACATGACATTTATTTACACATATGCAATCTGCGTGCAACCATCTTTTTATTGCAAAACTTGCCCATTTGACTGGCGAATGGATCTATGCCTTGCCAACATCCCAGCAAACGCTCCCGATATCCAGCAGGTAATGCAGTATCTTGAAAACCATGAACTTGATTGTTCGGGCAGTGGAGCAATGGCGGATGTAACTCAAAAAGGTATCCTGGCGGAATGGGATTTCGGCACAGCCGCGAAAGATCTCCTGCAACGTGCGACCTTTGACAGCATCGCAGATTGCCTGCCAATTCAAATTGCTGCTCCAACATTCGAGGAACATTACTGTCCCTTCGAGGATATGAATTGGATCGCTTCGCTTTTCTCACACGATGTCAACAATTGCCTCTTGGAACATTATGCATCTCAAGCCACTGAAGAACTTCCGGACTGCAATCTCCAAGACTTGTAAAAGTTTTTAATACACTTAAATTGAACTATTTTCATATAATAACTTTCTAAGTATGCTTAGGCATTTGAACCCTGTTTTCATTATTGCCCCTTACGTCTCTGGACTAACCAAGGATAGGTGATGTATGGCCCATGCAAATACGCTATTTAGTTGTTAAATTAGCCTAAACCTGACATCCATTTTGAAACCATGTCTAATCTTTGTACACACGTCTCTCTGCCTGCCTGTTATTCACGAAGCCTTTTCACAAAAATTAGCGCATCCTCAGCCTCTGCTCACGAGCTGGTGATCAAGATAAAAAAACATGGCATTGTTTAGGAACTGGTTGGCACAGTGTGGTAATTAGGCCTGGGCTAAAAATCTGTTCCGCTCGCGGAAATTGTGATAATTTGACATTTTCGCGTTCCGCGGAGAGCACAAAAATGTCAAAATTTCCGCAATCCGCATTTTACCGGAAATTTTTTGCTTGCTCGCGCTGTGAAATAATACATTCTCGCGATCGCCTTATCTGAATCCCCGCGTTCGCCGACAAGTTTTCCCGATCCGGTCGCGTTCTCCACGAGATGTTGGATTGTTGGTAGCCATTTGCGCTGTCACGTGACAGTTCGTGCCCGCAGTAACATCATTCGTCGCGCGATCTCATCTTTCTTCTCGCGATCATGCACCGCGAGACAAGTGAAAACAAGATGGCCACGCCCGCGAGCAACCGCAAGGGTAAGTTGGCGAGCCACGATCACGCAGAAAATACTGCGAACGGGCGGGAAAAAAACTTCCGCATCTTCGCAATATTTCCGCGTGTTTACGGAGATTTTAATCATTTTCACGATAATTTGCGAAAGTGAATTTCGCAAATTCCGCCCACCCCTAGTGGTAATCGTATCCTACCTTTATTTTCATTATACACTTTACAGTCATTCATGTCTAATAGGTATTGTTTATGTCACATGGAACTGTAACATGTAATGTGGAATTGACTGATGCAGGAGCTTATGTTTTAATAGTGCAGAAGCGGTTGGAGTTTGCCTCAGCTGGATGCCTTAGCTCTTGCACCAGTGGGCCCATTTATGGCACTTAAATAAAGACAATTTTTATATAACTTGCAGACTCCATCGCTTTATTACACACAGCCACTTTCTTAAACATAACAGATGTCACCATTTGTCTTCTGAGGCATTGCAACATTCTGCATTATATTCTTCACGATTATTTCTTTATTCCTGCTTGCTAAAACACTCCATTCGAGTCTTCAGACCGGTAGGGGTGAATAGTTTGCTTCCCACTCCCGCTATTGTGTAAACCCATACTAACACCACTTGTACAGCTATGCTACAGTGCCCAGAGCACATCAGTTTACAGCAATCAGCTCACGGTTTCATCCCCGAGTGTACCAGCACATCACCTCAGTACCATCTCACTCTGGGCAAAACAGCACTTTCACACCGGTAGAGGTGAATCCTTCACTTCACACTCCCTCTATAGCATACCCTAACCACCCCACAGAGCGCACAGCACTATAGTCTAAACACATACTAACGCCACTTGCACAGCTATACTACAGTGGCCAGTATGCTACAGCACCCAGAGCACATCAGCTTACAGCAATCAGCTCACGGTTTCATCCCTGAGTGTACCGGCACCTCACCTCAGCACCATCTCACTCTGGGCAAAACAGCACTTTCACACCGGTAAGTATGAATACTTTGCTTCACACTCCCTGTATAGTACACCCTAACCACCACAGAGAGCTCACAGTACTTCTACCCTCCTCATTCCAACTTTTTTCACCCTTTTTCCCCTTATTTGCTTCAACTGAATCACAAAATGACTGCCAACACTTCCTAGTTGCAACCGTTCGCTTCCAATAAGCAGCAAGCTCGAGCCCGTAACCCCTCAACCAATCAGATGGCAGAATGACCAAATATCGATATCTGTAAATTTTGATATTTCTCCAAAACTACTGAATGGACTCACACCAAATAAACAACAGCGTGCTTTCTAGACCAAGACCCTTCTCCCTGCCAAATTTGGGGTAATTCCATTCACCCGTCTGACCTGTAGCCTTGTCTAAAGTTTCCTATGGAAATTGCATGGAGAAAACACGTTTTGGGACCCCCTTCTTTCTTGGCACCTCCTTGGCGAATCACCCCCAAACTTTCAACATAGGAGCTTATATGAACAAAGAATTTGTTTGGAAACTTTCATGAAGATTTATCAAACGCCACCAAAGTTATAAGCAAAACAAAAAATGCTCTTCCTACGGAAACTTGGTCCTAACTATAACTACCTACTGGCAACCGTCAGTAGGTAAAATATATATATATATATATATATATATATATTCACTGAAAAAACCATAGGTTTCAGGGGCGTTATAGTTAGTTGGACTTTTCACTCGTACAAAACCATTGAAATTAGACCCATTACTACTGAGGAAATTTTAGCTGCCATTAAATCCATTAAAAAAAATAAATCCCCTGGCCCAGATGGTATCCCAGCTGAGTTTTATAAAGAGTTCCAGTTCCAACTTTTGCCTTATTTATTTCAACTTTTTACTTTTTTTGGTTCTTCAGGAACGATCTCAGGTTCCTTTACTGATGCTTTAATTATTGTACTTCCTAAGCCAGATAAAGACCCCACTCTTGTTTCAAATTATCGCCCTATTTCCTTAATTAATCAAGATTGTAAATTGTATGCTAAAATACTTGCTTCTAGACTGGCCCCTATATTGGATTCTATTATACATCTTGATCAATCCGGTTTTATGAAGAATAGATATTCTACAAATAACACAAGAACCTTATTACACGTTATTGAACAGAGTTCCACTTTAAGTTCCCCCACAGGAATTTTGGCTTTAGATGCAGAGAAAGCTTTCGACAAAATCCATTGGCAATTTTTATTTCAAACCTTATTATCATTTAATTTTGGTTCTTCGTTTTTACGCATGATTTCTGCTCTGTATTATGCCCCTACTGCTCGTTTATTTATTAATGGCCAAGTATCTAGTCAGTTTTCTCTTTTTAGAGGCAGAAGACAAGGTTGTCCCCTTTCTCCACTTTTATTTCTCATTGGAATTGAACCTTTCTTTACTCATATAAGAAATTGTGTTAATATCAAAGGTATTAAGATTAAGGAGATTAATATCAAATCCTTAGCCTATGCTGATGATGTGCTGTTATTTATCAGTGAACCTATATCCTCAATGCCTGTCCTATTAGAAATTATTGCAAAATATTCCATGGTTTCTGGTTATAAACTTAATATTAATAAAACTGAATTCTTCCCTTTAAACATTTTTTGTACTCCTGATATGTTACCCATGGCTGCTATTGTGTGGCAAAAAGATAAATTAAAATATCTTGGGATTCTATTTGCGTCCTCCATAAAAGCAACATTAACATTAAATAGTAACTTTATTCTGAATTATATCAAAGATAAAACGTCTAAATGGTCTTCACTTCACCTCTCTTGGTGGGGTAGAATGGACTCCATTAAAATGACTATTGCTCCTAAAAAATGTTATACACTTGCTATGATTCCTATTCAATTTCCTTTACAATTCTATAAAAACATTGATAGACTTCTCTCCAAATTTCTCTGGAATAATAAATCAACTCGTATTGGTTATAAAAAATTAAAAGTACCTAAATGCAATGCTGGATTTGGCTTGCCTGACTTTTTTCTATATCACAAGGCATTTATACTGAAACAAAGTTCCATATGTTTTCCTCCTTCCTCTTTAAAGAACCAACCTACATGGTTTCATTAGAGCAATCTCTTGTGGATCCTTTTCCATTGACCACCTTGCTAACAATGTCCAATAGGTCAACATATGTGCATAAAACGGTTATTATTAAATCCACTAAACTCATTTTTAATGACCTGGATTCAATTTTTTTGACCCCTATGATTCATACTGAAGATATGTCATTGTGGCATAGTAATGTGATTAAATTGAATAGAAATGTTAATTTTTGGAATGCTTGGATTAAAGCTGGTATCTTTTATCCTAAAGATATCTATTTTGACAATGTTTTTATTTCTTTTGAAGCTTTACAAATGAAATTTAGTTTACCTCAATCTGATTTTATTAAATATGAGTCGTTATGTAATTCAATTTTAGACTCCTTCCCTCATGGTATTCCGTTTAATGTTAAAGCAGATTTAGCACTATATATTCGAACTATCTCTACGTCATCACATACTGTCTCTATTTTATATAAAAAATTATCTAATTCTATAGGAAACAATTTAAATATTATTTCAACATTTTGGAATGATGAGCTTTCCCTTTCATTGTCCAACGATACTTGGATCACTGTTTAGCTTAATAGTATTTCAGGATGGCTGCCTGTTTCACTTTACCAAACCAATTCTTATATTTTATTTAATTGTTTATGGACCCCAGTACGTTTATTTTGTGCTAAACTGATGCAAGACGACATTTGTTGGCATTGTAAATTACTTCCTGGATCACTACGACATATGCTTTTTGAGTGTCCATTAATTTTTAAATTTTGGTCTGATGTTTGGGATATTATTCAACAAATATTTCATATTCATGATGTTATTTCTTACAAAATATTAATATGTAAATCTGTTGGTCTTACGCATAACTTAACTGAATTAGAAGGTAAACTGTTTAACTTCCTTATGTCAGCTGCTTTAAAGTCCATTACATTATGCTGGAAGGATATTTCGTCTTTATCGGTTCATGTTTGGTGGTCATGGGTCCTTTTTACAAGAAGAGGTGCTCAATTATCCCTGAAAGGGATCAATCATAATTCTAATTTGTTTCACTATTTTTGGTTACCTATGGATGTATACTTATCTTGAAAATTGTATATTTATACTTGATTCACCGTTTTACAGTCATTCTACTTAAAGCCTTATATGATGAATGTAGCTCCTTTTTCTAATAAGTTGACATTGCAATTTTTCATGGCTCCCTCCCTTCCCTTCTTTTTAGTTTATCTTCCCTTCTTTAATTGATTATTTATACTTCATTAACTATTGTATTTAGAATTGCTTTAAGATTTTTTTTATTTTATATAGGTATTTTCGCTTATGATAAATTTTTTCTGTATTGTTTGTATTTGTTCATTATTATGGAAAAATGTAATAAAACATTTTGAACTCAAAAAAAAAACCATTGAAATTCCCCCGTTATAGTTAGTTCAGCTAACTATAACTCGCGCGCCCACAATGCACTGCTGATGACGTCACATATTACATCACTCATGACATGGTCAGTGACATCACTCATGACATCACTGATGACATCTCAAATGACATCACTGATGACATCACTGATGACATCATCCTTGTGATAGAGGGGCAGACCTCCTCTTCCCCTAATATAAACTTTGATACACACATTCAAAAATAGAAACTACAATTTTCAAAACAATGGACATACCAATACCAGTTACAACAACCTATTCAGTAATTCTAAGATCCACATATACATCCACTCATTCACCAACATTCCTATACAGTCACTCATACATGGGCTCACTCATCATATGTACTCATACATCTATACATCCTGTTACACAACGCCACTTATACATAGAGTTACTCACACACATAGTCACTCATGCTAATAAAGAATTAAACATCCATTTACTTGCATATGCAGTTATACACACACCACCACACTTACGTCTACAGAAACTTACACATACTTAGTCTTTTAAACAATCACTTATAGAAACACATACTTATTCATACAGGAACTCTTCCAATCTCTCACTCTTACATATACTCACTTGTATACACCAATAGTCACATATACTAGATTAAAATATATGTAGTTACTCATAAAGACACTATTGAGACAGTCATTCACTCACTAACACACCCATGCACACACTCATCCTCCCATACAGTCCTGCACACATGCTGTCTTCAACACATACAAACAGTGAGTCACTCATTCATGCACCTATGCACTACGTAATACCCCCACCGAACCATACAGACACTCAGACACTCATACTGATACTAAAAAAACCAACTAATAACCTATATAGACACTCATGTAGCTCCTCACCAACCCATGCAGCCACTTATACACAAAGTGAGAGACTGATACAGATATTTACATATTTAAACATTACTCACTAAGTCATGTATTCACTAAGATACACTTAATCAGTCATTTATACAATCAATTTTTCAAAAACAAATCATCCATTTAGACACTTATATACCCATTTATTCTTCCATCGACCTTGACATATACATATATAAAACATATGTACTGGATGATGTCATCAGTGATGTCATCAGTGATGTAATTTGAGATGTCATCAGTGATGTCATGAGTGATGTCACTGACCGTGTCATGAGTGACGTAATATGTGACGTCATCAGCAGTGCATTGCGGGCGCGCAAGTTAGCTGAACTAACTATAACGGGGGTATTTCAATGGTTTTGTACGAGTAAAAAGTCCAGCTAACTATAACGCCCCTGAAACCTATGGTTTTTTCAGTGAATATATATATATATATATATATATATAATTTATTCTTTACATGTATTTATGTGTGCAGCAACAAAATTATAGACACAACAGCAGTAGGAAGAGGAAGAAGCAGGGAGTGGGGGGAGGGGGGGAGATGGGCAGAATGGCACACATGCACAATTAAGTACAACACACATATAGACTAACAATGGCCAAAATGAAACACACCAACAAGCAGCTTAAGTCACACAACCCGCCAACATCACACCACTGAACGAGCATAGACGTGAAAACCATGCTGCATTCATACAGGATGTGTACAAAGGCCAGTCGATGGTGTTGTGGGATGTCTGCGACCGTGGTCATCATGGATGAGATGCCCAGCATGTGGCACATGATCGAGTTCACTGTGTGTTATGTTGCCAAACGGCTGCACCTCCCTCCCACGAGCCCCCACACTTTTGTAGGGTGCGCTGTTGTATCTCGTGCACTCGTACAGCACACCATTGTAATGCCTATTTGCGCATGTCCTGCTACATTCCAACTACATCATCACAGTGACGTTTGGAGGTGGTGCATGCCAGTTTACAACATCAAATGCTGCGGCTCTTGTAGCAGGCCACACCAGAACACAGAGACACACTTACTGCACTTCCTGTACATGGACATGTCCGAGACACCCGTTCCCCTTGCTGGATAGGCACACCCCTGCACTGACCTGTGAACCCCAGACCAGCACACGCCAGTTGTGCATGCAGGAGGATGCGTGCGTAGCTACACATCCAGGCACACTGCCAACGCTGAGGTGACAGCACACTATGATGTGGAGTAGTGTAGCTCACTGGTTAGAGGCAGCAGACCCGAAGCAGAGGACGGCCCGGGACCAGGGTTCAATTCCCGACGCGGCAGGGTCTTGGACCAGGGCCAGCGGACTCGATAATTCTCACCTCGGTGCCTACTCTAACCAGGGAACACACTCGGCAAATCTGGGCATTAGCTTGCCTCATCTCCACAATGGCCCCCCACATTCGCCGGGGATGCCTGGTTTCACCTTGGAGATTTCCATGAGGGACCATCTCACAGGGATAGCCAGGACGGGTTCCACAGCGGTCTACAGCACCACGATGCCTCGGCAGCAGTGCGCTTTACAAAAAACACATACATTTACAAAAAACACATACATGATGTTGCAGGGCTCGTGCCTATCATGCTAATACAATGACCACATGGACACACTTACTAAGATGTGGGTTTGGGGGCATTGGCGGTCCTGGAGTTGCTGAGATGAGTCTTCTGGCCCTCATGGGTATCCCTGTATCATGCTCATTGACTCTATGGTACCTGTGGGTGTTCTGGTGTGGCTCTTGACTGTGTTCCCTTTCATGGTGCAGGTAGTTGTCCTGCTTAACACCAGCAGAAAGCAGGTGTAAAATCCCTGGTGCTAACGTGTCTTATCGCCGGAATTTGTTTCGCATTGCAATTGGTGTGAAAGTTGTGATGGGATTTTTTTCGTGTGCAGAACAATATACGAACTGAGCAGTGTATCTCATCAAGATCCAGCACCTGACGCACTATTCCCAATCAATATAAATACAATGAGATTTCTTAATAGATTTTGTGTGTACACTGTAACTGCAGCCAATACCTCAGTGCAATTCAACATAGGATTTTAGTATTTAGAATAAATCAGACAGGTGCACCTCGTGTCTTTTTGCACGGGAACGCCGACTCTCCATTTCATTATCAGCACTTTAACGGAAGTAAAGTTGAGATAAATCCAACACACTATTCAGAAGTTAGTGCAAACTGCAGATATCACCAGTATTCCAGCGATAAGTCCCAACAAAATATGACACCATGGTGGACTCCATCAAATAACAGTAATAAGAACAAGAAAGAGTCACACAGCAGTTAAGAGAACAACCAAAAACGTTATTAATTTTTTTTTCAAACTTTATGTTTTATAATAATAAATATATAAACGAAAAACTATTTGCAAACTTAATTTTTTTATTAACATATATATGAACAATAAACTAATAAACAAAATGTAACAACAATAATAAAAAACAACAAGGCGGAACACTACTGTGGGGACAATGGATGTCGACGACAGACCTGGAAAATAAGAAAGATTGTTAAAAAAAAACAACATGGTATTCTCAACAAAATACCACAAGAAACAAATCACAGATATATAAAATGCATAAAGCTAACAAAATGTTCTTAGTATAACTTACAAAAACTGTAAATGTTGCTGCTTTAAAATATTTACTGAATCTGAAGAAAATGTTTTGCAGAAGGCACTACACAAACAACTTTTTTCTTCAGTGGTGAGGAAATTTTTTACTTTTTTCAAGGAGCAAACAAAGACCAATGCCACCTTCGTCACTCGCAAGATTTGCCAAAGAGTTCTCTTACGAGGAGATCCTAACAAAAAATACTTGTGCGGCACAGCAAGTATGATGAAACACCTAAGAACCCTTGATCCAAACAATCTTGCACGAGAAGAGTGCAAACAGATGAGAAACACTCCTGTTCTGTATCTGTAAAAAAGAATCACAAATAAATGTATATTAATAACTTTCAAATTTATACTATTCCATTACTGTACAAACACATTTTATATAAAAACTGACTATGAAATTATAGCCCTGAACCACAAGTGTGACGATCATTAAAACACTACATGCATAGTGCATACTACTTTGAAGCAGTTCATGCCCTAAAGCCTACCTCACTAAAACACTACATGCTAACTGACTAAATGATTACAGTAGTATAAGGAGACACACTTGGTGACTCACAGGGTGTTTGCTATAAGAGTATGAATACTAACTAGGGAATAGAAGGTGCGAAACACAACTGTGTAGGTGATTAGAGGACTGCATCCATACTGCATAGGCATTTAAAGCATTCCATGTGCTAAGGCCTGGCTCACTGCATGACTACTTGGGTACTGACTGAATGATTATCGTACAGGAGAGTGACTAGGTGAATTTATAAGTGCTAGGCTTTTCGCACAGAGAATAGATTAGTACTTGGTACTGAATGGGTCACTAGAGGAGTGGAAAGGCAGTGACAAGTGCTGGACTGTATGGATACTGACTAGGAAATTGAAAGTGTGAAAGACAAGTGCCTAGGTGGTTAGAAGACTACATGCATAGTGCATAGGGGTTTGAAGCAGTCCATGTGCTAAGGCCTGGCTCAGTGTATGAATACTTAGGCACTGACTGAATGATTAGAGTACTGCAAAGATAGTATCTTGGTGAATTTATAAGTGTTTGGGTTTTAGCACAGTGAATGGATTAGTACATGGTGCTGAATGGGTCACTAGAGGACTGCAAAGAGAGTCACAGGGCATTTCCTGGAAGTGTATGGATACTGACTAGGGAATTGAAGGTGTGAAAGACAATTGTGTAGGTGGTTAGAGGACTGCATACATAGAGGATAAGGGTTTGAAGCAGTCCATATACTAAGGCCTGGTCACTGGATGAGTACTTGGGTACTGACTGAATGATTAGAGTACTGCAAGGAGAGTGCCTGGGTGAATTTATTAGGATTTGGCGCTGTGAATGGATTAGTACATGATACTGAATGGGTCACTAGAGGAGTGCAACCGCAGTGACAGTGTGTTTGCTGGAAGTGAACGGATACTGACTGGGGAATTGAAGGTGTGAAAGACAAGTGTGTAGGTGGTTAGAGGACTGCATGCATAGTGGATATGGGTTTGACGTAGTCCATGTGCTAAGAACTGGCTCAGTGCATGAATACTTAGGCAGTGACTGAATCATTAGAGTACTGGAAAGAGAGTGTCTAGGTGAATTTATAAGTGTTTGAGTTTTGGCACAGTCAATGGATTAGTACATGCTGTTGAATGGGTCTCTAGAGGACTGCAAAGGAAGTGACAGGATGTTTCCTGGAAGTGTATGGATACTGACTAGGGAATTGAAGGTGTAAAAGACAAGTGTATAGTATGTCAGAACACTTTTATTTGAAGCAATCTATTTGGTACTTAGAAACTGACTAAATAATCAGACTACTTCTAGGACAGTGCTTAGGTAAAACTTTAACATTTTCAGTTCTGCCACAGTGAACAGAATAGTACATGGTACTGCACCTTAGTGTCAAACCCTGACTCATTTTATCAATGCATAAGCAAAGACTAGCTTCTAATGCTACTAAAACTTGACAACATGAGAGGTTTTAAATTAGTTATCTGTCAGCAAATACACGATGTTACCAAATGCTTCTCTCACAGTGGTTCTCAAATGCACACAGACTCACAGTGTAATTCTAGATAACAACCACTATACCTAGGAGTTTAACAAAAATTATTCACTACTGTGGAAGTGGTAAGCGAACTGCACACAATCTTCATATTTCATGACTGCACTTTTGTGTCCATGCCTGACTCATATAATGAAAGCATAAGCCATAACTGTCTTCTAATGCTACTAAAACTTGGCAACATGACAGGTTTTAAAACAGTTATCTGTCAGCAAATACACGATGTTACCAAATGCTTCTCTCACAATCCTTACCCAAATGCACACAGACTCACAGTGTGATTTTAGACAAGCAACACTATCCTAGGAGTTTACCAAAACTCATTCACTAGTATGGAAGAGTTAATGGTACTGCACACAATCTACATATTTAAGTACAGCACATCAGTGTCAAAGCATGACTCATTTAATCAACATATAAGCAAAGACTCGATTCTAATGCTACTAAAACTTCTCAACATGACAGATTTTAAAACAGTTATCTGTCAGCAAATACATGATGTTACCAAATGATTCTCTCACAGTGATCCCAAATACACACTAACTCACAGTATGATTCTAGACAAGCACCACTATCCCTATGAGCTTACCAAAACTCATTCACTACAGTGCAAGTGGTAAGGGAACTGCACACAATCTACATATTTCACAACTGCAATTTACTGTCAATGCCTGACTCATATAGTGAAAGTATAAGCCATAACTGTCTTCTAATGCTACTAAAACTTGACAACATGACATGTTTTACAACACTTATCTGCCAGCAAATACACGATGTTACCAAACACTTCTCTCACAGTGGTTCCCAAATACACACAGACTCACAGTGTGATTCCAGACAAACAACACTATCCCTAGCAGCTTACCAAAACTCATTCACTACAGTGGAAGTGGTAAGGGAACTGCAAACAATCTACATATTTCACGACTGCACTTTAGTGTCAATGCCTGACTCATTTAATCAACGCATAAGCAATGACTGGCTTCTAATGCTACTAAGACTTGACAACATGACAAGTTTTAAAACAGTTTTCTGTCAGCAAATACGCAATGTTACCAAATGCTTCTTTCAGAGTGGTTCCCAAATGCACAAAGACTCACAGTGTGATTCTAGACAAGCACCAGTATCCCTAGGAGTTTACCAAAACTCATTCACAACACTGGAAGTGATGAGGGAACTGCACACAATCTACATATTTCACAACAGCTCTTTAGTGTCAATGCCTGACTCATTTAATCAACGCATAAGCAATGACTGGCTTCTAATGCTACTAAGACTTGACAACATGACAAGTTTTAAAACAGTTTTCTGTCAGCAAATACGCAATGTTACCAAATGCTTCTTTCAGAGTGGTTCCCAAATGCACAAAGACTCACAGTGTGATTCTAGACAAGCACCAGTATCCCTAGGAGTTTACCAAAACTCATTCACAACACTGGAAGTGATGAGGGAACTGCACACAATCTACATATTTCACAACAGCTCTTTAGTGTCAATGCCTGACTCATTTAATCAACACATAAGCAAAGACTGGCTTCTAATGCTACTAAAACTTGACAACATGACAGGTTTTAAAACAGTTTTCTCTCAGCAAATACACGATGTTACCAAACGCTTCTCTCACAGTGGCTCCCAAATGCACAAAGACTCACAGTGTGATTCTAGACAAGCACCAGTATTCCTAGGAAGTTATAAGTAAGTAAGTAAGTAAAATTTTATTGTGTATGGTTAATTAAAACCTCTACAAAAGAGTAAAATTCAAAAGAGCTTATTCCATTTAAATAAATATTTTTAAAAAGCATTTGCGGAATGATAACTGTTTTTTTTTTTTTTTTTTTGGAGAAATATAGTCCAACTTTCATTGTCTATCTTCAAAGTCATTTATTCCAATAAGGCTTTAGGTTTTTCCCGATAGGTCACCTCTTATTTCGTTTTTCAGCAGAAGGAGACTCGCTTTCTGAAAAAATCTGGTGGCCCTGCAAGCTGTCTGAGGCTGTTGGCTGTTCAGTACTAACACAGCTGCCGACCGACATGTTCTAATTTGGAAAAGGCGGAATATCTGCAGGAGATAATACCGTCTCAATTTACTCAGAAAGGGACAGATGCACAGGACATGAATCAAGGTTTCCTCGGAGAGACCACAAAGCCTGCACAGCGCTGTTGGCCATGTTTGCTGCCATGCCGGGATCTGATCTTTTGTGGTGTAGGTTCCCAGCCATAGTCGTAGTAGCATTTGTTGCGTGGATGGTGTTATGTAGTTAACTAGATACGGTTGCGGGTCGCATCTCTCATACGTGGCAGTACCATCCAGCCGTGTTTTTTCTATGCCAGTGCTGCTTTATCGGCCATCCAGGATTTATGTTTTGCAGCTCTATTGGCTACTTTTTTGAAGGCCACGAAGGTATGATTGGAGTTCCACGTCTCTTGCATGTCTAAACCTTTCAATGCTTCTTCCAGTGTTGTTTTCCAAGCCTTTTTTCCTTTTGTTTGATTGTCAATTTCAGACCAACAGTGAACCATCAGTGTGTCTTCTTGAGCTGCTCTTAGTTTCCAGCACGTTTTTATTATGGCGGCTTGTCTGGCTTGGTGCTGATTTAATAACCCAAATTCAAGGAGTACCTGCGCCTGAGATGCAAACTGGAAATTGGAATTTGGAAAAGATGTTTAAACAACACTGACTGTTGGAGGTTCAGCAGATATTCATTGGATGGACATTTTAGTTTAGTTTGTAGTATGTTTAAGTCGAACTGCAGTTTGTTTGCCTGGGCTTTTCTGTACAGGGTGTGTTCTCTTATTGACCATCTTGAGTAAACCAGTACTCCCAAATACTTATAGGTGGAACTTTGCTCTATGTTATGTCCAGCGATGTACCATCTGAATGTTTGCTTCCCAGGGTGAGACGCAAAGCAGACCACTTTCGTTTTTTTATAGTTGAATTGCAGCCCATGCGTACAGATGTATATATGCAGCCTTGTTATAGCGCGTTGGAGACCCAACGGGGTCTGACTGCAAAGGACTATATCATCGGCGTACTGCATACTCCTTATTTTGTGTTGGGCTAAATTTGGAGGGTCTGTTTGGATCTCTGAAAAGCTCTTGTCAAGGTCCGCATTAAAGATGTTGAAAAGGGTGGGGGCCAATACACATCCCTGCTTGAGGCCAATGTAAGTGGGGATTTTTGGTGTTGTTCTGTCCCCGTTGCCAAGTTTTATCTTAACCCAGGTAGATGTGTACTAATTTATAATGGCCCGTAGCAACTTCTGAGGTGTGCCCCAGCTGTCCATCTTTTCCCATAGGATCTCCCTTGGTACTGTATCGAATGCCGCTTTTAGATCGACAAAACAGGTGTACAGTTTTGTAGATTTGGCCTTTGCTTTGTCAACGAGAAAATTCAGCGCTGTCAGGTTACATGACGTGTTGGTTCCAGGCCTGAACCCTGTCTGGGTAATTGGGAGGATGTTGTTACTACTGACCCAGTCTTCCAATGCTTTCAGAAGATTAGATGCATATGCCTTGGCCTCTACGTCTGTAAGCGCAATCAGTCTGTAATTCGCTGGATCGGAGCGCGCACCTATTTTGAAGATTGGGTGCAAAATGCTCCCTCTCCATGAAGGGGGAATACTACCTGATTGAAATGCGTAGTTGTACAATGGGGTAAGATATTCTGCCTAAAACGATTGGTCGTATTTAAAAAGCCCATTCGGCAAGCCGTTCGGCCCAGCGTGCCTTTTGATCTTAGTTTTTTCAAGACCATTTGGACTTGACATTATGTAATCCAGTTTACAACAAAGATTTGATCTTTTTCATGCTTTTCATTTAGCAGGTGGTTGAAGGGAAGTTGATTCCTTTCATGCGCATGGGTCATTTGGGGTTGCTCTAGATGGTGGATCCAATCTTCCTGTAATATATTTACGTTAAAATCGAGGCCTGCTCCATTGGCTACTTTGTTAATTTCTGCCCAAAATTTCCTGTTGTTATTGGATTTGCTGGCTTCTAATAATTGTAGCCAGATTTCTGTTTGGTGTTGTTTCTTTGCGGTCCATACTTCTTTTTTGTATGTTTGCCTCAGAGTATGTATTTGCCTCTTAACGTCATCACCCCTCTTTGTGTCTTTCCCTTTAAGTTTTCTGATTTCCTGATTGAAAATCCTTTTTTTGCTCCCTATTGCTCCCAGGTGCGCTTTATGTATCTTAGAGGATTTTCTTTTGTTGGTCTGTTTTTGTTGACCGAATTTATCCATCAGAGTTGCGATCATTTTTTCCCAGTTATCCTGGTGTGCTAATGGGGTTTTTTTGTCGTCTTCTGCCGACGTGGTTTTCACGTGATCCATGATTTCTCCTACATTCTTTCTGCTCCAAACTAACCGGTTAAGATTATAAAGGGTCGGGGTTACGGTCAGATCTTTGATTGCTGGTGCCCTTGAATGTTGTAATCCGATCTCTATTACTTGCGCACTGTGATCACTCTCCAGTTTATGGATTATTCTATAGACGAGTACTATTTGTAGTACTTCAAAGTCCACCATGGTATAATCCCGAATGGATTGAGCCTTTTTGTCAATTCTGGTTGAGGATGCCGGCTGGTCCTGCGGAAATCTACCTTTCAAAGTAATCAGTCCAATTTCGGCTAACATCTGTGCGCACATCTTGCCATATTTGTTTTTTTTACGATAGTCTGTTATGGTTGGAGGGATTGATTTCCCATGCAGGTTGTTTCGTTGGCTTTCATTGGCAGGATCTATTTGTAGTAGAAACATGTTCAGGTCACCAGAAACCACCAAACCAGCCTGTGGATAAGTGGCTTGCAAGGATTTAAGAAGTGCTTTGAGAGTCAAAATTTTCTCTAATTTGCTCTCTGATGCCGGATGTATATAGATATTGCATATGATCAGTGACCGACACTCTTGCGAAACCTGATGTCCTGAACTGGGGTCAAGGGGGAGAGAGATTTTAATACATTGGATCCATGTTTGACCTGACTCAATTTACTGAAGTGACCATGGGATATTGGTGTTCAAATAAATCGATAGACCTCCCGCTGCCCTGCCCTTTCGACCTCTTTTGATGGCGTATTGTTGAATTTCTTTGAAGCCATTTATGTGTTCCGGGGAGATAGACCAAGTCTCTTGGAATAGTATAATGTCAAAATGTTTGAGGAAAGCTATTAGTTCAAGATCATTTGTTTTTCCTCCAAGACCATTTATATTCCAAGAGCATACCTTCAGGTTCACAGTGTCATTCTAGACAAGCACCAGTATTCCTAGGAGTTTACCAAAACTCATTCACTACACTGGAAGTGATAAGGTAACTGCACACAATCTACATATTTCACAACTGCAGTTTAGTGTCAATGCCTGACTCATTTAATCAACACATAATCAACTCATAAGCAATGACTGGCTTCTAATGCTACTAAAACTTGACAACATGACAAGTTTTAAAACAGTTTTCTGTCAGCAAATACACAATGTTTCCAAACGCTTCTTTCACAGTGGTTCCCAAATGCACAAAGACTCACAGTGTGATTCTAGACAAGCACCAGTATCCCTAGTAGTTTACCAAAACTCATTCACAACTCTGGAAGTGATAAGGGAACTGCACACAATCTACATATTTCACGACTGCTCTTTAGTGTCAATGCCTGACTCATTTAATCAACACATAAGCAAAGACTGGCTTCTAATGCTACTAAACCTTGACAACATGACAGGTTTTAAAACACTTATCTGTCAGCAAATACACAATATTACCAAATGCTTCTCTCACAGTGGTTCCCAAATGCACACAGACTCATTGTGTGATTCTAGACAAACAACACTATCCCTTGCACTATATGAAAACTAGGCCTGGGCGGTAAATTCCGTTCCGTTCGCGGAATTTGGGAAATTTGTTGTAATTTTGCGTTCCGCGGAGAACGCGAAATTGCAAAAAAATCTACGTTCTGCAACTTCGCGAAATTTTTTGCTTGTTCGCGTTCTCAATGTGCGTGTTCGCGAGATATTTCACACTGAGCACACAAACAGCGATCGCGAACAGGAAAAAAGTATCGCGAACAAGCAATTCCGCGTGTTCGCGGAATTTCTGCATGTTTGCGGAGATTTTTTACCGTTTCGCGGAGATTTGCGTAACGCGATTACGCAAATTCCGCCCACCCCTAATGAAAACTAGGCCTGAGCGGCAAATTCCGTTCCGCTCGCGGAATTTGCGGAATTTGCGTAATTTCGCGTTCCGCGGGGGACGCGAAATTACTCAAAAGTCTGCTTTCCGCGATTTCGCGAAATTTTTGCTTGTTCGTGTTCTCAAAATGCATGTTCGCGAGATATTTCTCCTCGAGCACGCAAACAGCTATTGCGAACAGGAAAAAAGCATCGCGAACAAGCAATTCCGCGTGTTCGCGGAATTTCTGCGTGTTCGCGGAGATTTTTTTACCGTTTCGCGGAGATTTGCGTAACGCAATTCTGTAAAATTCCGCCCACCCCTAATGAAAACACATTTCTTCATCTAGAAGTAGTACTACATTTTAGTATAGAAACATAACATAACTCATTTCACAAATTCATAAACAATGACTGGTTTCTAATTCTACCAAAAAATAAAAACTGCACAGTTATCTCTCTACAAACACATGAAAAACACAAATGCCAATCACAGAATGGTTTCTACATGCACACACATTGTAGAGAAAAAAAGTACTCCCTACACTTTAGCAGGAAAAATACATTAGTCTGATTAAAATCAAAATAGTCCACATACATCCCCTCACAATTAAATAACTCATCTTTCAAGGTATTTTGTAGATTAAGGAGTATATCAATCACTCACCATATTTTCTTTTACAGAATCTCTGCACTGTGCACCTCTCAGCAAAAGCAAAGAATGGAAAAGTTCCCCTTTCATTTTCCACACATATACATGTAAACATCAAATCACAATCCTTCGCACATAAACTCAAAAGCAAACACACATTTCTATTGGTTAAACATTTCAACCCTTTCCAACTGAAATACATTTCAACCCTTCCCCCAATCTGCCTTCTGCCTGTCATGGAACACTGCACTGAGCTCACAGGTCACAAGTTCAGCACACAATGTTGCTACACAAGACAGGAAGTGTGCTTGACTTTTCAACATATCAGCTTATCATATATAATGTTCCTTACAATCTGTTTTTGTTAATCAATAACAATCATACCTTTAAAAAATAAAAATATACACCCTACATTTCAGTGTAGAAAGTTGTTATACAAGCAGTGATTCTTGTCGTTTTTCAGAAAACGTTGCCGTGAATCCGCGCACCCACCGCGAGAGAATCCGTGCATCCAACGCAATAGGATGCGCACACCGTGCGTGCATTTCGCCGCTTTTTTTTTTTTAAAAAGCACCTCTAGAGGGTCAGAGTATTACCACTCTGCCCCCTTTATGTGTTTTACGCACTTATTCCCCTTGCTTCTTCAGCCTCGCTTCTACCGAGGCAGAAAATGGCCGCCAACGGTTCCTGGTTTCGAATGTAGAGAGACGCTCGACAGCCAATTAGCATTCAGCGCGTGATCGGGAGGGTTCGCGTACGGTGCGGGTACGGTCCGCGGATCCTCCACGGCCATAGATATCACTAACTTTTTTACCCTAATTTTCTCAGGAACTACTGAACAGATTCACACCAAGTATGCAAGAGGCACGAGTCCGAACTGAGGACTACCTCTTTGCCAAATTTGGTGTCATTCCGTTCAGCGGTTCGGGCTGTAGCTGCGACAACAGATCCTATGGGAAATTGCATGGGGAAAACGCGTTTTGGGACCCCCCTTTTTTCTCCGCCCCCACTTGACGAATCACCACGAAACTTTCAGGGTAGGAGCGGAGCGGAGCTGGCCAAACGTTTTGAGAATTTCGCAAAGATTCGTCAATCGGCGCCAAAGAAATTCCCAATAGAATGTTGCGGATTTACTACAGAAAATAGGTCCTAACTATAACTATCTACTGGCGACCGCCAGTAGATAATATATATATTACGCTCGCGCACGTTAGAGTGCTCGCACGGTGCTCACACCGTGCGTGCCCGGTACACGCTTATAGATATTTATATGCTTTTAAATGCTATTTTCTCAGGAACTACTGAACAGATTGACACCAGACCTACAAAAGGCACTTCCCTGACCTGAGGACTACCTCTCTGCCAAATTTCAAGTAATTCTGTTCAGCCGTTCGGGCTGTACCTTCGACTAAATGTCCTATGGGAAAATGCATGGGGAAAACGCGTTTTGGGACCCCCCTTTTTCTCGGCCCCCACTTGACGAATCGCCCCGAGACTTTCAGGGTAGGAGCTGAGTGGAGCGCCCCATTAGTTTTGAAAATTTCGCGAGGATTCGTCAACCGGCGCCAAAGTTATTCAAAATAGAATTTTCTGATTCCCTATGGAAACACAGTCCTAACTATAACTATCTACTGGCGACCGCCAGTAGATATACTGGCGGTCTTGATCCATGGCAAAGAGGATCGCTTGAAGAAAGGTTTACTGCGATGTATATATATATATATATACATATCACCACTTTTTTCTCCACTTTGCCGGGGCCAACGACTCTGCAGGGCAAGCTCTGAAACAGGAATGGAGGATCCAGTAAACATCAACACGAAAAAAGAAGAGCTCACAGCTATGTCATCCTCTCTTGCCGACGCTTTATTAGGTCTGTGCATGGCAGTTACACTCTTAAACCTTACGCGTTTCGGCGCGCATGCGCCTTGATCACAGGTGAGTATAGTAATGTCCCAGTGGTCTTGTGGCTCAATAACCACCATACCCAGAATGCACCACCGTTCAGTATCGCGGAAAATCCTCTGTATTTGCACGATGCAGTCGGGTTAAAATATTTCAAGCTTAGTGCTCTTGGCTGCCACACACTGAATTGTTTGCTCAAGAAGAAGGAACACAGTCTGTCGGAAAGAGGAAGCACCTCCTTCGTCTCCCTTTCTCTTAGCCATCACCAAATTACTGCGGAAATCCATTAGGCTGGTGAGGTATCGAGCGAGTCATGCCCCTCCGTTAAATCACCACTTTTTTCTCCACTTTGCCGGGGCCACCGACTCTGCAGGGCAAGCTCTGAAACAGGAATGGAGGATCCAGTAAACATCAACACGAAAAAAGAAGAGCTCACAGCTATGTCATCCTCTCTTGCCGACGCTTTATTAGGTCTGTGCATGGCAGTTACACTCTTAAACCTTACGCGTTTCGGCGCGCATGCGCCTTGATCACAGGTGAGTATAGTAATGTCCCAGTGGTCTTGTGGCTCAATAACCACCATACCCAGAATGCACCACTGTTCAGTATCGCGGAAAATCCTCTGTATTTGCACGATGCAGTCGGGTTAAAATATTTCAAGCTTAGTGCTCTTGGCTGTATACATATATACATATATCAGAACCAATGTCCCTCCCCATCAGAAAAGGACTTGAGCCCACGCAGGTAAGTTGAATTAGCTCCTTTATTTGCAGTGCAATGATCGGCATGATGCATTTCAGCGTAGTCGCCTTCCTCAGATGCCTTCTAACATAGAGTCATTCACTGTTCACCTTTTTAATATATATATATTCACTGAAAAAACCATAGGTTTCACACATGTTATAGTTAGCGGAAATTTTACTGATAAAAAACCTGTGAAATTGCCCCGTTATAGTTAGTGCTGGCAACTATAACTCACGCGACCGCAATCCTCTGCTAATGCTAATACTGTATTTAGACACTTATTTGCCCATGTCTTCTTCCATACATTTTTAGCTATACATATATTACAAATATTTTTTTTTCATAAAGACACATATGTCATCAGCAGAAGATTGCGGTCGCGTGAGTTATAGTTGCCAGCACTAACTATAACGGGGCAATTTCACAGGTTTTTTATCAGTAAAATTTCCGCTAACTATAACATGTGTGAAACCTATGGTTTTTTCAGTGAATTTGCAAGGTTTTTTAAATGCTAATTTCTAACTATAACGTGTGTGAAACCTATGGTTTTTTCAGTGAATTTGTACGTTTTTTTAAATGCTAAGTTACTTTACGCCATTCGAGGCGTGCGCGCCCACTTAACGCAGTTCGTTCCGTGCACGGTTTTTATCAACTTTAATAAGCCCTGTACATTTGGTGGCCTTCGGCCACCAAAAGCACAGGGGGTGGGGTCAATGTGGATAGTGTTTTTTTTATTTCTATTTTATAATTTCATGTTGCCAAAATTATGTTTTTTTTCACAATTCATAAGCCCAAAACATTTGGTGGCCTGCGGCCACCAAAAGCACAGGGGGTGGGGTAAGTGTGGATAGTGTTTTTTTTTTTTTTTTTTTTTTACCGTACGCTTACGGTAAGCGTACGGTAAGCGTACTCGGCGAAATTGCTGAAAAAAAAATAAAGCCGTTTTTGCTCTTGGGGGATGTTTGGGGACTCCCTCAACATGACTATGTGGGAGGGAGTTGTCAAAACAGCCCCGTAACATGTTTTTGGCCATCATGTTTGATAAATAACACTCAGTGCGAGAGACAAAATGGCGGACGCCGCTTCCTGATTTCGGCCGATTCGAATGTTTACTAAGATCTAAGAGCCAATCAGAATCGCGCTCGCGCACGCCACCGTACGCTTACGGTAAGCGTACGGTAAGCGTACGGTAAGCGGGCTCAGATATATATATTGATTTAAAGGCTATTTTCTCAGAATCTACTGAACAGATTTACACCAAACCTACAAAAGGCACTTCCTTGACCTAGGGACTACCTCTCTGCCAAATTTCTAGTAATTCTGTTCAGCCGTTCGGGCTGTAGCTCGTTCTAAAGGTCCTATGGAAAAATGCATGGGAAAAACGCGTTTTGGGACCCCCCTTTTATCTCAGCCCCCGCTTGACGAATCCCCCCGAGACTTTCAGGGTAGGAGCGGAGCGTAGCGCCCCACCTATTTTGAGAAATTCGCGAGGATTCATCGACCGGCGCCAAAGTTATTCAAAATAGAATGTTGCTGATTTCCTATGGAAAAGGGGTCCTAACTATAACTACCTACTGGCGACCGCCAGTAGGTAATATATATATATATATATATATATATATATATATATATATATATATATATATATATATATATTTCCACAAAAAAAACAGGTTTCAGGGAGGTTAAAGTTAGTTGAACATTTGAATCATATAAAACCAGACAAATTCGCCTGTTATAGTTAGATGAGCTAACTATAACTCGTGCGCCCGCAATGCACTGCTTATTGATGATACATATTACATCACTCATGACATGGTCAGTGACATCATTGATGACGTCACTGATGACATCTCAAATAATATCACTCATGACATCACTCATGACATCATCCAGTGAATGTGTGTTTCTATATATATGCCAAGGTGTATTCAAGAATGAATGCATTTACAAGGGCCTAAAGGAATTATTTTGTATGTATGTGACTGACTGTATAAGTGAGTGATTGAACGTGTCTTACTGAATGCAAGGGTTACTGACTAAACTGTGTAAAAGTCAGTATTAGTCTCTCCATTGGTGTGTAAGCAACTGCATGGGTTGCTGAATACCTACATGAGTGTGGATATAGGTTATTGATTTGTTGTGTGAGTATATGTATGGGTCCCTGAGTGTCTGTGTGGGTGGGTGGGTATATGAGTCTGTGCATAGATGTCTGAGTGGGTGATTCAGTGGTTGTATGGATTAAAAAGTGCATCTGGAAAGGGTTGTATGGGTGAGTTAGTGTGTCTATGGGTTGGTGAGTGAATAAATGTCTCAGTGGTATATCTGTGACTAACTACATATGTTTTAAGACACTATATGTGAGTGTTGGAGTATATAAATGAGTATACGTGAGACTAAGTTATTTCAAGAGTGGCTATATAAATAAGTGTCTGCTTCTATCAGTGATTCTATAAGACAGTAAATATGTGTTAGTATCTGTATAAATAAGTGATGTGGCATGTCTAAAAATAACGAAGTTGGTGTGTATAACTGTATACATGATTAAATGGGTATGTGATTCATTCTTTGTATTACTGACTAGGCGTGTGAGTAACTCTATGGATAAGTGGCAGCGTGTTACTGCATGTATAGATGTATGAGTGCATATTATAGTCCTCTATTGATGAGTAACTACATGTATAAGTGACTGGATGCGTGTGTAGACCTAGGAAATAGTGAGTGCTATGTAGTATATGGCATTCTTCTGTGTATGGTTTCAAATATATTAGTCAGCATTTTAGAATGCATGTATCAAAGTTTATATTAGAGCATCAGTATGTGCATCAGATTGTCACGTGGATGATGTCATGAGTGATGTCATGAGTGATGTAATTTGAGATGTCATGAGTGATGTCATCAGTGATGTCACTGACCATGTCATGAGTGATGTAATATGTGACATTATCAGCAGTGCATTGCGGGCGTGCGAGTTATAGTTAGCTCAACTAACTATAACAGGCGCATTTCTCTGGTTTTATATGAGTCAAATGTTCAACTAAATATAACGTCCCTGAAACCTATAGTTTTTTTTGTGAATTTCTAAGGTTTTTTAAATGCTAATTCCTAACTATAACGTCTGTAAAACCTATGGTTTTTCAGTGAATTTCGAACGTTTTTTAATTGGTAATTACATATTTTAATGTTAATAAAACCTATATTTTTTCTATTATATTTTTAGATATTTTGGAACTCTATTATGCTTCTTTTTTTTAATTTTAAAAATCATGTAATGTTTTATATCTTCCCCCAAAAATATGTATATATTTTTTTGGGGGGGAGAAAACTGCACTCCCATACCAGTAGCGTACCAAGCTCCATCACTACACAAATCCTATCCGCCATATTGCTAAACTCGTAAATGATGCGCATTGCGTATCCAAGGAGTTCGTGGCACCGCGTCCCGCGTAACATCATATACGCATGAAGTCACCCCAGGTACTACTTCGGTATCCAGCGGGTACGCAGTACCAAGCCACACTTTACGTCATGTACGTATGGTCTCGTGCCTGCTGCGCACGAGACCATACATACACGCTGCCAGGCCCTGTGTTATGTCACAGACGTATATTATCACGCAAGGTACGCCATTCCCTTTTTTTTGTCTCAAAAGTATATCTAAATAACTTTATACAGTATATGAGAGCATGCAAAAATCTAAATTATTAAAAAAATGTATATATTTCTAACTGTAATAAACATATATTATGATAAATATATTTTGTCAAAATTGCGTCAGGTGCGGCCTCCTTGCGTGGTCGGTGCGCGATTGCCATGTGACCTTTAAAAAAATAATTTGATTGGTTTATAACATTTCCTATTGTAACAGTTGTACGACCCCACCCATTTTACTCATTCTCTCCACAGTGTTTGATGAGAGACATCTCTTCTGCTTAGAAAGCTTTTTTGAAAAGTCTTTTCCTATATACACATATCTTATACTACACACAACATGCAATGATCATCTTGATCAATATTCATTCTCTGTACATTCGCCTTCCATGTGCAATTGCCATGCATCTCAAACGTTCCATCAACAAACAAATATGTGTTACACGATGCCCCTGGTGTGTGTGTCTGCACATTATTGTTCTGCCTTTCGGCCTGGGTATTGCTGGCTCTAAGGAGCATCATCAGCCACGGGCAGACTGCGTATCCTTGATCACATGCCATCTCATTTACGATAGTTTCCACCCTCCCGACACATGCTACACTAATCTAAATTGCACACTCTGCAAGGTCAAAACTACAAAACAAACACACATAAGTACACTTCCTGGCCAGGCAGGAACTGAACAACGCCCAAGTACCCGGAATAATTATTCACACCCCTACGCTGGCCTGACGTACGCAAGCCCAGCCCACTTTGCGTATGTATAAATAGGATAACCACGATGCCACACGTCCCTCTTCTTCCTCACTAGCTCAAATGATTTGCTGCATCCACCTCGCATATCACAATGCGCAATAAAAAAAAGAAATGGATCCACGAGGTGTACTCCATCCTGCCAATCAACACGGGCTCTAAATTGTGAGCCCTACTGCCCGTCGCCTACGAAAGGGATCCATGAGGTGTACACTCTCCTGCAATCAACTCTCCATCTGAATTGTGAGCACTGCTGCCTGTAGTGTTTGCTCACACAGCAATGACAGCAGGTAAGGAGAGCGGCCTGGGTGTACAGGGCCTCCAATTGAGCGTGCTGCGGCGAGAGGGGTGGGGTGCTTCATCCTAGCTGAACAGGTCCGAAAAAACGATATTGCCATGTGTTATGATGTGATCTTTGACCTCATTCAGTCACATCTCTGTCCTGCTGAACTGTACTGTAGGCCTGAGCCAGCACGGTGCTGCGGGAGGGATGGGATGCATCAGCCAGACTGCGCACATGCGAATAAGCGATATTGCCATGTATTATGATGTGATATTTGACCTCATTCAGTCACATCTCTGTCTCATTTTAAAGACCTGCTATACCATAAGGTAGGCCTGAACCTACGGGCAGCGCTGCCCTACAGACACCTTTTGAAGGTGGTTCTGCGGGAGGGGTGGGGTGCATCACCCTGAGTGCGCACATGCGAAAAAGCAATGTTGCTGTGCATAATGATGTGATCTCTGACCTTATTCAGTCACATCGGTCTAATTTTAAGGACCTGCTGGACCGTACTATAGGCCTGAGCCAGCGTGCAGTGCTGCCCTACAGACATGTGGCGTTGGCTTTTAGGACACTGAAGTGAGCTCCTTACTAAGTGTACATGCACACAGGCTCCCGCCACTGCATTCCACGCACACATTATGATTCTAGCTAGGGGTGGGCGGAATTGGCGGAAGGCACTTCCGCCAATTCTCGCAAGAATGCCCGCAATTTCCGCGATCACGCGATATTTCCGTGATCGCGGAAATTGGTGCTTCCGGCCTGCCGCTGCCGTTACAGTGACCATGTGTGTCTGTAACGTTGACACGGCGCCGACGTTCCTGGGGTCCCTCGAGTCAGCTGTACATCAGTGGGGGAAAGGGCGGAAGACGTTGCCCACCGCTGGTGTGTGGGGCGGGGCTTCCATGCAGTTCACATGCCTTCTGTTTATGGGCCAGAGACCGAGCAGAGCAGCAGATGAGGAGACTGAACCTCCTGGAGACTACGCGGGGATTGCGCTCGAGTCGGAATCACGGATCGGGTAAGTGACGACGACCTGGGGGAAAAGCACACCTGCCCAGCCTCGACCTAGCTCCCTAATGTTTTGTGCTGATAAAGCGTTACTGAATTTGAGCTTCCACTCGGGCCCCTGCTTTATTTATATCTGTAAGTGCTTCCTGTTGTGGTTGGCCAGGCAACAATTTCCGTTCCCTCCTGGAAATTGCGACAATTCGGCATTTCCGCGTTCCGGTCGGAACGCGGAAATGTCGAATTGTCGCAATTTCCGGGAGCGGAACGGAAATTGTCGCCCACCCCTAATTCTAGCATGCGCTCTGTTCCTTTGTATGTGAACGTTGGCAAACATATTAATATTTAACATTGTGTATTCTCGTGCACTCCAAATACTCTTTGAACCACAATTATCATTAACAGTTGGTAGATCGTACTTCAAAAACTAAGGATGCACTCAACTCCTATTTTCTATCAAGCTTGAAATAAACCTCCATTTACCTCCAGATGTTTCCACCATTAAATTATTTCTCCCTTTTCAGACATTCCATTGATTTCCACAAGAAGGTCAGAGCTGGAGCTGACTCCGCAATGATGCCCTGGCATTCTGACACCTTGCATCGTGGTATCAAGACACCGTCCCCGACCGGAGACCTGGTCTATCAGACAAACATACCCTGGACTAGGAGCTTGCACCAAACACGTCGTGGGACGCATCAGTGGTGGCAGGTGAGCAGTGAAGCCTTGGTGTGCAAGACCTACAATTGAGCACAGTGCAGGGGAAGGGGTTGAGGTACAGCACCCTGAGTGCACAGGTGCATGCAAGCGGTTTTGCAGTAGCAAATAATGTAGCACTATATTATCAAACAACGGCGATAACATTATCACCAATTTAGCGACTGGAAACTGTTGCTAAAGCGACGATAAGGGGTGGATAATATGCCCTTGTAAATTCCCATAGAAGCCCAGGTTCACAACAGAACCTGGGCTTCTAAGGGAATTCACAAGGGCATATTATCAGCCCCTTATCATCGCTTTTGCGGCAGTTTCCTGCCGCTATAGCGGCGATAATGTTATCGCCCTTCCTTCATAATATGGCCCATAATCTCTGGCCTAATGTATTTAATTTTAAGGACTTGCTGAACCACACTCTTTCTCGCAGACCCCAGCGTCCTAGACAAACGGGTGACGGAGGGTAAACACTAAGGGCTGGGTGCAATAGGCCAACGCTCTGTCTCCTCCTCCCTCTCTTCTTTTGACTCCCCCTCCCCTTCTCCCTTCCACCCACTCCCCCTCCCTTCCATTCTCAGTATGGTCCTTTCATTCAGAGTGACTACCTTTCTTTACCTCTTTCACACAGCACACATACTTATGTTTCATTTTTGTCTTGCAGGTTTCCTACGCTGCTTCCACTGGAGTCCATTCCACGTTTTGTTTATTATACTGTTCTATTAAAGTTACATTTCTATTTATTTCTGTTTTAATAAAGGTTACTTATTTTTCCAAATAAATAACTGAGTGTATAGGTCTTCTTTTTCTGACGACACTTGTCTATTGTTTATTGTGAAAATCATCTGTTTATAGGAGATTTTAACGACAACAATATTTAATATTAGAGTGCACCTACCAAACATAATCTAACTGACTATTAGACAAATGAAGCCTGGGTAATTGTACAACTGCAAGAGTTCTATGAGTGTATCACTTTATAACAACATAAGTACGGCCCGTTTGATTACAGAACCAATAAGGCACTGCCTAGGACCACCGAGGCTTCAGGGACTGCCGAGGCCCACCCTGCATATTTAAATAAAGACCCGGAGTGTGGCAATCCCCGGACTTCAGTTGGCCTTGTACCCCCGAACAATTAGTAAACAATACCCGGGAAGGTAGTGCTCCGCTAGGCTGCAAAACGTCTCTGTGCCCTTCCGCGCCTAATTTACATGTGACATTAAGATTCCCAGTCCTACAGAGAGCCCGCAATATAATAATTGGATTGGCCACAGAACATTACTCACCCACCAGGGGCCTCATTTAAAAGAACAGGTGAGACCCCGCTTTTTTTTTTTTGTTCTTTTCTCTCCATTTTTTACCATCCACATCCCCTCTATTACAGCGATACGAGATTTTCCTCCTCTTGCTTCAAGTAGTCGAACAAGTATTTGCTATCACAGGGTGGAAGCCATGCACCACCCTCTAATAGCAAACACAAATGTTCAGCGAATGCACACCTCGGGACATTGCAGGAGCTGCACCTGAGAGGTAGCCCTCCCTACTACCATGATGCATTTGTTAGTATAAACGCATACTAACACTACTTACACATGTGTAGTACAGCGACCAGAATGTAGTGCAGAAGCAGAGGAAGAGCAAAATATAAAAATATAAATCCTACCAGAAGTCGGATGACATAGTTCAATGAGCCGATGACCCTGGAATGAGTAGAAATAGCTACACGAACAAAACGGGTCTTCAGCACAACGCAAGCAATTTTGAAATATTTCTGAGTGGTGCCTTCTTTTTGCCTTCTCCCACTCATCGCCAAATTTATGTAGTGAAGAGGCAGACAGCAGTGAATCCAATAAGTAGATTTTTTACAAGAAAACAAGACACCTGAAACAACCACTAACAGGAGCAGACATCAAAGCAACCCTCTAATCCAGCACCGTGTACAAACTCCGCAAGGTTCCCCTCATGACAGCCCTACATTCTAACATTACATACTGAGGGCCATATTATCAAGGAACAGCGTTAAAATTATCGCCGCCTTAGCGGCAGGAAACTGCCGCTAAAACGGCGATAATGGGCTTGATAATATGCCGTAGAGAATTCCAATAGAAGCCCATGTTCTTGTGTTAACATGAGCTTCTATTTGAATTCTCTACGCGAAAGTGGCGATAATTTTAATGCCGTTCCTTGATAATATGCCCCTTAGATTCTAGTAGAATTACATACTAACATTCTACTATGACTTACAATGGAATACTACACAGAGCACATGACTTAACAGCAATGAGCTCATAGTTTCATCCACGAGTCTTGACACCGGTATGGGTAAGACTTTCGCTTCCCACTCCCTATATTGTATAAACGTAAACTAACACATCTTCCACAAGTATGCTACAGCGCCCAGAGCACATCACTTTACAGCAATGAGCTCACAATTTATTCTCACGGTTTAATCCCTGAGTCTTCACACCAGTAGGGATGAGTAGTTCGCTTCCCACTGCCTATATACTATAAACGCATACTAACACTACTTACACACTTATACTACAGCGGCTAGTATCCTACACCGCCCAGAGCCCATCACTTTACAGCAATCAGCTTGGTTACATCCCCAAGTCTTCACACTGGTAGGCGTAACTACTTCGCTTCCTGCTTCCGGTATACTATCAACACACAGTAGTGGTCAGTAGTTTGCTTCCCACTCCCTGTATGGTATAAATGCCAACTAACACTACTTGCCATACCTTAGAAATGCTAGTGTGGATCATAGAACATAGTTATGTTTTCTGGTGCAAGAGGTATGCATAACAGAGACGTATTGACTTAGACCTAGGTTTACAAAATGTGGGAATTAAATAGTTTGGACAGAGAGGATTGAAGTGGCACCAATTGTTGCCTTTGGTTAAAACCTGTTTGCATCTCCAACACCCTGACCTTATGATTGTGCACTGTGGTGGAAACGACCTAGGCAGATTGACTGGGGTAGATTTGGAAATGCTTATAAAGGACACCTTTGGACAATTGATGTTACATTTGCCTCAAACTGTCTTTGTATATTCCAATATATGCCAAACACAGAAGTGGAAATGGTCCAAACAATTTTGTCCTCAGAAAAATCTTGGAAAAAACATCAACAAAGCAGTATCTGCATACCTCAGAGACCACAAAATGGGGTCCATATACAACAAAAACATACGTTTTGATATGGCGGATATATACAGAAGTGATGGAGTACACTTCACAGATCAGGGAAACTGAGTTTTCCTGAATACCTTGAAGCTGTGCATCCGCACTGATATGTAGCAACAACTAATGAACACCAGGGCTCTTTTTACAGCCACCCTATAACTTACATCTTAGGCCCCCTATTTTGGGGCCATATAACGCCAACTCCTGCACCCTCCTCAAAATGTATTTTCTACACAGCTGTGGCGCAGTGGCCAGACCATCTCACTTTGCAGCACATACCTCTCGCTTTGATCCCCAGGTCTACTCACCCATAGGTGTGAGTAGTTTGCGCTCTACAAATACCATATTGATTTACCTTCGCACTCCCTATACAACACCACCTAAGCACCATACACAAGCTACAATGTTCTAAACAAAAGTTCATCCAAGTACCTATAACTACATGCTGACAATACTTGCACAGATGTGGCACAGCGGCCAGAGCACATGACTTCACAGCATATGACAAACAGTCTGGGTTCACGCTTTAATCCCCGACTCCGGCAGCAGCTCAGCTTAGCAACATGAGACTCTCGACAATACCTCACATATATTCCGTACCCCAGGACTTTCATACCAGTACGGGTCAGTAGTTCGTCCTGGTAGTTATAAACACATCCGGACACTACTTCCACAACTGTAGTGCAGCGGCCACTGCACATGACTTCACAGCATAAGACACACAATTTGGGCTCACGCTTTAATCCCCGAGTCCTGCACCAGCTCACCTTACCCGCATCAGACTCTACCCAATACCTCACTAAATTTCCATAGCCCACCACTTACACACCGGTAGGGGTAAATACTTCGCTTCGCACCCTCTCTAGAGCACACCCTAAACACCCCACAGAGGTTACAGTGCTCCTACCCTCCTATTTCCCACTTTTCCCCCCTTTTTCCCCCCTTTTTTTACCTTACTCGCTTCAACGGAATCACAAAATGACGGCCAACACTTCCTAGTTGCAACTGCTCGTACCGCTCTCAGCCAATAAGCAAAAAGCTCGTGCTCGTAACGCCTCAGCCAATCAGATGGCAGAATTCCCAAATTTCGATATCTGTAAATTTTGATTAGGCCTGGGTGGTAAATTCCGTTCCGTTCGCTGAATTTGCGGAATTTGCGTAATTTCGCGTTCCGCGGAGAACGCGAAATTGCTCAAAAGTCTGCTTTCCGCGATTTCGCGAAATTATTTGCTTGTTCGCGTTCTCAAAATGCGTGTTCGCGAGATATTTCTCCCCGAGCATGCAAACAGCAATTGTGAACAGGAAAAAAGCATCGCGAACAAGCAATTCCGCGTGTTCGCGGAATTTCTGCGTGTTCGCGGAGATTTTTTACCGTTTCGCGGAGATTTGCGTAGCGCAATTACGCAAATTCCGCCCACCCCTAATTTTGATATCTCTCAAAAACCACTGAACGAATAAACAAAAGTGTGCTTTCTAGACCAAGACCCTTCTCCCTGGCAAATTTGGGGTAATACTGTTCACCCGTTCGACCTGTAGCCTTGTCTAAAGTTTCCTACGGAAATGAACATGGAGAAAACATGATTTTCTCAGCCCCCCATGACGAATCACCCCAAACATTCAATATAGGAGCTGACCTCAACAAAGAATTTGTTTTGAAACTTTTACAAAGATTCGTCAATCTGCGCCTAAGTTATTGCGAATAGAATGTTGCCATTTTCCTATAGTAATTAGGTCCTAACTATAACTACCTACTGGCGTTTATATATAGATATATGTGTATATATATATATATATATATATATATATATACATATTCACTGAAAAAAAACAGAGGTTTCAGGCAACTGATGACGTCACATATTACATCACTCATGACATGGTCAGTGACATCACTGATGACATCACTGATGACATCTCAAATGACATAGGGCTTGTTTGCACATGTCACCTCAGGCCCCATACCCTCCTTTCCCCACTGTGTAAACTCGCCCTGTGGCCGTTTTAAGTTGGGACATTAAGTCCCCTTGAATCCTGAGGGTCCCTAGGGGCAAAATAGCCCACTAGGTATGTCCAGTAAGCGCCATTGCAGAGAGGTGTAAAAAGGGTCACTGCCTGAACCACCTCTCTGCAACGCAGAGCAGTGGCGCTTACTGGAAGCATCTGGTGGGCTAGTTGGCCCCCAGGGTCCCTCAGGATTGAAAGGGAATTATTTCCCCAACTTAAAATGCGCCACAGGGCATGTTTGCACACATCACCTCAGGTCCCGTCCCCTCCCTTCACCACTGTGTAAACGCGCCCTGTGGCCGTTCTAAGTTGAGAGATTAAGTCCCCTTGAATCCTAAGAGTCCCTAGGGTCAAACTAGCCCACTAGGTACCTCCAGTAAGCGCCACAGAGCTGCGTTGCATAGAGGTGTAAAAAGGGGCGTGGCCTCAGAACACCTGTCTGCAACGCAGCTCCCTGGCGCATACTGGAGATACCTGTTGGGCTAGTTGGCCCTCAGGGACCCTCAGTATTGAAGGGGAATTAATTCCCCAACTTACAACTGGCCAGGGGGCGCGTTTTCAGAGTGCTGCAAGAGGGGGCGTGGCCTCCAGCGTGATGCCTGTCTTTTATTTATTTTATTTGTTTAAGAAGGAAGGCTGTGTGGCCCCCTTTTTTTTCTAATTTATTGGCCCTGGGGACCCCTTCCCCAGGGCCTGCACCCTAAATATTTTTGTTGAAAAAAATTAATTTGGAAGGGGGCATGTGGCCCCCCTTCCAAGTCCTTAATCGGCCCGGGGACCCCAACCCCCGTGTCATGGCCTTTTTATTTTATTCTTTAGGAGGGGGCTGTGTTGCCCCCTCCTCAGGCAACTTATTGCCCCGGGGACACCATTCCCGGGGCTGGCCTTTGTTTTTTATTATTTTTTAAAAAAATATATATATAGAAACACCTAGGACATGCTGGACAAACCGTATGTACCTATCACCATGACGATTTGCGTGATATTCATTAAAAGGCGACTATGCATACAATGAATCCATGTGGAATGTATTAACACCGCTAGTGAAACTCTGACGTGTCTGAGGCCCTACCGTGCCTAATCCCACCGCCCCCACCGGTGAGTACTCTCCAAGTAGACACCCTTGTTGTTTATTTATACAAACATGGGTAGCTATTGACGGGCACATTTAATACACATGCACACCAAGCCATTCAAAGGGGATTCGACAAAAATTCGACCAAACAATGCAAGAAACCCCCCTCACAGTTCATAAAACACACAACCACCACCGGATGTGTAATACTTTTTATTTTACTCTCTGGAAAGGAGACAAACCTCACTTAAGAGTCACAGCGTGCTCCTGGCTGAGCCCAGTGCTGTGTTAAACCCACCAGTGCCCGCCGAGTGCCACACACCTCTGTGTTGTATTCCACCAGCTAGTGCGTATGCTATGACACTCTCTAGCCCATGTGCACTGTAACACCACCCCATGAATATGTCATGGCACACTTGCCTTCTCACGGGTTATATTGCCCCATCTAACGTGCCTTCCTTGATGCCTATGTTATAACGCACAGCGCTATGCCATAAATATTACACGCTGGGATCCATATCTTTGTCACAGTGCATATGCAACGTTACACTCCCCAGCACATATTTTATATTACATCTTTAGAGACTAGTTAGGTTACGCAACACTGCCCTGTGCATTTTACAGTCCAAGGCGCATATCGCATAGCACGCGCTAGTGCCTGTGCTATCTTGCGCTCTGCAATGAATCTGTCATTGCGCACAATGTATTGCATATTATATTTCATGCCCCGGATCATCATATATCACACTTTTTGGTGCATGGTTTATACCATATACTATATCTAGTGGTCATTTTCAATCGTGCTCTCAGGACTATGTTCTACATAACACTGCGTCCACCTACCCTTTTCACGGGCATTACATTTTCCGATGGGGGGTGGAGGGTCAGGGGGTGTTTCTGCCAAGTGAGCCCAGAGTCACAGTCACAAACGTCCTCTTCTTCCTGAATAAAAGTGAGCTTATGCTGCATACTTGCTCATATTTTAAGTAGTTCGCACAGACACACATTTTAAAAACAATAAATGTCCTAATACCCACCTTCTCTGAACAGTTAACTTGCTGCCCCATCCACCTCCTCCCTATCTTCTGTTGTCTGAATCCATGGACTAGCCTTCTCCCCCCTGCCATGCATGGTCTGATGTTCTGCCACTGCCCTCCATTTAGCAGGATGTACCAGTCCACTCCTCCTGCCCTCCATTGCCCAATTCTATGGCCCATCATTGACCTCCTGCTTAGCCTCTGTGCTTAGCTTGCTGCCCTTATTCTCCTTCCCTCAGCCCTCCGATGGCTTTGTGCATGCCCCTGCTCCATCCTTTTTACCCACCATGTTCCATGGACCTGCCACTCCTATCCACACTGAGTGTTCTGTTGAGCTGCCACTCCCCTCCCACCTGCCTAGCATTGTCAGTTGACTGTAACCTGTCCCTGCCACCTCAACCATGCCTGTCCACATGACATGCCCCTATCCCCTTCCTCCTGTCCTCCATGGTCCACTTTACTGCCACACCCTTCTGCCCTCCCTGGTATGTTGTGCTGCAACTGCTCCTCCTGCCTGCCCCACACGGTCTATTGTGAGGCCCCTTCCCCTGAACTCTCTTGTCTGTGCCCAGGTCCTGACCCTCCCTTCTATCCTCCATGGTCCTTTGTGCGTGCCCCTGCACCCTCCTTCTTGCCCATCATAGCCATGGTGCTGCCACTAACCCTCCTGCTTGCCATGCATGCTCTACTGTGCTGCAATGGCCCCTCCCACCTTCCCTGTTTGGTCTGCTAGCTGCCCCGGACCTCCTCCCACCTTCCCTCCATGGTCTGTGTGTATGGCATCATAGTCTCACTGTTGCTCTCTATGGTGTGTCTTGTTTCTAGTGCCCATCCTGCCTGACCTCCATGGCCATCTTGCTGCTCCTGCCCTGCCCCCTTGCCCCCACCCCTCTGTTTCCATGTGCAGACCCCTATTCCCCCCTCCTGGCTTATCTGTTCCATTGTAATACCCCTGATCCGTCCCTCCTGCCCTTTATGGTCTGTTATGCTGCAGCTTTCTCTCCTGACTGTCCATTATGGTCAGCTAGCTAACATTGCCTCTTTCCCCTCTGTTCTCTGTTGTCCATGTACATGGTCCTGTCCCCACCCTATTGCTTTCTATGGATTGTTGTGCAGTAGTCCCGTCCCGCATGCCCTGTGTGGTGTATTGTGCTGCTGCAAACCCTGATGCCTGCCCTGGAGGGTCAGTGTGGTGCACCTCTCCATGTCCCTCTTGTCCTCTGTTATCCGAGTCCATGTCCCTATCCCAGTTCCTCCTGCCTACCATGATCCAATGTACCATACTTGCGAACATTTTGAACTTGGTAAGAGGGAGATTTTGAAAAACACCTGGGGTATTGGTTGTCCCCTTTGAGTTACATTGAAAAAGAGGAGATTGTAGACAGGAGACAGATCAAATAAAGCCCATTTGAGCTTAAAAACATTGGACGTTTCCTGGCTGAAACGGGTCTGTTGTCATGTATGGTTGTGCTACCACTGCCTCTTCCTTCTGCCCCCAATGGTCTATTATATTGCCACAGCATCTCTTGCCAGTCCTGTAGTGTTGGTTTGTTGCCCCTGCCCCCCTTTCCACTGCCCTCCATAGTCTGTTGTGCTGTCACTGCCCTTCCTGCCTGCCCAGTGTGGTCAAATTGTTGCCTCTGCACTCTCCTACCTGCCTTCAATTTTCAGAGTCCGTGCCCCTGGCCTCTGCCTCTCAACAGTATCCCAATGAACAACTAGATTGCTAACATTCTATATTTATTACAAAAGTGTGGCATGCCTTACTTCATCTTGATGTAATCAAAACTGTAATACCTAGAGCATTTCCTTTAGAAATTACATATATGAGAGGGTCTTATTTGCATCAAAATTATGGTTAGTGCTCTAAAAAACTAAAATGAGGACATATTTTCTGAGTTTTCAAATAGCGTCAAAGAACTTTTAAATTATTTGTAATCTTTATGTTTTTTTTATCCAGTTGACTACTTGATTAAATGTTGCACTTAGGGGAGAGGATGTGGTGTTACTTCCAGAGCTGCAAACTTTGCAACTGGGGAACCAGGTTGGAGTTTCTGCTTCAGCTCAACATTCTGTGATCCTGGTCAAATCACATAATCTCCCCATGTCTACAACCAAAATGATCTTGTGTGATGTAACCAATGCTCATGTAAAACACTCCAATACCTGACAAGTCTGCAATATATAAAACTGCAAATACACAAAAAATAAGTATTTTGCACACTTCTGTCATTGGGCTACATGTGGGCTACATCTGGGTTATATTTGTGCTGCATGTGGGCTCTTTTGTCTCGGGTGGCCATCTTGGGAAATTTATTTGTTATAAAGTTTCCTAATTTCCTCATTTACTGAAGTCTCCTCAGTAGGAAATGCTTTCAGTTTTTTACTTTGATTCCATCAAGAAGGTATTCAGATATGTCACATATTTGCCATAAATTCTGAATGTTAGCACTCTAGTAGCTCATTAGATCACTGTAGTAAAGCTACTGCTCACCACGGAAGTCTGCTGCTGGTATTAAAAGTGCATGTTTCAGTCTGCATGTCAGAATTCTTTTATGAAATAGAAGAGGATTTGAGAAGTCACTCAAAATGTACCCTAATTTTTCTTTCTTCAGCACTAATCATAATTTCTATGGCAAAATGAACCCCCTCATTGTGTTCCTTTTTAAATTAAATGTTTTAAGTGTTACCAGTTTATTCCAATCAAGATGGCTTCAGGTGTGCCATACTTTTGTCATAGGCAAGACAAGCTTGGGTTTTGACTCAAAGAGCAGCAAGGCCAAGTCAAAGTAATCAAAAATAGAACAAAGGAGGTGCCAATGCTGCACTACATTTTCAGACAAATTTAAACAAATGAACTGACTTAAACAAATCCATTTTGTCCATTTTATGGTTGATTTTAATCAAAAATATTTTATGCAATTTTTCTTATTATTTTGCACGGTTGTACTTAGAATGATTCAATAATATACACAAAAGATCAAAGGAAACACATACAAAAATACATTTCAAATATTTACATTACATAAACACGTAAAATGTCCACACAACTAGCATACCTCAAGCAATCAGACAATAGACAACATTCAATTGGTAATTTACATTTATATACAAAAAGCAAAACATCAATGAATATCACTTGTACTGTTAGAAAAACCTATTTTAAAGAGTTTTTTTAAAGTTGAAGGCGAAGACAAGTCAGAGATAGGTCTACGCGTTTCGAATCCCTTCACCGGGGATTCTCATCAGGACCAAAGCTTTCTGGGGAACAAAAACATATACAGAACTGAATTAGACCATTGGCCCTTCCAGTGGGAGTTTATTTGAAAGAAGGTTGCTAATTTTCAATTCGGAGTCTTACCTACACATTGCGGTAGCACACCCATGAGTTAAAGTGGATGGTGGTTAGCCTTTCGAAAGAACGCATCGATAGGCGGCAAAATAGAGAAAACAGAGAAAACAGTGTTTTAGAGTAGGAAAAAAGGCAGAAAGAACAGCCTACGTCTACCCTAATGGCTGATGGCTAATGTGATGGCTGATTCGTGGGACAAACGTACAGGTAGTTGTCTGAGGTCTCTCATATAAACGTCCTGTAAGTTTGTCCCACGAATCAGCCATCACATTAGCCATCAGCCATTAGGGTAGACGTAGGCTGTTCTTTAACTCGTGGGTGTGCTACCGCAATGTGTAGGTAAGACTCCGAATTGAAAATTAGCAACCTTCTTTCAAATAAACTCCCACTGGAAGGGCCAATGGTCTAATTCAGTTCTGTATATGTTTTTGTTCCCCAGAAAGCTTTGGTCCTGATGAGAATCCCCGGTGAAGGGATTCGAAACGCGTAGACCTATCTCTGACTTGTCTTCGCCTTCAACTTTAAAAAAACTCTTTAAAATAGGTTTTTCTAACAGTACAAGTGATATTCATTGATGTTTTGCTTTTTGTATATAAATGTAAATTACCAATTGAATGTTGTCTATTGTCTGATTGCTTGAGGTATGCTAGTTGTGTGGACATTTTACGTGTTTATGTAATGTAAATATTTGAAATGTATTTTTGTATGTGTTTCCTTTGATCTTTTGTGTATATTATTGAATCATTCTAAGTACAACCGTGCAAAATAATAAGAAAAATTGCATAAAATATTTTTGATTAAAATCAACCATAAAATGGACAAAATGGATTTGTTTAAGTCAGTTCATTTGTTTAAATTTGTCTGAAAATGTAGTGCAGCATTGTCACCTCCTTTGTTCTATTTTTGATTACTTTGACTTGGCCTTGCTGCTCTTTGAGTCAAAACCCAAGCTTGTCTTGCTAGTTGTCTGGCGGGTGCATACCCGCGAGGTTTTTTGGACACTTATTGAGTCTCACTGGTTGTGAAGGTTGTTTCACATATGAGTAGTAGCAATCGATTGCAGGATTTATAGTTCACGGTGTGTCTCGGTTGAGACGGTTCTAACAGGTGTTTCTAAGTCTTTGTTTGTGTTTACTTGGTTTCGGCATTTTACCTTTATAGATTTTTTCTTTTCACTCTATCATGTCCGCTAGTGACACATTTGCATATAGTGAGGAACATATACAGAAACTGATCAATGACCCCCCATCATTCTCTTCAGCTGCATTAAGTACAACAGCCAAAATCAATAACGAATCTGACAAACTTATCAGATTAAAGAAAAAACAAATTAGGACAGACCTACACGGGCATTTTCTAATTGAACACCTGCGAGCTGGAACTATCCCAGGTGGCCTTCAAATACGGAACGTTCCGGTTATTTTTACAGAGGACCCTATTTATAAAAAAGGCTACAGTCAGATCGAAACAAAATGTAGCAGAGATCTAATGGTGCTAACTGTGGAAACAGCACAAAGACTCTCAAAACAGCAGTTAGAGGAAATTGGTATCCTTGAGAACGAAATAAAATCCAATCAACTAATTACGGACGCAAAGGCACTGCTTGAGAAGGTTGATAAGGATATTCTGGAGTTCAAGGATTTCACAATCAACCAAAAGAGCACCCAGTTTGAGAAAGATAGGAAGTCTTTTTCATTGGAAAAAGTTTATCCATACCTCCAATTGGATTTTTACACCAGACCAGAATCACGTAGATTCTTATCGGACTTTCAAGGGAGATCGAGGAAAAAATTTATCACCTTTTCTGACACCACGTCATCTTCAAGTGGAAGTGATACGGATAATTTCAATACATGTGGCAATTCTAATAGGCGCGGCAACTTTCAACAGAATTACCAATCAAATTTCCAACAACCGTCTTTTTTAGGACGGGGCCGCCAAAAACAACGAGGCAGAGCAAGATTTACCAATCAGCCATGGGAAATGTCCACGAGACGCCAAAATTACAAGAATTAAGCACACAAGTGGCTCTGCCCTGGCGGGAACCACAGATACAGAACAGCTCACCGATTTTCAATCTTTCAGACAAAACACTGACACAGGATGAACTGGGAGTATTGGAAAAAGGTCTATCATTTGTGCCATCCAAAGCAACAAATTTCGTCCAACTGAAGACGGAATTTATTGAATTTTGTCGCAAGATACGTCTAATCACGTTCTTTTCGGATAACCCTGCCGAACAGAACAGTGAAACAACAGGCCTGAGGAAAAAATCTACTTTCTGCCCCCCGTCAGCTAAAACACCTAAGGAGGTTATCCTTTTTGAGAAAGTTGTGTTATCAGCTATCAACGAAGCAGAATATAAAAGGAAGAGATTCGTTAAATCCAACATAACGAAAGCGCAAAAAGAAGCGCTGGCCGCACTTAAGAACGACCAGTCCATAGTAATCAAACAAGCCGATAAAGGTGGTTCAATTGTCATCTGGGCCACCGAACGGTATACCATGGAAGTAATGAGACAACTCTCCAATGTACATTGTTATCGGAAACTCACAAAGGACCCCACCGTTGAAATGCAAGGCAAACTTTTTAACATTCTACAAAAAGGTTTTGATCAAGGATTCCTTGGAAAAAAGGAATACGATTTTTTAAGGAATAAAAATCCAAGGATACCAATCTTTTATGTACTTCCAAAAGTTCATAAGGATCAGAAGAGTCCCCCAGGACGCCCGATAGTCTCGGGGTGCGAATCGCTAAATGAGTCAATATCCAAATTCGTTGACTTTTTTCTCAAACCTTTTATGAAGGACGTTAAATCATATATACAAGACACCACAGATTTTTTGGCCAAACTTAACGCTATGGTCTTTGAAGAAAATGTCCATCTCCTTGCAACATTGGATGTCACTTCACTCTATACGGAGATCCCACAAGATGAGGGTCTGGCAGTCCTGGAGTCATTCCTCAACAGTAGACCTAAACCTGAAAAGGTCCCGACGAATTTCATTATGGAACTAGCCACATTTGCCCTTAAGAACAACTACTTTTGTTTCAAAGATCATTTTTTTCTACAAACCAAAGGTGTTGCGATGGGGTGTCCTTTTGCCCCAGAGCTGGCAGTTTTGTTCATGTCTAAGTATGAGGATCAATTAGTCTACAACAACAACCCTTTTACAATCTACATTACGAACTGGGTCCGATACATCGACGATGTGTTTCTAACATGGACTGGTGATGAAATGCAACTCCATGAGTTTGTCAATTGGTTAAACAATAGAACATTTGACATAAAATTCAGCTTGAACTTTTCCAAATATAAGATCCCTTTTCTAGACGTGGAAATTTACCCCAGCAACGGCAGTCTAGTAACTACACTTTACAAGAAGAAAACGGACAGGAACAAAGCTTTACACTACTCAAGCAATCACCCACGCAGCCTAAAAGATAACCTGCCGTACGGCCAATTCTTGCGAATTCGCCGAAATTGTAGCTTCAAAGATGAATACCTACACCATGCCGAAAATTTAAAGAACAACTTACTCCAGAGAGGATACCCCAAAAAACTTTTAAAGAAAGCAATCAAACGTGCTTGGTGGACCCCACGCGAAGCACTTCTGGAGAGAAAGGTCAAATCCAAAACCAACAGGATTGTATGGGTATCAACCTATGGCCCAACGTCTAACTGGCTCAAAAAGACCATCTCTCAAAGTTGGCATTTGATCAAAGATCTTGATGTGTCACTCAAAGAGACCCCGCTATTTGCTTTTAAAAAAGATAAGAGCATAGCCAACCAGCTAGTCCGAGCTGCACTGCCAAAAACCAAAAGTCAGGATCTAAGAAGTCTTCTGAATTTGCCTCCAATACAAGGACATCATAAATGTGGGACATGTGTCTGTTGCGATTCCACAATCGAAGGGAATTTCTTTAGCCACAAGGGGGTCCACTGGAAACATGATTCCTTCTCAAACTGCAAAACAAAGTTTGTGGTTTACGGAATATTGTGCCCATGCGACAAACTGTATATTGGGAAAACAAACCAGGAGATAAGGACAAGGATACAACAACACAAATCAAGGATACGCAAGAACGTGCCTAATGCCCCGTTGGTGAACCATTGGCTTAACAAAAATCACACTGAAAGAGACGTAAGATGGACTGTAATCTCAAAAGTCACACAGGATGACCGAGGTGGCGACCTTGACGCCAAATTAGTGAAGAGAGAAGCGATGCTCATCATCAAGTTTAATACATCAGTGGCTGGTCTGAATGAGCTATCCGAGATTTTTAATCTGTATCAATACCATCGGCAACCTTTCTCTCCAATCAGCCAGGTATGGCCGTCACCAACTAGTTTCTCATCTCGAAACACGCCCCTTTTACCTATGGACCGATACTATCCATTAGCAGCACAGCTACGTTCCATACACGGCCGCATCTGTATTAATTGATACAACCCTTGTCCGCTGGATCAGAACGCCATTCACTGTGCTGCAATTACGAATAATTAGGTAAACGCTATCGCGCAATGAAAAGACCGGAACATCCACTTGCCTTCGCTTGAATTCACTTCCACCATCTGCCCTCCAAAAAGTGTGGCAATATGTTTTTCGTTATTGTCATAAGAAAAAATTGCGGCCGAACTACAAGTCCCATAACCCCCTGAAGCACTGACTTGTGATTTGTTATCGTCCAAGAACTACAAAATGGCGATTGTTGCAGTGCTCAAACACCGGTCCTCGTGCACGGTATAGCTGGGATCCAAGGGCGCTTTCAAAGAAGAAGAATAAAAAGGTATTTCGTCCTCGCAGGAGGCTGTGAGCGTGCGTTCGAGTTTCTGACCCAACATTTCGGAATATAATTGCCCACTGAATATGTTTCTGCTTTTGATGCAGTTTTCGGCCGAATAAACACCGACTCGTTGCTTTCGACTGCCCCAAGACAGAACCAGCCGTTTTGCGCCCAGGCCGAGTGAGGAACCACGGACGTTTATATGAGAGACCTCAGACAACTACCTGAAAGTTTGTCCCACGAATCAGCCATCACATTAGCCATCAGCCATTAGGGTAGACGTAGGCTGTTCTTTCTGCCTTTTTTCCTACTCTAAAACACTGTTTTCTCTGTTTACTCTATTTTGCCGCCTATAGATGCGTTCTTTCGAAAGGCTAACCACCATCCACTTTAACTCATGGGTGTGCTACCGCAATGTGTAGGTAAGACTCCGAATTGAAAATTAGCAACCTTCTTTCAAATAAACTCCCACTGGAAGGGCCAATGGTCTAATTCAGTTCTGTATATGTTTTTGTTCCCCAGAAAGCTTTGGTCCTGATGAGAATCCCCGGTGAAGGGATTCGAAACGCGTAGACCTATCTCTGACTTGTCTTCGCCTTCAACTTTAAAAAAACTCTTTAAAATAGGTTTTTCTAACAGTACAAGTGATATTCATTGATGTTTTGCTTTTTGTATATAAATGTAAATTACCAATTGAATGTTGTCTATTGCCTGATTGCTTGAGGTATGCTAGTTGTGTGGACATTTTACGTGTTTATGTAATGTAAATATTTGAAATGTATTTTTGTATGTGTTTCCTTTGATCTTTTGTGTATATTATTGAATCATTCTAAGTACAACCGTGCAAAATAATAAGAAAAATTGCATAAAATATTTTTGATTAAAATCAACCATAAAATGGACAAAATGGATTTGTTTAAGTCAGTTCATTTGTTTAAATTTGTCTGAAAATGTAGTGCAGCATTGGCACCTCCTTTGTTCTATTTTTGGATACTTTTGTCATAAGTAAGACAGTAGGCCCTCTATTTGTTCTTAAGAACACTCTGGGACATTCTGTCATTTGGCTATACTTGGGCTACATCTGGGTGATATTTGGGCTACATTTGGGCTCTTTTGTCTCAGGTGGCCATCTTGGGAGATTTATTTGTTATGAAGTTTCCTAATTTCCTCATTTACTGCAGTCTCCTCAGTAGGAAATACTTTCAGTTTTTTACTTTGGTTCCATCAAGAAGGCATTCAGATGTGTCACACATTTGCCATACATTCTGAATGTTAGCACTCTAGTTGCTCATTAGATCACTGTAGTAAAGCTACTGCTCACCAGGGAAGTCTGCAGCTGGTATTCAAAGTGCATGTTTCAGTCTGCATACCAGAATTTTTTTTATGAAACAGAAGAGGATTTGAGAAGTCAAAATGTGCCCTAATTTTTCTTTCTGCAGCACTAATCATAATTTCTACGGCAAAATGAACCCCCTCATGTTGTTCCTTTTTAAATTAAATGTTTTAAGTGTTACCACTTTATTCCAATAAAGATGGCTTCAGGTGTGCCATACTTTTGCCATAAGTAAGACAGTAAGCGCTCTAGTTGTTCTTAAGAACACTCTGGGACATTCTGTCATTGGGCTATACTTGGGCTACATCTGGGTGATATTTGGGCTAAATTTGGGCTCTTTTGTCTCTGGTGGCCATTTTGGGAGATTTATTTGTTATGAAGTTTCCTAATTTCCTCATTTACTACAGTCTCCTCAGTAGGAAATACTTTCAGTTTTTTACTTTGATTCCATCAAGAAGGCATTCAGATGTGTCACACATTTGCCATAAATTCAGAATGTTAGCACTGTAGTTGCTTATTAGATCACTGTAGTAAAGCTACTGCTCACCAGGGAAGTCTGCTGCTGGTATTGAAAGTGCATGTTTCAGTCTGCATGTCAGAATGTTTTAATGAAATAGAAGAGGATTTGAGAAGTCACTCAAATTGTGCCCTAATTTTTCTTTCTGCAGCACTAATCATACTTTCTATGGCAAAATGAACCCCCTCATTTTGTTCCTTTTTAAATTAAATGTTTTAAGAGTTACCACTTTATTCCAATCAAGATGGCTTCAGGTGTGCAATACGTTTGTCATAAGTAGGACTGTTAGCGCTCTAGTTGTGCTTTAGAACACTCTGGGAAGCTGCAGTAGAACACAAAGGAATCAACTGACAGTCTCTGCCCTTGTTGGATGTACATGTTTTACTAAGAATGTCAGACTTCATTCTCACATGACTGAGAAAGAAAATGTGAATTTATAGAAAATATGCTCTCAGTTTAGCTTATAGATCACCTTCGAAACCTGTGTGGGAAAAGCATGAGAAAATAGATTTCTCTCAAATACGATTCATGATATCCCAGCAGAAGGCTTTTTCACATGGTAAAATCACCTTAGAACACACCACAATTTCTAAAATGAGTATGGTACCATCAACAAATGATTTATAATGTAACTAAAGTCTTAAAACCTTCTATTAACTGCAATGCTTTTTAATGAGGTGCTATCATGTATATTGGTCCGAAGATGGCTGCCAACACTTCTTGGATGAAGTACTGACAGCCAATCAGATCTCACAATGAGATGTGTGGTTAGGCTCCGCCCAGATATATCTATCTTTGTAACTCTAATTTTCTCAGGAACTTCTGAACGGATTTACAACATTTTAGCAAAAGGCACGAGTCTGAACTGAGGACTACCTCTTAACCAAATTTGGTGTAATTCCGTTTAGCAGTTCGGGCTGTAACTGCGTCAACATGTCCTATGAGAAAATGCATGGGGAAAACGCATTTTGGGACCCACCTATTTTCTCGCCCCCCTCTTGACGAATCACCGTATAGGAGCGGATCGGAGCTGGCCAAAAGTTTGGAAAATTTTGCGAAGATTCGTCAATCAGCGCCAACGTTATTCCAAATAGAATGTTTTGGATTTCCTATGGAAAATAGATCCTAACTATAACTACCTACTGGCGACTGCCATATATATATTATACTTCACTTGTGGCGGCTTTCAAAGAGCTTATTATTGTGCACTGTAGCTATTTATATGGAATGGTTTGTCTCAGAAACGTTTCCTTGCCCACTATAGTGATGGAAATATTTTAGAAGTACATCTACAGGCCAAATGGAGGTGTTATTACTTGCGATTATGATAAAGAGTTGGGAGGGGAACGGCCAGCAGGACTCGCAGTCCCAGCAACCCATGGGGCCGCCAGTGACACTCCTGTTTTCACACCCGGAGGCGCGTTAAAGCCAGTGGCGGGCTCCCGCAGCGCGGCAAGACCGAAACACCAATCCGAACGCCGTGAGGGGAACGTCCAGCAGGACTCGCAGTCCCAGTAACCAGTGGGGCCGCCATTGACGCTCCTGTTTTCTCACCTGGCGGTGCATTAAAGCCAGTGGCGGGCTCCTGCATCGGGAAACACACGCGGGCGTACCCGCGCCATGCCTGGGCAAAGCCCGGCCCAATGGTGGGTCCATCTGCACCCGTCTGAATTTAGAACTTGAGGTGGGTGCCTATACACTGTAACTGTCCTATTTTCTGTTCAAAGTCAGGCAGGCAACTTCTGCTCCTTCCTCTCCTTCCTTTCTTCATGGGAGTCCCGTGCTGCGTGCAGCTTTTTTAGCTTCCTTGAACATTTCTCTACAACTAAGGTTATCAACAAGGGAGACCACGCTCTCGTCAACTAGCCAAAATGGGGAAACATACCTGCACAGGGAAAAAACAAACACTAACCTTGCAATCGCCAACAAGCCACCAGCCTACCTCTATCGACAAGATGCTCCAGAGGGCTATAGGGGCAGTATTAACCAAAATAGAACTGACCAAAAGACGGCTATCGATAACACCGGACTTAGCTCCTCCCCTTACTAGACCTGATATACAATCTGCCCCACTAACTGTAGATTTTGACCCCTCTAGGACCCAGTCCAGGATACGTGTTTTGGTACCCGACACACCTACCTCGGACTTGCACACTAAGGATTCCTCTCCTGGTTCGGGGAAGAGATGGAACGCAAAAGCTGCCATGAAGGTTGGGAGAAACCGGAAGAAGGGTGCTATGGAACTTGTAGAGAATGGTGACTTGGGGAAGGGAGGGATGGGTGGTCGTGTGAACAAAGGTACAGAAAAGCCATCCTGGGTATCAAATTTGGTAATGGATCTGCAGTTGAAAATAAGAGAAATTATCAAGGAGGAGTTGAACATCTTGACTTCCTGGGTAGACAAACTTACAACTCTGTTAGAAACTTATGGAGGCAAGATAGATGTAAACTTAAGGGTGGATGAACCCCCCCCTGCAGCGAGTGCCCTAAACCCATCCCATCTACGGCAAAGTAGACCACCCCCGGAAATTAACCAGAGCCTTCCCCCGCAAATCCAGAGTAACAAGAGGGATGCAACCAACCATGCAATTTTTCCTAATAAGCCAAGAGATGTTACTAGTATACAAAGTCAGGAGCCCAGACAGAGTTGGGAGACTGGTAAGAAGCAAAGACCCTGCCCAGAAACGCCTTTAGTTGAAGCCAATGTGCAGCATTTGGGGCCAAAGTATAGAGCAAAGGATGAACTAGACACACGAACAGAAGTAGCAGAGGGAAGATCACCCCTACCATGTATTAATCTCCCCCCGGATTCAACACCATATGTGATGATTTTAACTAGAATACCAGAACTTAACAGGGGGCAAAGGGAATCGCATTATGAATTAAAAAATACATTTATTTTTGGCTGTCTAAACAACTCCAATTCTTGTACAAGGATGCAGGTGAAATCTAATTTACATGATGGGTGGATTGGGTGGGCCAGAGGCCGAAAGACATTTCTGGCGACATCATTGTTATCAATTTTAGAAATCTCCATTGAATCACTCCCTTAGGGCATGTAATGGGCGCACAAAATCTGATTCCCCGGCGAATCATATTTACACAATATGATAGTGACCACAATGCCTTGATTCTTGAGATGGTACCGCCGTGCCCAGGGATGTACATAAAGGTCAACCTCCCAGCCGTAGGTTAACTTTAACTAGTTGCAGGAGGAGAGTTAAATGGGGGGCATTTTGCAAATCTCAGGAAAAGCTAACCTACATCGACCAAACTGTCATCCCATATCTTGAGTCTGCAAATCAACTTAGTGGAAATGTTGATTTCCCCACTGCCTTGCTTGAAATCGCGAACAACCACCAAGGTCAAGTATCTGATTTGGCAAATATTTTATACCCCAACACAGGATCTAGGGAAAAGGAGTCTCCGGGTCACCCTTGGTACAATAGCGATTGCCGTAAGGCTAAGCAAGCCTTAGTCCTAGTGAAGTACTGGGTATTTTAGACCCAGCGGTGCAGGGGCACACACCCTATGACTTCTGGGTTTCACCCTGTTCCGGACCTACAGAAACACAGAGTCTTCTGGGTGAAGTCAAAGAATCGTTTATTGGCTGCAGACCAATGACAGGTATCCTAGAAGTACAACAGCGTGTATGTTCTCAGGAGACTGCTGAAAATCATGGAAACGGACTTCATCTTAAATAGGCCTTTTTCGGCCTCAAGCATACATTCCTGGGTTTTATGATACGGCAATATACAAGGATATGTTACAAAGAAAAGGCAGAGTCATGATGACCATCCCACATTCCAGTTCGGCCAGCTCACAATGATTTACACAGTAAGGTTCAGATCCCACATTAGATGTAAGCAGACCCCCCAATAAACATGAGCATCTCCTGTTTTGGGAAACAAGTCATAAAGCAGGAACAAGCAGGTGTGGAAGAGATTAGCCGGAGGTTGAGGGTAGAATGAAAGGGTTTTATGATGGGTCAAGCCCTGATGCTAATCACAGGTGGATGGAGGAAGGGGAGCTCGTGAGACCGGTTTGACCCGGGGCAGCAGAGCCAGCTGCCCAGGTCACAGAGAAGTCACGGGAAAGCACATGTACTGTGAGGCCCGTATTTGCTCCATTATAGCCTATGTGAGGGCAAAGACAAGATGGCCACTGCTTCCAAAATGGAACCCGCGTAGAGGAGCAGAATAACGTGTACACAGTGCATTCATAGCTAGAACGATAAGTAAAGCACTTGTACATGCCGCATTTACCATTTGCGGTTCGCTAATACAGAGATAGACAGGGGTAGGGCCCTGTCCCCTACGCGGTGGCAGAGATTAAAGTACGACAGACCCTCCTTTTGCCCTTACATAGGCAATCACTATACTCATCTTAATCCGAGTCTAGGTCAATGTTCGCAAAGTCATGGAGATGTTGCTGTAGCATCATCCTATTACTTAGCTCGTCCCTCGATACAGGCTTCTTTACACATAAGGTAGCACAGAGGCCACACATCGCAGGAGCACACTGTATGCACAGACAGAACAGGAAAAGAATGGCTAAGATCATTCCAATGACCATCAGAACTTTCCAACCCCAGGCAGATATCAGTTCCCAGAACCATCCCATCAGTGACCAATCTCCCTTATCCACGTGTATGGATTCAGATATTTTATGGAGTTTGGAGATGGCTTGATACACCGTTGGAGCGTTATCTGGTATGAAAATGCAGCAACTGGATTGGATAACCTTGCATACCCCACCACGGTCTGCAAGAATAACGTCTAGAACCATGCGGTTCTGCAAAGTCATAAGGCGATCCGCTTGGAGCTCAGCTGTCAGATTACTAAGGGCACCAGCCGTTACATTTATAGTGGATTCAACCACACGTGTCAGCTGTCTCAGGTTCCTACTATTGACCATAGGTCCCCAAAACGGCAGGAAACCCAAGAAGAAGTCTCCTGCTTCCTGACCGGCAGTGTCCTCCTTACTTATCACACCTCTCACAACTCTCGTCTTGTGATAATCAGAGGCGGCAGTGAAGGTCGGCGGTAGCAGATTCGCAATATAACATGTGCCCGAGAAATCAGGGGGCAACCATGTATATGCTCGGTCATTACAGATGAAATATGTGCCCTTGGCAGCTAGAAACGCAGGGGAAAACTGTGACGGGAAAGTGTACGTTTCAGTACGGTCACTTCTTCCCAGTTGAGCCCTAGGGTTCTGACCATTACCCTGTAAGCAGAACCGACCCATGTGGGGTACGACCCAGATTGGAGATGAGATTTGTCGCTGTCTTTCACCCAGACTAATACTATACCCCGTCGCGTTCCATCCTACATAAGGTCTCAGCTCTTCTTTGGGAATGGACGAGTATGCGTCGATATCTCTACTCATATCGGCAACTCCTTTCATCAGAGCCTTATTATTGGTGATAGGTCTGATGGAACGCGGTTGGCGAGGGGAGTACGTATCTAGAGCATAGAGAAACATGGTCTGGAATGCCCATGACGATCCATTTGAACTATACGGCAGCACCAGGTAGGGAATACCCTTGTTAATGGTATGTGGCATTAACCCACAGACCCAGCAATTGGTCGTATTCATTACCAGTTGGTGCAGGTGCAGGAGTTGGATAAACGAGTTATTTACAAACTCCGATCGTCTGGTCTGTTCGTGCTCGGGCAAAGGGTGAAAAGAGTGAGAGGAGGCAGTAGAAAGAGGTGTAGGCTGTTCAGTGGGTGCAATGGGCCGTTGAGCAGAGAAAAACACAAGTCCTACAATAAACATCATGATACTACACAGTGCAAAAAGGCACAAAAAGACAAAACATTTACTTTTTACAATTCTACACATCCTGGCTTTAAAGTTCATTTCCTCAATCGGTCTCTCCATCTTAAAAAACTCCATCCTCTACTCGGGCCGCTCGCGGCGGATGAGTTTCTTCTGCTAAGGAGTACGCCTGTCAGTCCAGGGAAACGCCCTAGACCAACCAGAACCGTCGACCTAACGTCTTCGGCCTGTACCCCAAAGTCTTGGCACCGCGACCCTGCGGCAGAACCCGGATGGTGGTTCGAAAAACAAAAAATCAAGAAAGTCTTTCAGATGGGAGAGTAAAAAATGTCAAAAAGGAAATAGTAAGGAAATCTTTATCTGTCCATGGGCCTAGGTCTCAAATTATAACGGAGACGGCCAGGTGCTGTTTGGTCTCGAAACAAAAGTTCAGGCTCAGTGGTGTCCAGTCGATTTGATGGTGGCACAGCTTCCTGCAGAATATTGTCACTCTCTTGGTCTGAAACTGTGTCTCTTAGGCGTGCGTCACCGAATGGTATGAAACGTGGTACAGTATCTGTCTCAGAGTCGGCGATACCCTCCTTGACCCACTGGTCATATGGCAAAGGCAAGGGGACTATCTTGCAGTGGGTACCATGGATCCAGTGTTTCTTCCCTTTTACTCGCACTGCTGATCTTGTCGACAGTAGAACAAGATGAGGGCCGATCCAGCGAGGCTCGTCGTTGCTCTTGCGCTGGAAGTTCCGGACCAGGACCCACGTACCAGGGTTGATAGGGTGTCCAGGAGTTTCAGAAGCTTGGGGAAGAGTATCATGTACCTGTTGGTGCAAAACACGCAGTTTAACAGTCAAATCATACAGGTAATCGAGCAGTACTGGATGCTCTATTTCACTAAACTTCGTAGGCCTTGGCACACCCCATACGTTAGCCGGGCGGCCAAAGACTACCTCATAAGGACTAAGTCCCACTCGTGAGTGTACGGTCATTCTGGTGGACAGGAGTGCTAAAGGCAGGGCATCAGGCCATTTAAGACCGGTGCTCGCCTGAATTTTGGCCAACTTGAGCTTCAAGGCTCCATTGTAGCGCTCTACCAATCCAGCTGATTGGGGGTGATTTGCAGCATGGAATTTCTGCTGGATGCCTAATCCTTCACATACATTCTTCATCACTTTACCCACAAACTCACTCCCGTTATCACACCACACCATTCTCGGCATTCCAAACCTGGGAAAGAACTCTTTCACGAGGGCTTTGGCTGTGGACAGGGCAGTGTTATCTTTCAGAGTATAAGCCTCTATCCATTTTGAGAAAGCACAAACAACCACTAGTACATATTTTAGGTTGTTGCATCTTTCCATGTGAATAAAGTCCAGCTGCAAAACTTCGAATGGACATGATGGGGGTGCAAAGTGACCGGCTGGAGTTGGGGTTCCCCTACCAGGGTTGTACTTCAAACATACCATACAATTCTTGACTACATTCTCTGCACACTTGGGAATCCCAGCATTCTGCCATACTGGAGCCAACAACTTACAGATACCTTTCGTACTGATATATGCCATTCCATGTGCCATAGTAACTACTGGAAGCACATATGCGTCAGGCAACAACCATCGCCTATGTTCCGTCAGATCAATCCAGCAACCATTCTCATCCAACTTACCCATACTCTCTCTCCACTTGCTTAGCTCTTCCTCTGTGGCTTCAGCCTGAAGCGACCTCACACTCTCTATGGTGTTTTCACACATTCCCACATCATTAACCCATCTTGCGGGGCCTGCAACATACATTCTAGTCTTTACATTCTGTGCCGTTTCTTTCGCGGTCTCATCAGCAAACGCATTTCCACGACCAACATCATCTGTAACTTTCCTGTGCGCACTGCATTTCATGATCGCAACTTGCAACGGTAGGGTCAGTGACTCTAGGAGATCATTCACCAACTTGCCATTCTGGATTTTAGCTCCATGTGACGTCAGGAACCCACGCTCTTTCCACAATCGCCCAAAATTGTGAGCCACGCCAAAGGCGTACTGGCTATCCGTATATATATTCACTCTCATTCCTTCAGACAACACGCATGCTCTCGTGAGGGCGATTAACTCTGCTGCTTGGGCCGAATTATGTGGCAGTCGTGCAGTTTCCACAACTGTGTGTAAAGTCGTGATAGCATATGCAGCAGTCGTGTCACCATTAGAGAGCTTGAAACACGAGCCATCCACCCATAGAGTACCATCACACTCAGTCAGGGGAGTATCTTTTAAATCCACTCTTCATTTCGTCTCTTCTTCCGTTCTGAACAGGCAGTCATGTTGCTCAATCCCATCTGAGTCTGCTGGAATCGGCAACAACGTAGCTGGATTCAGCGTGTTGCATCTCTTTATGTGTATGTGATTCGCTAACAGTGTAAGCTCGTAGCCTGATAATCGTGCACTAGTCAAGTGTTGTGTCTTGGTCCTATTTAATAATGTGTCTACAGCATGTGGAACCATAACGATCAATGTGTTGTCCATTACCAGACCAGCAGATTGTCGGATAGACATTGCTGCAGCAGCTGTCGCTCTCAGACAGCTTGGCAATGCCCTCGCTACAGGATCCAAGGTGGATGAAAAATATGCGCACGGGCGCGGTCTGTCGCCAAAAGGCTGTGTTAACACTGACAACGCACATCCATCTTTCTCGTGAACATACAATGTAAAAGGTTTACTGTAGTCAGGAGTACCCAACACAGGTGCTGAACACAATGCATTGCGCAATTCCACAAAACTTTTCTGGCACTCTTCAGACCATGGGATAGGATTCGGTGTGTCCTTGCATGTTAAGGCTAACAAAGGTTTCGCCAGCAAGGAAAAGCTAGGGATCAAATGCCTACAGTATGAAGTGATGCCCAAGAAAGCACGTACTTCTCTCTGCTCTCCTCTGCAATTGGAATGCTAAAGAAAGCATTCTTTAAATCGATCACTGAAAACCATGCAGCAGAGGCTGGAATCATCGTTAACAAGGCAGTTATATCAGGGACAATTGGAAACTGTGGCACAACAATCTTATTAACCTCTCTAAGATCAATCACGAATCTGTAAACAGGTGGCTGTGAAGGGTCCGTTCGTTTTAAGACAGGTAAAATCGGACTATTGCAAACGTTGCCTCTTGTCTCTTCAATCACACCCTTATTAATCAAGTCGCTGACAATGTCTAACAATGCTTTCTGGCCTTCATTAGAGATCTTGTACTGGGGAATACGTGGCAGTATGACATTAGCCTTTAAAGTCACCACGTATGGCGGTATCTCCAAGAGGCCCACATCATTGGGACCAGTAGCCCAAAGGGCATCCGGAAGGGATGACAATTCAGGTGGCATTGTATTTTTGGACAAATACATTGGGGAAATCACTTTCTTACCTAATGTAAGTCGTACTCCTGAAGGAGAACAATACAATGTAGCATGCAATCTTTTCAACAAATCTAATCCCAGCAAATTCTCACCACAACCTGTCGTCAGGATTAGGGGTGCTTTCAGCTCGCAAGGTCCAACAGAAAGTGACATAGGACTAGAAATCGGGTTCCTAACCGGGGCGCCAGAAAAACCTACTGAAACATTTATATCGCCAGACAAAGGTGCGCCAGGGAGTCTGGAATGCATGATTGAACTCTTTGCAGCACCAGTGTCTAGCAGAAAAGGCTCCGTTACATTTGGTGTAGTCACCTCAACATACGGTCCGCTCTGATCCACTGGCACTGAAACAACTCCCTCTCTCTGTCTATGGCTGTCCTAGTAATCATTATTTTCTGCATCGCCGTCCTCCGCATAATAATCATTATTATAATACTGGGCTGTATTACTAGTCGCGTTAGCTTGCTGATCAAAGCTATTAATGGTATTTTGAGGCGGCAGAGGACGCGCGTTCTGGGGAACATTTCCACGCCCTCTACCTCTAGGAGCTTGCTGACCACCTCTACCTCTTGCGCCATACATATTACCGTTCCGCTGCATCAATTTAGGGCAACTGTATTTAAAATGACCTTCCTCCTTGCAGTATGAACATTGGTTGGGACCTACAGGGACACGTGGTTGATAATACCCGTTCATTTGCTGATTGTTCTGAAACTGTTGGGGTTGGTGATAGACACCTTGGGGCTGCCTATAATTATTCTGACCTCCACGTGGTGGATAGGCCTGCTGTAAAAGGACCTTTGTCTTTAATTCCTTCGTTTTCTTCTCTGTTCTATCTTTCTCGTCTTTATCTCTGTTTTCAGAATACTGTGCAGTAGCCAGTATTTGTGCTGAAGAAGAAACAGCCCAAGAACTCTTTGAATCTTTCAACTTCTTACACAAGTCAGGAAGTAAATTCTGCACAAACTTATCCACAAATAACCGTTGGCCACCCTCAGTACTCATATCCTGCCCACTGTGATCAATAAACGTCTCTTCAAACCTGGTAAATAAGTCTGACACTGTCTCATCCTTCTTCTGCTTGCATGCGGATAACTTGTCCCAATTTACGCGCATTGCAGGCATTAGTGTCTTCATATACGTGATGATTCTACCAGGGAGTTCAGCTACTAAAGGCTCCGGTTTCGCGCCACCAGTTTGTCTTGCATCAGCAGCAATAATGTTAGCCCATGTATCTCCTAGTTCTGCATCATGATCCACATTACGGATTGACCCCCATAGGGGCTGTGGAACAACATTACCAAACAACATGTCTATGTCGGCCAGATTCATAACGCATGATCCTGCCGTCTGTGACAACTCTTTATAATAACCTGCTGGGTTTTTACGGGGATCAGGTAAGGACTGCTTAAGCGCTAACACCTCAGAACGCTTCCATGGAATATGCACCCAAACACGCTGGAAATGTGCTGCCACAGCGGGGTTACCACCGACAGCTGCAACCGCTTCCTTCCATACCGGGGGAACTTCTCTCATGGGGTATTGTCGCGCCTTTACCTTCTTCCCCACAATGACATCCTGTTCGAACAATGACTGTTGACAATCATCATTCCTGAAGGACAATACAACCACAACTGCTTTATCTATATCGCGGTCCACAATTATACCAGTTCCAAAATCAAACCTCACTCTACACAATTCTTGCGGCCTCGGATTTCTACCACTGTCCTCCAATTCTTCACAGAGAATTTCGCACATTTTCTCAAACACATATCTCTGTTTTGGGGCATCCCACTGATGGAAAACGCTGACAACTGATTCCACATCATACAGTGAAGGGAAAACAATCCATCTGCGCGCCATGCTATCTATTATCTTCTTCTCATCAGGGTTAGGCAACTGACTACGCAATTGCTTACGCTGCAAACCAGGAGTCGCACCAGACAACTCAAAGAGAGGCGACATTAATGAAGTAACCACATTAGCTAAACGCTGTCGCGCTGAAGGAGAAGCTGAGGCGGAAACAGGGGGGAAAAACAGAGGGAAGAAAAGAGGACGTAGAAACAGGTTCTGGAGTGGTGCAAGAAAAAGTGTTGGGGGAGGCAGCTGCTGAATCAGACAAAGTCGCAGGAAGTGCGGGGGCAGTTGGAAGCACAACTGGCGGCCCTTGAGAGGGTTGCGCTACAGGGATAAGAGCCGGCTGCAGAGCAGCCGGCGGTTGCGGCAAAGCTTGCAATATATTAACTGGAGGTGGCATATTCACAAGCTGGGGAGGTGCCGTGGCATTTTGCGCATATGGGGGTGGCGAACTCAACAAATGTGACATCAGGGGATCGTTCTCCTTGTCTGCGGACTCATTCTACTTAGAGTGTGGTAAAGCCGGGTAACTTTTGTCAATCCCTAACTTACGCTGCCTGTGCAATTGCTCGCTCATCTGCTCCTCCTCATTGTCTCTAAATTGTACAGCTGCTTGCATTACTGACATACCTCTCTCTCTTTTATTCTTTTTCGCTAGCTTAATTTCTTTCTGTTTGGCTTCCTTTCGCCATAAGCGGAAAGAGTCAAACATCGCCGGCCGGGCTTTCTTCTTGAACAATTTAATTTCCAAATTATCTAAAATATCGGTATCGAAACTACCATTTTGGGGCCATTTTAAAACACCGTCTTTCCTAGTGTAGTGGATCCACACTTCGTTATATGCAATAGGGCCTACGCCATGTTTTACATAGAGCTCATAAGTTGGAGTTCCAACCGGAGGAACCGGACATGATTCTTCTAGCTGAAAATCTTTTCCACAACCCAAACAGAATAATCTATCAAATATTCCAGAACCAGGCATCTTCGCTCACTAGTCTAGATCCAAACATCAAAGGATTATCGATTACGATAGTCTCGTGAATACACGAGTCCTCTGGCTTTGGGGTTTGCAAACACCAAATCACCAATTACCAAATCAAACCAAACGATCCCGAGGGATACCAAAACAAATGGGAGACGCTCCACTTATACTTAACTGAATATTGCTGATCGATGACGTCACCAGAAGACTCTCTCGATTGTTTCGCTCTCTCAAACTCGTCAATGGTCCAAAACAGGTCGATTAATCAGGGCAGCAGTCCTTCGTAGCCGTCGGGACGCGGATAACCTCGCAGAAAAGACTTTCGGACCACGTCGACATGCAGGGGTCGATGAAGTGGCGGCCTTCCTCCGGAATTTCCACACGAAGCTCCTCACGAACCTCTGGCTTGGACTGGTACCGCTGAAATCGTCCCGAGTTGGGCGCCAAACTGAAGTACTGGGTATTTTAGACCCAGCGGTGCAGGGGTACACACCCTATGACTTCTGGGTTTCACCCTGTTCCGGACATACAGAAACACAGAGTCTTCTGGGTGAAGTCAAAGAATCGTTTATTGGCTGCAGACCAATGACAGGTATCCTAGAAGTACAACAGCGTGTATGTTCTCAGGAGACTGCTGAAAATCATGGAAACGGACTTCATCTTAAATACGCCTTTTTCGGCCTCAAGCATACATTCCTGGGTTTTATGATACGGCAATATACAAGGATATGTTACAGAGAAAAGGCAGAGTCATGATGACCATCCCACATTCCAGTTCGGCCAGCTCACAATGATTTACACAGTAAGGTTCAGATCTCACATTAGATGTAAGCAGACCCCCCAATAAACATGAGCATCTCCTGTTTTGGGAAACAAGTCATAAAGCAGGAACAAGCAGGTGTGGAAGAGATTAGCCGGAGGTTGAGGGTAGAATGAAAGGGTTTTATGATGGGTCAAGCCCTGATGCTAATCATAGGTGGATGGAGGAAGGGGAGCTCGTGAGACCGGTTTGACCCGGGGCAGCAGAGCCAGCTGCCCAGGTCACAGAGAAGTCACGGGAAAGCACATGTACTGTGAGGCCCGTATTTGCTCCATTATAGCCTATGTGAGGGCAATGACAAGGTGGCCACTGCTTCCAAAATGGAACCCGCGTAGAGGAGCAGAATAACGTGTACACAGTGCATTCATAGCTAGAACGATAAGTAAAGCACTCGTACATGCCGCATTTACCATTTGCGGTTCGCTAATACAGAGATAGACAGGGGTAGGGCCCTGTCCCCTACGCGGTGGCAGAGATAAAAGTACGACACTAGCTATCAAATCCAAAGACAGATTTCTAATAAAAGACAAGCGGGTAGCCCACAAAAGTATAATCAATGTGGCAAAGAAACAATGTGAGGGAGATAAATGGCAGATAAAGGAGTCAGAACATCAAGGATCAATTGATACATACACGCCCCCGAGCACCCCAGAGACTTGAGGTGGTGCCCTTGTGGGGCTTACCTCCAGTGAAAGGCCATTTTCCCTGTGGAAACTGTTCGGTGTGCCCCCAGACATCACACACCATAGAGGTCAACATTGGGACAGATAGACCCTGGCGGCTTGATAAACACACCAATTGCAACAGTGAGAGAGTTATTTATCTCATAAAGTGCCCCTGTGAAATGAATTATGTGGGGATGACATCACGAAAAATTAAACTAAGGATTGCAGAGCATAAGAGCACTATTCGGTGCAAGAAGAGTGCCACCAAACTCACCAACCACTTTATTTCGGCAGGCCATAGAGAAACAGATCTACGTTGGGTGATACTCGAACAACCTTACATTCCCCAACATATTATGGACATCCAACGTTTTCTCCTTTGTAGAGAACAGAAATGGGTTTATCGTCTACATTCAGATGTGACAGGACTTAATGACGATATTCCCTGGCTTTTGCTATGAGTTGTGTGGGTAGTCAGTAGTGTGTCCTTTATTTCACCTTAGTCAACACTTTGTTCTGTGGATCTCATCCTGTTTTTGATGGGTCCAGTCCCTCCTCTCCTCTCCATTTGTGAGATTTATACATAGCGTTTGATGTGTTTATTTAAAGATCTCTCCAACGAGTTAACACATACAAATTTATCCCAAAATCTTTATACCTCTGCCTACACGCTGTGTCTTAGCAGTATCGGGTCCCGTCATTGACCCCTATGATTTCTGCTCGTTCTAGCCAGGCCCTACATTTCCTGTCTCAGCCGAGCTGGGTGAGATGGTATACACATAGACCTGCTATGTGCACAGACGAGGGACACAAACAACATACATTCTTTCCATGTAAAGTAGGCTTTACTCATATGTTGTCCCTACAATGCTTTCGCGTTATTTCCACACGTTTAAAAGAAATTTTCAAAATGATTACATCGGGTTGCACACTATAGTAAATATATACGAGACACTTTTCCTGTGTTCGACAATTAATTCCGTGCAAGTGTGAAAGACATTCTGCTAACACCATTCAGCCTGGGAGCTGTTCTACAGTAGTGTCTTCCATACATTATATGCGCATGCTCAGCCAGAGTAACATTGCACTTACTACACATGCGCATTACTAGACAAAGTGAGCTGGGTCCTCACGCCGTTTTGATCACAACAGGCAGTGCCGGAGTCACCTAGGCAACAGACCCACCTGTTTCGTGTTACAGCGTGCTATAAAACATCTTCCTCTCGCTCACGTCGGCACCTCCGGTCTTTACTCATAGACCGCCCCGGGGTACCGACGGAGAGGTAAGCATGACTTACATCGCTGTTTTTCCTTTTACAGTCAGAATCTAGTCTAGTTAACACTGTAGCCTCTAACACTGGCGCTTTGTAGAAGAACACCCTGGGTCTTTAGTTCTATAGTTGTTTTCGTAACCACTCCTCATGCTGTAGGGTTAGAGTTTTCTCTTCAAACAATTGGCTAGAACTGTGTGAAGACTTTATTGCCATTTACTTTTGCCTCCACCTATTTTTAAACCCACACATGGATGAATTCTATACCACCTTTTTTGAGCCATTTAGATGGGGAATACAAAGATTTGGGCATGTTTTCAACAGCCTTTTTTCTTTTTCTCCTCCTCCCTATCAGAGCGGGGCCCCCTTCCCTGAGTAGAGACCAGGTTGAGGTGAGGGTATTACCCAGAATTCTGGGGTAAGTACAATCTATTAAATAAGTGGATGTATATGACACATTATTTGTGCTATCTAAGACGGTATACATATACTGTTGTCTGTTAGTCAACATTGATAACTCCTTGCATTTTCTTATTTCTTGTCTCTTTACTTTCCTAGGTATCCGGTTTTGACATCCGTAGAGTTCAACCGGTGGTAGGAATGTCTGTTATACTTTTATAATTTTCACACTTTTTACATAGTAGCAGCAAATTAGGTGCTGATGAATGCCCTTGATACTATTTAGATCGTAGTGGGCAGAAACATGTCGACCATATACTATGGACAACGCGCATAATGACAACGTATTTATGCCAGGTTGCCATTTTGCTTTTTAATTCTGGCAGAGGCACTCTACTAATTAAAGCACTTTTGAGTTCCCCTAGCCAGTTTTATTCACATTTTTTTGATTTAATGCTGCACTTTTAGAACCCCTTTCACCTGAACGAGAGTTCAATTTTTGGTCTGTGTCATCTCTAGTGGAGATCTGATTATAACCCTCGTATGCCATTCCTCTTTACTCGCAAACAGGTCGTTCCACCCAGACTTGTTGCGATGTATCAAGAGAGACAGACCCAGATGATGACAACACACTGACTCCTCGGTGATTGATGGGTTCTGTTCCCAGAAGGGTTCTTATCTAACTAGAGATGTCGAAATTAGTAGATATGCTTTTTGCTTATCCCTGTTGACTCAACACCAGACCCGGGTTGTTCTGTGTTATAGTGATTTGGTTAAGGGGATTTACAACCTGCTGGTCTTTAAAAACTTTTCCCTTGGGCCTTCTCCCACTTTGTTCTGTTGTTATTACTATAGAGCGGCCTTTGGCCGTAGGTCCTTACGTTTGTTTAAAGAGTCTTTTTTTCTTTAAGAAAGGATTCAGAACGCTCTTTGGTTTCATTAGTATATGTTTTTTGTCCTGTTTTCATAGGTGGATGGCAATGTTGGCTCTTTCTATTTAATCATTCTTCTTGTAGCTTCACTTCTAGCAAAATCGTGAATACTCCCTTCTAACAATGTCAGAGAGACAGGGCCTTGCTTTTGATGATGCAGTAGCATTAGACATTCTCCAAACACCATCTATTATTGATTTACCTCCTAACACTACCATTATCAATAATGATGATTGGAGTAAAGTCCTTTTTCTTAAACGTTCACATGCACGGACACAGGTACATGGGGCCATTATGACTGAATATTTACGGGCTGATTGTGCCCCGACTGGCCTCATAGTAAACAATGCACCGAGATTGTTCCTAGAGGACAAGACATTCCTCAAGGATTGGTCTTTGGTGGCATGGCGGTGCACACGTGACTGGCTAATCCTGATAATCACAACAGCTAAGAGGATTGCGGATAACATTCTAGTCGAGATACAACATTTAGAGTCTCAGATAAAATCAGTACTAGTCACGGCTACCTATAATAAACAGTCTAAAGAAACTGACAAAACCAGCAAAGAGTTTAGAGATAACATTCTGGCCAACAAAATCATAAAATTCAAGAAGGATTTGGCTAAATTCTCTATGACCAAAGTGTACCCCTACACGAGTGACTCCTATGTTCCTCCCACCTATAACCAACAGAGTGGTAGGACTGGTTCGAACTACTCCACATCTGGGAGTGATGGCAACTCATCTGACTCAGACCCAGGCATGCATCAATCTTCTAGTGGCCGCAATTGGAGGAGAAGAGGGCCAAGGAGAGGTAATTTCTTTGGAGGTCCCCCTCAGCCACAATGGTGGCCGCCTGGCCCCTACAATTTTCAACAACCTTACTTCCAACAACCAATGTATCCGGGTCTATTACATCCTGACAGTTTCCAACAACCGCCTTTTTTAGGGCAAGGCCAACGCCGTTCCAGAGGCAAAAGAAGACCCGCCCAAACGACTGTCCATTGGAGCCCTCCATCGTCCCGGACTCGGAGCAACCTGAGAGATCCAACAGCACCAGGCCCGAGCAACACGACAGCTTGATTGTGAATGTAAGCGACCGCCTTCTTACTGTGGATGAGACTACCGTCCTGGAGAAGGGTCTTGGGTACGTCCCAACATATAAAGGAGACTCATTCCAAACTCGACAAGAGCTAGCGGTTTTCTTTAGAAAGGTGAGACTACGTGCTTTCTTCGGCAACAAACCACAAGAGGCCGATGATGAGAACATCACTAACACTGGTTTGCGCCCCAAATCCACCTTTAACCCACCAACACATCTAATTCCTCCAGAAATACTCACCTTCGAGAGGGCTGTCTTAAGGGATGCTGAAGCACTGTTCCAACTTGAGAATAGACATTTTATGAACCTGTCTAAGAATGAAAACTTCGCTCTCAAGACTTTATCATCTGATAAGTCAATTACCATCAAACCCGCGGACAAAGGGGGCGCTACAGTTATCATGAACACAGCAACATATCGGAGTGAGTGCATGAGACAACTTACCAACGGTACTTTTTACCAGCCTCTCAAATTAGATCCCACCAAGAGGCTTTCGGCTACCATCAAAGAGAGAGTAGATGATGCATTAGAACAAGGCTGGATTACGAACCATGAGGCATTATTTTTGAAAACCACTTTTCCAGTGGTTCCCTACTTTTATGTATTACCGAAAATACATAAAGGAGTGTTACCCCCCCAGGTAGACCTATAATCTCGGGGATAGGGTCACTCCTTGAACCCCTGTCCACCTTTGTGGATTTTTTTCTGAAACCGCTAGTGAAAACAATGCCCACATATGTTGAGGACACTAAGGACCTTTTGCGCATCCTGGAGGGAATGCCATTTGACTCCACACAAGACTTCCTCGTGAGCTTTGATGTGGAGTCACTATACACCTGCATCCCACAGGATGAGACTCTAGCTGTTATACGAACACTTCTGGAAACTACAGATCTGCAGAGTCCTACTCCAGTTGAATTCATCATGTTCTGCGCAACTCTGGCGATGAAGGAGAATTTCTTTCAGTTTGAGGATCAGTTATTCCTACAGATCTCCGGAACATCTATGGGGAGTATTTTTGCCCCTTCCCTAGCCAATCTTTATGTTCATCAATTTGAACAGGCTGAGGTATTGTCTACCACCAATCCGTTTCTAGGCCATATCCTGTCCTGGAAACGGTACATAGACGATATTTTAGTCATTTGGAGAGGCCCTATGGAAACAATCGAGAACTTCCACTCATGGTTAAACAACAGAAACAATTTTCTGAAATTTACCTGTGTGGCGTCGAAAGAAAATCTTCCATTCTTAGATCTTTCGATCAGTTCTCAGGATGGCATCCTGATCACAGAACTATACAGGAAACCGATGGCTCGGAACTCGCTGTTACACTTTCAGAGTTTTCATCCGAGATCTCTACGAGAGAACTTGCCCTTCGGGCAATTTCTCCGTGTTCGGCGCAACTGTTCTACAACTTCAAAATACTTTGAGCATGCCAACCAACTATCTTCTCAACTCCTGGATAGACAATATCCCAAGAGAGCCGTAAGAACATCTATGAAGAGAGCCTTCAACAATCACAGGGAGGCTCTCCTGGAGACACGAATTTGTAATCCTAACACTGAGGAAAATAGGATTACTTGTGTTAACACTTTTTCCAGCTACTCCAATGCTCTGAAGAAGAGCATCCTCAAGAATTGGAGAGTAGTCAAGATTGAAGGGCAGACTTTGCCTCCTCCTCTATTTGCCTACAAAAGGAGTCAGAACATCAAGGATCAATTGATACATACACGCCCCCGAGCACCCCAGAGACTTGAGGTGGTGCCCTTGTGGGGCTTACCTCCAGTGAAAGGCCATTTTCCCTGTGGGAACTGTTCGGTGTGCCCCCAGACATCACACACCATAGAGGTCAACATTGGGACAGATAGACCCTGGCGGCTTGATAAACACACCAATTGCAACAGTGAGAGAGTTATTTATCTCATAAAGTGCCCCTGTGAAATGAATTATGTGGGGATGACATCACGAAAAATTAAACTAAGGATTGCAGAGCATAAGAGCACTATTCGGTGCAAGAAGAGTGCCACCAAACTCACCAACCACTTTATTTCGGCAGGCCATAGAGAAACAGATCTACGTTGGGTGATACTCGAACAACCTTACATTCCCCAACATATTATGGACATCCAACGTTTTCTCCTTTGTAGAGAACAGAAATGGGTTTATCGTCTACATTCAGATGTGACAGGACTTAATGACGATATTCCCTGGCTTTTGCTATGAGTTGTGTGGGTAGTCAGTAGTGTGTCCTTTATTTCACCTTAGTCAACACTTTGTTCTGTGGATCTCATCCTGTTTTTGATGGGTCCAGTCACTCCTCTCCTCTCCATTTGTGAGATTTATACATAGCGTTTGATGTGTTTATTTAAAGATCTCTCCAACGAGTTAACACATACAAATTTATCCCAAAATCTTTATACCTCTGCCTACACGCTGTGTCTTAGCAGTATCGGGTCCCGTCATTGACCCCTATGATTTCTGCTCGTTCTAGCCAGGCCCTACATTTCCTGTCTCAGCCGAGCTGGGTGAGATGGTATACACATAGACCTGCTATGTGCACAGACGAGGGACACAAACAACATACATTCTTTCCATGTAAAGTAGGCTTTACTCATATGTTGTCCCTACAATGCTTTCGCGTTATTTCCACACGTTTAAAAGAAATTTTCAAAATGATTACATCGGGTTGCACACTATAGTAAATATATACGAGACACTTTTCCTGTGTTCGACAATTAATTCCGTGCAAGTGTGAAAGACATTCTGCTAACACCATTCAGCCTGGGAGCTGTTCTACAGTAGTGTCTTCCATACATTATATGCGCATGCTCAGCCAGAGTAACATTGCACTTACTACACATGCGCATTACTAGACAAAGTGAGCTGGGTCCTCACGCCGTTTTGATCACAACAGGCAGTGCCGGAGTCACCTAGGCAACAGACCCACCTGTTTCGTGTTACAGCGTGCTATAAAACATCTTCCTCTCGCTCACGTCGGCACCTCCGGTCTTTACTCATAGACCGCCCCGGGGTACCGACGGAGAGGTAAGCATGACTTACATCGCTGTTTTTCCTTTTACAGTCAGAATCTAGTCTAGTTAACACTGTAGCCTCTAACACTGGCGCTTTGTAGAAGAACACCCTGGGTCTTTAGTTCTATAGTTGTTTTCGTAACCACTCCTCATGCTGTAGGGTTAGAGTTTTCTCTTCAAACAATTGGCTAGAACTGTGTGAAGACTTTATTGCCATTTACTTTTGCCTCCACCTATTTTTAAACCCACACATGGACGAATTCTATACCACCTTTTTGAGCCATTTAGATGGGGAATACAAAGATTTGGGCATGTTTTCAACAGCCTTTTTTCTTTTTCTCCTCCTCCCTATCAGAGCGGGGCCCCCTTCCCTGAGTAGAGACCAGGTTGAGGTGAGGGTATTACCCAGAATTCTGGGGTAAGTACAATCTATTAAATAAGTGGATGTATATGACACATTATTTGTGCTATCTAAGACGGTATACATATACTGTTGTCTGTTAGTCAACATTGATAACTCCTTGCATTTTCTTATTTCTTGTCTCTTTACTTTCCTAGGTATCCGGTTTTGACATCCGTAGAGTTCAACCGGTGGTAGGAATGTCTGTTATACTTTTATAATTTTCACACTTTTTACATAGTAGCAGCAAATTAGGTCCTGATGAATGCCCTTGATACTATTTAGATCGTAGTGGGCAGAAACATGTCGACCATATACTATGGACAACGCGCATAATGACAACGTATTTATGCCAGGTTGCCATTTTGCTTTTTAATTCTGGCAGAGGCACTCTACTAATTAAAGCACTTTTGAGTTCCCCTAGCCAGTTTTATTCACATTTTTTTGATTTAATGCTGCACTTTTAGAACCCCTTTCACCTGAACGAGAGTTCAATTTTTGGTCTGTGTCATCTCTAGTGGAGATCTGATTATAACCCTCGTATGCCATTCCTCTTTACTCGCAAACAGGTCGTTCCACCCAGACTTGTTGCGATGTATCAAGAGAGACAGACCCAGATGATGACAACACACTGACTCCTCGGTGATTGATGGGTTCTGTTCCCAGAAGGGTTCTTATCTAACTAGAGATGTCGAAATTAGTAGATATGCTTTTTGCTTATCCCTGTTGACTCAACACCAGACCCGGGTTGTTCTGTGTTATAGAGCCTGAAAAGTGCCTTATGTGCCAGGGACATGAAGATTTTTTGGAATTTAGTAAATATTGGCTGTACAGAAGGTAAATTGGCAATAGAACCAAACTTGGGCACATAGTTTTGGAAGGCCCATTGCGAGTCCTTATATGCAAGGGTAAAGGGTAAAGCAGGGCAGGCCACAAATGAGTGCCCCAACCTGCAGTCACCCTCTTTTGATGTTCCAGCAATTTCTTTAAAAGAGATAATGGATGGCCTAAGTAGGGAAATCCCCTCTAAGGCACCGGGCCTAGACAAAATCCCAGGTGACCTCTTCCGTAATGAGCCTAATATTTGGGCCCCGTACTTATGGACCCTGTTTAATGCTATCATGCAGGTAATATCGATTTCTACGACCTAGTTGGGGGCGGAAATGATCCCAATTTATAAAAAGGGCTCACCACTCCTTCCTGCTAATTATCGCCCAATCAGCCTTATAGATGTCACCCAGAAGATATATGCACGAGTGCTGTTGGGTTGATTAGAGAGCCGGATGTAGGAGTATACTATAATTAGCCCCTATCAGGCTGGTGTTAGAGCCAGAATGTCCACAATTGATCAAATTCTTAGGCTGCAACTCTTGTACTGGAAAACAGTGTTTTTGGAGGGTGGCAGCCTCTATTTGATCTTTGTGGGCCTAAAATCGGAATTTGATCTGGTCCCAAGGGACAAATTATGGGCCATTCTAATAGATCTGGGGGACCCTCCATATCTTTGCCATCAGATGAAACGGCTCCATGAATTTAATTTTGCCCAAATCAGGCAAGGGAAAAACGGTGAGCTCAATGTCCCTATATCTATAGATAGAGGGGTACGACAAGGGTGTGTGTTGGCCCCAACCCTTTTCGGCTTATTTATCAACGGCCTTGTGGAGGCCTTGATTGCAGGGAGGGACATAGATGCTCCTAGGTTGGCGAACCTCAAGGTACCTGCCTTGATGTTCACCGACTACATCCTCCTACTATCTAAGCTCCCTATGGGAATGTGGAGGGCTTTAGACATTTTTTATTCATTCTGTAAAAGTAGGGGTTTAGAGATAAATTCACAGAAAATCAAACATATGGCTTTTAATGCAGGAAATACCACACAACCAAATCCTCAGCTAGATGGGAAACTACTAGAGAAAGTGACCGTCTTTGAATACTTGGAAATAACACTCACTGAGAAAATGGAGTGGGGTGCACAAATAAAGAAGGCTAGCCTAAAGTTGAACCAGACAACGGGAGGGTTAACAAAGATGCACAAAAAGTGCACTCATAACATTGTTGGACCAAGTTCAAGCTAGGGGGACGACCTTGTATGGTGCAGAAATCTGGGGCCATCGGCCATCTGACCCTCTATCCAAGAATGAGAATTATTTTGCCAGGCAACTCTTAGGTCTTCCCAAAAGTACACCACTTACGGCACTACAAATGGATCTTGGGTTCAGCCCAATTGCAGAGGAAGTTGCCCTCAGACCCCTTTTACATTAGTGTCGTTTATGGAGTACCCCAAAATTAGCAGTTTTTAGAGAAGAGCCGAAGGAAGTGCTAAATTGGCAGGGAGCTAGTAAAATCCCATGGATGGTCTATATCAAGAATTCTCTAGAAGCAATGGAGTTGGGTGATGTATGGGCTAATGCTGAAGGAAGTTACCTGGCAATATCCGGGAAGACCCTGTCAAAGATCTTTAGGGAATACAGACTCAGTCAGCCACAGAGGAACCCCGCGACTGGTATATTGACTGCAACCTTCCTAGAGGTTAAAGAGCAATACAGGTTAGAACCTGCCCTTGATGTCATCCAGCCTGCCCTTCCCAAAAAGCTCTATCTACAATTTAGGCATGGAGTATTGCCATTACGTGCCTTTTCAAATAACTCGGGGGGCATTCTGATTCAGTGTTGCCCGGTCTGCAATAATATATCAGAGACGGACCAACACGTATTATTATTTTGCCCTGCAAACAAGAAGGCAAGACACTGATGGTTACTACAGTTATGTAGAAATCTCGAAACTGTGCAGAGGCCTATAGGATACTAAAATATGATACTAGCATGCCTATTGTGTACTCAGTCTCTCAATATTTATTTTCTATGTGATGTGTACGTCGAACCATTTTAAAGCTAGACCTCGCCTAGTTCGTTCATTTTATCCCATTTCTGTGATTATTAATTTCATCCAACCTCATTTTTTTCACATTTTAATGTTACAAATGTGTACTTTTATATATTTATTACATTTTTTAAACTTTTATTCGGAATTACTGACATTGTAATGCACATGCACTTTATATCTGGGAAATGTAAATGCATGAATTGTGCTGTACTTCCTATTTGTGCTTGTATGGCCTCAAAGCCTTTCAAGCGAATAATTTGTACCAAAAGGTTAGAATGTTCTGAAAAAAAGATATACACAGTTGGGTGTTCGCTTTTACTTTCTAGAAGACCATTATGATATATTTGCTGATACACCTAATAAATTCATTACAACAACAGCTGGCTGCATTTTAGCTCTCCAGGCCTATGCTTTTGTCCGGGTTTGTATCTGTGAAGTTGAATAGGCTCCTTTTCGTATCCACAATGGTTTTTCGATGATAATAGGTGATGCGTTGTCTCACAAATTACGCATTGTTAACCATAAGCCAGTGACTACTAGGTGACAATACACGAGCAACATTTTTTTCCATCTCAGAGGGCGTCTCGAGGATGATTTAAGCCTAATTACATCCTTTGATTTAGAGATTACCATCAGTGTGACTTTGGGGAGCAATTAATTCAAAATTGCACCAAACGTTAACAGATTACTTTTTTTTTAATTCATTCTGAGAAATGCAGGCGTGTATTCAACTTTAAATAGATTTTAATATCCTATTAGGAGAGATTCGAATCAGTTTCGGAATTAAAGCCACCTCGCTGCTCTTATTTCCGTGGTAATGTGGCTCTGCGCCAAGCTGAAGAATGCCCCTACTCAAACCTCATTAAACATCACACTTGCGCTAAACATTTAGCAGCACACATCTGATTTCTTTTCTATCCCAGAATCAAAAGACAGCTCTCCATTCCTTTAGGCACAGCTGCAGTCAATTTGTGACAAACACCTCCTCCCCCGATCGATCTCCCGTACCTGAGTTATGATTGCTCGCATCAGTGCTTGATGGGAAGGGATGTGGGACCGCTTGGCTGTATGATGAATGAGAAATAGACCGATTTCCACTTGGCGAATTAAATGTTACAAATCTTCCACAGTTCTCTGCCCCTATAATACTGTCATTTAAGTCGTGCTTGTTCTGAGGCGTTCTCCTCTCCTCTATGCGGGCAATTTATATACTGTTCAGCCGAAATGGAAAATACATAGCAAATGGGATGAACAATAAGTGAGGTGGAACCACGGCGCTTTTCATGCCAATGTGCGCTTTTCGGAGCGATCACGCTTTTAACAAGTGATGGTTTTAATGGGCGCTGCTCAGTCACTGCTTGGGTTGCATCTGGTGATTGTGAATTTGTAAATGCTACCTGTATGAGTGAGGCACGCATGGATGCCAAGAGCCGTGCAAAAGGCAAGGTGCTGATGTAGTGAATACTGTAGATCGGTCAGATGTGGGCTGTCATCAGTGGTGTAGCTCAGTGGTCGAAGTGGGGAAAAAAGTAGGGGAACTGTGGGCGGGGATAACCCAAGGATTGAATCAGTGGGCGGAGTCAGAGGTGTGACCAGAATGGGCAAAAACATCCAATTTGTTTTGTATTTGCTTGGCATTCCACTGACCAGTTACAGGTTATTGTGTTATTTAGTTCATCCAATGGATACACTTGATTATTTAAGGTTTACAATGAGTTATTGGCATTTAAATACATTCACAAAGTGGGATATATTTCCAATCACACAATATCCCAAACACACTTAAAAGGGGAATCACAACCCATTTGTCTCCCAGTCGTGCAGTTTCTGTCATCAGCATTTCTCCTCCCTTCTTCCACAAGAGCAGTTCAAACATGAATGGCAAAATATCCTAGTTTGCAAATCTTTTCTATATAATTGTGACTCTGCCATATTTGCCACATAATACATCATCCACAGCATAATCTTACAGTTTTAACTAATCATTTTTGTAGCTCAAACTGATAAAAAGTTTTAAAAAAAAGTGACTTGTGTTGCTGCCAAGTGGACGGCCCTTTGCAAAGGTTGACTGATCACCTTTCTCGCTGCTGCATTTGTGTTACACTGGTTCTAAAGAGGCAGAATCTTTGCAGAGACTTAACATGTGTAAAAATTTCAAAATATTAAAGTATAAGGAAATATATTGCATTATGCTGCTGCCTTTTTTTTGTGGAATAATTTAGTCAACACTGTTGCATAATTCCAGTGGCCTCAGAGCAGGTGGCACATGTTAAAAGTGCTTGTGCATGAATCAGAGAGACTGTGAAGCTTACAAACTTAGTTCGGTGTGCGTGCAAATCCTGCATTGCCGATCCCTGTTGAGTTACAGCTACTACTGCTGAAACAAGGCCAATGGAGGTACCAATGGGTGAGGTGGACTAGCCTCGAGGGCAGAGCCGGCATCAGCATTGGTGGCGCCCTTTGCAACAATGTTTGTTGGTGCCCCCAATGACCACCTACGCATCTGACTGCCTCACTACCACTCTTTAAAAGTGACCCTCAAGTCTCCATAATCACACTCTTTCTCAGATGCATTTAATTTGACACTCATAGCAGTGTACAGTGTCAGAGCACTTTACATCACACACACTACACAGAGACAATCATTTAAACGCATGTAAATCACTGTATTGGAAATTTTACATAAGATAAAGGATTACAAGTTGTAGAAGTCACATGAGAACCATATTAGTAGTTTAATAGCTCACTGTTCTATGTTAGGATTTTAACTTATAAACTGCAAGTAACAAAAGAATCTCTCTGATAAAAGCAGTAACCCACTCACCTAGTTAACATTATGTGCACTTTGTGATCTGCCTGAGACATGTTCTTTGTAGCAGGCACATTAACCCTCTGTGCTATCTTTCCAGGAGTCAACCCTTCCACTAGACAAAACTCCAATCTCTCTCTAGGAAGAACATTAATCACTGGAGTTATCATGACATTTGCTGGAGGCCAGGAAGGAAGCAGCAAGTTTTTTAAAAACCATAATATACGTGCAAATACTATGCACCCACCCGAAATAGGTGCCCGGTGCGATCACACCGTTCGCACCGCTCTAACCTGCTCAAGGTTCCTGTGATCACATTGACAGAGTCACAGTGACTGGATCACTGTTGCTCTAGGGTGTGCTGCTTCGTAGGCCTGCCCGCAAGACTGGAGATGAACTTCAGTATTGAGTGTGATGGACAGGTCTTCAAAGTTAACCCATAATTGACACCGCTAGGGTACACCTGCTTACAGGGCTGGACTGGCCGTAGTGGGCCCCGGGCATTTCCCTGGTGGGCCGCCAGGGTGTGGGTCAATTTTGGGCCCCTATTCTGCCGTTTTTGTTACAGGGCCGTTTTTGCAGCATAGATGCAATCTTGGCCACTGTAACAAAATCGTCTGAAACTGGCCCTGGCAAAGAGCTCAGCCGTACCCCCAATCACCCGGGGGCCAGCCGAGCACTTTGCCAGGGCCAGTTTTGGTTCCCAGTCTGGTCCTGCTTGCTTGTGCTAAGACACCAGGGCTTCTAAGGTCTAGTGGGGTCTTCTAAGGTCTAGCATGGGAATATGCTCCCTCAGGAGAGAGGTCTGGCCATAGTGCCACATCCTCTCCCCCACCGAACACCATACTGCCCCAATGAGGGAAATTTGCACTGCCTTCAGCAACAACCCAAATGCGCCTGCTATAAACACCTGGATGCAACTTAATTCAAATTATGCACTATACAAGAGTAGTATTCTGCCTGTAAAAAAAGTAACAACATCCAGGAAAAAGCAAACACTCAGGTAATGCAAGATTAAGTAAAGCATGTGAAATGTAGCAGAAACAACATGGTCCCCTTAACGGCTTCTCACTCACTGTTTAGAATTCAGTGAGTGCTTTTAGCTGAAAAGTTAGGGACATGACTACAGATCCCAGAAATGACCTGTTTCAATGTCCATTGCTTATATCCTTATAAAACATAAGCAGTCTGGTTTTTAAAAGATCACATCCATAAACACAGATTTGTGGTACACATTCTGTTTTCCAATCCACCCATCAACCATGTATAACAGTACCTCAAGGAATGGTGCCCTTCCCCACGCATGGAAAACAATGCTGTTCAAAGAAAGACGAGAAAACAAAAGTAGCGCTTCACTGGCAAACTGTGTGCGAGGCTGATGTGTTTGGGTGTGAATAAAATCAATATGGCCAGTTTGCAACCACTCTTTCTTGCTTTATTTAGTTATGCATTTATTTTTCATATTTTAAACCTTTTATTACTCTCCGTCCTGAGGCTGCAGTTTGGAATCAGCAAACGAGGGCACTTCCATCAAAAGTGTTTTTTTCTTTTTGGGATCCATACAGTAAAGGAAATTAATGAAAGAAGGAAAGGAAAGAGAGGTTGTGAACCGTTTCTTCATGCCACGATTTTAAGTAAGTGAGGAGGGACTGCCAGACAGGAAGAGAGGGAATAAAAGCAACAGAGAGGGGGTGGGGGAGGATGGCAGCAGCCAGCGCATAGCAGAAGTGGATATTGTCTGTGTCTTCTCTGGGCAGGAAGGATGAGACAGTCATTTTCCTTCTCTGCCAGTCCCGCCTGTCCCCAAAAGGCCACAAAAGCTGAGCCTTATCTGAAGGCTTTGGCTATTTCTACCGTCCTTGGACACAGTTTTGAAAAGAAAAAATTAGGGGAACATAATCTTTTTAATAAAAGAAGTAGGAGCATGCCGTGCCCTGCCAATCCCGCCCACTTCGACCACTGGTGTTGCTAGATCTTTGGCTGTACATGGCGGTCCCTTCGTTTGCCGCCCACAGCGACCACATGTGGAGGGGGGGTGCAGACAATTCCTGCAATTTGCCCACGCTACAGCCGCAGGTAAGAGGTATTTCTCACTGACAAGAGCAGTGGAAAAGAGGTGTAGGTTGCACACTCCCTGAAGCTTACAATAGTTTGCATTGATACTCAAAATATTTGGAGGCAAGATGGCTGCTGACTGACTGCAGTGAGAAGTCGCAGTTCTCTCTCCCCCCTTCCTATGCTTTTACAATATTGTAAAGGATGCTGGAGGTCCCTTTTCAAATAAATTATCGCTTGGCTGCCTGGGCGCAGAATCTCTATCTGCTGAGGTGGTATCCGCAGGTAGCGGCATCTCTCGCACAACACAAATCTGGTCGGCTGTCCGGGCTGCTACAGTGGCTGACAGTCAGGCGAAGCAGAGCACCGAGGGGACCCAAGCAGCTGAAGGAGCAGAATGGTCGGAAAGACCAGAACGAGAATGGCGGTATCAAAGAAATGCCGAAGGACTTGGCAGCCTTGGCTTCTACTCAGCATGGCATGGGACTGCTGCGCAGGGTATACGCCAGAAAACCCGATGAGCCACGAGGCAATGGCGGCGGTGGAATCACTCTGACCGGCGGTAGCAAAGATTCGGCTTGAGCAATTCGAAAATCTTTGGCGGCAAAAGCTGGAACAGATTCGGGTAAATTTAAAGAACCCAGAAAATCTAAAGATATCGTATTTCGGCAGCCTATCTTGATCGAGGCTTTCTCCATGAAATCGGTCGAGACGGTGGAAGACCCCCCTAGCAACCTCCTCAGCACCTGTTGATGTGGTGATTTTAAATCAGACACATGGGCTAACCCAGGATAAGGGAAATTTAGGCTCACCTGATGGGGATTGTTTTTTTTCCCTTAACGATGACTCAGACTCACTACTCTCCAGTGAAGGGAGTCTATCCAGTGCCTCAGATTCAGACTCACTGGTGAGTTCGTCGGTACAGAAGGCACCTGCGGCTCATAGGGGCTTACAGCAGAAGAAAAGGACAAAATCAAAATCTAAACTCCCAGGCAGTCCATCAAATACTGAGGCTCATAGGAGACTTCTTTAGGACTATTCTGCTTGGTATAGCACAACACGCCATCTGAGATGGATGGGTAGTCCCACGAGGTGTAGCAACAAAAGGATGAGAAGGTCTCGGGAAGGGGTGAGGAATTTGCGTATTGACGTTTTGGTTAATTGGATGGGACAAGTATTCGATGTGTTTTAATGAGTGTACGGATTGCTTCAATCAATGTGTGCAGGCTGAATGACCATTTAAAAAGGCAACGTGTTGCGGCCATTCTGAGATCAATGAGTCTCGATTTTGTTTGTCTACAGGAGATGCATGTAGAAGGGACAAGGGTTTTTTTATTGGAGCAGTTGCGAAATAGGGGGCTAAGACAAGAGGGGTTGCTATACTGTCTAAAAGAAATGACGTTAAAGTTAAAAGAAAAAAGGAAGATCAATGGGGTAGATGGGTTTATTTGGAATGCATAATTAATGATGAAGTAGTCACTATAGGATCGGTATATGGATCTACTGAGGATGATCCAAATATGTTTGAATTTTTAGACCTAGAGTTAACCACCTGGCCCGAGCCGGTCATCTTGTGTGGAGACTTTAATATAAATGGGGTGGGGGGCTAGGTACGGAACTGGGACATCGTTATGTAGGTCATAAAAAAAAACATGTCGTGCAATAGTCAATCTGCATCTGCACTTACAATGCATCATGGTCCTCTACTAAAATAATCGTATATCTCTATCTTCTACATTCCTCTCATTTGTCCCACACTGCAAAGTATAAAAAACACTCATTCTGGATACCCGCACTAACCCAAATGAACATGTAAATCGTCTGCATTTAGTCCAAATTGAATCTTAGTGTTAAACAACAGAATATATCTGGACTTCAGCTGATGCAATCTCACCTCACGGCTTCCTCCCCTCCCTAATTTAGGTACCTGATCTATTGCATAGTATGAGAAGTCACTCACATTGCCCTTGTGCACTTCATTGATATGTTGTGCAACCGGATAATTCTTGTCGTTGTTCTTGACGGCCCTTAGATGCTGCAATATCCGAATTTGAACCATGTGAATAGTGCTGCCCACGTATATTTTGGGGCAAGTACACTGTAAAATATAGACAATATATTCATTTCTGCAGTTCAAAGAACTCCTGATTTTAACTGACTTTTCATAAGGGGTGATGTGACCTGCCTCTCATTACATGCAAACTTACAAGCTTTACACTTAAAGCATTTGTGGAAAGCGCAACTTGCTTTCAGTGAGCCCTCCAATTTACCAACTTTTGGGCTACTGTTCACCAAATCATTCCTCATTGATTTAGCTTTCATATATATATCTATCTATATATATATATATATATATATATATATATATATATATATATATATATATATATATATTCACTGAAAAAACCATGGGTTTCACACACGTTATAGTTAGGAATTAGCATTTAAAAAACCTTTGAAATTCAGTGAAAAAACCATAGGTTTCACACACGTTATAGTTAGGAATTAGCATTTAAAAAACCTTAGAAATTCAGTGAAAAAACCATAGGTTTCACACATGTTATAGTTAGCTGGACATTTTACTCGTAAAAAAACAATGAAATTGCCCCGTTGTAGTTAGTTCAGCTAACTATAACTCGCGCGCCCGCAATGCACTGCTGATGACGTCACATATTACATCACTCATGACATGGTCAGTGACATCACTCATGACATCACTGATGACATCTCAAATGACATCACTGATGACATCACTGATGACATCATCCAGTGAATGTGGGTTTTTCTGAAAATTAAATATGTTTTATATATGTATATCTCAAGGTCGATGGAAGAATAAATGGGTATATAAGTGTCTAAATGGATGATTTGTTTTTGAAAAATTGATTGTTTAACTGACTGATTAAGTGTATCTTAGTGAATACATGGCTTAGTGAGTAATGTTTAAATATGTATATATCTGTATCAGTCTCTCACTTTGTGTATAAGTGGCTGCATGGGTTGGTGAGTAGCTACATGGGTGTCTATATAGGTTATTAGTTGTTTTTTTGAGTATCAGTCTGAGTGTCTGCATGGTTCGGTGGGGGGTATTACGTAGTGAATAGGTGTATGAATGAGTGACTCACTGTTTGTATGTGTTGAACACAGCATGTGTGCAGGACTGTATGGGTGGATGAGTGTGTGCATGGATTTGTTATTGAGTGAATGACTGTCTCAATAGTGTCTTTATGAGTAACTACATATGTTTTAAACTAGTATATGTGACTATTGGTGTATATATGTGAGTATATGTGAGAGTGAGAGATTGAAAGAGTTCTTGTATGAATAAGTATGTGTTTCTATAAGTGATTGTTTAAAAGACTAAGTATGTGTAAGTTTCCGTAGAAGTAAGTGTGGTGGTGTGTGTATAACTGTATATGCAAGTAAATGTATGTTTGATTCTTTATTAGCATGAGTGACTATGTGTGTGAGTAACTCTATGGATGAGTGGCATTGTGTAACAGGATGTATAGGTGTATGAGTACATATGATGAGTGAGTACATGTATGAGTGACTGAATTGGACTGTTGGTGAATGAGTGGATGTGTATGTGGATCTTAGAATTACTGAATAGGTTGTTTTAACTGGTATTGGTATGTCCATTGTTTTGAACATTGTAGTTTCTATTTTTGAATGTGTGTGTCAAAGGTTATATTAGGGTGAGAGGAGGTCTGCCACTCTATCACAAGGATGATGTCATCAGTGATGTCATCAGTGATGTCATTTGAGATGTCATCAGTGATGTCATGAGTGATGTCACTGACCATGTCATGAGTGATGTAATATGTGACGTCATCAGCAGTGCATTGCGGGCGCGCGAGTTATAGTTAGCTGAACTAACTATAACGGGGCAATTTCATTGGTTTTTTACGAGTAAAATGTCCAGCTAACTATAACATGTGTGAAACCTATGGTTTTTTCACTGAATTTCTAAGGTTTTTTAAATGCTAATTCCTAACTATAACGTGTGTGAAACCTATGGTTTTTTCACTGAATTTCAAAGGTTTTTTAAATGCTAATTCCTAACTATAACGTGTGTGAAACCCATGGTTTTTTCAGTGAATTTGCAAGGTTTTTTAAATGCTAATTTTTTTTTTATTCTTCAATTTTTTCAAACATATTTTTAATTTAATTTTCTTACCTTTTATAAAGACTATGCTTAAATTTTTAAAATTCTTAAATATTTTTTTTTAATATATTTTTTAAAATAAACATGTAAAATTTATTTCCAGTTTTTTTTTTTTTTTTTTTTTTATAGTACGCGTATCGTAAGCTCACGGTAAGCGTACGGTTTACGCAACGTCCGTAATCTATCTACGCTGCTTGCGTATAGTTACGCACTTTGCGTAGCCACGCGTACTGCGCGTGGGACGCGTGCGCGCTTACGCCACACGCGCACGTTACGCGGAAGTGCCGGGGAGTGACTGTTATGCGCATGCGCGCAATCGCGTGTCTTTTTTACGCGCATGCGTACTTTTTGCCGTAAGCGTACCGTAAGCGTACCGTAAGCGTACGGTAGGTCATGTGATCTTGAAACACAACTTTTGATTGGTTGAAACTACTTTCAGTTCTAGAACTCTCCTACACCACACCCATTCCCCTCATTTCTGCTTGTGATCCCTTGGGAGAAGGAGCTGGTTTGTCTTTGGGATACAATGGCAGAACAGCAGAGCTCTTCTGAGAGTGAGGCTAGCACTAGCAGCACTGTCTTGAGGCAGAGATCGAGGAAACAAAAGCCTTCTTATGTTTGGGATTATTTTACTTTTCCAGAAGGCCAGCAAAAGGTGAATGCACCCTTAGTTACTTGCAGGCTGTGTAAGCGTGTACTTTCTAGAGGTAATCCTGACAGGAAGTATTCCTTTGGGAATCACACCATGAAGAGACACCTCCAGGATGTACACAGAAGGACACATGGTCATCTTTTTGGAGGTAACTCTTCAGAAAGACGAGCCAGTACATCCACAGCAGCTCAGCCTGGACCATCATCTGCAGGGCTTACTCCTTCTTCTGCAGGTCAGGTGAGCCCTTCATCTGTGGGGGGAGAATCTCCTTTTGCTGGCCCTCTGGAAATGAACCCTCGATTTCGGAAGGTTGATATTCATTGCACATTTTGTAAAGATCTAATTTGCCATAGGGAGACCAGTGTTTCCCTAGTGAACAACAAAATAGATCAGCACATTTGTCGCTTTGAATAATTTTCCCATGCTTCCTTTCCTCTGTCCCTGCATGAACACAACGGTTCTTTTAAGAGCCAACCTTATCTTTCATCTTTTTTTTACATATGTTTTTAAAAACTTTTTTTTATTTTTTTTTTACCGTACGCGTACGGTGCGCGTACTTTTTTTTTATTTTTTTAAAAAAACACTAAAAATCATTTATCACATTACATTGTCCTTGAGAGACTACAATTATTATTATTGACTTACCATACTCACTGAAAAAATATTTATTCATTTCTTTTTTTTAAAAATAGTTTTAAAAATGTTTGTAGTTTTCGAAAATTTTCTATATCTATCTGGAAAAAAAGAAAAAAGTAATAATATTTTTTAAACATTTTATAATACAGTACACATATTTACATTTTTTACCAAAAAATATTTTTGCCTTATTTTTGCTGTTTTCAGAATATATTGCATTTCACTATAAATTGTGAAAGCAATTGCATTCATCATTTTACAGCGGGCAAAAAAAAATACCAATCACAAAGATTGTATTAAAAAAGCCCTGATTCTTTTTTTACTTAAACTTAACATTATAGAAATGCATAATATTGTAAAAAAATATCATCTAATACCAATACTTATTTCTTTAAAATACCGTCTGATATGTTTGTTTCAGAAGTATAATCACAATATTATATCTCAAATAACTCCAAAATACATCTGATTTCATTTCCTTTAGGCCAAATAGTAATTTTAATTTTTTTTTGGGAATAAATTTCCAACGGAAATCCAATAAAATTCTAAAGTTTAATTTGTCCAGATCTCACCGATTCTCTGTAACATTTTGGTTCACGAAAATTTTTTGAATAATTTATTTAGTCCACAATAGAATTGGTTACTTTTCCACATGGCCAAATAGTAATTTTTGAAATCATTTTTGAAAAAATTTCCAATGGCAGTCCAATAACATTCCAAAATTTAAAATGTGCAGAAGTTACCGATAATCTCTAAATTATTGGTTTTTCAAAATTGCATTAAAAATTAAAAAAGTCCACATTACAATTGGTTATCTTTCCATTAGGCCAAATGATAATTTTAAAAATCTTTTTTTTACAAAATTGCAATGGTAATCCAGTAAAATGGTAAAATTATTTTGTCCAAATCTTGCCAAGTCTCTCTAAAATTTAGGTTTCAGGAAGATTAGATAGGAATTTGCTAAATCAAAAGGCAAACGTTGTTTGAAAATCAATTGGGAATCATTACACAGTGTCCAGCCTTTTTCACATTTTAGATAAACTGTGTAATGTCCAGAAGTAACAGTAGGTCCATCATGGAAAATTATTGCAACAGTTACAAAAGTTTTTCCTGAAGTTGATAATTGCTGTCCTGTAAACTTCTTTATTAAAGTATCCAATTTTGAACCATCAGCTCTACATCGTTGCATCATTAAAATTACATACTGTCCGTATTCCTTTAAAATTAATGTTGAAAACATGTCAGAATTACACTCACCACATTTCATGCTATGATTAGCATCTTTAACTAATTTTGCAAAAGTGACTGTTTTACTCTCTGGCAATGTCAAATAAATAAACCTTTCATTATCAACAATAGAGCCACATATATTATAACAATTATCACAACTATGTTCCCATTTATAAGAGAGACCAAACAAAAATGTCAATGGGAACTCCTTCTTCTTCCACTACCTGAAGAAAATACATCAAAAATTCATGTGCATCTTGCTGTTCATTTTGAGAAAACTGTGTTCGTCCTGAACATACATCTAAAAGTTTTCTAATGTCAGTAGCACTTTCTATTTGAGTTTTATCTTTACTCAGCTTTTGAAAAAGGAGACTCAGCTCTGAACAGAATCTTTTTCCCTGATTTACTATTATCTGCTCTTGCAAACTTTCCAGATAAAATGCAACATTCAGCACTACATTTGCGTAGCAGTTGACACCAGAGCTATTTTCAAAATGACATCCTACAACCTGTTCTTCATTTTCCTTTTTCTTTTTGCTTGCAATTACATCACTCCTCTTTTTTTTCCTCTTCTCTACATCTTCACTACAGATATTCTCATTTTTTCTTTTACGAGAAACTACACGTTTCTCCAACACAGGATACTGACCTAAATGAGGAGCATAGTTTCTTCTTAATCTATTATACTCCTTTACACAATTTGTATCAGCACTAACTTTTGATTCTTCAAAGTCTATCATGAATAAACCTGATAATGTTTTGACTCGTGACAAAGCAACATATGCCATACCTTCTTTGAACACAGTTGAACCAATGTTCACAAATGCACAATCTACAGTCAATCCTTGAGACTTGTGAATAGTTACAGCATATGCTAGAGAAAACGGAAACTGCTTCCTACGTACATATAAGTCTTTCACAAGCATAAAACGAACTGTACAACGACAAATATCTTTAACTTCATCTATCTGATCAAATTTTATTTTTAAACATTCAATTCCTTCTTTTTTCTGATAATTAATAAAACCCACAACTCTTCCCATCGCTCCATTAACTAAACCTTTCTCAACATCCAAATTTCTCCTTAAAAACACTCTACAGTTCATGCAAACATATAGATTTTTTTCTAATCCAGCTGTTTTGGAGATGTTCTTCTCTAGTGAGTCCAATTTATTTTTCAGTTTGCCTGTTACTGTGACAGTAATTCTTCCATCCTCAATTTTGTCCACTGCTTCCAATTTCCTGATCTCTTCCTTTTCCAATTTCAAAAGCTCCTCATTGAATATTGAGCATTCACGTAGAGTTGGCATTAAGCAGATGACACTTTTGTTTTCTGCAATATTCTTGTATATTTTCTCTGCAACTATTTCTTCCTTTGGAAATAAATTATGTAGCAGCCGACTCTGTAATGCTTTTTTGCCAACTTCTGTGAGTAGTCCAATTCTGATATCTTTCAGAATACTTCCATATTCTTCATCGTTTGCTTGCCTCATATTAGTTGTAAGTTTCCGATGCTTCCCAATGACTTCTTCGTGTCTTCATGTGTCACAGTATTAAACACTGGTTGTCCTTTAACTGGAGTAAGTTGCAAAAGATCTCCAAAAACTATGACGTGTTTTCCACCAAATAACACGTCATAGTCTGTCTTCAAAATTTGCTGCATTCTTAAATGCTCACCTCATCAATAATGAGAACTTGCATCTTCTTCAATACTCGTGAAACTTCCAAGGATGCTTCTCCAGTTAGCTTGTTGAATTGTATTTTGTTCTCATGCTCCACTGGTAACATTAGCAAATGATGTAAGGTGATTCCTTTTATGTTATATGCTGCTAACCCAGTTGGAGCAGTAACCACACAAGACAAAGTAGAATCCGTTTTTTGCTTTAGGTAGCTTCTGATGACTTTAATTAGGAAACTTTTTCCAGTGCCAGCTTGTCCGCTTACATACATCCTGATTGGATGAAATGATGTGCATGAGCACTCTTTTTTTACATGTAGAAATCCGTGATCAATTTTGTTTTTGATCTCTTCATAAATTTGTTGCTGCTCTTGATTCAGTTGTCTTTCTAAATTTTCTAAGTCTATAAATTCTTCTTGAGCTTGATTCATAGCTGTTTCCACTTCATTCATGGCTATTGATGCTTCATTTTCAACGATTGGTTGTCCTAGGGGATCTTGACTGTGTGTTCCTGAACTTTGGCTGTCCTGAGAACTGTCTCTAGCTATTTCTGCTGCAATTGTAGTTTCCTGTTCAATTTCTTCATTTAACATTTGCAGATAAGTTGTGAATGTATTGCATTGTATGCTGTCTTTGCAAGCATTAAATGAATCCTCATAGCTTTGAAATTCTCCCAGTAGTTCATCCTCTGTACGCCATGGTTTAAACAACTGTAAAAGAGCCAAGTAGTAAAATTCTTTCTTGTCGGTAGTGTCGCAACTCAGCTTCCGGTGATTTATCAAACTTCCTTTGGTTTGCTTCACCAAACATCCTTCTTCACCAACAACTTTATATTTTCCATTATTAATGTCTTCTGCAGCTTTCCGTGAATAAATGTAGTTCTGCAACACTTCATAGAGACACATGTTCTCCAGATGATGACTTCTCTTGGGATAATATGTGTCCAACATGTTTGATTTCAATATATCTGTACTTTCTGGGTCATTCTCGGCCAAATATTCAATTTCTCCAACAGATTTCAGTACCCGATTTCTCATTGCTGCAAGGCCTAAACTTGCCCAAATTATTCTTCTTGACTTCGAGTAGAGACTTGCAGAAGATAACCTATCTGAACATTCGTAGGATCCAATTTCTCGATGCGATAACATCTTCAAACTGAAACTGTACAGCTTCTTACTGACAGTCTTCTCCTGAGAAATCTCTTCCCACATTTCCTTCAATTCTGTTTTTTCTGATTTCGTAATGTAAGACGTTACATATCGTGCAACAGCAATGGAATTGTCAGCTACATACTGTATATCCATGTTAGCGTTCCACATGGATAAAATGACTGGGTTGTAGTCATTTATATTTTTTGATTCTTCTTTTCTTTTAAGGTTGTAGGTATTCTTAGGTGATTTTCTTGTGATAGTATGTCTCACAGCTGACATAAAACTGTTTACTCTTCCATTTGAAAGAACAGGTCTAGGAAATCCAAATCGACATTTAGTGTAGTATTTTTCTTTGCTCTTGTATTTCCGTCGACAGTATTTTCCACACCGATGACTTTGGAAACGTAAAACTTGCTCCTTTAACTTGTTCTCTTCTGTGCTTTTTGGTATACCACATGTTGCATATTCTTCTATGTAAGATAACACTGCTTCATCAGTATCTGTTCCAAACTTTGGGGCATCCTTGATCCACAACAGCATATGAATATGAGGAGCACCTCTTGCCTGGTACTCTTTTCTCCAAAAGAAATCCACTACTTCTCCAAGGGGTGGATTTTTTTTATTGCAGATGAAGGACATCATAGCCTCAAATCTATGATTGAAATATCTGCAAACATTAACCGGATCCAATGAGCACAGTTCTCCTGCTGTCTTGTATTCGATGTTTTTAATGTTTGAATTGGCCTCTCGTAGAAAATCCAGTAAATCATCCCAAGCATACTCGGCACAGCTTAGGGTAAGGAACCATGTTGGTGTTCCTAAATTGCGTAACATGCATTTTAGTTCACCATGGCGTCGGTACCAATATTCATTTGTCCCACGCTGACAAGCCATCAGATTGATCAGTTGTGTTTCCAAATGATCATCTCGGTGCTGCACTTTCTCCATAAAATCCTTAGCAGACACATTTTGTAAATGTACTCCACTTTTTAAAATGTGATTTACTGCATAAGACAGTGCAGACAAGTCGCTTTCAAATAAAAGATGGAACAAATAAGGAATACTTTGTCGAAATCTGGGATCTTCAGCATATAGTCTTGTAGTCCGATACTCTGAAGCTGGAATCTGTTCTGGACGTTCATCGTATCGTCCTCCTTTTCCCGTAGGAAACAGCTGGGGAAAACATCGAGCTTCCAAGCTCTCCTCCCATACACTCACGGGAGTTCCTTTTGCTTTCTTCATCTGAAAGAGATCAATATTGTCTCCCATAACTTCTTTCGAATGAAGAGGATGTATGCTAAAATGTTCATAAATTTCTTCTTCCTTTGTCTTGTCCACTTTTTCAATTTGTCCAGTTGGTGTTTCTGTGTCTTCTTGAAAATCTTCGTCTTCTTCTTCTTCTTCTATATAAATTGATTCATACCATTTGTTATTTTTTTTCAAATACAAATTTGCTCTTTGTACTTTCCGCACATCTGCCAGCTCCTGCCAAATCTTCTTATTCTTTGTAGGTACACCATTAACCAGAATAATTAATGGTTCAGTTTCCAAAGTATCCGCATCAATAGTTTCCATATTTTTTTTCAAATCCAAGGGCAAATACACCACTCTACCTTTTAAACCTCTCAGTAAATCTGAAGGAGGTAATTTACCAGTTTTGGGCTCCATACGTACTATGGTCTGGAACGGATGAACACATTGAATGAGTATAGACTCATATGTATTTAATTCAGAAAGTTCAGCAGGAATAGCATCCAATTCTAAATTATTATGTACAGCTCTGGTCGGCATTCTATTTTCCTCTAACTTGTTGTAACAGTATTTACAAATACGCTGATCTTCACCCAATTCAAAACAATTTTCAAGAAATATATATGTGGCAAAATCCATCCACTTATAATTATCTTCATTTTCACTCTTTCTGTAGAGATCAACATTCCTAGTTTGTTTTCTATAATGAGTTCTGCGGCAACAAATACAAGTAACATTTGGTCTTTAATTAGAGACTATTGCAAATTTTGTTATGTGATCATTAAATGTCTTACTTACAGAAGGTTCTACATTCTCTTCCACTTCTTCCTCATTTACTGTGTCCTTCTCTGCACTGTTTTGTTCAGGACCAAAGTAACAAAACTGAATTTCATCAACAACCTTCTCTACATCTGATACCGTTCCTCGGAACAGAGCCCTATTCAATTCATTTAACTTTATTGCTGGACTTTTGGCAAAATACAACCGTCTCACAAACTTTCTCATTTCAGTATGATGAACAGCCAGCATCCTAAAATGATGGAAAACACTATTGCACACTTTTCTAGATAGACAAGCCAGAGAATGACCCTGCAAACCAGTATTCTCTCTCACTCTGCATGGATCCAGACTTTGAAGCACCTTAATCTTCTGTTTTACACTTTTTTTACTATATTCTCTTAGAAACTCTCGAAATCTGTCAATAGATTCCTGACGCACAGTGCAAATACTACTACAATTCCAAGTGTACACTGGGGCTTTAGGACGTCTCCCCATTGCCTCATCTGCCATCACTTGTACCTCATCTCTTGGAACCATTATCTCCTTCTCCATTATGCAACCATTTTTTACTTCGTATGAACGACCTCTGGTGTCAACTGCATGCAGCAAACTATTACTTTGAAAATAGCTCTCTTCATTAAAAAAAGGTTCACTACTTGAACTATGCATCCACTTTCCTAAAAACACTTTACAAAAGTTTGTTCTGTTCACTACTCTTTTGCTTTTGCTTTGTGATTTCAGTACATTAACCATTTTATCTAATGTACGCATCCTATTCAAAATTAATATGAATAGTTTCCTTTTTAATTCTAATGCTTTTGCTGCAATGGCTTCAATTTCTTTTTTTCTCTTGTAATATTTTGCCTTTTGCTTATATTTCTTCACATCCTTTATCAAATTGGACATAACTCTTCTCTGAAACATTTTTCTACGTATCTCTTTAAACGCTGTTTTTCTGTTTATGTAAAACTTTTCAGTTGCAGAAGGTATATTTGCATTAACTAAATTCTCAATTTTTTGCTGTTCTCTTCGTTTTGTTACATTCTTCCCAGGACAGACATTTTGTACATTTTTCTTTGTTTTGAATATTTTTTTAAGAAATTGTTTTTTCTGCTTACCAGAAGATTTTTTCTTTTTCCCAACATGAGCATCTTCTACTAACTTTGGTCCTCCAGTTGTCTTCAAATATAGTTTTTTTTTTAGCGTTTTTTGAACTCGAGATTTTGTAGGCATCTTAAATTTTGTTCACTGTTCTTCAGCAATACCTGAAAAAAACTAAAAAAAAATCCTTTATTATATTTAAATATATTACTACATTTCTTTTCACAATAGTCACAAAACTAAATTTCTTTGCCAATTTGAATGCACACAAACTGCTCTTTTTTTTGGGCAAGTGAAAATCTCTTTTACAAACTGTCACATTATGAAACCACTTTTCAGATTTTTTAAAAAGCCCATGTCCAGAGTGCTACACTCCAGCAAGGGCAACCAGCCTTAGTGAAGCTCAATGTATTTGCATTACAGACTGAAACCTGAAAACCCCACTCGCTTGTAAATACTTTGCATGACTATACACGGCAAGCACATGGGTGTGTGCTAAGACTCTGCTTCTTCCCCCAAAAATTCACTCCCCCTTTCCATCTAATGCAACTGTGAAATCACCAGAGCAAGACGCAATAAATCTCTGCCTATAATTCCTCTATGCACACAGAGTCATGTTTTCACATTAGTCCCAAAACGAAATTTCTTTGCCATTTTTAAAGCACACTTACTGCTCTTTTTTTTTTCGGGGCAAGTGAAAATCACTTTTACAGACTGACACATTATGAAACCTTTTCTTTTAATTTATTTAATTGCACATGTCCAAGCTGTTTTTTTCAGACCACCACCATGTGTATTCGCGGTGACTGCCTACACTCCAGCAAGGGCAACCAGCCTTAGTGATGCTGAATGTATTTGCATTACAGACTTAAACCTGAAAACCCCACTCGCTTGTAAATACTGTGCATGACTATACATGGCAAGCACATGGGTGTGTGCTAAGACTCTGCTTCTTCCCCCAAAAATTCGCTCCCCCTTTCCATCTAATGCAACTGTGAAATCACCAGAGCAAGACGCAATAAATCTCTGCCTATAATTCTTCTATGCACACAGAGTCATGTTTTCACATTAGTCCCAAAACGAAATTTCTTTGCCAATTTGAAAGCACACTTACTGCTCTTTTTTTTTTCGGGGCAAGTGTAAATCACTTTTACAGACTGACACATTATGAAACCACCATGTGTAACTACAACAAAAACAATTCCCATTTCTATTATTCATTTCTTAAGTTACCACATACATCCCCTCTCAAACTGTAAACTCACCTTTAAAATTAGTTAGTTTTGAAAGAAATGTGACACTCAAACAGCAGATTATCAGAGCCAGGATCTCTGTTGTGTTCACATCTCTCCTCTCAGCAGAACCAGATAATGGCAAACTTTCCCTCTATTTTTCCACACATATACATGTAAGTTTCAAATCTCAGTGCTTCCCCCTTTTTTTCAAATGTAATCACACATTTCTATTGGTTGAAAACCAACCCTTTTCCAAAAGTACCCTTCCCCCAACTTGACTTCTGCCTAGTACCCTTCCCCCAACTTGACTTCTGCCTGCTACCATAGCAACAGCTCATGGAACACTGCTGTGTAGAGTTAGGTCAGAAGTTCGACACACAATGTTTCAATTCCACAGAGCAAGAGTGCTTGACTTTTCAACAGCAAATCCATAGTACTGTTCTTTGGTTACACATTTTTTTGTACCAATACAAAACATGCTTCTATTAATTTACACATACATCCTAGTTTTTTTTCTAGAATGGTATGAAACAGCCAATCAGTTCTTTTTGTTTTGAAAAAAATATGTATGCCTCCATTTCCAAACTGTCTTTCTTTTCATATTGCCATTCTACTGAAAGACACCTCCTGAGTGCATCCAGTTCTCCTTTGAAGATGTTCACAGTGTGGATTGTAGGGCACAGCTATGTCTTCTGGAGTGAAAAGTTTGCAGAGAAAACAGGTATGGTGAGAGACCTTGCTTTGCCAAATGTAGACATTAAATGGATTGGTCAGAGAGGGTTAAAGTGGCACCAATTGATGCCATTGGTGAAATCCTTCATTCAAATCCAACACCCTGACCTCATAATAGTGCACTGTGGTGGCAATGACCTAGGCACTTTGACTGGGGTAGGTCTGGAAATGCTTATGAAGGACACCTTTGCACAACTGTTTACACTTTTCCCTAAAACTGCCTTTGTGTTTTCCAACATATGCCAAAGGCAAAAATGGAACTGGTCCAATCATTTCTGTCCGCAGATTGACAAAGCAAGAAAGCACGTCAAAAAATCTGTTTCTGCTTTCCTCCGTGACTATGGTATGGGTGCCATTTACCACAACAACTTGCGTTATGATATGCAAGACATTTATAGAGGAGATGGTGTGCACTTCAATGATGAAGGGAACAGAGTCTTCCTCTTGAACCTTAGACTCTGCATCGGTACTTACTTGTAGGTACCCCTAAAAAAATGACTTCATAAACACAACAGCTCTTTTTAGAGCTCCCTAATTTCTAAACTCTTAAATCTGCTTTTCATTTATTTTTTTTTATTTTTTTTACCGTACGCTTACCGTAAGCTTACCGTACGCGTACCCCGTGATTTTTTTTAAAATCAATAAATGTTTTTTTGTACTTTTCTGTCCTTCTTTGACCCCCTTACAAATGTTAGGGGGTCTGTAACTCTCCTCATTGTCCCCTTTCCTTGTTTTCTCTGTTTTTTTTCTGAGTGAAACACACAAAATGGCGGCCGCCGCTTCCTGGTTTTGGCCGATTCGAATGTTTACTAAGATCTAAGGGCCAATCAGAATCTCCTTCGCGCACGCCATGTTTCTTCCGTACGCTTACCGTAAGCTTACCGTACGCGTACCCCGTGATTTTTTTTTAAAATCAATAAATGTTTGTTTTGTACTTTACAGTCCTTCTTTGACCCCCTCACAAATGTAAGGGGGTCTGTAACTCTCCTCATTGCCCCCTTTTCTTGTTTTCACTCTTTTTTTTTCAGAGTGAAACACAGAAAATGGCGGCCGCCGCTTCCTGGTTTCGGCCGATTCGAATGTTTACTAAGATCTAAGAGCCAATCAGAATCGCGCTCGCGCACGCCACCGTACGCTTACCGCAAGCGTACGGTAAGCGTACCGTAAGCGGGCTCAGATATATATATTGATTTAAAGGCTATTTTCTCAGAATCTACTGAACAGATTTACACCAAACCTACAAAAGGCACTTCCTTGACCTAGGGACTACCTCTCTGCCAAATTTTGAGTAATTCTGTTCAGCCGTTCGGGCTGTAGCTCGTTCTAAAGGTCCTATGGAAAAATGCATGGGAAAAACGCGTTTTGGGACCCCCCTTTTATCTCAGCCCCCGCTTGACAGATCCCCCCGAGACTTTCAGGGTAGGAGCGGAGCGTAGCGCCCCACCTATTTTGGGAAATTCGCGAGGATTCGTCGACCGGCGCCAAAGTTATTCAAAATAGAATGTTGAGGTTTTCCTATGGAAACGTGGTCCTAACTATAACTACCTACTGGCGACCGCCAGTAGGTAATATATATATATATATATATACATCCACAACGGTTCAAAGTCCCGGTGTTCCTGGCGCTCAATTGGCCCACCAGAGGGCGTTGTTAACCAAGAATGGTAGTGTGAGACATCACTATGTGAGAGAAAAAATATTGCACTTTGCTTATAAGTGGTACATAACAGAATGTGTAATGATTCAACGATGCAAATTCCTAAAATTGTTAGTATTATCAGTGTAAAACCGTTTTATTTTCAGCCTGCTTGAGGAAAAATGTATAATTTGCGGGGGGACTACATCTCCCAGAAGTCCGGGACAGAAAACCCCGTGACATGACAGGAAGTGAAGTCATAACATTTCCTTGCAGCACAGGTGCTTAAAATGTAATGTTTTTTTCAAAGGGAACAACCATGACCAAGTTAACGGAAGTTAACGAAACGCGTTGGTTGGTTTGCGTTTGATTTGTGGACTGTAACGAATTGAAAATAAATGGAGTATTGAATTGGAAAAGATCGCTGGAGTGCGACCCTATTCTTTCTTCTTTGGAGAAAATTGTGGCAGATATATATATATATATATATATTACCTACTGGCGGTCGCCAGTAGGTAGTTATAGTTAGGACCCCTTTTCCATAGGAAAACCTCAACATTCTATTTTGAATAACTTTGGCGCCGGTTGATGAATCCTCGCAAATTTCTCAAAATAGGTGGGGCGCTACGCTCCGCTCCTACCCTGAAAGTCTCGGGGGGATTCGTCAAGCGGGGGCTGAGATAAAAGGGGGGTCCCAAAACGCGTTTTTCCCATGCATTTTTCCATAGGACCTTTAGAACGAGCTACAGCCCGAACGGCTGAACAGAATTACTAGAAATTTGGCAGAGAGGTAGTCCCTAGGTCAAGGAAGTGCCTTTTGTAGGTTTGGTGTAAATCTGTTCAGTAGATTCTGAGAAAATAGCCTTTAAATCAATATATATATCTGAGCCCGCTTACGGTACGCTTACCGTACGCTTACCGTAAGCGTACGGTGGCGTGCGCGAGCGCGATTCTGATTGGCTCTTAGATCTTAGTAAACATTCGAATCGGCCGAAACCAGGAAGCGGCGTCCGCCATTTTGTCTCTCGCACTGAGTGTTGTTTATCAAACATGATGGCCAAAAACATGTTACGGGGCTGTTTTGACAACTCCCTCCCACATAGTCATGTTGAGGGAGTCCACAAACATCCCCCAAGAGCAAAAACGGTTTTATTTTTTTTTCGGCAATTTCGCGGGGTACGCTTACCGTACGCTTACCGTAAGCGTACGGTAAAAAAATAAAAATAAAAAAACACTATCCACACTTACCCCACCCCCTGTGCTTTTGGTGGCCGAAGGCCACCAAATGTACAGGGCTTATTAATAGGTAAAAAAAACGAAATTTTGGCAACATGAAATTATAAAATCGAAATAAAAAAAACACTATCCACATTGACCCCACCCCCTGTGCTTTTGGTGGCCGAAGGCCACCAAATGTACAGGGCTTATTAAAGTTGATAAAAACCGTGCACGGAACGAACTGCGTTAAGTGGGCGCGCACGCCTCGAATGGCGTAAAGTAACTTAGCATTTACAAAACCGTACAAATTCACTAAAAAACCATAGGTTTCACACACGTTATAGTTAGGAATTAGCATTTAAAAAACCTTGCAAATTCACTGAAAAAACCATAGGTTTCACACATGTTATAGTTAGCGGAAATTTTACTGATAAAAAACCTGTGAAATTGCCCCGTTATAGTTAGTGCTGGCAACTATAACTCACGCGACCGCAATCTTCTGCTGATGACATATGTGTCTTTATGAAAAAAAAATATTTGTAATATATGTATAGCTAAAAATGTATGGAAGAAGACATGGGCAAATAAGTGTCTAAATACAGTATTAGCATCAGCAGAGGATTGCGGTCGCGTGAGTTATAGTTGCCAGCACTAACTATAACGGGGCAATTTCACAGGTTTTTTATCAGTAAAATTTCCGCTAACTATAACATGTGTGAAACCTATGGTTTTTTCAGTGAATTTGCAAGGTTTTTTAAATGCTAATTCCTAACTATAACGTGTGTGAAACCTATGGTTTTTTCAGTGAATATATATATATATATTACCTACTGGCGGTCGCCAGTAGGTAGTTATAGTTAGGACCACGTTTCCATAGGAAAACCGCAACATTCTATTTTGAATAACTTTGGCGCCGGTCGACGAATCCTCGCAAATTTTTCAAAATAGGTGGGGCGCTACGCTCCGCTCCTACCCTGAAAGTCTCGGGGGGATTCGTCAAGCGGGGGCTGAGATAAAAGGGGGGTCCCAAAACGCGTTTTCCCATGCATTTTTCCATAGGACCTTTAGACACAGCTACAGCCCGAACGGCTGAACAGAATTACTTGAAATTTGGCAGAGAGGAATTCCTCAGGTCAAGGAAGTGCCTTTTGTAGGTTTGGTGTAAATCTGTTCAGTAGATTCTGATAAAATAGCATTTAAATCAATATATCTGTGGCAGCTTACGGTGCGCTTACGGTGCGCTTACCGTACGCGTACGGTGGCGTGCGCGAGCGCGATTTTGATTGGCTCTTAGATCTTAGTAAACATTAGAATCGGTCGAAACCAGGAAGCGGCGGCCGCCATTTTCTCTCTCGCTCTCAGAGTTGGCCAGCAAAAATGAAGCCCAAAAATATCTAAAGGGGCAGTTTCTTCAGATCCTAACCACCCATCAATGATATAGGGGTCCCCAAAAACCCCCCAAGCCCCAAAAAAAAAATTTTTTTTTTTAGGAAAATCGGCGATTACGCTTACCATACGCGTACGGTAAACCTTTTTTTAAAAAAAAAATTATCCACACTCTCCCCACCCCGTGCGCAAATGCTGCCCGAAGGGCACCATTTGTGCATGGCTTATCACAGAATTGAAATTAATAAGAATACATTTCCCAAAGATGCGCATAATATGTCCCCCATGTGCGCACGGTGCGCAAAGCGCATCGTGCGTACATGGCCCATCCCGCATAACGTGGGCACGCGGTGTGCGCAGCGCACCGCGTGACCACCGTGCGTGCACGGCACTAACTGCGTAAAGTGGGCGCACGGTGCGCGCACGCAACGAACTGCGTTAACTGGGCGCGCACGCCACAAATGGCGTAAAGTAACTTAGCATTTAAAAAAACGTACAAATTCACTGAAAAAACCATAGGTTTCACACACGTTATAGTTAGGAATTAGCATTTAAAAAACCTTGCAAATTCACTGAAAAAACCATAGGTTTCACACATGTTATAGTTAGCTGTACATTTCACTCGTAAAAAAACAATGAAATTCCCCCGTTATAGTTAGTGCAGGCAACTATAACTCACGCGACCGCAATCTTCTGCTGATGACATATGTGTCTTTATGAAAAAAAAATATTTGTAATATATGTATAGCTAAAATTTAATGGAAGAAGACATGGGCAAATAAGTGTCTAAATACAGTATTAGCATCAGCAGAGGATTGCGGTCGCGTGAGTTATAGTTGCCTGCACTAACTATAACGGGGGAATTTCATTGGTTTTTTACGAGTGAAATGTACAGCTAACTATAACATGTGTGAAACCTATGGTTTTTTCAGTGAATATATATATATACATATATATATATATACATATATATTACCTACTAGCGGTCGCCAGTAGGTAGTTATAGTTATAGGACCTATTTTCCATAGGAAATCCGCAACATTCTATTCCCAATAAGTCTGACGCCGGTTGACGAATCCTCGTGAAATTGTCCAAACTTTTTGCCAGCTCTGCTCCGCTCCTACCCTGAAAGTTTTGCGGTGATCCGTCAAGCGGGGGCCGAGAAAAAAGGGGGGTCCCAAAACGCGTTTTCCCCATGCAATTTCCCATAGGATCTGTTGTCGCAGCCACAGCCCGAACCGCTGAACGGAATGACACCAAATTTGGCAAAGAGGTAGTCCCCAGTTCGGACTCGTGCCTTTTGCATATATGGTGTGAATCTGTTCAGTAGTTCCTGAGAAAATTAGAGTTAAATGTACATAAATATCTATGGCCGCGGAGGATCCGCGGACCGTACCCGCACTATAAGCGCACCCTCCCCGAACCGAGCGCGCACCCTCCCGATCGCGCGCTGAATGCTAATTGGCTGTCGAGTGTCTCTCTACATTCGAAATCAGGAACTGTTGGCGGCCATTTTCTGCCTCGGTAAAAGCGAGGCTGAAGAAGCAAGGGGAAAAAGTGTGTTAAACATATAAAGGGGGCAGAGTGAAAATACTCTAACCCTCTAGAGGTGCTTAGGGGGTCCCAGGAGGACCCCCTGGGGCCCCTTTTAAAAAAAAAAAATATACGGCAAAACGCGCACGGTGCGTGCATCCTATCGTGCTGGATGCACGGATCCTCTCGCGGTGGGTTCGCGGATCCAAGGGAAAAAAAATGAAACTGTTGGGAGATAAAGATTAAGCTTAAGTGTTTTGTTCTTGAGTGGCTCTAAAAAGAGCCGTTGTGTTGATTGAGAGTTTTTGGTACTTATTAGTAAGTACCTATACAGAGTCTAAAGTTGTTGAGGAAGACTCTGTTTCCTTCATCAGTAAAGTGTACTCCATCTCTCCTATACATCTCTTGCATATGAAAGCGCAGATTGTTATTGTAAATGGACCCCATTCTGAAGTCTCGGAGAAAAGCAGAAACATATTTATTCACATGTTTCCTAGCTTTCTCAATCTGTGGACAAAAATGATTGGACCAGTTCCATTTCTGCCTTTGGCATATGTTAGAATACACAAAGGCAGTTTTAGGGAAAAGTGAAATAAATTCTGCAAAGGTGTCCTACATACACATTTCCAGACCTACCCCAGTCAAAGTGCCTAGGTCATTGCCACCACAGTGCACTATTATGAGGTCAGGGTGTTGGATTTGCATGAAGGATTTCACCAATGGCATCAATTGGTGCCACTTTAACCCTCTCTGTCCAATCCATTTATTGTCTACATTTGGCAAACCTAGGTCTTTGTGAATGCCTTTGTTTTCTGCATACCTTTGGCTCCAGAAAATGCAGCTGTGTCCCACAACCCACACTGTAAGCATCTTGATGGTAGGTCTGGATGCACTCAGATGGCCTCTGTAAATGAAATGGCAGTTTGAAAAGTAAGATGTTTCTAAAATGGTGGCTAGGATGCGATTTTGAAAAAAGACAAGAAATCATTGGCTGTTTGACAACCTTCTACACTGAAAGGTAGGGTGCATATTTCTGTTTTTTAAACGCATGATTCTTATTGGTTAACAAAAACTGATGGTACTTCTGGCCTGTGTCCTCAGTACAGTGTTCCATGACCTGTTTCTATGGTAATGGGCAGAAGGCAGATTTAGGGAAGGGTTGAAGTTTATGTCATTTGAAAAGGGTTGAAATGTTTAACCAATAGAAATGTGTGTTTGCTTTTGAATTTATGTGGGAAGGAGTGTGATTTGATGTTTACATGTATATGTGTAGAAAAAGAGAGGGAAACTTTGCCATTCTTTGGTTCTGCTGACAGGTGCACAGTGCAGAGATTCTGTATAAGAAAATCTGGTGTGTGACTGATATCTGGTGTGTGACTGATATACTTCTTAATCTACAAAACATCTTGAAAGGTGAGTTATTTAATTGTGAGGGGATGTATGTAGACTATTTTGATTTTAATTAGACTAATGTATTTCTTCTGCTAAAGTGTAGGGAGTACCTTTTTTTTCTACAATCTTATTGACCGTGTGTGTGCATGTAGAAGCCATTCTGTGATAAGCATTTGTGTTTTTCATGTGTTTGCAGACAGATAACTGTGCTGTTTTTATATTTTGGTAGAAATAGAAACCAGACATTGTTTATGAATTTGTTAAAGGAGTTATGTTATGTTTCTATACTAAAATGTAGTACTTCTTCTAGATGAAGAAATGTGTTTTGGTATAGTGCAAGGGATAGTGTTGTTTGTCTAGAATCACACTGTGAGTCTGTGTGCATTTGTGAACCACTGTGAGAGAAGCGTTTGGCAACATTGTCTATTTGCTGACAGATAAGTGTTTTAAAACCTGTCATGTTGTCAAGTTTTAGTAGCATTAGAAGACAGTTATGGCTTATGCTTTCAAATGAGTTAGGTATTGACAGTAAAGTGTAGTTGTGAAATATGTAGATTGTGTGCATTTCCTTTACCACTTTCAGTGTAGTGAATGAGTTTTGGTATATTCCTAGGGATAGTGTTGCTTGTCTAGAATCACACTGTGAGTCTGTGTGCATTTGTGAACCACTGTGAGAGAAGCGTTTGGTAACATCGTCTATTTGCTGACAGATAAGTGTTTTAAAACATGTCATGTTGTGAAGTTTTAGTAGCATTAGAAGCCAGTCTTTGCTTATGCATTGATTAAATGAGTCAGGCATTGACACTAAAGTGCAGTACTTATATATGTAAATTGTGTGCAGTACCTTTACCACTTTCACTGTAGTGAATGAGTTTAGGTAAACTCCTAGGGATAGTGGTGCTTGTCTAGAATCACACTGTGAGTCTGTGTGCATTTGGGAATCACTGTGAGAGAACTGTTTGGTAACATCGTGTATTTGCTGACAGATAAATGTTTTAAAACCTGTCATGTTGTCAAGTTTTAGTAGCATTAGAAGACAGTTATGGCTTATGCTTTCATTAAATGAGTTTGGTATTGACAGTAAAGTGTAGTTGTGAAATATGTAGATTGTGTGCATTTCCTTTACCACTTTCAGTGTAGTGAATGAGTTTTGGTATATTCCTAGGGATAGTTTTGCTTGTCTAGAATCACACTGTGAGTCTGAGTGCATTTGTGAACCACTGTGAGAGAAGCGTTTGGTAACATCGTCTATTTGCTGACAGATAAGTGTTTTAAAACATGTAATGTTGTGAAGTTTTAGTAGCATTAGAAGCCAGTCTTTGCTTATGCATTGATTAAATGAGTCAGGCATTGACACTAAAGTGCAGTACTTATATATGTAGATTGTGTTCAATACCTTTACCACTTTCACTGCAGTGAATGAGTTTTGGTAAACTCCTAGGGATAGTGGTGCTTGTCTAGAATCACGCTGTGAGTCTGTGTGCATTTGGGAACCACTGTGAGAGAACTGTTTGGTAACATTGTGTATTTGCTGACATATAAATGTTTTAAAACCTGTCATGTTGTCAAGTTTTAGTAGTATTGGAAGACAGTTATGGCTTATGCTTTCATCAAATGAGTTAGGAATTGACAGTAAAGTGTATTCGTGAAATATGTAGATTGTGTGCATTTCCTTTACCACTTTCAGTGTAGTGAATGAGTTTTGGTATATTCCTAGGGATAGTGGTGCTTGTCTAGAATCACACTGTGAGTCTGTGTGCATTTGGGAACCACTGTGAGAGAACTGTTTGGTAACATTGTGTATTTGCTGACAGATAAATGTTTTAAAACCTGTCATGTTGTCAAGTTTTAGTAGTATTAGAAGACCGTTATGGCTTTTGCTTTCATTAAATGAGTCAGGCATTGACAGTAAAGTGCAGTACTTATATATGTAGATTGTGTGCAGCACCTTTACCACTTTCACTGTAGTAAATGAGTTTTGGTAAACTCCTAGGGATAGTGGTGCTTGTCTAGAATCACACTGTGAGTCTGTGTGCATTTGGGAACCACTGTGAGAGAACTGTTTGGTAACATTGTGTATTTGCTGACAGATAAATGTTTTAAAACCTGTCATGTTGTCAAGTTTAAGTAGCATTAGAAGACAGTTATGGCTTATGCTTTCATTAAATGAGTTCGGTATTGACAGTAAAGTGTAGTTGTGAAAATATGTAGATTGTGTGCCTTTCCTTTACCACTTTCAGTGTAGTGAATGAGTTTTGGTATATTCCTAGGGATAGTGTTGCTTGTCTAGAATCACACTGTGAGTCTGTGTGCATTTGGGAACCACTGTGAGAGAACTATTTGGTGACATTGTGTATTTACTGACAGATAAATGTTTTAAAACCTGTCATGTTGTCAAGTTTTAGTAGCATTAGAAGCCAATATTTGCTTATGCGTTGATTAAATTAGTCAGGCATTGACATTAAAGTGCAGTCGTGAAGTATGTAGATTGTGTGCAGTTCCTTTACCACTTGCACTGTAGTGAATGAGTTTTAGTAAACTCCTAAGGATAGTGGTGCTTGTCTAGAATCACACTGTGAGTCTGTGTGCATTTGGGAACCACTGTGAGAGAATTGTTTGGTAACATTGTGTATTTGCTGACAGATAAATGTTTTAAAACCTCTCATGTTGTCAAGTTTTAGTAGTATTAGAAGACAGTTATGGCTTATGCTTTCATTAAATGAGTTAGGTATTGACAGTAAAGTGCAGTCGAGAAATATGTAGATTGTGTGCAGTTCCCTTACCACTTCCATAGTAGTGAATGAGTTTTGGTATATTCCTAGGGATAGTGGTGATTGGCTAGAAGCACACTGTGAGTCTGTGTGCATTTGGGAACCACTGTGAGAGAAGCGTTTGGTAACATCGTGTATTTGCTGACAGATAACTTTTTTAAAACTTGTCATGTTGTCAAGTTTTAGTAGCATTAAAAGCGAGTCTTTTCTTATGCGTTGATTAAATGAGTCAGGTATTGACACTAAAGTGCAGTCGAGAAATATGTAGATTGTGTGCAGTTCCCTTACCACTTCCACTGTAGTGAATGAGTTTTGGTATATTCCTAGGGATAGTGTTGCTTGTCTAGAATCACACTGTGAGTCTGTGTGCATTTGCGAACCACTGTGAGAGAAGCGTTTGGTAATATCGTCTATTTGCTGACAGATAAATGTTTTAAAACCTGTCATGTTGTCAAGTTTTAGTAGCATTAGAAGACAGTTATGGCTTATGCTTTCATTAAATGAGTTAGGTATTGACAGTAAAGTGTAGTTGTGAAATATGTAGATTGTGTGCATTTCCTTTACCACTTTCAGTGTAGTGAATGAGTTTTGGTATATTCCTAGGGATAGTTTTGCTTGTCTAGAATCACACTGTGAGTCTGTGTGCATTTGTGAACCACTGTGAGAGAAGCGTTTGGTAACATCGTCTATTTGCTGACAGATAAGTGTTTTAAAACATGTCATGTTGTGAAGTTTTAGTAGCATTAGACGCCAGTCTTTGCTTATGCATTGATTAAATGAGTCAGGCATTGACTCTAAAGTGCAGTACTTATATATGTAGATTGTGTGCAGTACCTTTACTACTTTCACTGTAGTGAATGAGTTTTGGTAAACTCCTAGGGATAGTGGTGCTTGTCTAGAATCACACTGTGAGTCTGTGTGCATTTGGGAACCACTGTGAGAGAAGTGTTTGGTAACATTGTGTATTTGCTGACAGATAAATGTTTTAAAACCTGTCATGTTGTCAAGTTTTAGTAGTATTAGAAGACAGTTATGGCTTATGCTTTCATTAAATGAGTTATGTATTGACAGTAAAGTGTAGTCGTGAAATATGTAGATTGTGTGCATTTCCTTTACCACTTTCAGTGTAGTGAATGAGTTTTGGTATATTCCTAGGGATAGTGTTGCTTGTCTAGAATCACACTGTGAGTGTGTGCATTTGTGAACCACTGTGAGAGAAGCGTTTGGTAACATCGTCTATTTGCTGACAGATAAGTGTTTTAAAACATGTCATGTTGTGAAGTTTTAGTAGCATTAGAAGCCAGTCTTTGCTTATGCATTGATAATATGAGTCAGGCATTGACACTAAAGTGCAGTACTTATATATGTAGATTGTGTGCAGTACCTTTACCACTTTCACTGTAGTGAATGAGTTTAGGTAAACTCCTAGGGATAGTGGTGCTTGTCTAGAATCACACTGTGAGTCTGTGTGCATTTGGGAATCACTGTGAGAGAACTGTTTGGTAACATTGTGTATTTGCTGACAGATAAATGTTTTAAAACCTGTCATGTTGTCAAGTTTTAGTAGCATTAGAAGACAGTTATGGCTTATGCTTTCATTAAATGAGTTAGGTATTGACAGTAAAGTGTAGTTGTGAAATATGTAGATTGTGTGCATTTCCTTTACCACTTTCAGTGTAGTGAATGAGTTTTGGTATATTCCTAGGGATAGTTTTGCTTGTCTAGAATCACACTGTGAGTCTGTGTGCATTTGTGAACCACTGTGAGAGAAGCGTTTGGTAACATCGTCTATTTGCTGACAGATAAGTGTTTTAAAACATGTCATGTTGTGAAGTTTTAGTAGCATTAGAAGCCAGTCTTTGCTTATGCATTGATTAAATGAGTCAGGCATTGACTCTAAAGTGCAGTACTTATATATGTAGATTGTGTGCAGTACCTTTACCACTTTCACTGTAGTGAATGAGTTTAGGTAAACTCCTAGGGATAGTGGTGCTTGTCTAGAATCACACTGTGAGTCTGTGTGCATTTGGGAATCACTGTGAGAGAACTGTTTGGTAACATTGTGTATTTGCTGACAGATAAATGTTTTAAAACCTGTCATGTTGTCAAGTTTTAGTAGCATTAGAAGACAGTTATGGCTTATGCTTTCATTAAATGAGATAGGTATTGACAGTAAAGTGTAGTTGTGAAATATGTAGATTGTGTGCATTTCCTTTACCACTTTCAGTGTAGTGAATGAGTTTTGGTATATTCCTAGGGATAGTTTTGCTTGTCTAGAATCACACTGTGAGTCTGTGTGCATTTGTGAACCACTGTGAGAGAAGCGTAGGGTAAGATCGTCTATTTGCTGACAGATAAGTGTTTTAAAACATGTCATGTTGTGAAGTTTTAGTAGCATTAGATGCCAGTCATTGCTTATGCATTGATTAAATGAGTCAGGCATTGACACTAAAGTGCAGTACTTATATATGTAGATTGTGTGCAGTAGCTTGTCAAGTTTTAGTAGCATTAGAAGACAGTTATGGCTTATGCTTTCATTAAATGAGTTAGGTATTGACAGTAAAGTGTATTCGTGGAATATGTAGATTGTGTGCATTTCCTTTACCACTTTCAGTGTAGTGAATGAGTTTTGGTATATTCCTAGGGATAGTGTTGCTTGTCTAGAATCACAATGTGAGTCTGTGTGCATTTGTGAACCACTGTGAGAGAACTGTTTGGTAACATTGTGTATTTGCTGACAGATAAATGTTTTAAAACCTGTCATGTTGTCAAGTTTTAGTAGTATTAGAACACAGTTATGGCTTATGCTTTCATTAAATGAGTTAGGTATTGACAGTAAAGTGTAGTGGTGAAATATGTAGATTGTGTGCAATTCCTTTACCACTTTCAATGTAGTGAATGAGTTTTGGTATATTCCTAGGGATAGTGTTGCTTGTCTAGAATTACAATGTGAGTCTGTGTGCATTTGTGAACCACTGTGAGAGAAGCGTTTGGTAACATCGTCTATTTGCTGACAGATAAGTGTTTTAAAACATGTCATGTTGTGAAGTTTTAGTAGCATTAGAAGCCAGTCTTTGCTTATGCATTGATTAAATGAGTCAGGCATTGACACTAAAGTGCAGTACTTATATATGTAGATTTTGTGTAGTAGCTTTACCACTTTCACTGTAGTGAATGAGTTTAGGTAAACTCCTAGGGATAGTGGTGCTTGTCTAGAATCACACTGTGAGTCTGTGTGCATTTGGGAATCACTGTGAGAGAACTGTTTGGTAACATCGTGTATTTGCTGACAGATAAATGTTTTAAAACCTGTCATGTTGTCAAGTTTTAGTAGCATTAGAAGACAGTTATAGCTTATGCTTTCATTAAATGAGTTAGGTATTGACAGTAAAGTGTAGTTGTGAAATATGTAGATTGTGTGTTTTAGACCTGGCATCATTGGCATGAGTCTCTCCTCCATTTTTTTCTGTTTGCCTCCTCCGTTTTCGATGTTTTTGCTGGTTTATTGCTTTGGGCACTGTGCCACTGCTGATCAGTGCCACAGTGCAAGTGCTCCCTATGTTAAATTGTACATTGATTGGTGTTAAAATGATTGGCTTGGTTGACTTACGGTTCAGACCCTAGTCTAGTGCACTGCGCGTGCCAAGGGCGTGTAAGTTAACTGCTGCTGGTGGGCTTGCAGCACTGGTTGTGCCACCCACAGAAGCAGCGTGTAAAATGTGTCTCAGGCCTGCCACCGCAGGGCCTGCGTGCAGTCCCTGACTGCCATGTCGACTTGGCAAGGAAACCTACTTGCCAGTCTCTAAACCTTCACTTTGCCACATTTCAGACACCCCTATGGTAGGCCCTAGGGCAGGGTGCATTGTTGGTAAAAGGTAGGTCATGCCCTGATGTGTGTGGCATGACCTAATAGTGAATTACAGCCATTTTCGTTTTTCACTATTGAAGGGCTACCTGCATCCAATAGGCCAGACTGGGCAGACTGATTATTAACTCCATTATAATCTATCTGACTCAGGGAGCATGGTAGCAGGTCGAGTTTAGTAGAACTCAGAATTTAATAACACACCCTTTAGGATGGATGTTTTTTAGATTCTGTGTTTGAAAATAGCCCTTTTAGAAAGTGGCTATTTTCTTGTCCAACTATCCACCGGTCTCTGCTGGTTTGGTGTGTGTGTCAGGGGCTGGGTGGCTCCAGAGGTCTGAATGAGTCAGTGTGGGGTGAATGAGGCATTTACACATAGAGTGAGGGAAGAGTAGCCTGCCCTGCCTGACACAATACTGGCTCCACCTCCTGCTGGGCGACTGATAGCCCTGCTCCTGCCAGTGACAATACTGGCTCCGCCTCCTGCTGGGCGGCTGAGGACTCTGCCCTGCTCAGTGAATAGGCCAGGTGCCTCTGCCTGGCAACACCCACAACAAACCTGAGATGGTGGGAATTTCCCTGCTTGGACAAAGGGAACAAAGGAGAAATGGGGTATAAGAGAAGGACCCCTGAACCAAGAACTCAGATCACTTCTGACAAGGAAACCTGTACCAAGGACAAGAAGCCTGCTGATCTAAGGACTTGCCTCCCCTTTCTGCCAGAGTGCTGTTTTGCTGTGGAGGAACCTGAAAGCTGCTTCTTTATTTTTGCCAAGGAACAAGGAGAGATGAACTTGGTCTGTACTCTCTGAACACTTGCTAGGAAATCTCCAAGGGCTGGAAGAGTGCCAGTCTCCAGCTGAAGTCACAGGGCCAAAGGACTTCACCATTTGCTGAATTGCTGGAAAGTGTTGTTTCCAGTACGCAAGGGAAAATCTGCAGTCTCGACGCCGCCGCCGCCGCCGCCGCCGCCGAATCCAGCTCGACATCGTGAGTAACGGCTCCAGTGTCCCGAGCCTTCGATGCCGGCCGCCGGGTCCGATCGACGCCAGCAGCAACGCCAGTGAGCAGTGGGTATCGGCCCCGGCTCCAAGTGACCCCGTCTCGACGCCGGTATCGACGCCAGTGAGGAGTGAGTAGCGGCTCCACCACCAAGCGACCCCGTCCCGACGCCGCTGCTGATCGCATTGACTCGACGCCCTTCTCGACGCCGTGAGCGCTGCTCCGGCCCGACATCCCTCGATGCCGCTGTGGATTGACCCGACTCCGAGGCACGATCGACGCCGACCTTAACGCCGACATCTCGACGCCGTGGATCATCGTCTTCTTCGTTTCTCAAGGTACTGTACTTGTGGAGTCTGTTGCAACTCCAGGCTCGACGTAGCGCTCCTCGCGGTCGACGCCGAACCTTGGGAATCCTGTAGACTCGACGTCGTGTGACTCCTGTGGGGGTTACATTGTTGCCAAAGAACTGTGCTCAGAATACTTTGCTAAAGAACTATTTGCCAAGAAGTAACCTTACTTGAACTATTATTTTTCCTTCCAAAGAGTATTTATTAAGACTGTGGTATATTTTTGTCGTTATTTGGTCTTGTGCTAAGCCTTATATAAATATCCTATTTTTATAATAACTTCTGTGTCGTGTCCATCTGTGGTGTATTCACTTTATTACTGCATGTGGTCATAAATGCTTAACACACTGCCTCTGAGATAAGCCTGTCTGCTCTGCCAAGCTACCAAGGGGGTAGCAGGGGTTATCTGAGTGTGTAATCCCCTTGCCCTGACTAGAGTTGGTGGGTCCCTATTTGTCAGAAGTGTATACCTCTGCCAACTAGAGACCGCTGGTTCTAACATTGGTGGTCAGCGGTGAGGATTGAACTTTGCATTTATGACTCATGTGCAGTGATTAGTGTACGCTACATAGTGAAAGCAGACCATAACGCAGCCACAATCTGTTTTTGGTAGGATATTCTATTTTTGTTCTCCGCTTTCCTGGAGCTTATTTTTTAAACACTGCCAGTTTTGACCATGGAAAATGCTGGAGCTGCTACCCCTTCTCTTATTGTTGTGGAGGAATTTGATAAGGAGAAGATAGATTCCTACAAGCTAAAGGATCTAAGAGGATTTTGCAAACAGTTTAAAGTTCCTACCACAGGTCTCAAAGTGAGAGGCGACTTCATCAAAGCGCTGAAGGCCTGGTTAGATGCCAGAGATCCCTCTGATCCGGGGGTGGTACCGGAAGAGGAAGAGAACCTGAATGGGCACGTGTCATCTCCCGGCAGCAGTGTTTCCTCTAAGAGCCTTTCTCCTGAAGAGTTGGAAGACAGGGAGAAGGAGAGGGAATACAAGTTAGAGATGGCAAAACTTAAATTAGGAGGGCAGTTGGAATTAGAGAATGCAAGAAGCAAAAGGGAAGCTGAAATGGAGAGCAAAAGATTAGATTTTGAGAGAGAGAAGTTAGCATTTGAACGTGAGAAGATGTTGAGGGAGATGGAACTTAAAGAAAAGAGTTTAGAGTTGAATCCCTCTGGTGGCAGCGCTCCATCTATGCCTGCAGAAAGTAGGTTTTATTTCCCTAAAGATGTGATCAAAGATTACAGTAAGAATGAAGATATTAGCCAATGGTTTAAAGCGTATGAGTTAGCATTGTTGGCCCACCGGGTCCCTGAGAAAGATTGGGGAACGGGGTTGTGGAGCCGCTTTACAAATGAAGGGAGAGATACCTTGTTGAGCATGCCTGAAGAGGAAAGGGCGTCTTATACTCATATGAAAAATGCTTTAATGCTGAGATATGGCTTAACCCCAGAAAAGTACAGACAAACCTTTAGAGAGTGTAAGAAGTTGCCTGGTACTACGTGGGTTGAATATGTGTCTTTTTATGCAGAGCCATGGATGGTTGGGTAAAGGGTAGCAAGGTTGATAGTTACGATGCTCTTTATGATTTGTTTGCTTGGGAGCACTTGTCTTATAACTGTTTTCCAGAGCTACGCCAGCACCTTGTTGATAGCAAGATATCTAACCCTAGAAAACTTGCTGAGGAGGCGGACCACAGGGTCAGTACCAGGGTCCACAAGGGTCCAGTGGGAGACTCAGCCAAAGGTGGGCAGGTTCCCCAGCAGAAGAGTGGGGGGGACAGGGGTAAACAGAGGGAGTTTCAGAAAGGGCCCCAAAGTAATCCCCAAGGGCACCAAGGGAAGGGTTCCCAGCCTCCCCCTGTAGAGAAGCCAGAGGCCCCGACAGGTAAACCTGTTCCAAGGGGCCCCATGACCTGCTGTGCTTGTAAGCAGGTGGGACACCGTTATTATGATCCCCAGTGTCCCATGAAGGATTCCAATGCACCGCCACGTGCACCCCCTCGTCAGGTGACGAATGTAGCCCTGGGAGGGAATGAGATGGGTGCCCCCGGTGGGTGGGGTCCTGCAGAAATGTCCCTGGTCTCTTTAGGAGACGTGGAAATGGTCCCTCCAACCCCTCTGCCTAATAACACTAAAAAATATAGGCAGTGGGTGACCATTAATGGCCATAGGGTGGAAGCTCTCAGAGACACCGGAGCGAGTGTGACAGCTGTCAAGTGTCACTTGGTGTCCAGAGAGCAGGTGGTCCCTCATGCATTCTACCCCGTTGTAGCTGCTCACAACTCACAGAGTCAGTGTGAGGTAGCTCAAGTTCCCTTTGAGTGGGGGGGTCTCAGGGACTCTTCAGGTTGCTGTGAGGCCCGCCATGCCTGTTGATTGTCTCCTGGGCAATGATTTGGAGGACTCCCCTTGGGCTAAGGTGGAGAGAAAATCGCATCTGGAAATGTTGGGTCTGCCTGAGTGGGTGTGTGCGACCACCCGGTCCATGTCAGTGAGTAAGGGTGTTGATGGGGCCCTGGAGCCTGAAAGGATGGCCCAGGTCCCAACCGTGAAGAGAAGAGGCAGGGGGCGCGGGAAACCGTCCCCCATCGTTCCCGCGGTCCAGGAGGGAGCAGACCCTGAGGGGGATGCCCTGGAACCGACAGGAGAACAAGTGGCCGAACTGGGAGACCTGCCCGAGCTGACCCATTGGCAGCAGGATGGTGGTCCCTCCAGGGAGGAATTTTGTGCTGAACAGAAAGTGTGCCCTTCTCTTGTGGGTATGAGGCAGCAGGCCTCAGCCCAAACGACAGGTGATCAGTCAGGATCACATTGGATCTACTGGGAGAACGACCTCCTGTATAGCGAGCCTAAGGCTGCTGAGCCTGGCTCAGCCCGTGTGCTGGTGGTACCCCAGCGCTTCAGAGCCTTCCTACTGGGGTTGGCTCATGACGTTCCGTTAGCTGGACATCTGGGGCAGGACAAGACCTATGACAGGCTTGTCACCCTTTTTTATTGGCCCCAGATGAGAAGGGATTCAGATATCCATTGTAGGACCTGTCAAACTTGCCAGGCAAGTGGGAAAAGTGGGCGGAAGCAGAAGGCTCCCCTCCAACCTTTTCCCGTCGTCAGATGAGAAGGGATTCAGATATCCATTGTAGGACCTGTCAAACTTGCCAGGCAAGTGGGAAAAGTGGGCGGAAGCAGAAGGCTCCCCTCCAACCTTTTCCCGTCATCAGTACCCCCTTTGAGCGAGTGGGAATTGACATTGTGGGGCCACTGGACCCCAAGACAGCCATGGGCAACAGGTTTATCCTGGTCTTGGTGGACCATGCCACTCGGTACCCGGAAGCCATCCCTCTCCGCACAGTGACGGCCCCCGTGGTGGGACGAGCACTGATGGGTGTTTTCTCCCGCATGGGGTTCCCCAGAGAGGTGGTGTCAGACCGGGGCACCAACTTCATTTCGAATTATATGAAGTCTCTGTGGAAGGAGTGTGGGGTAACCTACAAGTTTACCACTCCTTACCACCCTCAAGGTAATGGGCTGGTTGAGAGATTCAACCGGACCCTAAAAGGCATGATCATGGGTCTTGAAGAACCAATGAGGCGTAAATGGGACGTCCTCTTGCCATGCCTGCTGTTTGCTTACCGTGAGGTGCCACAGAAGTCTCTAGGGTTCAGCCCATTTGAGCTTTTGTATGGTCACCCGGTAAGAGGACCTTTGAGTCTGGTTAAAGAAGGCTGGGAGCAATCTCCCAGGAAACCTCCCCAGGATGTATACAGTTACATGCTGGCCTTTAGGAACCAGACTCGGCGCTTCAGAGATCTTGCTCAGGCAAATCTGGAGGCCAGCCAGGAAGAGATTAAGCGGTGGTACGATCAGAATGCCACTCTGGTTGAGCTTCAACCTGGTCAGAAAGTTTGGGTCATGGCCCCTGTGGAACCTTGTGCGCTCAAGGACAGGTGGACTGGACCATTTGAGGTTGTGGAGAAAAAGAGCGATGTCACCTACTTGGTGGACTTGAAGTCTCCCAGGAACCCTTTGCGGGTCCTGCATGTCAACCGGTTAAAGCCCCATTTAGAAAAGTCCGAAGTGGGCATGCTCCTTGCCACAGATGCTGGGATGGAGGAGGAGAGTGAGCCTCTTCCTGACCTCCTGTGTGCAAAAGAAAAAGATGGGTCAGTGGATGGTGTTGTCCTCTCTGACACACTGACCCCTGAGCAGCAGCAAGATTGTCGCCATCTGTTGGTACAATTCCCTGATCTGTTCTCCTTAATCCCTAGTGTCACTCAGTGGTGTGTCCATGATGTGGACACTGGGGACAGCACTCCTGTGAGGCACAAGGCCTACAGGGTGACTGAAAAGGTCAGAGCATATATCAAGGAGGAGGTCTCCAAGATGTTTGCCTTAGGGGTGGTTGAGTCCTCTAGCAGTCCTTGGGCCAGCCCAGTGGTCTTGGTCCCAAAGGCTGCAGCGCCTGGTGCTTCACCAGAACTTCGGTTCTGTGTGGATTACCGAGGACTCAATTCGGTCACCAAGACTGACGCGCACCGCATCCCCAGAGCTGATGAGCTCATCGATCGGTTGGGGGCTGCCCGGTACCTTAGTACATTTGATCTAACGTCTGGGTACTGGCAGATCGCCTTGACTGATGGGGCAAAAGAGAGGTCTGCATTCTCCACACCAGATGGGCACTACCAGTTCCGTGTGATGCCCTTTGGGATGAAGAATTCCCCTGCCACATTCCAGAGGTTGGTTAACCAGGTATTGGCCGGGCTGGAAGATTTCAGCGCCGCCTACCTGGATGATATAGCAGTGTTCAGCGCCAGCTGGGAGGAACACTTGCGCCACCTCCAGGAAGTGTTGTTGGCCCTGCGCAGAGCAGGCCTCACAATCAAGGCTAGTAAGTGCCAGATTGGGCAGGGTTCAGTGGTGTACTTGGGGCACCAAGTAGGGAGCAGCAAGGTGGCCCCCCTGCAACCCAAGATAGATACCATCCTGGCTTGGGAACCGCCCAAAACCCAGACTCAGGTGAGAGCCTTCTTGGGTCTCACGGGTTACTACAGGAGGTTTGTCAAGGGGTATGGCAACATTGTGCACCCCTTGACCTCGCTGACTTCCAGGAAGCAGCCGAGACTTGTGATCTGGACTGACGCCTGTCAGAACGCCTTTGACACCCTGAAAACTGCAATGTGTACAGCACCGGTCCTCCAGGCACCCGACTTTTCAAAAGAATTCATTGTCCAGACAGACGCTTCAGAGCATGGTGTGGGGGCTGTTCTAGCACAGATGAATGAGGAGGGCCGAGACTTACCTGTAGCCTTCATCAGCCGGAGGTTACTTCCCAGGGAACAAAGGTGGAGTGCGATAGAGCGTGAGGCATTTGCTGTGGTCTGGGCGCTGAAGAAGCTAAGACCCTAACTGTTTGGGACTCACTTCCGGGTTCAGACAGACCACAGGCCCCTCAGATGGTTAATGCAGATGAGGGGTGAGAACCCAAAGCTGTTGAGGTGGTCCATTTCCCTACAGGGGATGGACTTTACGGTGGAACACCGCCCTGGTACAGATCACGCCAATGCTGATGGTCTGTCCAGATTTTTCCGCCTTAGTGATGAGGACTCCCTGGGTGAAGGGTAGTTCTCCCCACATTTCAGCTGAAGGGGACACGTGTTAGACCTGGCATCATTGGCATGAGTCTCTTCTCCATTTTTTTCTGTTTGCCTCCTCCGTTTACGATGTTTTTGCTGGTTTATTGCTTTGGGCACTGTGCCACTGCTGATCAGTGCCACAGTGCAAGTGCTCCCTATGTTAAATTGTACATTGATTGGTGTTGCCATGATTGGCTTGGTTGACTTACGGTTCAGACCCTAGTTTAGTGCACTGCGCGTGCCAAGGGCGTGTAAGTTAACTGCTGCTGGTGGGCTTGCAGCACTGGTTGTGCCACCCACAGAAGCAGCGTGTAAAATGTGTCTCAGGCCTGCCACCGCAGGGCCTGCGTGCAGTCCCTGACTGCCATGTCGACTTGGCAAGGAAACCTACTTACCAGTCTCTAAACCTTCACTTTGCCACATTTCAGACACCCCTATGGTAGGCCCTAGGGCAGGGTGCATTGTTGGTAAAAGGTAGGTCATGCCCTGATGTGTGTGGCATGACCTAATAGTGAATTACAGCCATTTTCGTTTTTCACTATTGAAGGGCTACCTGCCTCCAATAGGCCAGACTGGGCAGACTGATTATTAACTCCATTATAATCTATCTGACTCAGGGAGCATGGTAGCAGGTCGAGTTTAGTATCCCTGAACTCAGAATTTAATAACACACCCTTTAGGATGGATGGTTTTTAGATTCTGTGTTTGAAAATAGCCCTTTTAGAAAGTGGCTATTTTCTTGTCCAACTATCCACCGGTCTCTGCTGGTTTGGTGTGTGTGTCAGGGGCTGGGTGGCTCCAGAGGTCTGAATGAGTCAGTGTGGGGTGAATGAGGCATTTACACATAGAGTGAGGGAAGAGTAGCCTGCCCTGCCTGACACAATACTGGCTCCACCTCCTGCTGGGCGACTGATAGCCCTGCTCCTGCCAGTGACAATACTGGCTCCGCCTCCTGCTGGGCGGCTGAGGACTCTGTCCTGCTCAGTGAATAGGCCAGGTGCCTCTGCCTGGCAACACCCACAACAAACCTGAGATGGTGGGAATTTCCCTGCTTGGACAAAGGGAACAAAGGAGAAATGAGGTATAAGAGAAGGACCCCTGAACCAAGAACTCAGATCACTTCTGACAAGGAAACCTGTACCAAGGACAAGAAGCCTGCTGATCTAAGGACTTGCCTCCCCTTTCTGCCAGAGTGCTGTTTTGCTGTGGAGGAACCTGAAAGCTGCTTCTTTATTTTTGCCAAGGAACAAGGAGAGAGGAACTTGGTGTGTACTCTCTGAACACTTGCTAGGAAATCTCCAAGGGCTGGAAGAGTGCCAGTCTCCTGCTGAAGTCACAGGGCCAAAGGACTTCACCATTTGCTGAATTGCTGGAAAGTGTTGTTTCCAGTACGCAAGGGAAAATCTGCAGTCTCGACGTCGCCGACGCCGCCGACGCCGCCGAATCCAGCTCGACATCGTGAGTAACGGCTCCAGTGTCCCGAGCCTTCGACGCCGGCCGCCGGGCCCGATCGACGCCAGCAGCAATGCCAGTGAGCAGTGGGTATCGGCCCCGGCTCCAAGTGACCCCGTCTCGACACCGGTATCGACGCCAGTGAGGAGTGAGTAGCGGCTCCACCTCCAAGCGACCCAGTCCCGACGCCGCTGCTGATCGCATCGACTCGACGCCCTTCTCGACGCCATGAGCGCTGCTCCGGCCTGACATCCCTCGACGCCGCTGCAGATTGACCCGACTCCGAGGCGCGATCGACGCCGACCTCGACACCGACATCTCGACGCCGTGGATCATCGTCTTCTTCGTTTCTCAAGGTACTGTACTTTTGGGGTCTGTTGCAACTCCAGGCTCGACGTAGCGCTCCTCGCGGTCGATGCCGAACCTTGGGAATCCTGTAGACTTGACGTCGTGTGACTCCTGTGGGGGTTACATTGTTGCCAAAGAACTGTGCTCAGAAGAATACTTTGCTAAAGAACTATTTGCCAAGAAGAAACCTTACTTGAACTATTATTTTTCCTTCCAAAGAGTATTTATTAAGACTGTGGTATATTTTTGTCGTTATTTGGTCTTGTGCTAAGCCTTATATAAATATCCTATTTTTATAATACCTTCTGTGTCGTGTCCATCTGTGGTGTATTCACTTTATTACTGTATGTGGTCATAAATGCTTAACACACTGCCTCTGAGATAAGCCTGTCTGCTCTGCCAAGCTACCAAGGGGGTAGCAGGGGTTATCTGAGTGTGTAATCCCCTTGCCCTGACTAGAGTTGGTGGGTCCCTATTTGTCAGAAGTGTATACCTCTGCCAACTAGAGACCGCCGGTTCTAACAGTGTGCATTTCCTTTACCACTTTCAGTGTAGTGAATGAGTTTTGGTATATTCCTAGGGATAGTGTTGCTTGTCTAGAATCACAATGTGAGTCTGTGTGCATTTGTGAACCACTGTGAGAGAAGCGTTTGATAACATCGTCTATTTGCTGACAGATAAGTGTTTTAAAACATGTCATGTTGTGAAGTTTTAGTAGCATTAGAAGCCAGTCTTTGCTTATGCATTGATTAAATGAGTCAGGCATTGACACTAAAGTGCAGTACTTATATATGTAGATTGTGTGCAGTAGCTTTACCACTTTCACTGTAGTGAATGAGTTTAGGTAAACTCCTAGGGATAGTGGTGCTTGTCTAGAATCACACTGTGAGTCTGTGTGCATTTGGGAATCACTGTGAGAGAACTGTTTGGTAATATCGTGTATTTGCTGACAGATAAATGTTTTAAAACCTTTCATGTTGTCAAGTTTTAGTAGCATTAGAAGACAGTTATGGCTTATGCTTTCATTAAATGAGTTAGGTATTGACAGTAAAGTGTAGTTGTGAAATATGTAGATTGTGTGCATTTCCTTTACCACTTTCAGTGTAGTGAATGAGTTTTGGTATATTCCTAGGGATAGTTTTGCTTGTCTAGAATCACACTGTGAGTCTGTGTGCATTTGTGAACCACTGTGAGAGAAGAGTTTGGTAACATCGTCTATTTGCTGACAGATAAGTGTTTTAAAACATGTCATGTTGTCAAGTTTTAGTAGCATTAGAAGCCAGTCTTTGCTTATGCATTGATTAAATGAGTCAGGCATTGACACTAAAGTGCAGTACTTATATATGTAGATTGTGTGTAGTACCTTTACCACTTTCACTGTAGTGAATGAGTTTTGGTAAACTCCTAGGGATAGTGGTGCTTGTCTAGAATCACACTGTGAGTCTGTGTGCATTTGGGAACCATTGTGAGAGAACTGTTTGGTAACATCGTGTATTTGCTGACAGATAAATGTTTTAAAACCTGTCATGTTGTCAAGTTTTAGTGGCATTAGAAGACAGTTATGGCTTATGCTTTCATTAAATGAGTTAGGTATTGACACTAAAGTGCAGTCGAGAAATATGTAGATTGTGTGCAGTTCCCTTACCACTTCCATAGTAGTGAATGAGTTTTGGTATATTCCTAGGGATAGTGGTGATTGTCTAGAAGCACACTGTGAGTCAGTGTGCATTTGGGAACCACTGTGAGAGAAGCGTTTGGTACCATCGTGTATTTGCTGACAGATAACTTTTTTAAAACTTGTCATGTTGTCAAGTTTTAGTAGCATTAAAAGCGAGTCTTTTCTTATGCGTTGATTAAATGAGTCAGGTATTGACACTAAAGTGCAGTCGAGAAATATGTAGATTGTGTGCAGTTCCCTTACCACTTCCACTGTAGTGAATGAGTTTTGGTATATTCCTAGGGATAGTGTTGCTTGTCTAGAATCACACTTCGAGTCTGTGTGCATTTGTGAACCACTGTGAGAGAAGCGTTTTGTAACATCGTCTATTTGCTGACAGATAAGTGTTTTAAAACAGGTCATGTTGTGAAGTTTTAGTAGCATTAGAAGCCAGTCTTTGCTTATGCATTGATTAAATGAGTCAGGCATTGACACTAAAGTGCAGTACTTATATATGTAGATTGTGTGCAATACCTTTACCACTTTCACTGCAGTGAAGGAGTTTTGGTAAACTCCTAGGGATAGTGGTGCTTGTCTAGAATCACACTGTGAGTCTGTGTGCATTTGGGAACCACTGTGAGAGAACTGTTTGGTAACCTTGTGTATTTGCTGACAGATAAATGTTTTAAAACCTGTCATGTTGTCAAGTTTTAGTAGTATTAGAAGACGGTTATGGCTTATGCTTTCATTAAATGAGTTAGGTATTGACAGTAAAGTGTATTCGTGAAATATGTAGATTGTGTGCATTTCCTTTACCACTTTCAGTGTAGTGAATGAGTTTTGGTATATTCCTAGGGATAGTGTTGCTTGTCTAGAATCACAATGTGAGTCTGTGTGCCTTTGTGGACCACTGTGAGAGAAGCGTTTGGTAACATCGTCTATTTGTTGACAGATAAGTGTTTTAAAACATGTCATGTTGTGAAGTTTTAGTAGCATTAGAAGCCAGGCTCTGCTTATGCATTGATTAAATAAGTCAGGCATTGACACTAAAGTGCAGTACTTATATATGTAGATTGTGTGCAGTACCTTTACCACTTTCACTGTAGTGAATGAGTTTTGGTAAACTCCTAGGGATAGTGGTGCTTGTCTAGAATCACACTGTGAGTCTCTGTGCATTTGGGAACCACTGTGAGAGAACTGTTTGGTAACATTGTGTATTTGCTGACAGATAAATGTTTTAAAACCTGTCATGTTGTCAAGTTTTAGTAGTATTAGAAGACCGTTATAGCTTATGCTTTCATTAAATGAGTCAGGCATTGACAGTAAAGTGCAGTACTTATATATGTAGATTGTGTGCAGCACCTTTACCACTTTCACTGTAGTGAATGAGTTTTGGTAAACTCCTAGGGATAGTGGTGCTTGTCTAGAATCACACTGTGAGCCTGTGTGCATTTGGGAATCACTGTGAGAGAACTGTTTGGTAACATTGTGTATTTGCTGACAGATAAATGTTTTAAACCTGTCATGTTGTCAAGTTTTAGTAGCATCAGAAGACAGTTATGGCTTATGCTTTCATTAAATGAGTTAGGTATTGACAGCAAAGTGTAGTCGTGAAATATGTAGATTGTGTGCATTTCCTTTACCACTTTCAGTGTAGTGAATGAGTTTTGGTATATTCCTAGGGATAGTGTTGCTTGTCTAGAATCACAATGTGAGTCTGTGTGCATTTGTAAACCACTGTGAGAGAAGCGTTTGGTAACATTGTCTATTTGCTGACAGATAAGTGTTTTAAAACATGTCATGTAGTGAAGTTTTAGTAGCATTAGAAGCCAGTCTTTGCTTATGCATTGATTAAATGAGTCAGGTATTGACACTAAAGTGCAGTACTTATATATGTAGATTGTGTGCAGTACCTTTACCACTTTCACTGCAGTGAATGAGTTTTGGTAAAATCCTAGGGATAGTGGTGCTTGTCTAGAATCACACTGTGAGTCTGAGTGCATTTGGGAACCACTGTGAGAGAACGGTTTGGTAACATTGTGTATTTGCTGACAGATAAATGTTTTAAAACCTGTCATGTTGTCAAGTCTTAGTAGTATTAGAAGACTGTTATGGCTTATGCTTTCATTAAATGAGTCAGGCATTGACAGTAAAGTGCAGTACTTATATATGTAGATTGTGTGCAGCACCTTTACCACTTTCACTGTAGTGAATGAGTTTTGGTAAACTCCTAGGGATAGTGGTGCTTGTCTAGAATCACACTGTGAGTCTGTGTGCATTTGGGAACCACTGTGAGAGAACTGTTTGGTAACATCGTGTATTTGCTGACAGATAAATGTTTTAAAACTTGTCATGTTGTCAAGTTTTAGTAGCATTAGAAGACAGTTATGGCTTATGGTTTCATTAAATGAGTTAGGTATTGACAGTAAAGTGTAGTTGTGAAATATGTAGATTGTGTGCCTTTCCTTTACCACTTTCAGTGTAGTGAATGAGTTTTGGTATATTCCTAGGGATAGTGTTGCTTGTCTAGAATCACACTGTGAGTCTTTGTGCATTTGGGAACCACTGTGAGAGAACTATTTGGTAACATTGTGTATTTACTGACAGATAAATGTTTTAAAACCTGTCATGTTGTCAAGTTTTAGTAGCATTAGAAGCCAGTATTTGCTTATGCGTTGATTAAATTAGTCAGGCATTGACATTAAAGTGCAGACGTGAAGTATGTAGATTGTGTGCAGTTCCTTTACCACTTGCACTGTAGTGAATGAGTTTTAGTAAACTCCTAAGGACAGTGGTGCTTGTCTAGAATCACACTGTGAGTCTGTGTGCATTTGGGAACCACTGTGAGAGAACTGTTTGGTAACATTGTGTATTTGCTGACAGATAAATGTTTTAAAACCTGTCATGTTGTCAAGTTTTAGTAGCATTAGAAGCGAGTCTTTTCTTATGCGTTGATTAAATGAGTCAGGTATTGACACTAAAGTGCAGTCGAGAAATATGTAGATTGTATGCAGCTCCCTTACCACTTCCATAGTAGTGAATGAGTTTTGGTATATTCCTAGGGATAGTGGTGATTGTCTAGAAGCACACTGTGAGTCAGTGTGCATTTGGGAACCACTCTGAGAGAAGCGTTTGGTAACATCGTGTATTTGCTGACAGATAACTTTTTTAAAACTTGTCATGTTGTCAAGTTTTAGTAGCATTAAAAGCGAGTCTTTTCTTATGCGTTGATTAAATGAGTCAGGTATTGACACTAAAGTGCAGTCGAGAAATATGTAGATTGTGTGCAGTTCCCTTACCACTTCCACTGTAGTGAATGAGTTTTGGTATATTCCTAGGGATAATGTTGCTTGTCTAGAATCACACTGTGAGTCTGTGTGCATTTGTGAACCACTGTGAGAGAAGCGTTTGGTAACATCGTCTATTTGCTGACAGATAAGTGTTTTAAAACATGTCATGTTGTGAAGTTTTAGTAGCATTAGAAGCCAGTCTTTGCTTATGCATTGATTAAACGAGTCAGGCATTGACACTAAAGTGCAGTACTTATATATGTAGATTGTGTGCAATACCTTTACCACTTTCACTGCAGTGAAGGAGTTTTGGTAAACTCCTAGGGATAGTGGTGCTTGTCTAGAATCACACTGTGAGTCTGTGTGCATTTGGGAACCACTGTGAGAGAACTGTTTGGTAACATTGTGTATTTGCTGACAGATAAATGTTTTAAAACCTGTCATGTTGTCAAGTTTTAGTAGTATTAGAAGACGGTTATGGCTTATGCTTTCAATAAATGAGTTAGGTATTGACAGTAAAGTGTATTCGTGAAATATGTAGATTGTGTGCATTTCCTTTACCACTTTCAGTGTAGTGAATGAGTTTTGGTATATTCCTAGGGATAGTGTTGCTTGTCTAGAATCACAATGTGAGTCTGTGTGCCTTTGTGGACCACTGTGAGAGAAGCGTTTGGTAACATTGTCTATTTGCTGACAGATAAGTGTTTTAAAACATGTCATGTTGTGAAGTTTTAGTAGCATTAGAAGCCAGGCTTTGCTTATGCATTGATTAAATGAGTCAGGCATTGACACTAAAGTGCAGTACTTATATATGTAGATTGTGTGCAGTACCTTTACCACTTTCACTGTAGTGAATGAGTTTTGGTAAACTCCTAGGGATAGTGGTGCTTGTCTAGAATCACACTGTGAGTCTCTGTGCATTTGGGAACCACTGTGAGAGAACTGTTTGGTAACATTGTGTATTTGCTGACAGATAAATGTTTTAAAACCTGTCATGTTGTCAAGTTTTAGTGGTATTAGAAGACCGTTGTGGCTTATGCTTTCATTAAATGAGTCAGGCATTGACAGTAAAGTGCAGTACTTATATATGTAGATTGTGTGCAGCACCTTTACCACTTTCACTGTAGTGAATGAGTTTTGGTAAACTCCTAGGGATAGTGGTGCTTGTCTAGAATCACACTGTGAGTCTGTGTGCATTTGGGAATCACTGTGAGAGAACTGTTTGGTAACATTGTGTATTTGCTGACAGATAAATGTTTTAAAACCTGTCATGTTGTCAAGTTTTAGTAGCATTAGAAGACAGTTATGGCTTATGCTTTCATTAAATGAGTTAGGTATTGACAGTAAAGTGTAGTTGTGAAATATGTAGATTGTGTGCATTTCCTTTACCACTTTCAGTGTAGTGAATGAGTTTTGGTATATTCCTAGGGATAGTTTTGCTTGTCTAGAATCACACTGTGAGTCTGTGTGCATTTGTGAACCACTGTGAGAGAAGCGTTTGGTAACATTGTCTATTTGCTGACAGATAAGTGTTTTAAAACATGTCATGTAGTGAAGTTTTAGTAGCATTAGAAGCCAGTCTTTGCTTATGCATTGATTAAATGAGTCAGGCATTGACACTAAAGTGCAGTACTTATATATGTAGATTGTGTGCAGTACCTTTACCACTTTCACTGTAGTGAATGAGTTTAGGTAAACTCCTAGGGATAGTGGTGCTTGTCTAGAATCACACTCTGAGTCTGTGTACATTTGGGAATCACTGTGAGAGAACTGTTTGGTAACATTGTGTATTTGCTGACAATTAAATGTTTTAAAACCTGTCATGTTGTCAAGTTTTAGTAGCATTAGAAGACAGTTATGGCTTATGCTTTCATTAAATGAGTTAGGTATTGACAGTAAAGTGTAGTTGTGAAATATGTAGATTGTGTGCATTTCCTTTACCACTTTCACTGCAGTGAATGAGTTTTGGTAAACTCCTAGGGATAGTGGTGCTTGTCTAGAATCACACTGTGAGTCTGTGTGCATTTGGGAACCACTGTGAGAGAACGGTTTGGTAACATTGTGTATTTGCTGACAGATAAATGTTTTAAAACCTGTCATGTTGTCAAGTTTTAGTAGTATTAGAAGACTGTTATGGCTTATGCTTTCATTAAATGAGTCAGGCATTGACAGTAAAGTGCAGTACTTATATATGTAGATTGTGTGCAGCACCTTTACCACTTTCACTGTAGTGAATGAGTTTTGGTAAACTCCTAGGGATAGTGGTGCTTGTCTAGAATCACACTGTGAGTCTGTGTGCATTTGGGAACCACTGTGAGAGAACTGTTTGGTACCATTGTGTATTTACTGACAGATAAATGTTTTAAAACCTGTCATGTTGTCAAGTTTTAGTAGCATTAGAAGACAGTTATGGCTTATGGTTTCATTAAATGAGTTAGGTATTGACAGTAAAGTGTAGTTGTGAAATATGTAGATTGTGTGCCTTTCCTTTACCACTTTCAGTGTAGTGAATGAGTTTTGGTATATTCCTAGGGATAGTGTTGCTTGTCTAGAATCACACTGTGAGTCTTTGTGCATTTGGGAACCACTGTGAGAGAACTATTTGGTAACAGTGTGTATTTACTGACAGATAAATGTTTTAAAACCTGTCATGTTGTCAAGTTTTAGTAGCATTAGAAGCCAGTATTTGCCTATGCGTTGATTAAATTAGTCAGGCATTGACATTAAAGTGCAGTCGTGAAGTATGTAGATTGTGTGCAGTTCCTTTACCACTTGCACTGTAGTGAATGAGTTTTGGTATATTCCTAGGGATAGTGTTGCTTGTCTAGAATCACACTGTGAGTCTGTGTGCATTTGGGAACCACTGTGAGAGAACTATTTGGTAACATTGTGTATTTACTGACAGATAATTGTTTTAAAACCTGTCATGTTGTCAAGTTTTAGTAGCATTAGAAGCCAGTATTTGCTTATGCGTTGATTAAATTAGTCAGGCATTGACATTAAAGTGCTGTTGTGAAGCATGTAGATTGTGTGCAGTTCCTTTACCACTTGCACAGTAGTGAATGAGTTTTAGTAAACTCCTAAGGATAGTGGTGCTTGTCTAGAATGACAATGTGAGTCTGTGTGCATTTGGGAACCACTGTGAGAGAACTGTTTGGTAACATTGTGTATTTGCTGACAGATAAATGTTTTAAAACCTGTCATTTTGTCAAGTTTTAGTAGCATTAGAAGCGAGTCTTTTCTTATGCGTTGATTAAATGAGTCAGGTATTGACACTAAAGTGCAGTCGAGAAATATGTAGATTGTGTGCAGTTCCCTTACCACTTCCATAGTAGTGAATGAGGTTTGGTATAATCCTAGGGATAGTGTTGCTTGTCTAGAATCACACTGTGAGTTTGTGTGCATTTGGGAACCACTGTGAGAGAAGCATTTGGTAACATTATGCATTTGGTGGCAGATAAGTGTTTTTAAACCTGTCATGTTGTCAAGTTGTAGTAGCATTAGAAGCCAGTGTTTTCTTATGCATTGAAAAAATGAATCATGCTTTGACACTAAAGTGCAGTACCATGTAGTATTGTCTTCACTGCACCAGAACTGAAAATTTAAAATTTTTACCCAGGTACTGTCCTAGAAGTAGTCTGATGATTTATTTAGTTTCTAAGTACTTATGGTGTGAACCATTCATTACCAAATAGACTGCTTCAAATGTCTATGCAGTATGCATGTAGTTCTCTAACCACCTATACAGTTGTTTTTCACACCTTCAGTTCCCTAGTCAGCATGCATACACTTCCAGGAAACACCCTTTCACTGCCTTTGCAGTGTTCTAGTGACCCATTCAGCACCATGTAGTAATCCATTCACTGTGCCAAAACCCAAACACTTATAAATTCACCAAGATACTCTCTTTCCAGTACTCTAATGATTCAGTCACTGCCTAAGTATTCATGCAGTGAGCCAGGCCTTAGCACATGGACTGCTTCAAACCCCTATCTACTATGCATGCAGTCTTCTAACCACCTATACACTTGTCTTTCACACTTTCAATTCCCTAGTCAGTATCCATACAGACCAGCAAACATCCTATCACTGCTTTTTCACTCTTCTAGTGACCCATTCAGTACCAAGTACTAATCCATTCCCTGCGCCAAAAGCCTACCACTTTTAAATTCACCCACGCACTCTCCTTGCTGTACTCTAATCATTCAGTCAGTACCCAAGTACTCATGCCGTGAGCCAGGCCTTAGCACATGGACTGCTTTAAATCTCTATGCAGTATGGATGCAGTCCTCTAACCACCTACACACTTGTCTTTCAAACCTTCAATTCCCCAGTCAATATCCATACACTTCCAGGAAACACTCTGTCACTGACTTTGTACTACACTACTGATCCATTCAGCACCATGTACTAATCCTTTCAGTGCGACAAAACCCAAACACTTATACATTCACCCAGGCAGTTTCCTTGCAGTACTCTAATCATTCAGTCAGTACCCAAGTGCTCAATCAGTGACCAGGCCTTAGCATATGGACTGCTTCAAACCCCTATCCACTATGCACGTAGTCCTCTAACCATCTACACACTTGTATTTCATACCTGTGATTCACCAGTTATTATCCATACAATTCCAGGAAACATCCTGTCACTCCCTTTGCACTCCTGTAGTGACTCATTCAGCAGCATGTACTAATCCATTGACTGCATCAAAACCCAACCACTGATAAATTCACCCAGGCACTCTCCTTGCAGTACTCTAATCATTCAGTCAGTATCCAAGTACTTCTAGCAAATACTCTGTCACTCCCCTTGGAGTCCTCTAGTGACCCATTCAGCCCCATTGAGTAATCCATTCAGTGTGCCAAAACCCAAACACTTATAAACTCACCCAGGCACTCTCCTTGCAGTACTCTAATCATTTAATAAGTATCCAAATAGTATTGGAGTGAGACAGGCCTTAACATATGGATGGATTGAAACATTTGTCCAGTATTCATGTAGGTCTCTAATCACCTACCCACTTGATTTTCACACCATCAATATCCATGTCAGTATTCATACACTTCTAGGAAACACCCTGTCACTCACTCAGTTTGTTTCCTTATAGTATTGTAATCATTCAGTCAGTTAGCATTAATTCTTTTACTGAGGTAGGCTTTAGTGCATGAACTGCTTCAAAGTAGTATGCACTATGTATGTAGTGTTTTAATCATCGTCAAACTTGTGGTTCAGGGACATAGTTTCTTAGTCAGTTTTTATATAAAATGTGTTTGTACAGTAATAGAATTGTATAAATTTGAAAGTTATTAATATACTTTTATTTGTAATTCTTTTTTACAGATACTGTTTTTCAACGTTAAAATAGAGAAATTATGCCAGAAAAAAAAAGAAAAAGAAAAGAGCAGAGACAGGAGGATTATTTGAAGAAACATCAACCACAAGTATTGAATGTACAAGATAATGTGGCTAAAAGGAAAAAATCTTCTGGTAAGATCACGAAGCAATTTATTAAAAATGTTTGTAGGAGCAAACAGAAAGTAGAGAATGCTCCAGTTTCACAGATTTTTTTAAGTAAGAAAAAAAATAAAATTAGGAGGAAAAGTAAAAAAGCAAATGTTCAGTCAAAGGAGATAAAGTATGGTCAAAAAAGACAAAATCAGTATAAGGAATTACGCAAAAAAATATTTTACAAGAGAGTAGTGAATAATTTGCTGAAAGATGTGAAGAAATATAAAAAGAGAGCTTTATTTTATAAAAAGAAGAAGCATATTGAATGCATTGTGGAGAAGGCTTTTGAAGAAAAAAGGTAACTGTTTATTTTAGTGTTAAACAGAATTCGATCACTAGATAAACCAATATATGTAATGAAGGCCACAAGTAGGAGGAAAAGAATTATTAATACAAAAATAAATTTGTGATTTTTTTTGGGAGAATGGAAACACAGTTCTAGTTCAGAGCCTTTTTTAATGAAGAGAGTTATTCACTAAGTGAACACTTATTGTATGCAGTAGACCCCAGTGGTAGAGGTTATGAAGTTAGTGATGGTTGTCCAATGGAGAAAGAGAAAATGGTTGAAAGAAATGCAGAAGAAGTGATAGCTGATGAAGTTTTAGGGAGACGTGCTAAAAACCCTGTGTACACTTGGGATTGCAGTAGTGTTTGCAGTGTACGACAGGAATCTATTGAAAAATTATGTAGTTTTTTACGAACCTATAGTAAAAAAAGTGTAAAACAAAAGATGAAGCTGTTGCAAGGACTAGACCCTTGCAGAGTGGGAAAACATACTGATTTGCAAGGTCATTCTCTGGCTTTTCTTTCTAGGAAAGTTTGTGAAAGTGTTTTTCACCATTTCAGAATGCTGGCAGTACATCATACTCAAATGCGGAAGTTAGTGAGAAGGTTCTATTATGCAAAAAGTCCAGCACTAAAGTTAAGTGAGTTGAACAGTGCTCTTTTGCGTGGGTCAGTATCAGATGTGAAGCAGGTCTGTGAGGATATTGAGTTTTGTTACTTTGGGCCTCATCAAGAGAGTGAAGAAACTGACACATTAGTAGAACAAAATGTTGAA